>NC_137581.1:20352306-20952306 GCF_963210335.1 Falco punctatus | reverse complement strand
ACACTTCTGGACAAGGTGATTTAGCACAAAATGCAGTCAGGACTATGGCTTCTCCTGAAAGCTATCTCAGGAGAAAAAAAAAAAAAAAAAGAAAAAAAAAGAATGGGTGAGAATGAAGAATGCTTACCAGTGAATGAATAGATCAACTATAAAGTAGAATTTCTGAGTTTCCCATTACAGGTGAATTTACATGTGATACTGAACTGGAGAAACTGGCTTATTGCCGCTTTTCCCCAGCCTGTCTCTGGCAAGCAGAGCACCAGGCACAGATCCAAATCAGTTTTTCTTCAGTCATGCTGTGACAGAAACTGAGGAGCAGGCCCACAGCATGCAGAGTACTTTGGAGTTCTCTGGACCTCTACTGACTAAATGAGAAGTACCTGCTTTCTGTTAAAATGAGGGACAGCTTGTCACCATCTGAATTATATTCACGCTCTTTCTTGGTTATTTTTCTTGGTTATTCTCTCAGACTCTGTTTTACACCACAGTACCTGAGCATCCTCACAAGCAAGGGATATTTCATGAGTAAATCCCAGCCATGACTTTGAGAGATTTGTGATCTTTCCAAGTACTCAACTGCACTCTATTTTGCTCAAGAAACTTAAAGAAGCCAATTTTTGTCCTATTTTTTTAATGTTGGTAATCTGTAGGCTTGTGACTAGCTGAGATACTGTCTTTTCAGATAGGCATTAGATTTACTGTGTTTTTATTAATCTGTTTTGCTAACAGATAAAAAGTATTATCACTCAATAGTAAAGCACATTTTACAACAAGTACGTTATTTTCAATTTTTTAAAGTCATAATGTTTTATTTTGAAGTGGAAATATGCAATCTTGAGAACTCCAAGTACAAAATTTGTCCAATAATAACTAGAATGGGAATGGATATTGTTGACTCATCCTATGGAGAAGTGTTCAGGAACTATTGAAAAATCTTTCTAGAGAAGGGCTCTGTGAGTTGTACTTGTGGAGCAGTTGCCTGAGATAGCTGCCTGTGGCATCAAGCACACTCCTTTGGCTACATGGAGAATTTAAACTTTCAGTGAGTGGCTTATCAGGGACCTAAAATTTAAGGACTAGTTAAGCTGTCAACATGCCTTCAACACACTTCCATTTCTACAGTGGTTACTGTGATATCATTACCTACTTTGGAGAGTCTAGCTGCCTTGAATCACTCTGCTGCTGCATCCTAGGCTGAAGATGAGGTGGTTGAGCTTCCTCAGCCAAATCTGGTCAGGAACTGCTAAGTACTACAACATGGAAAGGGAATAACTGGGCCACACCACCAGGGATATGATCATGTTAGAGGGAGCAACCTCTGGCATCTTGGGGGACATGGCAACACCAGCTAAGAGGAAAACAAGCTGTCATACAACCACCATTTGGTACTATGGGCCTCAGGCAAAGCAGCCAGGACACACAGGTAAACCTGGACCTGCTGCCAAATGTAGGGAACAGCCTCACTGTGGCTGTATTTTCCATGATCTTCCTCTGTTTCTCTGCAGTAGAAGGCTAGTAGTTTCTCTGCAGTAGAAGGCTAATGATGAACCCCTTACCTACCAACCCTAGAGTTTACATGAAAACTTGCTGAATCAATAGCCTGTACCATCTCTGTTTACAGGACTGCTCTGTCCAGAGATGAGGCCACTGGTGACACCCATCAGCACCTATACTTTTTTGAGGACTCCCTATTCTGATGCTTTCTGTCTAGCGACCACCATGATTTACAGTTGTGTAATACAAATTGTCTTAAAAATAACAATGGTTAGGTAACACCTTAAAATGAGTGTAAAACATAACTGTTTCTCTGTGTGGCTAGGAATGACTGCATGTAATGCCTTTCCGAGCATAAAAAGTACTCCAGTGCTTGCTTTTCCAAGACGCTGAAGCTATTTATAGGAAACCTGGTAGATTTGGGGTAAGAAAACCAAGACAGGACGTGGTTCTTAGCCAAGTAATGATGTATAAATAGCTTTCTGGGGGCTTAATGTAAGCTTTGTTATGAGACTGCACAGCAAAGACAGTAAGTGGCAGGAACAGATGAACACTTAAGAAACAAAGATCCTGCTCTCATCTTGATGTCCCTAATCAAGTATGTCCAAAAGAAAACAAAAATTCTTAAATGTTGCATGTAGGACAGTACCTTAGATCATGGGGTTTTTTTGAAATTGTCTTTAAGGAGTCAGAGTGTCTTCTTCAGTTTTTACTGTAATAAAATGACCTTTTACATAATACTGCAGTCGCAGCTAAAACTAAATTATTCCATTAACTTAATGCTTGCAAGTCCTTACATTTATAAGGAACTAAAATATTATTTGAACCTGGTGAAAAAAAAATTAAAAAAGCAATTCTCATGACAGAAATTCTGATCCATTCACACTATGCAGCCACACTGGTGTCATGTAATGGTACCTTTACATTTAGGTGACTTCTGTGCCTGTGATCTCTAAATAAAGGACCATCCTTTTATGACCTCTACTTGTGAAGGGCCTGCTTTTGTCTAGTTTTCAGTTCCTCATGAGTGAACCAAAATGTCTCAAGAAATATCCCCTCACATTTAGCCAGGTAACTTGAAGTAGGACAGAAACAATCAGGAAAACAGCTGACCAGCCCAAGCAGTCATCAGACATTAGGTACTGCATTAGAATGGGCTCTGAAGAATAAGTCACCTCTAATTCCTGAGGACTATATTATCATCCATCTATCTGAATCAAATCTCAGAGACGATGTCATGAGAATCTTTTGTAGTACTGGACTTTCCTTTGAGACTAACATAGTCATCTGCTTTCACAGAGTTACCAACCTGGACACTTAAATCACACTTGTATTCAGGGGTCCTAGTCCTACCCACGCAGAGAAAGACACAGGCCCTGGAAAGCCTCCATAGGGGAAACCTGTTTGCAGAACTAAGTGCTTAAACACAGGCTCATCAGGTAACTAAAATACAGATGCTAATGAAGCAATGAAACTAGTTGGCCTAAACCCCACCCCAGGTTTCCTGCTGAGTAATCTGGAAGCATATTTGGTTTTCACACCCTCAAATTCTATGCTTTCAGTCAAAAGAACCCAACAATCAGTGTGAAGAGTGGCTTTTTCCACCCTCCTTAATGGGTTTGTGGCTTTTCTAACTTTAGCAAGTTCCGTAGGATAAGATTTCCAATGCAAATAGTATTTCATGGCTCTGGAAAATCAGAATTACAACAATGTGACAAATGAAATTAACTATATCTTGTGACAAGACAAAAATTAGCCTGTATCATGTCTGCACGTTAACATCTCAAGGTATTGTTATCTTCATAAATGTTTTTAAGGTCTCTTAGTGGTTGAAAGAACACTTAGTGTATCAGTGTGGAACTACTTAAGTATGTTTATTTTATGTTTCACAAATTTTATATTGTCTTTAAAAAGACTGAAAGATGCTGTGTGCAACCACCAAAAGAGTTCAAGCTCAGTTCTTCATCTGCAAAATGAACATAAGTAATTTGTCTTTCTTGATGGTCTGTGAAAAAAAGATAGAGAATACAAGATGTTATTTACTAATACCAATGATCAGTTATTATTCCTGCTGCCATACTCAGGCTTTCCTCTATGGCAGAGCAATGCTGAAATGCTGCTGACTGAAGACACAAACACAGCCAAGTGCCTAGCTCACTGGTTCTGTAATTTGGCTTTCTCTATTGTAAATCCCTTTCCATTTATAGGGCAAGTTGCAATGCAAGGGTGCAGATGTCCCTGTTCCCTTCAGTGACACTCCATGTGCAGGTCCCCGGGGTATGGCTATTCATAGCTCTCCATGCTGTTCACTGCAGAGTCCTGATGATGATGCATTGATTGCTGTGAGGAAAACTGACAATTTAAAGCAAAACCACAGGCAGACACAGACACATAGACACATGTGGGTGGCAGTGACATGGACAGAAACAGACTTCTCAGGATTCAAAGCTGGTGACAGACTTCAAAGACTCCGTCTCTCACTGAATCATCAATATCACTGCACATACTGAAGCCTTTATTTAGCTGTTTTGGTGAAAGAATTAGCTCTTGCTTGATAACAATCTAAGAAGCTAAACCTGTCCTATGTAGGATTTTTGTATTCTAAAGAAATTTAAGTGTGTGTGTTTGCATGTGTTTCTCTCAAAAATATTTCTTTGGCTGCTGAAGGTTGTCTACCAGTCACTAGCTGTGGTTTTGAAAATGCTGTTACGGACAGTCCTGAGCTGGCAGCGCTGATGAATTGTTCCTGCTAAGAGACTGTTCCCCAAAGGTGAATCCCTCAGGGATGCTCCCAGAGACCATAGGAAGCATAGATGCATATACAGCCCCTTGGGGGACTCACTGTACCTCCCCATGAGCCCACCCATCTCTGGCCAGAGCACGCAGGGAGCAGCTCGGTCCATTCCATGCCACTTGCTGTGACTTGGAGTGCTACAGAGAGCAAGGACATGGTCTGCAGCCATGCTGCTGTTGCTTTCAGGGCCCGTCCCATGGTATGTACACATGCTGCAAACGACAGCAGATCTGCCAAGGTCTTGAATACAGAATTTAGAAAGACTTCATTTGTGGCACTGCCCCTTTCCATGCAAGAATCCTTTTTCTATCTGTGAAACCTTAACGACTTAGAGAAGTTTTCTTTATTTGCATGTTTCCTTTGAGAGGTTTTATATCTTTCTCTCATTGACTAATTAAGTTAAATGCCATGTTGCTATTGTGGAAACCTCTCTCTGTCTTTCTTTCCAAAAACAGCATCCCAGCTTTTACAATTTCCAAAAATTGCAACCCCTACCACAGCCATCACTTGACTCTTTTATGCTTTTGGAATCGGGATGAGTTTTCTTTTGAATCTAGAATAAGAAAAGGCAAAAAATACTGTTTAGGACTTTCTTACAGTAAGCTTATACAGTTTAGTTGCAGTTTTATGGCCAGGGCTGGGGTGCAGAGCTAAATGGTGATCTGTTACACATGGGTGTGTGTAGTAACAGGTGTCCTCTGCATCTATGCCTGGCTTCTTTCAGCCTTAGGGTCAGACAAGCAGGACCTAGGTACTGTGTCCTGGTGTATAGAATCATGCTGTGGTCAGACGGTAGTGAATGGGTGCAGCATTGCTACTTCTCATTGTACTGACGAGAAGCATTTACTGCTGGCGTGGGCTAACAGCAATTTATTTCCCTCCCTGCCTTGACAACAGCTTAAAAAATTATTAACTTTTTCTTAGTGTTACCACATGAGTACAGAAAAATCTACTCAGCTCTTTAGGGAAAGTTCACTAAAAGTGCTCTAACACGATTGACTCAAATCAGCATCTCCTTGTATCTGAAATACTTTCTACCTGGTGTTCAAATTCCTCAGAAATAGTGGTTTGGAAATGAAAATGAATTGGAAGGAAGAGAAGGAAGGAGGGAAGGAAGGAAGGAAGGAGGCTGACTTTATCTTGAGAACATGCAGGAAGCAAAGCAAATGAATCTAAAGGAATAATGCTTAGAAAATTAAAAACAAATTATAAAAATGAAATGAGTGAATTTCCTTTCCTAGCTTAAATTATACAGAACCAAGTGCTAAAGTTCTGGAGTTTATATGGACTAGGATTAAGAAGCAAAATTGCTGTGTGCTCAGTCAAGCAGATTCAAGGCAATTCTCCCTCCCTCTGGGTCATTTGTGGTTCCATGTATATACCCAATACATAAGAGATGACAAGATCTTAAACCATACTTGTATCATGACTTAGGAAACTAAAATGTGAAGACAGATGTTTGAAACAGTGTGAATTTCACTATAAATAGGTCTGAGTTTTCCTGAAGCAAACTTTAAGCTACAGATATGCAATGTGTTCTAAGTGTGAAATGCCTGCTAGGTTTTCTTATTGCTTAGAGCAATAAGTCCTGTTAACAGCTGAATTTAGGGTAGACAATCATGAGGAAATGAGATAAATAATCTTGAGATGGAACAACTAAAAATGAATGATAGCATAATCAGGGATCTACATCCTACAGCTCTAGATGTATCATATCTTCTTCATTAATTAAAAGAAGTTGGAATTACAATGCATTGCTTTTTGCCAAAGTTTTTCCCTGCCCAGAAGTTACTGCATGAAAAAAAAAAAAAAAATCCTGCAAGCATGCAAAAATTCTTGTTTGGGCAATTTCATACCATTCTTACAAGTCTTTTCCCTAGTGCTGCTGCAGAAATTGGCTACTGGGAAAAGCACAGACCTGTTTTGTGTTACAACGGTTTCCCCATTGCTTCCTTTGCCCTTTGTACATTTCAGTGCAGAATAGCAATCCCCAGAGTGCCTGAGTAGGTCCTCTTATCTAATTCCTTCCTATCTGACTTCTCTCTGGCTGCTGTGGTTTAGCACTCCACAGGCAAAGGTTGATTAAATGCTGTTTATGACCTCCATTTGTAATTTTTAACATTTAGGGTTTTTTTTTATCCTTTGTTCTTTTTGGTCTTCTTCCCTCTACTGTTCCATTTTGTCTTTATGTCTAATCTCACCCATCATGATAACTCTGACGACATTAACTATCTGTGCAGGTTCTTGCATTACCAAGGGGGTCCTCAGGTAGCCACCATTACATGCCATTTTTAATACCTGTTCTTTCTTTATCAAAAAAATCCATTACTTCCCCTGTGTATGGCTGTTCTACTCTGCCTGACTTCAATGCTCTTCATGCTCTGCTTCTTGGTGTCATCTTTGACTTGTAAGTGTTCTTCACAAACATCTATGGCTATCTCTGAGTTTTCCCCAGCTCTGCTACAATCCTCATCCATGACTACCCTCTAGCCTGTTCTCCGTGTCTTCCAGAAACACTAACTTCTGGATCACTGCCTTCCCTCTTGCTGTATCTTTCAGGGCTTCCTTCACTGGCTATCTAGCCCTCAGGAACTGCCTTCTCTACTTCAGTAATGTTGTGTTTCAAGCTATCTCTCACTTTAATATACATTTATCCTGGATGGATTGTCCCACCCCCAATAAATATAGAGAAATAAATGGACAGATATTCAAGTCATTTTGGTAAAAGCACCTAGTATTTCCTGTATCTTGATGCAAAAGCAGTCCAAGGACCTAACACAAGTTTATACCATTACTTCCTTCTCTCAGCTGTTCTTGAGGAGCAGTTCTCTAGTTTCAAGCAGAAAACGTGCAAAGTATGGCCTATATATACACCTAAGTACAGCTAATGCGCAGGCCTCTGGGAAAGGCAGTTCAAAACTAACTCATACCACCTCTACAGTCTTCTCATAGAACTATCACATCGTGAAATGTTTAGGGCTATGGCAGATTTTTATTAAATATAATATCAAACACTATAAAAAAGAGATGGAAACTGGAGATAAAAAGCTCAGCTCGAAGAACTTGTGCAATCAACTTGACAGAAAAAAAATTAAAATGGAGATACTATTCACTTCAGTGCATGAAATATGAGGAAGAACAAGATAGGCATTTCCTCAAATTATCAGAAATGTTGAAAGACTTTTCATCAGCTAAGGATGAGGAAAAATACACCTTACCACTTTGAGAGACCACACAGGTAGCTCTTTATAGTAACCTACCTCTTCGTCAGAAACAGCCTAGCAATGATGAAGGAACACAATAGCTGCATGCTGGCTGAAAATGTTGCATAAATATGCTAAAAATGTTGAATAAACCCCTATCTCATTGAAATCAAATGAGAATTTTGTCTCTGGAGCTTTTGACAAAATATGTAGTCAAATGTAGTCACATACTGGGGAAAATCTAAATTTTTCTGGTTATGTACTAGCCTAGCTTTTTTTTTACTCTCTGGCCAGAATATGCTATATTAATGAAGTGTGATAAAAGCTCGTGTTTTGTGCAGGGAAATGTATATAAAAAGAGGACCAGCCCTTGAAGAACTGCTACAAAATTTTCCTGGTACTGCAAGAAGCATTGGTTAAGATAGGTTTAATTTTCTGAATTAGTCAAGATGCAGACAGTAAATATTCTACTTTAAATCATATATCCATTCTTACACTACTTCTAAAACTATTGCGGTCCACTGTAACAAACAATAATGCCCAAAGCTGCAAAGCCTCCATGCTTACTGCCCTCTTCTCCATGTCCCCATGTAGCTCTGATATGACCAGTGTGACCACAGTGTCTTCCACCTGCCTGTGAGAAAAGTATATAAGATCAGATCTGTGAAATGGAGCTCAGTCCACAGATCTAACCATTAGTATATATGAGGCACTTTTAAAGGCATTCATATCATATATTTGAAGTTTATGTCCCAAGAGGGTTACATTGTAATGCAGACATGAAAGATGTTCACAGTTGATAAATCTGGACTGGTATTACTCCAGATGAGGATATGATCCACTTAAAGAGCCTTGAATTCAAGTGTTATTAAAAAACTGGTGATTATTTGAACAATATCCATACAACTTATGAATTCTGGTTGCCATTAAAAAGACATTGTGTCTTTCAACAGTGCTTTGTGAGATCCCCTATTTGCTGAACATGTTTGTTACATGAGTCCACCAGATCAGGTAAAAACTAATCATTATTTTGAAAAGTTTGCTGTTAGTCAAAAAGACAATACTGATGAAGCAATATTTTCAAGACATTCACAGGAAGGGGGTGGATGGGTGGATGGACAGATAGGGGGTGACAGGGCACAAACTAAAAAAAGTCTCAGATTGCCACAAACAGCATTTCGGGTAGGAGGCAAGGAGTTGTGAATATTTCAATAGTCAGGTAGGACTAATTCATCCCACATGACTAAAATCTTGGAAGGGTTCATACTTAACTTGCTGAGAGCTGAGGAGATGAAAGGAGAGGTCAGATACCACTTCTCCTATTGACCTGGGACAGCTGACTTGAACATACTCATAGCTGGGAAGGAGGAGCAGACAGGGAGCCTGAGTTCAAGAAGAGTAACAAGAGGTCAAGGGAGTAAACAACATAGCCATGCACTTAGCCAGATATTATAGGCCATGGAGACCCTGTGTATTGGGATTGACTGTTTCAAGTTGGTGGGTATTTAGCAAGAAAGAGCTCTACCAGACATGTGATGGCATGGCTTTAGATTTCAGTCAACATAACTTAAGCACGTGCTTAACTACTTTCCCAAACAGAGTTTAAAAAACTATTTTTAAAATAAATGGGGAATTTACTAAATGCACCCACTCTTCTGGAAAAAAAAAAAAAAAAACACCAAAAAACCCCCACAAACCAAACACTCTGTGTTTTAATATTTTATCTTGACAAGAAAAATATCTGAGGCGTTTAAAGAAAAGATTGGTCAACATCTGTGTATATTCACTTTGTGTATTACACAGCATCAGTCAGGTCAATGTTGCAGTGCTGTGCTAATGTCTGGAATTCACATTAAAGTGGTGTCAGGAAACTTGGAGTTGGAACAGTATTGATGGTAAACGGATATAGGTCATTTGGACCAGAAGACTCAGATTTGCCACACTAGTAAAGCTAATGGAAATCAATAAGGGAGTAATTATTTAAAAAAATTTAAAACACTAAAAAAGGAAGAAAAGAGTGGTGTAAACTGAAGTATGGATGCTAAAAGTAAGCTTCATTTTTTTACCACTGTCTCTAATAACTTGGATTTTTTTCAAGGCTTCACAAAAACAGAAGTATTTACAAATGTCTCTTTTGATCTTAGTCTATCATTGACTGCAGTGGATTTTAGCCTTGTTTGAAAATAACCTACAGAATAAGATTCCTATTATCTCTCAGAACTCATCCTCTTCATCCTCATTATCATTTCATTCCTTTAGAAATGCCTTCCAATGTGTGCATCATTTTTTAATAAAATCTGCTCATACGGGATGCAGCAGCACAGGGGCCTGGTAGATGGACACAGTGCCTACACAGGTGATATGATATCTGTACTGATTTAAAAATTCTGGCACTGGATGGGGTGGAGGGTGGAAAAGAAACCAGGAAATAAGGAAATATAAGTGTCAAAATACAGTCGGATGTGTTAAGTGAGACATACTCAGAGCCTGACTTAAACTGAGTCTCATTAAGTCCATATTCTTAATGTGTTCTTCACTCCTCTTCCAGGTTCCACAGACTCTTTTCCAACACGAAGCATCACTGATTGTCATTAGCTTTAGCCAATGAAAAACTCATTTCATAGAGTTTTCAGTGTAGCACACTTTTTCTTTCTATGAGAAAGTCTGACAGATGCTTTACTAAAGCCACCATCAAATATAGCTTCATCACTTCATAATTTTGTTTTTGTTGGAAAAAGAAAGCATTTGGCTTGACTTATAAGATGTATTTGTTTTGAATCTATTTTGTTCACCATATTTATTGTTGCTTTCCTCAAGAGACCGAGTTGAGAGCTTTCTGTTCTTCTTCAGTTCACTGGAAGCTTTGCCTCATTAAAGGCCATGTATGGAGTCATCTAAACTACATTAGCCATTTGAAAGTTAAGGCTTTTGTCTAGACCAGTTGTCAGTACTCACCCAATAGCCGAAGGATGACCGATTCCATTACTTAAAGCACTGTCCTTGGATGTATATCCTGGAACTGGCATCTCAAGACATCCTTTGTGTCTCTATAGAGCACCTATAACAGCTTGGATTAGAGATGGCATTTTTACATAGCTGAACTTAAGTGAAATGTATCCCACTGTGAAAAGTCTAAGCTAAGATAGTATAGCACTACTTAATTTAAAATATGATGTAGTAGATATATTGCAGTTTATTTACCATAAATGGACATAGTACTAAAGTATTGCTGTAGCATAGTTGTAAGTCTGAACTGAACACAGTATGAACTTTACTTATTTAGCTCAAAGCAAAACTTATTACAGCAGCAAAGTAAATTAAAGAGCACTAGCACTATCTACAGCAATCTGGAATCCAGGTAGCACAGAAATAGTGACTGAAATTGCTCTGGATTTGGACAATGTCCTCAGTTGCAATGTCGTGGTAGCCAGAGTGCAGTCATGCACTGCTAGGTGCACTGAGGCCACAGCTACTCTGTGCCAGCCTCCCACATGGATCTCTTAAAGCACACTAGTTACACAGTCACCTTCCTCACTGTCAAAAGCACAGAAGGACATTTAGGAGACGTCTACATTAGCAAGGACCAGTAGGAGAGAATCTGTAGAGCAAAAAAGCTCTTGAGGACATAGCAGCCATATCATAGTGCCTTTACTTCAGATTACTTCTGGTCTGGTTTCATGAAATAAAGATCTGTCTGCAGCTGAAGGACATTTGGAGCACAGGCTCTGGTTTAGTTTCACCCCAAACCAGTCAGGCTTGCTCAGCAATGCGAAGCAAAACATGGTGAAAGGGACAAACAGAACAGTAAATGGGGACAGTCATAAGTGTGAATTCAACAGCTCACTTCCGATCTGAACTGAAATGTTAATATAGATGCACCGCTGCTCTTATGAGACCCCACCTGGAGTATTGTATTCAGCTCTGGGACTCCCAAGGTAAAAAGGACGTGTAGCTGTTGGAATAGGTCCAGAAGAGGGCCACGAAGGTGGTCAGAGGGCTGGAGCACCTCTCCTATAGAGACAGGCTGAGAGAGATGGGGTTGTTCAGCCTGGAGAAGGCAAGTCTCCAGGGAGGCCTTATAGCAGGCTTCCAGTATGTAAAGGTGGCCTCCAAGAAAGCTGGAGAAGGACTTTTTACATGGGTATGTAGTGATAGGAGAAGGGGAGGGAGTTTTAAACTGAAAGACAATAGGTTTAAATTAGATACTAGGAAGAAATTCTACACTGTGTGGATGGTGAGACACTGGAATAGGTTGCCCAGAGCAGCTGTGGCTGCCCCATCCCTGGAAGACTTCAAGGCCAGGCTGGATGGGGCTGTGAGCAACCTGCTCTAGTGGAAGGTGTCCCTGCCTGTGGAAGGGGGGCTGGAACTAGATGATCTTTAAGGTCCCTTACAAACCAAACCATTCTGCAAATCTATGATTGTGCACAGTAAAGCATGAATACCACGCAATTAGTGCAATGCAAGAGCTCTCCATTTTGCTGGGCAGCTCTTCCTGCAGCTGCAAGACATGGAGCTGTGGGTGGGGGACAGAGACAGGGGCTGCTCAAGCAAAGCATCCAAGAGAGGGAAAGTTGCGCCTGTGGCTAACGCCTAATTCATTATTTTCATATGCATCTTCCTTTGACTTCAGTTCTCTGGCTTTGTTATATGGTTACTGTAAGTATGATACGACCACAATGCCCAAAGATTTTGGTCAGAAAAAAGACTGCTATGTACTGTCTCTACAGTTCTAACAGTAGAGTTGTCCTGGCTGAGTGTAAGAATAAAAGCACTATCTGATTGTCCTGGGGCAGGGGAAGAGAGGTATCTCTAAATTAGTAAATAGTATCAATTTAACTGGGTGAAGGGGTGCTTGCTTCCGTCATTTCAACTCATTCTTATAGGCTTCAAGGCACAGATGAAAGAAGGATGTGATAGAATAGAAAGATCTTATAGCAAGCAAGCAATGCTGTTAACATAAATGTGAGCTCTGTTGTGGAATACAAAGATCTACCATAATTGTCAAGGTTACTTGAGAAGCTGCATATGCTCTAATGCACAACAAAGGGCTTAAATCATTCATGGTAGGGCCAAAATAGCTCGAGACTGGAGCAGTGTCTTAGTTTACAGCTAGAAGTTGTTTTCCATCCAGCACACAGACACATCTGGGCAGCCTTCTTAATAGCCATCTTAATAAAAGATGCTTTATGATAGAGCACATACCAAAAGCAGAGTTTGTCCAGCCATCTTCACGTACCAACTGATGCAAAGACAAGTGGACAAGCACTTCACTATGTAAGAGCCCAGACATCACTGGTATTACTGAAGAAAGTGTCTGCCAAACATTAACAAGGAGTTTCAAAAACAAGCTGTATTTAGCATCTTACAATCTAACATGGATCGTATAGCAGCCAATATACCATCAAAGATTCTTAAACAAATAAACGTACAGCTTACCTACAGAAGACTTTCCTATGGTTTTATTATCACTTATAAGCGAGCCAATGTTTCAAGAGCAGAGAAAGATGGCTAATTCACACGTGTCATGTTCTGCATACTGTCTTAACCTGCCACTACACGTACTTCCTTGAGAATGATGCTATTGTTTTTATTTAGTACTAAAATTATTAAATGTCTTGGCAGAGACTTACACAATCTGCTCTTACTTCAGTCACTCAACAAAGGCTTCTAAAAAAGCTGCAAGAGGAAGTGATTTACCCATTCACAGATTAAAAGTGGAAGTGCCAACTTTTTCCAGGCAGAAAAGTCTGGTAGAGCAGCAGAGAGCTCCTGACTGAACACAGGTTCTTAAGTGAAGGAAAAGACACAGTGGAGTCAGGGGGACAGGTCCCATCCCACAGTCTTTCTGAAGACCACACACACTACAATTAACAAATCTTGCTGACAAGTATTAAGAAAAAGGGCATCATTAGTAGCAAGGTGTGCCTCTCCCTGGACTGGTTTATGTCTTCCATAAGAAGTAAGCAAGGTTGCTGGTTATTTCCCAGGGGACGCTGAGACATGGTAAGGGTGAGATTCAGGTGACCAAAGGCAGATATAAGCCAGCATTTCTCTGTGGGTGAATCCACAATACCCATGCTCAATTGCTGACCTACCGCAGCCCTCTGGCTAACTATAGAGAAATCACTTAGTATGGTATTAATCTTATCCAAATTTAGACTCCTGCAGTATAAACATTTACCTAGGAGCAAGTCACCCTGTGCTCCCTTTGTAGTCAGCAGAGAGAATTAGATACTTTCAGGGTGCAATTAATCTCATCCTAAAGACGGCATCTTCCAGATGATTTATGCCTTAAACATACCTGCTTTTCCCTGACTATAAGGGGAGTCTAAGGTGATTTTTGCCATACGGACACCTCAGACATGGAAAAATAATATACCTAGCAGACCCGTAAAGCCATTGATATTCCACACAGCCTGCAGTTAGTATAAATGTTTGGTCAATAATAACTTGAGCTGAACTCAGACAGTTGACCTAGAGGTGAATGGCTCTGTATTCCATTACTAAGCCTCTGAATCATCCAGCATCTCTTTTAAGTAAAGTCTCTCCCCCTGGGTTTTAGATGTCACTTAATGGAATGTGGATATTAAATGTATGTAAATCCACAGCATTTTTGGATAGAGCTGCATTCCACTATGTCCCACTATAAACAGTATCCCATCCTCCTCTTTGGAACTGTCAATCTGTCGGGCAGAGGAGCCTGTGGACTCCTGAGGCAAGTCCTTGTACTTTCTAGGGGACTGCTGTTGCCAAAAAAGAAAATTCCCAATGAAAATAGTTCTTGTATGGAAACTATTGGAGAAACCATCTTAAGCCATATTTTTTATATCCTGGGATAATAGGAATTCCTTTACCAAAAGTAGTGTAGCTTTTTTTTTTCCCAGGATGTTAATTTCCATTTTATTCCTGTTCCTGTCCTCAGAGGTCTCATTCTGTTTCATGGAAGTATCTTCTATCATCTTCATTTTTGCTTCCAATTATTTTCCTGCACAGTTTTTGTACAGTTTTCACTGGAATTTCTCTTTCCATTATAAAATATGATCTTTTTTTGCAAAACAATTCTTGTTGCAATTTTCCCTTCAACCTAGCAGTAAACTGTCAGGACAGAATATTGGTTTTATTAATTTCTTTTTAAAGAGGTTTTAATGCAGCTGTGTATTCACTTAAACTGCAAATGCCAGGCACTGTGTTACTTCACAGGTGTCATTTAATGGAATGTGGATAGTAAACTCTGGTAAATCCACAGCACCTGGATGCTGAGCTGCTTTGCACTTTAAACACCATTCCACTATAATACACAACCCCTGTTCACATGACACGAGCTAGATAACTATCTCCACCAGCATGTGACCAACAGATACAGAACTCTGTCTTGTTAGGCTGCTGGTTCAATGATCCCCTTGAGATGAAGTAGTTTGCCACCTTCAAGACACTTCTTCTCAAGCACAACTGTTTTTTAAAAGAGGTGCATGACACACTGCCCTTTCTGAGGCTGACTCTGCACTTTTACAGAGAAGTTTGTATAGCCTAGACTGTGTCTAGAACATGATGTTCCTCTTCTTCTGAGGTCCAGGTGTTATCTGAAAGATTAGCCAAAGAAGTACTCCTGTATTTAATTTCCTGTTCATACTGTAAATTCCTGTATACACCTTCAGCAGACTAAATGTGGTCAGTGACAGCCGTTCTTCAAATGCACTTAAATCCCCATCTTCAAGGTTTTTAGCAGTTAACTGAATTACACAGAAACTAGCATCTCAAGCAGATGTTTCCTGCAAACCTGTGATAAATGTACAATAGAGACAGGAAAAATGGTGCTTTGAAGGAGCCCATATCCAAGCACCTCTCTGATGTGCAAAGTGTGCCTAGAAAGTTACTTCAGATCAGACAATTTTCTTTTACATAGCTGAAGTTATACGAGAAGAACTTCATGGCTAAAATGCACCTTTAGATCTGTTCTTCGCAAATGCAAACTAATTCTTGGTCGCTCCCCACTTGTTTCCAAGGGAGATGCAGAAACATTCAGGACTACAGTAAGTCTGAAATTCATTCTGTATCTTGCTGGTGCAGTACTGATATTTATGTAATGCACAACTTGCAGACAGCAACAAGGGAATTTTTTTTCCTTGTATTTTAAGCATATTACCATTGCTGAGTGGATCAGCTACGTACTCAGTTCAGGGAAATTTAAGATCTTGGCTTTGACCAGAATTCTCCAAATGCAGGCCCCATCTGGCAAACTTGTTTTTCTATCCCTCTGACATAGATGCCTAAAGCAATTTTACACAGGTGGCCAACTTCTGTCAAATTTGAGAAATAATTCATAACTATTAAATCCTTACTCTACACAAATAAAGGTTCCAGGTAGAGGAGAGAAACCTTCTTATTGTATTTAAAGGAGGAAAGGCAGTAGTAAAAAACACCTATCTGGTTGAACAAGAAGTTCTTTAGACTACATATAGAAACTACATATAGATACACTCAGATCCACTTGCTGGACCACATTGGTATAAGCTGGGATCCTGCTGCTTGCCCATCCAGTTGTGGGACTTGCTGGAGTGAACCCCTCAGCCAATACTCACATTCTACCTCCCTTTCTGGGGAAAGCTGTGAAACAGCTGGCTGGTCCATGCTGCGTGTGACCAGGACATGGGAGTCAGAGTGCCACCATGCTGTGCAGCTCAGCCCAGAAACAAAGCAGCCTTTGCACATCCAGGAGGATGGCTGCTGTCACTCAGACAGAAGATCATAGGAAATCAGTTTGTCTTTGTTCTCTGCTTCCAGAACTAGTTGTTTTCTGCATATTATGGGCATATTGAATTTCTGTAGTTAAATCCAAATACACAAATAAAGGCCAATTATTCTGGCTATTATATATATTGTGCTAGCCACAAAAAAATGCAGGTAAAATACATATCTACATCTTTTTGAGACATAAATGGTATTTTTGAGAATAGGTAATTGTTCAACATTGATCTCAGATACAAATGAAAGAATGAACCAACTTCTTTTTTTTTTTTTTTTTTTTTTTTTGTCAGATATGCCCAGTGCATGACATGACTCTGTATTTGCTTTGACATGTAATTTATTTTATTAGCGTGTACTATAAATCCTAAAGAATAATAGGGATTGTGGGCCATACCCTCACCAACTTCAACTGAGCTAAGCTGGTTTACCTCAGTGCAGGAGGTTCGAAAATACTTCATTTCTACTAACCTAGCAAGCCCATGTTTCCTTCTGGAAACTTTCCCTATCTCACACACTTACATTTGATCTGGGTGTGGCCCATTCTCATTTGCCTCTGAGCATTTCTGGCGTGTGATAACATAACATGACAGTTGACTGTATTATCACCTTTTATTTCCCTCCATTTTGTCGTTCTCTTGCTGCTGCTGAGAAGAGGAACCAGAAATTACAGAGATGAAGCTTTGCAATGAAACAGCTTGAACCCTTTCTACCTTCCCTTTTCCTCTCCATTCTTCCCTGCCTTCCTTCTTTCTAGATACCCATCCAGGAAGAGAAATAATAGAAGATCTGCTAACGTACTAAGCTTTGAAGATCTAGTAAAGTGAACACTTTTAAGTTAGCTGATCTATTATAACAGCCAGGATGCCAGTTAAGTCACTGGAGAGTTGGAAAGATGACTATAAATATAAATATTGGTCTTAGTTAAGCTTATTCTCTGTTATCACCAGTGAGTGAAAGGCAATGAATTTCTAGGAGAATCTAAAGGACCTAGCATGAGGGAAGAAAATAATATATTTAGCATAGGTAATTGAAACAGGAATTGATAGAAATGACTGTACAACAAAATTAGGTACAAAGAAAGAATGCTTCATAAAAATATGGGAAAGGATGACTAAGGGAAAACTAAATGTACCTATGCTTTTCAATGGGTGTTGTGTATATGTCTAGTTTAGTTGGCTTCTAAGACCTACACAGAAGTCAAGCTCCTAGTGCTCTGTTAGATCTGTTGCTGTATCTTCATGCATATCTTGTAGTCTTCCTCCTTGCAGATATTCAAAAGCCATCTCCACATGGCCCTAGCAACCAGCTCTTGCTGGCCCTGCTTGAGCAGGAAGTTGGACCAAATGACCTCCACGGGTGCCTCAACCATTCTGTGATATATATTTAGAAGCAATTTGTTTCTAGGCACACAATATAAATAGCAGAAAATAATTCTGAGCCCTGAACATCAGGACAAACACTAGTTTCATGACTATTACTGCATATAAAAGATAAACCAGACTTTTATGTAGATATAAATGTAAATACATATGTACGTACCTGGCAGGGTACATATGTATATGTATATAAATGTAACTCTGGATGTCTAGGAGCCACCAAGGAAATTTTTGCATTTGGCTTTTACAAACAGTTATGGCTAACTTTGCTATTCTCAATGGCCTGATTTTTTTCAGGTCCCATCTCTCCAGTCAAAAGATACTTATCTGAATCAATGTTATTCAACATATATATCAGCTATTACTAGGAAACATAAAAGTAGTCTTCAGTACACTGACATCTCCCACACTTACTCTCCCAAAACCTAGTCTTTAGATTTCATGACATAAAACAGAGAAAAATAAATAGAGAAAAATATAAAGTGACCTTTAAACATACTTTTTTTACATAAGAGCTATGCAAATTTAATATCTTTTTCTTCTAGCAAATTGTGTACTGATGTTGAATTGCCACATCATGGGGCAGACACATCTTCCACTCCTGAACGCAGCTTTTCCCTGTCAAACATATCCAGAAAGAGATCATGGCTTAGGAAAAGTGAAAAATTAATTCACTCTGGAGGCAACACTTCCATTCAGATTTTCAGTTTTGCTGTTCTTCTTTTGCACAGCAATTTGCAACAGGTGAAATATTTTTATATCTACTTAGAACTAATGTCTGTCTTCATGCTGACAATGGAGAATGAAAATTGAATGACCAGAAGTTTACAAGCTAAGCTTGCAATGCCCCAAGCAATTTTCTATAGCTCTAATTTCATTTTTGTTTAAGATCCTGAAAAGGGCACAAGAAATAGAAATACACTGTCCAGCTGAGAAATCTAGCCACAGCAGTCTCTTACCATGGGCAAGAGAAGTGACAGATGTGTCCAGATGTTTTTATTAGACATTTGAATTTCTAGAAGACAGTTTCTGGCTTGCACTGCATATTAGCTAGGGCATTCATTGCATTAAATCCTATGACATGCAGCTACTGATTTTTGAAAGGTTCTACACATTTATTTCTTTTTTTCAACCATGGAGTTTCTGTACGTGTGCAGTTCCAGAGAAAGACTTTAATAAATCAATTCAAAATATGGTAAAACTTCCAATAAAGATCAGAAAGCAAATTAGGTGCTCTTGAAGTTTAGCAGTTCTCATTACAAATCACTTAAGGGGTGGGGGGGGGGAAAGTTAAACCCATCCAAATCTCACAGATTCAGAACATCTGAAATGAACTTAAAGACCATTGGTGTTTCTAAGATTTTGTTTAGCAACTCCAAATCATTACTGTTTCACATTTCTTTGTGATTAAATTATAGACACTATGTCATAGTTTCATCTTGTTTTACTAAACACCAGTTGACATCATTGCCAGACAGCAAAGCAGGAAAGCAATGAATTTGTGAATGGAAAATGTTGCAATGTAGAGGAAGGTGTACTTTCACCCAGCAGTTTGGACATAGCTCCTTCCTTAGTGGATGCTCAGGCAAGGTAAAACAACCATGAGACCAATGAATTCTGAACATCCTCAATCCTGTTTACTAATGTGACATGTTTTTCCCTTACCTGCAGTGAAACTTGGTGCCTGAAAAAGGGAAATCTGAATATGCAGTTTCAAACCAAGTAGAGTGCAGCCAGTTCAATTCAAAATTCATGAAGGACTGAAACACTGGTCTTCACTGGGGCTTAAGCACAGATATAACAGCCAGGAGCTCTGTGCCAAATGAAGAGATGTCAGAGGGACCCAGTCTGTTTTGTGATTATGTGATATTCCACCCCATCTTCCATTTTCCTCTTCTTCTATAAGTCTGTCTGTATTTGCTACAGATTACACTGAGTAGACTTAACCATGTGGTGGGAAAAACCTATCTCCTGTCCTCCTTGACCTTTCAAAGATGATGGAGAGTGGCTTAGCAGTAACATCTGTCAGCTCCCTAAGCACCTGGGGGTGCATCCCATCAAGGCCCATGGATTTGTGGGTGTCAGGTTTGTTAAAATGATCTCTAACGTGACCCTCCTCAACTAGGGAAAAGTATTCATTTCTCCAGACTTCCTTTCTTGCCTCCACATTGTGGGAAACCTGAAGGCTGGCTTTGTCAGTAAAGACTAAAGCAAAGAAGGCATTCAGGAACTCCATCTCCTCTGTGTCCTTCACCACCAGGGCACCCACCTCATTCAGCAGCGGGCCCAACAACAGTATCTTTGTAATGAATTTTGGTAAACAGTGTTTCTTGATGGGTTTTTTGTTACCAAACTATCTCCTTTTTTCCTCTTCAAGGGAATATTCATTTTCACAAGTGAGGGTTTCACTGGTAATTGCACCAGTGTACTGTGCCTTGGGTACTGGGACAGATCCCAGGTATCCACCAAAGTCTCACTGAACGGAGTAGCTGCCTCTTGCACCTTCCTCACAGCAGACTAATAGTGCTTCCCGGAATAAGATTTACTGTTTCTGCATCACCTTCACTTTGCTGACTCACTCCATATGACATCTGTTCTCCTTTTCTGTTGTACTGCTGCCCCATAGCCATTTATATTTCCCCTTCTGATTTCAGATCATCTCCCTAGTTTATTAAGGTCACTTTAAATTCTGGTCATGTTCTTCAAACAGCTTGCAATGGATTCAGCATATATATCAGTTCATTCTTTATATTGCCAAGATGTTAGCAAGAAATGCTCTCCATGCCACCACTCTTGTAAGACTACGCTTGCAACTACACCTAAACAGCAAACCGCTGATGCTATTGAAAGCCTCTTAAGTTTTTCAAAGCAGCATTTCAGAGAGCTGCTCAGTCGGTTTAGGTTAACAATTCTTAGCCTTATTTCTTTAGCTTTGCAGAAGACCTGTGTGGGATCAGTCTGTCTAGAGAGGCATCCCATACACTGCTTTCCTCTCATTCACTAAATCAAATGCTCTCAGAGAAGGAATTGAGATTGATTTGACACAGCGTATGCTTGGCATGCTTATGTTGGCTAGTTTAACTCTTTAGAATCCTCCTGCAGCTTATTTATTGTTTATTTAATAAATAAATTCAGATCCTTTCCAGGAGCTGCTGCTGTAAGGAATAAATAAATAAGTTATAATAACTTCCTGATTTTTTCAGGACAAAAACCATGTTTGCACCCTTTCATGTTACTGCAGAGACTCACCAGTGGTTCAGAGATTATACAGGACTATTTATCAGGCCTGCTAGTTTGAATACATCTATCTTCCCTTTAACATGTTCTCTTCCTATACTTTTCCTAAGCTCCCATCTCCTCACTAAAGTTAAGCAGAATAAAACATTAAGTATTTTAGGCTTCTTTACAGCATGTCTGCCTTGCTCTCCTTTCCGCTTACACAGAATCTGTACTGCACTTCGTCCTGTAGATTGTTTCTAGAAACTTGCTGCCTTTTTTTCCCCATGTACTAAATGAAATTCACTTTACATCTTAGACTTTCTGCTTTTATATGCTCTGCTTTTCTTTATGCTTATTCTAAATCATGTGTTTCCTTTCTCACCCACAGAAGTATAGACATGGAAAGATTACATTTCTTCTAACCATGGAGTCAGTAATAATGAATTTTGCTGATTGGGATATGAATGCTATTGATAGGAATATGCTCCTAAAATCCTTCCAGTGGTTATTTCAGAACTGCCCAAGTGAGTAATTCTGTGTGATAAGCGCTCCTTTACTATTTAATTATCACTACCCACCTTGTGAGCATACAGTGTGACTTTTACATACCAGCATGATACATAAGAACATTCTATGTCCAGGGTACTGTGTAAAAGCAGAGTGGCCCATGAACAGGACCTGGTGACATCTAGAGGTTTTTGCCAGGTGGTTGGGGAACACTGCTCCTAACTACTGCTTGCTCAAAGGCTGCATGCCTGCTCCTCCTCCCTGGTGCTCCTGAGGCCCCTGCTCTGCCGCTAGAGATAGGACTTTGCAGAGTTCCTATCTCAGGAGCTACTTAAGCAGAATTTTTGTAATTTAAATGCATCTTACGATTTTGTTCATGACTTTATTTAATGTAAAAGAAAAATTACAGCATTGGCTGACACTCCTTGTTTCCTTTAAAAAAAACTTACAAAAATGAGCCTATCCTCAGCTGCCCTGCCCATTCTCAAATTTGGCATATAGTGTCTCTCTGGATAAGCAATTCTTGGCTGGCCGTAAGAGAGGCGAACAATTTAATCCAGTCAAGGATAAAAGATGGCAGTGCAAAAAAGGACCTGCCAACATAAAAACTTCTATTGGGACTTTTCACAGCCCTTTAGCATTCATTATGTGCACTAAAACAGACCACCCAGAAAACATTACTCCAAAAAAGAGCGTAAGAAGATTCACGCGTGGCGATGGAAATTTTTCTCATCTGATTATCCTGTAAATACTCAAGAGAAATCTTTAACAAACAGCTTTACCCATGGTGAAGCTGGCACCAGCGATGCTGAGCAGCAGCAGAACATGGCCTTCAGCTCAGGCAATATAAGATTTGTGAGGCCTTTTTGAACTGAGGCCTTTCTGAACCTGCCAGCAAAATGAGTGATTCACCCCGAGATCAAGGAAGAGCAGCTCAGCATTTGACAACACTCATTAGCTGATGCTTCTGAATAATTTCTCCAAGGATGGCAGAGTTTTGAAGTACACCAAAAAGGGATTTTTTGCTTTAGCTTCTGTTATTTACTGCAGGAGATAAGGGGAGATGCCTCTGGAGGGTCTCTGCTATACATGAGCTTTGTTTCCGAGGCCTGTATCAAAACATCAGCTGTTTAACAGGGACTTTTAAACACATGAAACACTTTCAATTAATAGGAAATTTTCCCTGTTAAAATTCCCTTTTTTTATATTCCATTCACCTCATTTTTGTTTCTCCTTACATATCACAGGCCTAATCAAATCATCAAAGGGCCCTTCCTTTGAGGTGCTCAGTACCTCTGTGTAAGGAAAGAGCCCCATCTACCTCACCGAAGGCATGTGTGTGCCCCCACAGTGCTCCCCCTGTCCAGGAGCACTCCATTGTATCCCACCCTTCCCTCGGCAGGCATGCAGCCCTGCACACATGCACCCTTGCATAAGCCGCATCTTCTCCCAGGATTTACTCCGCCCGCCACCTCCGCATCTGGCCCAGACCCACCCCTGCTCCCAGAAGCAAGCCCTGCCAAGCACTGCATGGAACAGGGACCTTCTCCCCCTGCAGCGACGAGGCGCAGTGCTCGGGGCTGACACATGGCATCCCCATGGGACCATGCCCTGCCAGCGAGCAGCTGTGGCAAGGCCCATCGCCAGGTGCGGGAAGATGCGTCACTTTTTTTCAGAGGATAAATAGAGTGCTTCTGGCAGCAGGTTCCCCCATGGTGACCAGTCCCGTCACCCTCCTGTGTGGCGGGCAGATGGTGGCCATGCGGGCATCCAGCCAGCACCGCTTGGCCCCCACAGCCGCAGCCCCATATGCCCTGCTCAGCTGCTGGCACCACTTGTCAGACTAGGAATCATTTTTCAAGTACCACTAACATGACTGAAGCAAAATCAACGAAGGGAAAACTGTTTTTTTCAGCATTAGTAGCTACCAGACCCAGAAGCTCCTGAAGTGCAAGAGGTGGATGAGTTTGACTTGCTGCTTGGTGGAAATGCCAGCAGAAATACAAGCAGTAAAATTGTTGGTGGCATGGCTTTCTTCACAGTTAAAATGGTCCAACAGAGCTGTGCTGGGAGAAAGCGGAAAAGTATTTGGGGTTTTGTTAAGTGCAGGTCACCTTGACAACAAGTTTTCCTACAAACCTGCAAAATTCAAACATGTTAAACTGTAACCTCATGCTAAAATGCGAGAAGAAGCTGCTCTGCCAATTCATAACACAGCTTGACACCTGCGCTGTTACTGCTGCTAAAGCCTGGAGTTACACAGCGCTGAGGTCTGGCATGGGAAAAGGATGCTTTGATAGTACTGTGGTGATTTACACATGAGGAGGTACTCAAAAGAAGGCAAAGCAGGCAAGTCTCTACCCGCTGTGCTTATACAATCGAAAGCCAAAATAAAGACGGTGAGGCAAAGACCACCTTGAGGGCTATTACATCCCCACAGCAACACCAGTGTAATGCTGGAGCTCTGGGGGGAAAGGCTGGCAGCCCCAGCAAACAGCTTGCCTCTTTTTTCCCCCATGTTTGCAAGAAAACAGGCACCATACTATGGACTTGTCTTGTGGGACCGACCACAGGCAACCTCTTAGGCAGACAGAGGCACTGCTGGGGAAGCATTTTCAGCTTGCATGTGGCATATCTGCTAAGCCTGAGCAAAGCCATCGCCACTGCCCGGGCATGTGGGAACAGAGCTCACCATTTCAAGGTCTGAACATGAACCGGAGCAAGTCAGAGGTGAGCAGAGAGCACAGATGAGGGCAGGACAAGACTGGCAGATTTGGATCATCTAGGTTATGGAGTGTGAGAGCATGTGGAGAGGTTGGAGTTATATGGAGAATATTGTGCCAGAGTTGCTCAGAAAAGGGATGGTTTGTGCCTGCTGGAAATTAAGAAAAACTGCAAAAAGCATTGATTCCATTTTAAATTGTTGAACATCATCACGCTTGGAGACAGCTGTTATGGAAAGGAAAAAGGTGATCAGAGCTTAGAGGAGCCAGCCCACTAGTTAGAATCATAGAATCATTTAGGTTGGAAAAGAACTCTGAGATCATCTAGTCCAGCCATTAACCCAGGACTGCCAAGGCCATCACTAAACCATGTCCCTAAGTGCCGCATCTACATGTTTTTTAAACACCTTCAGGGATGGTGATTCTACCGCGTCCCTGGGCAGCCTGTTCCAATGCTTCACCACCCTTTCTGTGATTTTTTTTTTCCTAATATCCAGTCAAAACTTCCCCTGGGGCAACTTGAGGCCCTTTCTTCTTGTCCTGTCCCTTGTTACCTGGGAGAAGAGACTGACCCCACCTGCCTACAGCCTCCCTTCAGGGAGCTCTAGAGAGTGATAAGGTCCCCCTCAAGTGTCCTCCTCTCCAGACTCAACAACCCACAATCCCTCAGCCGCTCCTCATCAGACTTGTGCTCCAGACCCTTCACCAGCCTCATTGCCCTTCCCTGGACACACTCCAGCATCTCCACATCCCTCCTGATTTGAGGGCCCCAAAACTGAACACAGGATTCAAGATGCTGCCAGCCTGGCCCAGAGCAAGGTAGCCAGAGTGAGGAGGTGAGATGCTTTCCTGGGGAACTTTTGTTGACTCAGATGTGTTTTCTCCAGTGTTTTGAGCAAAGTCTGCTGTAACACTATTCAGGCATAACCTTCCTTCTTACCTTGCCAGCCCTTTGCCAAAATGAGGCCGTATTGGTACTCAGCATTCAGGACTGCATAAAATAATGCCAGAGAAGGTAGCTGTGACTTTTTGCACACATTGATTTCACCATTTTTAGCATTCAAGATTTTAAAACATGGCTACAAAAAACACCATTTATTTTTTAGTCAGTTAACCAGCTTTTGTGTCCTACAGATTCCTAGAACTTTTCCATAAGGGGTTTATTTTCATCTGAAGTTGTTCTAGCTACATTTAATCCAAATTTAGCACAGATAGGTTAATAGAGTTTTGATAACATAGATCCTCTTGAAAAGGGCTCATTTAAAAGCTCCAGGAAAATATCAACATGCTAATTTAAAAGCCGATCAAAATGCACTGTGAATTTCTCTCGTGTTTTTTCTTTCAAGGCTGTAATGTAAATCAATGTACAATTAGTGATATGTAATCTTAGGTTTAGAAGTCACTCTTCAAGACTTCAAGAGACATGGAAATCAGTGAGTTTTCATTTCTAACTGTGAAAAATGGTTTTCACAGATCATTGGCTTTACAGTAAAGATTTAAGCTGCAGGGCAGATGGACAGGATGTTTGACCTACCTCATTCACCTCTAAACTTGGTTGGACTCTGACATTATTTGTGCTGTTAGGGCACTGTGTGTAGGCTGATGCTGCCTGTTAGACACTGTGAAACCATTCCCAGAGGGGCCCTTGCTTAGCATTTTAAATGAGCTGATGTGATTACATATTTCTTTGACTGAATGGTGGTGGTTTTCAAGTCAAAGGACAAGAAAGCTGTATATTTTTGAAGGATCAAAAAGGATTTTATAGGATTCTGGATCCTGTATGATATACTGTATAAGTAAGATGGTAACCTATGCAGATGTATATAAAAAATGCACAGATCGTCACATGTTGCACTTAAAAACTACATAGATCATTACTTGTTGCACTTAAAATATCTCTGGAAGTGTTCTGAAACTTCGTGGCTGGTATGTAAGACCTGCCTTTTCTGCTGAGGGATATCAGATACCCTTTCTGTATATATGCATTCACTCAGAAGTAAGATAGAAAGAAAAGACTATTTGTAGTTCAAAGAGCTTCTTATGTTCTCTTAATAGTTACAGACTTCCCTCTGAGCTGTTTTTCCATGTATGTCTATGGCAAAACCAAAACTGAAGTTATTTTAAACTAAGCTGCTTTGGTAGAAATGGATGGTTTAGATCTGGCAAAATATAGCAGCTACAAAACCAGATCTAAGTCTCCTGAACAAAATCTTGCTTTATTGGTATGTGCAAACTCATTCATCCCAGCAACCTGGGGGATGAATAATTTTATTTTTTAAAATCCCTGGGATGCAAAGGCCAGGGATGCAAAGGCACTGTACCAAATAAGTATTTTCAAGCTTAAAAACATTAGGAAGGCTCTCAAAAGCCAATTAAATACTTTTTTTTTTAACCTCTCTATGGTCATCAAGCAATTTTATGTGTTCATGAATAACTCACAGAGAAGGAACAAAAAGATTATTTCTGCTCATAAAGCTTGAAGTGTGCAATCAGGAAACAGAAATACTATACCATTAAGCTGACCAACCATGTGGCACAAGCAGTAATCAACACACAGTGAGTAGTCAGAGAAGCCATTTTTCCAATAGCCCACAGGCCAAAAAAACACTACTGCAGTACCTAGAGATTTGGAAAAGCCAGTTACTTTACAGACAATTTAGAAACAGGAAAGTGGAGCATGCTGACTAAATTTATCAACTAAATTGTTAGCTTCAAACAATGTCACCTAGCTATTTGTTCAGCCTGTCATGCCTTTGAAGCAAAGACTGTTGGTAATGTGCCCCTTCCCAGGTCCCCGTTTTCAGAGTAAAGCATGCTGCAGACACCTGAGACCACAAAATAGCCACTGTTCTGTCTGTCTGTAAGTGGCACGATCTGTTACTGCTCAGAGCCCTCCTGAATTCCTGCCTCACCAAAGCAGGACAAAATCTAACAATGCTCTTTAGATTTGAAGAACCTGATCCTCAACCAGACGGTGCAGTGCCTAACCCACCCGCATGACTCCTGTCTGTAAACGTTGCCCTGCATGTGGCCAATAATGCTCATCTTGCTTAGGAATGTTTGTCGAGGTTTTCGAAGTGGCTTGAGATCACTGGATGGAAGAGGCTGTGCAAGTATAATAGACTGCCTTTCAAATTGTTATTAGTGGGTGTCATAATAATGCAAATTCATCACCACTGGAATAGATTTTTGTCTGGAAATCTTGGGACAAGAAAGAATCAGTTTAATCGTAATAAAGGTGAGTGACTGATGCTTAACCGGGATAGCATTAGAATAAATTCTGTTTAATGGAGATGCATTTGACCTTTTCTAATTTATAAAGTGGCATTTAGGTATTATAACAGAGGTGAAGTTTTAAATTTCTGTCTATTAAAAGGGATTTCACTAAGTAAAGGTTTAAAGCTATGAATACCATTTTCATTTAACAGGTATTTTTTATGCTGAATTTAAGTATTTTTACAGATTTGTTTTGCCTTTAAGCAAAAGTGCTTCTAATCAGAAATTCCTGGAGAAATTAAGATGATCGCCTGTTTACTTAGATGTCAGAAATAAGGCTGTCTTCTAAACACTTAGGCATGTGCTTAACTTGACATCAGCCAGACCACCCTGTGCAAAGATATTCGTAGGACTGGCATCTAAGAGTCTTGAAAACTCCAATCGTGTCCTCTGAAAAAGTTTTCAGCTCAAGTGGAAAAAAAAGGAGTTGAAGGTGGAGAACAGAGATGTGAAAGGACGGCATAATGTTACTATTTCATAATTTGAAGTGAACACAAATAACACAGCAATTTTTGTGTTTTCTCTTTACATCTACAGGGAAGGTACCAACTTTTGTTCTGGGGGCTGCTTTAGGTTCCTGTCATGACTTTGGCCCATATTTTGCAGATTGGATTGGCATGGATTTTGGTGCTGATCTAAAGCCACTGAGGATCTGGGTTATCTTTCCAAACTAGCTAACAGGGATTCCCACTGAAATTAACTGCATTGGAACAACAGCTAGCAAAGCCAGGAAAAAAAATCAGACCCATACATTCTGGATTAAAGACTTGCAGCCACTTCTAGGCACAAGCTAAGTAGGTGACAGAGCTGTGGCATGCTGTGTAATGCTAGTGTCACTCACAAATTGAAATCTACACTATAGAGAATGGTGGACTGGCAATGGTATTCAGAGCTTTTCCCTAATGGGTGGCAGCTTAAGAAGTTGTTCATAACAAGCTTATTTCTCATCTGAAAGCTCTTCACAGCCTTGAAGTGAAATGACTGTTAGTCATTTCATGTACTTCCTCTGTGGAAAATCTTCTTATCACAGTAATTGTAAATTCAGCACCTTCCCCTTTACCTCAGTTTCGGTTTCTTACTTTCACATTCAGGGCCCTGCAGAACTTTACATGTCTGTTGGCATGTTCCTACTCTCCCTGGTAGATCTTCCAAAGGTGTGAGCTTATGGGCAGCTTCATCTCCTCCCCAAACACTCTGTTTCCTCCAGGCTATTCCCTGCACACACAGAGCAACTTCAAAATCTCAGTGCCTCAGGCAGTCAGACCTTCCTGATCAGCACAGAAAGCTTTCTCCCATTGCCTCCACCACACGCAGGATAAACCAAACTTGCACAGCTGCTCTTCATCTGTATTTAGAGGTACAATGTCATCCCACAATTTCCAAAACCTGACTTTCCATTATACAGCAGTACATGTATCATCATCAAACACAAATGACAATTACAGAGTAAAGCCAAATACATTAGTACATGCACATACACACAGAGCAGACATGCAAAGTCATTTTTAAAAAAATTATTTCAACCCTAGGTGCCACCAGCTCCCTTCAGCCCCTCTGAATTTCAGATTTTGTTTTTGAAATTAACCTTTCACAACTGTAGTTGCAAAGAAAACTTCTAGAACCTAAGAAGAGTGTAAAATATAATTGTGCCTGCCCAAGTTTGCACAGAGCCAGGAAGAATAGATCTGAGAAATAAGGATGACTACACTCAGCAAATTTAAACGAGGTGTTAACTCAAACTTGTGGATGCTTTCAATGTCATCGCTTTAATGTTGTCAAGTGGTTATCAGATCAGTTTGATGAGTTGAACATGTGACCTTGGGAAAAGACCCTGTCACCCCTTCAGGAAGCCTAACATACGCTATATCTTTCCAAAGATGTATGCTGTCACTAGTCAAAATACTTGTATACTCCAATGAAAGTAGTATCTTTTGGGGATGTTCAGGGTGTACAGTGCATGTATGTGTACCAGCACACCCTCCTTCCCATTCTGTCCTTAGTTTTCCGCTTTTATACACACGGTCTTGCACAGAAACACAACATACATTCATACAGACCTACTCACCAAAGCCACATCTGTGTGACCTCACCTTTTCACAGCGGTGGTCTCCTGCTCCCTCCCAACCCGACTACTTCTCAGACTACTAATGCTAAATCCCAGCAGGTACCACCTGGCAAATTTGTTCCAGGGACACTCAGGAATTCTAGCAGTTCTAACTAACGTGTTACATCATATCTTTGGATGTCTCAGAAGAGAGGCAAAAAAACAAGTAAGACGCCCATTCACTTGGGGTTCAGTTGAGCAGTGGAGTTCCTTGGCTTAGGTTTCTGTACATGCCAAAATTCAAGAGGAGAAAGAGAAATTCAAGAGAGGGAAATCCACTGAGCTCAGGAAGTTCCTTACAAGTAGTTGGAGGCAGGTGCAGTTTTACTACCTGTTTACCCTGTTCTTTTTTCCCAAATTTGTTCCAGGGAAACTCAGGAATTCTAGAAGTTCTAACTAACATGTTACATCATATCTTTGGATGTCTCAGAGTTTGGGAAATCTGCTATATGTAGTCAGAGTGCATTCACCAAGATGTAACCTCATTTAGGATATATATGGGAGGCTCCTGTCATATCATTCCCATCACAGGTAATGTAGAACTACTATATCCAGCATTCGCATGGGTCATATCTTATACAGAGCCAGTTGTGTCCCACTTTTTGCAAAAAGAACAAACACCAAGATTATCAGGTATTGAGGCTGGATTAAAAGAAAAACATTAAATACTTGGAAACACTGTGGTTCACAAAGGAAGAGAAGCTGAGACAAAGCAGAAAAATACTAGGAAAACTTTCAGAGAAAGTGCCCATGATTTGGAAGAAAATTTTGAAAAATTCTGGGCAAAACCCTGACAAAATACTGAGAACAACAGGAAAACTGAAGCAGGGGAAAGTATATAGTCCTTTGTTATTTTTTTCTAGCTATAAATAGTCCATACACCAATTGGGTTTGACTTCTGGAACTATGCAAAGTTGTTTTGGCTATTGCATACACCTGAAGAGATGATCACATGTCTAAGAGATCATCTGATCAGAAAGAGTATCTCTATTTAACCTATTGTGATAAATCAGTTAATCTGAAGAAATGCTATTCATGATTGACAGCAATAGTAGATACAGTTGAGTTTATTTTGAAAATGAAATTCCCAAATGTATTTGCATTATACTGGATTTAGCTACCAAAACAATCTCACTGTGTTTCTTGGGACAAGGTTACATATAAATATCTCAGGTTTTTGTAAGTCATGATAGAAAACATGCTTCATAATTTAGATGTGGCTTAAAATAGACAAACAAATAATTAATAAGCCTTTTTCTATAAAAATAATATATAAAATCTGGCTTCTTGAATTTGCATTGTGTTTGTTAAACACCATTATAAACAGCCAAATTAAGGATTCGGCCTCTTTTGCATGTTTCATTTGTGCTGAGTTTAGATGATCTATTTCAGACACCTTGAGTCACTTAGTAGGTAGCAATTTGTAAACATTATGAGTCACTTGATATTTTGTGGTGGGGGGGGGGTGTTGGTTTGTTCGTTCTATTGCTGTTACAACCTCCAGCATATTCTGCTTGTTCAATGTTCAAAAAGAGCAAATTCTTGGAAATTAATGCTTTTGATTTTTCAGCACTGCTTAGAGAATAGAGGAGATAACATCATTTCAAAACCACAAGCAAATAAAGCTCAAAATAAATACAGATACAGTTCATACTAGAGAAGGCATTATCAGTGCAGTCCTGCAGGAATGTGCCCACACACAGACCTCCTTCAGGCTTCACAGGTCTAGATCCAAACTGGAACCCACACCGGCTAGATTTGAGAGGCAAGAGTTGCTATAAAAGCCAGAACTATTAATGTTTTAGATAATCTCCACTAAAAGGAAGAGCTATGTTCTACTATCTACAGCTCTATCCTCATCTGTACAGCCAGATTCTCATTCGATGTCAACTGGAAATGTTGTGCTGCAGCTAAGCTGACTTATCCTAGCTGAAGATCTCTTGCTTTAGTGCTTTGGGCTACCCTGATGAGTTACAGCTACATGCTTATACATATAAGAGGATTTGTTCTACACAAGAGTTATTGACTGATACTTCATTAACATAAGAAAGAAAGGTATGTTGATGTATTGAATGTAATCTTTAAAATATGGCTCAAAGGAATTGCTGAGATTCCTGGGTTTTTTACTCTTTGTATCTGCTCTACTTACAGCTGTTACTCTTGCAGAGGAGAAGAGCCTACTCTTGCCCTAACTTTGCCTTCCCTAGCACAGAAGTCAGGAAGGAGACCTTGGACTCCTGCAGAACGTCTTGCTAGGGTTGCTGTATATAGTAACCCTTTTCAAGAACTGTTTTCTTACATCTGAATGTGAGTCACACTGTTCATACCCTGACTGTTCAGACTAGCTCGGCACATAAAGATATGAGTGGGAGTCTTGTGGGTATAAATGCTTAGGAAAATTCACTTGAGCAACTAGATGATGGCTTGTGCTACAGAGAAATTCAGGTGAGTGCTGGGCTTCTCACCCTGTGAAACGTGAACCACTCTTGTCCTACAAGCTACTTCAGAAAAGGAAGAAAAATCTGTTCAGGTTGCCTTCCTCTGAAAAGGCATAACCTCTTCTTAGCAGCTCCACCCCTGCGAAAGGACCTGGCAAACCCTGAGGAACATCTCTGCCTACATGAGCCCAGAGGCTGACAGAAAGCCAGAAGATACTGCTGCTATCACTGTGGGACAGCACACCTCCCACTCCAGACCGATGCTGTCCAAATAAAGTTGGGGCACTGGTGACCTTGAGGATGTGATGATGGTCCTCTCTGCTTTTCAGATGTATCTGCGAGTCTAAGAGGGAACTTCTGAAGATAAATGTCACTGACCAAAAAGAGTGAGCTTTTGTTATTCACAGCAGCGTTGCCCCTCCCTCCAAGTCAAGTGCATGTCAGATGAATCATACATTCTCACTGGTTGTCCTTGCTCAGCTATTCAGCCACACTGATTGCTGGAGTTGGTTCTTAGATGGTGCATTAAAGCTGTTACCTCCTGGAGCCTTTCTATCATGTGCACTGTCCCAGCATGGTTCTCCAGCCTTTCCTTCAGGGAACATTGGCTAGAATCTCTCTGGATACTGGGAGGTACTGTGACATTCTAGATAGGGTTCAAATAGAGCCAACCTTAGCAGCCAGTCCCATTTGCATATGTAAATGAGCCTGCATTTGCATTTCATGCACACAAATGTTGCACGAAAACAATTTGCACATTTATGGGTAAAGAAATACCAAACTCTAAGTCTCTGCAACCTACAAAGAAATTGGACACAGCCTTTATATGGATACCAAGAATGGAAGAGCAATACCATACCAGAAATACCTACAACTGTGCCTGTATGAGAGGCGGCATCTCACAGGGTTAGTGAGGTTGGTCTTGCACTGGAGAGGGTGAATAGCATGCATATGCATATGTGAGTCTGTGGATTAGAAAATGAAGAAAAGGTATTCAGTCTAGATATTTATGATTTGTATCAGTGACTTCTTTTCAACCAATGCTAGGTTTTTTAATAGATTTGATATTGCTTACATTTTAGTCTTTAATTCAAGGGAGGTGGGTTTTTTTAATAGGGAAAAGGGAAATCCTTCATTAAATGAAGCACAGAAAATGGATGTGCTTACATTTTTTAAAAACAGTTGAAGTGGGACTAGAGGGTGAGTGCAGATGGAAATGCAAGACTTTGTAAGGAAAGATTCTCTTCAACAAGCCAAGTCCAAACACTATAGCACCACAAAGGTACACAAGCTCTCTAGCATGGTATGGTGAGGTTCACTGTTTAACCTGAACACAGAGTGCATAAGCTGAATCTTAACTGCAATGAAAAGAAAATTTTTACTACTAGCCCCTCTTAATAACCTCCATTGATAAAAATACAGACAAAAAGATTAAGGAAGGTATGCAAGATTTTTATCCAGAAAAATCTTTATATCCAACCAAAAAAAAAAAGAATTTGAAGTCTAGTGGCACTATTAAAATCTTTGTGCAAAGCATACTGTATTTCATTATTGTGTGCTAGTAACATTTTTTGGACAATGTAAGCCAATTCCGTGTGTACCAGTCTTTCATGGCTTTCTTAGGTTCATTAGATACTATTCCGGACATTCATCGAGGGTTTTTAACTGACCTGTCTGTCATAGGTAATGTTGTTTTCAAGACCATCAGGTTCTGTCAAGGTGAGGTTTGAATGTTTGAATGCTTCTGTATCGCCTGCATACCACAGTCCTCAGGAATCAAAGGGGAATACTCTTTAAGATCATATTAATAACAATAACATGAATGTCTGTTAAGCACCAAGACTGCTGAAAAAAAAAAATCAACTACCTGGCTAGATAGCAACATCCCCTTGTTCTTGAAACTCCCTCCCTAGGGGCGGCTATTCCAGACATTCATATATCTTGATTATGTATCTTTCAATTATTTATATTATTTGCTATAGGTTTCTTTGATATGACTTGGTATTTGCAGGCTGACATTTTGAAAAGAAAGTTTTCAGCAGGGAACATGCAGGACATCTTCACTGTAGTTCAGCCATTCATCAAGGAAGAGAATTCTTGATCGTATAGTAAAAACACTTAATTGGGGGTAGTATAATACAGTCCACCACAGAGTACATCAATAGATCTCAAAACTTGTTCTCAGGTAGCATTTACCCCAGTGGACTGTCCAAGGAGATAAAATAATGATCTCACATTTACCCACTGAGCCAGCGATGCCCAGCTGGGACAGTCCACTTGTCCTGAATCCCACCCCACTTCTCCACTGCTTGACTAACTGCTTATCTTGGAGAGGAAACACAATCTGAATGGTGTAAGGCATTGTAAAGAGTCCACCAGATTATTTTTGCAGAGTTCTGTTTTCTGGTAAGCATCTGTGTTTTGTCTGGCAAGTCCCACAGGTGGGAGGCAGGAGAACACATACAATTTTCCCTCTGCCCCTGCCCCTCATCCCAAGGATGAGATGGTCTCCACAAAGCTGCATTAGACTACATGGGTGACACCACCTATTTGATGTGTCTGTCTACTAAGTAAAATGTACTTAAATGCCAATAATAAATTCAAGTGAGATTTTTCTGCCCAGTCTGAGGAAGGTCTCAGATATGTGCTCCTCCCTTCTAGCAGATTTTTCCTAGTGCTGAGGTTCACTGGTAGGGGTGGCAAGGGGGGAGCCATTTAAGGTTTGTGGCTGTTAGGAAGTGGTTTGATGCTAATTCAGCCAGTCTGGGGTCTTCCTCCGAGCCCAGCTGGTGGTGCACTCAAGTGCAAGAAGAGCTTGTAGCCCTGTGCCTGAATCCTAGGTCTTGAAGCTCCACAAGTGCATCACAACATTGTGAAATCTGGGGCCAAGCAAACTCCTTCCCTGCCTCTGTTCTTCTGAGGTCAGTAGATCTCTTGGGAATGAGGGGAATTTGGAGTATCCCAGTAGCACCTTCTATGGTATAAATGTAAGGGTATGTTCTGCATTTGAAAGCTGAGGCATTTGTGAGGATACATTATTGAGTCTTGCTATGTCAGAGAAAAATGCCTTGATCAAAACAGTTCCTCCTTTTCTTCATGTAAAATAGCACAGTGTATAAAAAGGTCAAAAATATATGCTGGAACTGGTCTTTTTGTTAATTTTCAGATGTAGAAACTGTTGTGGGGAAGGGGAAAGTATATGAGCAGAGATGGCTCACTGGGGTGCTCACAATGTAAAAGGTAAAAGTTGCTTTCAGGCTCCTGTACCAGAACTGCTCACCTTTCCCAGGGCCGTACAGAATACAGCTGCACAGCACTGAAGGTTTCGGGTTGTGTTGGGTCTGGCTGAGCCCCACAGCAGCCCTCATAGCGCAGTGCTTTGTGTTGGTAGCTAGAAGGTGGTGATAACACACCAGTGTTCTGGCTGCTGCTGAACAGTGCTGCACAGCATCAAGGCTGCCCCTCCAACCTTGCACCTCACCAGCAGGCTGGGGGTGGGCAGGTCTTGGGAGGGGACATAGCCAGGACAGCTGACCCGAAGTGACCGAACAGATATTCCATACCATATGATATCTGCTCAGATCTAAAAGCTAGGAGAAAGGAGGAGGAAGGAAGGGCATTCATTATTTATGATGTCTGTCTTCTGGAGTAACTACTAAGTGTAGAGAAGCCCTGCTTCCCAGGAAGTGGCCAAACATCACCTGCTGATGGGAAGCAGACAGTAACATCTTTTGTTTTCCTTTCTTCTGTGCACGTGACCTTTGCTATTGCATCATTAAACTGCCTTTATCTTGACCCACAAGGGTTTTTTCATCTTATCTTCTTCCCCTCCATTCTGCTGAGAAGGTGAGTGATAGAGCAGCTTGGTGGGCACCTCGTGTCCAGCCAAGGTCAACCCATCACACAGATGCAGGGTTTTTTTTAATCTTTGAAGGCACCAGTGGCCACGTGAGGACTGCCCATACATGTCACTGCAGAAAATTCACACTCAAATTCTCTGCTTCCTGGGAGAGGATGTAATGAAGAAGGTGCCTTTGGCTGGGACTGAGCAAGGGGACTGATTTCAAGCTTTCTTGCTTGATTTGAGACTAAACACTTCATAAGTCTTCTCCAATCTACCCATTTGATTAATGGTAGAAACCAAATGCTTCCCCAGCCATGGGTACTGCAAGAGTTATTTGTTATACTTGTGATCTGCTCAGAGATTTATGGTGATGGGACCATGTAAAAACGGAGGGAACAGCTGGGCTAGACATATGCTACAGCATGTGATTCAAAACTCTTTCATATGTGAAGATGCAAAACCACAAAAACAGCTTCCGTGAGAGTGCAAATAGGAATTCCACATCCTTCAAGGAAAACCCAAACAGTGTGAAAAATAAAGATGGTTGAAGTTCCAGGCTGTGAATGTACTGTTCCTCAGTAGTCATCTGAGACATACATGCAATTAAAATATTTTTGAGAAATTATGTCTTTCTCTTCCCACTTCCTTAAGGTGACAAATCAAACAATTCTATTCACTTACTGAAAGAAATTTAGTTTCTTGCCCATTCTCATGACACAAGAGCTTCTTCCACAAAGAAGCCAAAAGAAGGCAAAAAAAATTAAAATAAAAATATTACCCGTTTCTGTAAGTTTCCAGCATGATGGTCTTGGATACACTGTGAGGAATTTATTATTCACCCAATGAAATTTATGCTAGCATTTAGTTATGCAAACTCTGGCATTTATGCTCCATGAACATCATGGCATTTGTTTTTCATGCACCAGGTGATCTGATATTTGCACATTTAAATGGTCTTTTTTTTTTTTTTTTTTTTGTGGTTTGCAGGTATATGTCACCTTACTGCAGGTAAAAAGCTAAAAATATGCTTACTTATTATTCAGAAAATCATGATAGAAGTTTAGGATAATCTTGAGACTTCAGGATAGAGGTGTGGATGAGAACACATGCATGAGCCTTGCTCATGAAGCAATGGGTCAGACCAAACCACAATACATTGGCAGTGTTCAAAATGTATTGTATATGCCAACATGACATAATATTTTTTTACAGTACTCTGTAGTACTGACTGTAAGAGACTTATGGCTCTCACTGGAACCAAAGAATCATGAAGCATTTAACAGTTTAAACAGTTGAACAAACTTCTTGAGAGCCCTTAATGTATCCACATTGGGCTGGAAGCAAACAGCAAGGAATCCACAGTAGCAAAACTTCAGGAAGAGAAAAAGATCAGAAGTCACTCTGTTATGACAGAGACCATTACCTCACATTTATCATCATTATAACATTATAACAATATCCCTTCACTCTGTTGAAAATACCACATCCATTACACTGGGGCAAAACTGATCTACCTTCAATGACTTTACCCATTGTGGCAGACATCAGGCTGTGGCTAATTCTTGGTTTTTCTAAAAGAACATGTACATTTCCCACTTTGCCAATTAATTTCCATGGGGAAAAAAAACAAAACAAAACAAAACATGTCAGGGAATAAACTTATTTTTTAATATAAAGGAATATGTTATAATGTCATACTTTCAGTCTAACTCATGAGTCGCAATCTAAAACAGCATGACACCACCATATAGTAGGTATACCTGAGATAGCAATGAGGTGCCAGGTCATTCCAGAAAGACGGGACTGAATTTAACATGAAAAGGTGGCTAAAGAAAACTTTATTTCAGTTTTGGGAGTATCCACTTAGCTATAATTAGAGGTACCAGCTGCTAACAAAAAGCCACTTTGCACAAAAATTCTCCATGGAAACTAAGAAGCCTTGCAAAGACGGTGTCGAAAAAATGAGAGGTTTTTCTGAGCTTGGGAGTAATAATTGCCTTAATAGCAACTCCTCCTTACAATGGAAAATAAGCATAAGATACGAAAGCCAGCTTAGACTGCCAACCAGGCAACAGCAGGACACGAACACTGCTCTTACTACAGAAGTCTGCATTTCTGAGTCCTTATTTCTGTTAACAGTATAGGTGTAGCTGGAAAGAAAGAGGGACATTCATATGGAATTTTTTATTTTCCAAAGCTGGACAATGTGGGGGAAAAGGGTCTCTTCCCTGCCCCGCCCCACCCCCCTTCCCCCCATTTTCTACCTTCTGGTGATCTAACAGGAAACATGTGAGACTGGGAGATCTTGCTCCGTGCTGTGTGTGCTCCCAGCAAGGCTCCAACATCCAAGGGCAGGAGTCTGCCTTAGTGCCTGAGTCACTGACAGCTGGATGAGACAAAACACTATTTTTCCTCTCCGTTTTCCTTAGTTACATTTTTAAAAACTTTTTCTCCTTCTCCAGATTCTTTCTTTCCTCCAGTGCTGCCCTTTTCTTACCCTGTCTTTGGCTTCTTCTCGTAAAAATGATGGTTGATGCATGGAAAGCATTTGCCACACAGATGTCCTGCCATTTAAACTAGGACAAGATTTTATACAAAAAGGCTGAAGGTGCGGGTTGTGTCCACAGATCTTTCCCTGGCACAATCCATATGCAGGTATGTGCCAGTGCTAGCTACCACTTTGTTTCAGAGATTACCTTCCCTTTAATTTTTTTCTGGAAAAGAAGAATTTCCAGAAAACAACCTAGGATGTCACCTAGAAGGGAAGAGGTGGCACTGAGCTGATGATACCTGGAATTTGGGCTTCATTTGATTTGAGCAGCAGTACAGTGGGATTTTCAACCCTGTCTTGTCTCCATGTTTACTCTCCTCCAGAAGTGAATGCTCGCTTTGCAGAAACTAATATGACAACTTATTAACACTTCAGTCCTTGAGGAGAGCTCAAGTTATGAGTTTCTGAGACAGCCATTCTTTACCAGTTTAAGAATTTCTTCTGAGACTGGTAATTTCATGTGCTTTACACACTATCCACACCAATATACCCAGCTTGTTAAATTCCACTTCATTCCTGCTGGCACACTGGTCACGGTGGTTTATGAAATGCTTGAGACTGAAGAGTTTTCCTTTACAGGGAATCAAACCAAGTCAGGCCTAATAGCACTAAATCCTGGCCCACAGATCTTCAGGAGAGGTGTATTTGTAATAGCAAATATAGTAATAACCAAACGCAATTACTGGAGTAATGAGAAGAAAGCAAAAGGTATAAATCTCCCTGATGAAACAGCAGGCTTACAACAGGTGCTACATGCTTTGATCAAATTAAAAATTTTACTACACTTTAATTAAGACCAGCAATTTATGACTGGCATGCAAAACCATTGACATTTCCTCTTTGTTTCAATCCATACTAGTAGTACAACCTGCAGCTTTAAATTTAATTTGATGTTTGTTCATGGAGTACTAGTCATTCAGTAAGACTCATGGGTTTGCTTTCCTGGAAGAAGATAAAACTAGCTGTCTTTAGACGTATTTCAGAACTGTAAATGTCAGGCTCCATGAGCCAGGACAGTGTAATGGATGTGTTAAAATGTTTTTTATCAGCTTCTACCATCATCACAACACAGTTCTGTGCCCTCCATCTCTGAGAGCAAAGAAATGACTATTTTATGAAGTAAATGAAGTATGTGTAACTCACACAACTGGAAACATGCCAGAAAATAAATAATATATTTACCCACCCTTGAGAAGTTATTTCAAGTGGTTTATGTGTTTCTGAAAAATTAACTCAAAAAAGACAGTTTTAAGAAACCATTAACTGGAGTGAACTAATTAGAAACAGATCACATAATGATAAATGAGGTAATTTAATCTGTTGACTGGACTGCTAGCCTGTAAGTATATAGAGTGATCCTGCAGATAATTGTATCAGAACCTGTGCTAATAAGGGTTTATGGAGATCAAAGCTGCACAGTATTCCCAGACCCTTAAGCCCCTGCATTGTACTAAGATTAAGTTAGTAAATACATATTAGCTAATTTAAAGCAGTGCTATTACAATGTTTCAGTTATGAAATAAAGAGGTCTTGAAAGCTTTGAAATTTGGCAACCAACCTTAACTGTGACCTGGTGCTCCTGCTCTCATTCCAGTGAACATGATGGAGTGACAGTGAGACAGGAGGGAAGGGGTAGTCCAGCACTTGAAAGTTTTGATGTTGCTGTCTGGAAGTGACCTTCCAAACCGTATGCAAAGATACTTCAGACCACTTCAGAGATCATGCCATAATGACTTCTGTGGATGACCTTGCAAAGAAATTAAAATTTAGATCACCCATCATTCATTCCTGTTAGCTGTCTTTCTGGCTGTTTGGTACAGTGGCCTGTCCTGGTTTCAGCTGGGACAGAGTTAATTTTCTTCTTAGTGCTGTGGTTTGGTTTTGATGTGAGAACAATGTTGATAAGGCACTGATGTTTTTAGTTGTAGCTAGGTAATATTTATACTAAGTCAAGGACTTCTCAGTTTCTCAGGCCCTGCCAACCAGAGGAGACATAGCCAGGACAGATGATTCAAACTAGCCAAAGGGATATTCCATACCATAGCATCACGCTGAGTATATAAGCTGGGGGAAGAAGGAGGAGAGGGGACATTTGGTGTTATGGTGGTTTGTCTTCCCAAGTAACTGTTAATGCATGATGGAGCCCTGCTTTCCTGGGGATGGCTGAGCACCGGCCTGACAATGGGAAGTGGTGAATGGATTCCTTATTTTGTTTTGCTTGAGTGAATGGCTTCTGCTTTACCTATTGAACTGTCTTGATCTCAACCCATGACTTTTCTCACTTTTACTCTTCTGATTTTTTCCCCCATCCCACTGTGAGGGGAGTGAACGAGCACCTGCTTGGGGCTTTGTTGCTGGCTGGGGTTAAACCATGACACAGCCCCACTTCACTAGGATAGGTGAAGACTGGCACTGTCCCGGCCTCACTAGCAGCTGCAATGGCCAAGGTGCTCTTGAGAGAAGCAAAAAGTAAGTTTAGGAACCACAGCCCTAGTGGCCACCCACTTTCTGCCTACAGCCAAACTGTAGTCTTTACCACCAACATTTTTCATAAAAAAGAGCAAGCCCAAGCCCAAAATACTGGGCTTAAGCAGTTCCAGGGATGCCAGTGCCATTTTACATATCTCAGATTTCAGGTAGGCACCTAAATGCATAATAAAAGCAGGATTTCAGACACATTCATCACTTCGAAATTTCCTATGGCCTGGTTTCATTTTCTTTCCATGGTTGCCTTTGTTAGATTCACTCTGAAGTACAGGGATAGTCTTTGTGAATTTGGACTTTTACTGCTGAAAGGAAAGGTTTTTAGTTGGGACTTCTGTTCTCAGATCTCCAGGACATCTTTGAAAACTGCACTTGCTTTCAGTGCTTTTTTGTCTGGCGGGAGCTTTGTAGTAGTTCCACCATGATTTTATTAATTTCTTATCCTGTGCACCTGTGTAAAACAATGTGCTGAAGAAGTGTATCAGGAGTCACTACATTTTATGATTGTTGGTGGCATTAATAGCTCCTTCTCAAGTCACTTCTGAAGATGAAAATGAGCTATCAAACAAGGACCTGAGGCAAATTTATTCTGAAGTGAGATAACGCTTCTGTTTACTCCTCAGTTTATGTAGACACAAATGAAAGATATTTATTAAGTGTGCTATGAAATCCAAGGACCTGGAAGGAAGGCCACAACACAGATATTCAGCATGAAGGAATACAAACTAGCTCAAACACATCCAATAATCTGTCTTCCCCACCATGTATGGGCCAGAGTGTGTCAGTGGTAGACAAACCATTTACTGTGACTCACATCAATTCATGATGTGAAGTGGTTGCCTCTAATGAGTACAGTGAAGCCATAAAGCCATCTGAAGAGGTAGACAGGAGAGCAGCACAATTATCAGCCATGCAAATCTGTGGTACTGTCAGTTCCACATGTTTTGAAAACACCTCCGAAAACTGCAGCAGCTGACAAAGACATAATTACCTTACAGCAAATCTAGGCAAAATTGGCTTCTGGCTTACTGGCTTTGATTTGGTTATTGTTATTTGAGATGGTCAGACATTGTCCAGTATTGCTTTAATCTTTCTTTTTTAATATGGAGACATGGTATTTAAGCTTCTTCACTTGCTGCTGAGGAGCTGAAAATCATAGCTTGCTCAGTTTTCCTTTTTTGTCCCCCAAGATTTTCACCTTAGAAAACAAGTAATACGGCCAAGATGTATTTTATACATTATCACTAAAAAATACTTACTATAACCTCTGATATACATAGTTATCTGTTTTCTTAATCTGTCTTCCAAACATCATGCAGTAATACAGATTTTTCTGGGGGGAAAATATCTGTAAAGTGAAGGTTCGCCAGCCCTCTGGACCATCTGTAAGTGTCAGGGAGAGACCATTCATTATACCACCTCCTTTCTCAAATGACAGGACTGTCTGCTTAAACTCATCTCTGATGATCTACATATGCACACAGATCAACAGCCTCTCTTCAGTGCCAGATTCACTGCTCATGCATTGATTGACACAGGGGGATGTCTTAGAAAACTTGCATCTGGGGTCTGGTTGTCATTGCCTGAACTATTCATAGAAACTGCTTTGTCCACCTTTTCCCTGGGGATTCCTATGTCTTGCTTAAGAATCAAGCTGGAAGCCGTATCAGTTGTTCTGGCAATGACATCCTACTCCTAGCAATGTTTTTCCTTGGCTGCTTCTCAATTTTGAGCTATGTTTTGTGATGGACAAAGTCCCATGGCACACTCAAAAAGACAGTAGTCAGAAGTGTGGTTTAGATCTCATCAAAGCAATAGGTGCAACCCAAAACTGACTTCAAGGAGATTCCTGGGAAGCATAATCACCAGAGCAGGCTCTTAACCAGGTGAATTGTTCTAGAAGACCACACATGGCTCCAGAGGCCATAACTTGATCCCCTTTATGTAAGATCAGATAGTGCTGGAAGAGTTGCCAAATGATATTTTAAAAGTCTGATTGCGAGAAAATTTGTCTGAACGATAGAACTCTCCAGAGTAGATAAAATCATCATGGAAATTCAGATTGTAACATCCCCAGATATCTCCAGCTTTCATTTGGATGCATAGCCTTGTACTACCTGGTCTGAGTACTCTCTGCAATGTCAACTAAATACCGTGAGACCTCCTTATCCAACTGCTTTTCCAGGGCATTTCTGGAACTCCATCAAATAGGGTGGCTGCATGGAAGCTATTACATTTTGCAGAGATTAACTGTGCTGAACGTTAACGCAGTCTTTCTTCCAGAAAATATTTGGAAACTGGTGTATTTGAAAAATTCCCTCCTCTGCTTTTAAAAAAATAATTTGATTGAAGGTTAAAAAGTGCACGTCTGTTATTCAAAACCACACAGAGGGCATCAAAGCTGATGCCAGTTCTCAAAGGGATCCAGACAACTATAGCAGGCATCACTGGAAGCAATAACATTACCAAGAACTGTCTTATGATTTAGTTAATAGTGACAATGTAACAGTTAGGAAAACAAAATTCAGAAACCACACAAAACACCCATTCTAAAAGATTAAAAGATTTAGGTCCACTTATTGCCAGCCTGCAGTATAAACCAGTCCATGTCATTTAATGGAGGAATTCTAACAGAGGATGAAGAAAGCATCTTTTTCTTTCATCACAGAATCATTCTGTGCACCAATTGGTGTTGAGGCATGAAATGTCCATGTGCCAACGACTGTATCATATCTCTCAGTGCCTGTTCCAGATCTTGACTCTCCTTCTGTTAAAAGTTGCACTGTGTTTACAACTGGAATTTTTTCTGCATTTAGCACCCAGCCACTGGGTCTTGGCAAGGGAAGGCAAAATGAAAAAAAGGTGTCAGCAGTTTAGAATACTATATTCTTAATCAGGTTTGCTCATTGTAATGGACTGAGTCACTGCCTGAGGGACCACGTAAGTGGCTATACATTGCAAGGTTTTATTATTCACAGGGAAAATTATGTTAACCTTTGGGTGTCCCTGCATTTTGGGAAATTATTGTCCATGTAAGTAGAAAATGGACATGGAGACCAAGTCACAACAAAGTCCTGAAACTTGCCCTACAGGCATAATATTAATTTGTCCATGATGTGAATGAAGGCTAACCTTTCTACCCACTCTTTCTGTGGGAGGCACAACCCTGCTCTGAGCTCTGGTGACCACATTCTTCACAGATATAATAATGGTTTTTAGCACATCTGTTACAATGCCAGTATATAAATATGCACAATAGCCTGTTGCTACATTGCTACAAGAGGGTATCACATTTGTTCTCTCTGCTCCCTATTCTTCCAGCGCAAGGACAGGTATTTACAGCCAGAATGTTCTTTGCGTACAAGTATTCTTGCTTTCTGCATGTTAGCAGCACCTACGGCCCCTCGCTCCCAAATGATAACTGAAGTGTAGCCTCCTCCACAAGGGATCCAGTCTGGGTTTACACCAAGTGCTTAATCCTGGGCAGGGATTGCACCCAGCACATCAAAAGCAGAAGCAAGCCAGTAATGTCTTCTGTGGGATGCCCAGCCCTGCAGGTGGAAATCCTGCTAGCCATCGGGATGGCTGTACCTGCACACAGCCTCAAAACAGCTCTTCGTATCACCACATAGATACAGCCTGCAATTAACTATTCGCACATCTTCAGTTTTCCTTTCCTCAGAACATATCCTGCATGAGCTGCAAAGTACAAATAACATCTATTTTATGATTAAAGGAGGGATTTGTTGGGGGGGGGGGGGGGAAGCTCTTTAAAAAAGCAGATATTCTACTTGTCTACGCATATTGAATAGGACATGTCCAAAGAAAACAACCAGAGCAATAGAAGAAGTATACCATCGAGAACACCTGCAACAGCGGGTTTAAAACCGGATCATATGCCACTATAGTGAGCATAGTTTGTTTTCCATTATTGCTTAAATATGATGATAACCAATTTAGGGATTGACATAAACCCATATTGTATTATTCTGAGGCTTTGTTAAGAGCAAAGAATGTGTGACCAAATCAAAGGCTTCACTAAAGCTAATAAACACAGCTTCAGTCATATATGTGGCCTTTATCCACAGCTTGATTAATATCACATTTAACCTAGAATAAGGCTGAGGTTATGGAGTGCTTTAAACAAAAGCCAGATTTGAAATAGGGTAGGGTGAGTGGAGTAATACGTTTAAATTAATAAAGCCATTGATCTGTCCACACACCAAACATTTGGAAAAGTTTGCTAATGGCATTAAAGCAGCTGAAAGCTTACGATTAGTTAAATCCAAGAAAACACCACCTTTCTGGTACGCAGAAAGTCTTCCAAATTGTTCAGAGATTCAGCAAACACTGAGACATGCTGAAGGAATCATGAAAGAAAATGACTGCAGATTTGAGCTGAGAAAGGGGGATTTCACCCACTCATCTCTTCAAAGGGTAATTAATTATTTTCAGTACTTCATTAAAATTTATAGTTTCCAAAGATGAAAAACTGATTATTCATTTTTTTGAAAACAAACAATGCAACAAATTAGATTAACTTGACTTCTCAAAGGTCAGAAGGTTTCTAAATCTGTTAACAGGCCCAGTGATGGTTATTTAATGCCTTAACTATTTGTTATGTCTGTTACAATTCAACCCAAATCTTTAATTCATTAAAATGAGTTGTTCTAGCTCTGCTAAAAAGTCCTTTCATTCCTTTCCAAATGCTCTTAGATTCCTCAGCCTTTTTTAACATGATAATCTAAATAAAATGCAGGTTTTGCTTTTCTCAATTCATTGTTACTTCCATTTCAAAGTTGAGTATAGTAACAAAATCATCAACACATCTGGTATGTCTATTATTTTTGCCATTTCTTATCTCCCTGCTGAGATACTTTAACTTGCCATGGGTCATTTGAGGATAACAGTTCCCTGCTTTAACCTGACTAGTTGTAACAAATCTGAACGGACTAGGAATGATCACTATCCAGAAGTTAAGCAGCTACATACATAGTGGGCAGCTATTAATATGCCAACCAGTCCAACAGCTTGGGTTGCAGGGCAGATGTGTAACAGGAGAGCAAAGACTTTTCCCACTAAAAGAGCAGCTCCCAGAAGTGCCATAGGTACCTTCTGAGAGAAAATGTCCTTCAGATAGAGGTGAAGTTAACAGAAGGCTTTAGAATAAGTCAGTTAGAGGAATTGGTAATAGACAGGGGTGGATGGCTTTTGCCTAATAGCTTGAAAATTATATTCCTGGACCAATAAGGAAAAATAAACCAGGAGACAGCATGGGCTGAAGGGAGACCCTGAGAATGCACAGACAAGATGGGAAGAGACTGGCTTCCTTCAGCAGCAGAGGAGGGAGGAAACTACAGCTTTTGGAAGGTCAAAACAGGTAAGTTTATCCCAAAAGTGCCCTCTTCATTTTCAGGTGCCTGAAGACACACAAGAAGGAATTAATTGACACGCATTTGTATGTAAAGCCCACTGACTAGGTTTGTGAAAAGTTGGTTAAAATTGTAACTCTGATGCAATGAAATGGGTAACAACACTGAAAACATTTGCATGGGCCCTAAACATGTAGTGTAACATCCATTTGAATTCGATGTCCTGACTGGATGTATAATTTGGGACTTTTTTATTTCTAGTGTCCCTCTGCCACTAAGCACTCATCTATTTGGTACACAAGAAATGAATAACTGAAAACAGGCAGCATTCTATGTTTTCAGTCAAATCCAAACATCATTGAACAGATTTCATTACTAATGGGAGCCAGCCTCCATAGTGCTCAGATAAAATATTAAAAATTTATTAAAAGCATCTCCTCAGAGTTTAAAGCAGAAAATATTTAATCAATCCTGACAATCAAAGCATTATCTAGTGGAAACATATACAAGATTCATTCCAGCAAAGAAATGATAGGTGAGCAAGTCATCTTACCTTGCACTGATTTATTTCATATGTTTTGCTATGTGCACAGCTCCTTTCCCAGATCTCTAATTGTACCTGTAGACACACTGGTACACGGATCATCCCAGGTGATTTTCTTTAATCTCCTCTTTGAGAAGTTCTGATTAAAAAGCCAACCCAGGAAATTCTGTTCAAATGGAGATGTCACTATTTCACACATACTTCCATCCCAGATTTGGAGATGACATAGCACAGTTTTGGGGGAGGGGGAAGGGGAGTGAAAACAATAAAAGTCAGTGTGAAAATGCTGAAATATTTAATTTGAACATTTCAGTGTAAATGACTCTTCCACATTTCCAATCCTCTCACACCAAGGTGACAGTACTTCAGGAATTTCCCCAGACTTCGCAGATACCACATCATTCCCTGCCTCGTATGTCATACCCAGCAGGTTACAGTACATCCAAAATGATGAGGGAGGCACCAGAGAAGCCAGGTGTGAGTTCCTCCAAGCCTTTATGGAACACTCGAAATGTACTTCTCTGATCATCTAAAAATTTACACAGTACCCACCTGTGTCCACACATTTTCTCTGAGGGTTTTCTTTTTTATCCTAGGAGTCTTTTATTCTGTTGCTCCCTGATTAGCTTTCCCTGTCCTTCCCATTCTTACTCCTCCAAAAGTATCCTGTTCACCACCAAATGGGTGAACCTGCAGCAAACCCATGAAGTGGATATTGCAAGGCCAAAATAAATGGCAGTGGCGGGATGACCTGGCTTTACAGGACATTATGGTGGCTCACACCAAGTCCTACCTCCCTGTGCACTTCGGGTTGTTGCAGCTGGAAAGCTGCACAAGGCGGCTCTGATCACATCCGTTCCCACTGCCATTTGTGCTCCAGCCACCCCATAGAGAGACTGGCAGCTTAATGGCTTTTCTCTTAGGACTTCACTTCTGCCATGATCCACCAAATGCTGTCAGCCTCAAAGACCTTGGTGAGAATACTTGTCATTGAGAAGCCCTATCAAACAGACACCAACTAAGTTTAATGCCCCTGCAAGCTCATTCATATATTGCAGTATTATCCAGGCTGCTGCTAAATTATACTTTTCTATACTACAGGAGCCTGTCCCATCTATGATTTGTATTCCTGAAAGATGCTTGAGGCACTTTCATTGCTGCTGATATTAAAATATCAAAATAGCAATAATACATTTCCTAAAAACAAAATTGTCATTTAAATATATGTAATGTATATGCATGAATTTTCAATGGATCTAGAAAATGAGCAGTGCAAATCCTCTCAACTTTCCAAGACAGTTTGGTTCCTTAGAATATAATTCCAAATCATTAACCTCAAATACATTTGTGCTATGAACTTCAATGAAAACGGGATTAAGTCTTAAACAGAAATCAAAAATCCTATTTCACACATTGCTTATAGAGATATGTAAACAACTGAGAAATAGCTTTAGGGTACAGCTATAAAAATGTTGGGTGTGTGTGAATGTTCATGTGTCTCTAAAAAAGAAAAACAATCAAATTAATTATATATTCGGAGGAAACAATTAAGATGCAATGATGAAAAGCACTACAAAATTCTGCACATGGGAATAATTGTGGTCACAGGGAAAGTTGAGGAGTATTCTTTGAGAAATAATATGCTAATGAGTAATTAAAGACCCATTGAAGAGATGATACATCAAATAACACACTAAAGGTTTTGTTTTCAATCACCATGCCTCAACGTTGCTATTCCCTGGCTTATGAATGACTAAATAGGCAGGTTTAATGCCTTATAGACTGCTCAAATGCTGTTTTCAAAGAGTATCCATAATAGACTTGGCTCTGCCATGCAACAATTTATTCATGTGTGTGCTGGCCTGTTTACTGAGATGCTTTCTGTATGACTATGCTGGCCTATCTCACCAAGCTCCAGCCTGGAAAAAACCCTAATTCTTAAAAACCTTTAAGAGGCTTAGCCAGAACTGATAGCTTTGATGATGGTTCCACCTCTGGCTCTGTCTGAGAACAATGAAGGACCCACAGCCATCCAAGGACAGAAGAACAAAGGATGCTGGTAACATTTCATGCAAATGCCTCCAGAGACAGCGAGTACTTGCTTGAGAGAAACAACAGAGGGGAAACTCTTTGGCACATCTCAGGGGTCAGCCTGCTAGCCTGATGAGCATGGTGGGACTGTGTGGCTCTAGGTAAGTTAAACATATGTAAAATACACAGTTTCATTTTAATTCCATTTGGCTAACATCTTTATGCCTACTGCTAAACAACTAAATAGTGGTGGGGTTTTTTAAACAGGATCTGGGTCACAAAATCTTGATGAAGGATGGCAACCTGCTTCACCATCCTACCAGCCAGTTGCAGGTCGCACCCACAGATGTAGGAACACTGTATTTAAGAGAAAAGTGAATACAATTACATTGTAAAAGCAAAGAACTACATAAATGCTGAGTGGGTTATAAAGTAGCTGCTATATATTTTATTCTCTCCTACTGAAGGTCCACACTCTCTCATCTTACTGAAATAAAGCTCTGCAGTGGGATGCACTTGCAAAAGAGCAAGTTCTAGTCAGAAAAATCTGTGTCTGCATTTCATTGCCAAAACCTGAGTGGGTTTGCATCTTTGACTTCCTCGGCGGGGATATAAATCAGGGAGTAGAAGTGACACATGCTGAGGTTCACATCTATAACTCATTTTGTGGCCACAAAAATGTGGGCATATATTTGGCAGGTGCAAACTGCCAGACTCTAAAGATCGTGGGCCTTTTTATTTATCAGTTTCCATGCCATGCATGGGCTGGATGGAAGCTGGCTGCTACCCAGCCCACTCATAGCTCAGCTGAGGTGTGTCACATCTTTCGTCTCCCCTTGCACAAGACACAGGCTTACAGCACCTTAAGAGAAATCTGGGGCTGACCTTCCTGAAAGCAGACCCCCCAGATGCAGTCCTGTTTTGAGCAAATGCCTTCCTTTTTTTTTTTTTTTTCCCGCTCTTGCACACAGACAGCTATAGGTACGTAACTAATGAAAAAGCCTGGGCAAGACACACAGATAATTAAATATGTCATCATTCATTTGATTTCAAAGCTTGAAACAAGAAGAGGTTACAGAGGGTTTTATGTAAAATACTTCAGATGGAGTCTAGCTGTATAAGAAAATACTGGGATGGATCCAGATACAGATGTGCTATCTACCCAGAAACTATTTGGCAAGCCAGTGAACTGTGATATTGTAAGAAAGTCTGGGCTTCGGTACAAGTTTTCAAAAAAGTGTCTGTTGGCTGGGCTACTATAGTAAAGCTGTTTATTGGCAGAGAAGTTATATGGGAAGCTGAAATGAAGACCCTGCTTCTTTTCCCACTGTGATTTTTTTCTCACCACAATTAATTTATTATAGGTAGTTCAGTCCAGACCTTCTGCATAGTGGTTGAGGGACAAAGTCTAGACATAATTTATTGGCCAGTGCCTGGTGAAAACAGAATTGCAGCATGCACATTTTCTCTCTGTTTCTCTTTTTTCTTCTGCCAGACACATCAAGTGTGCTATATGCTAAGTATCTGGTATCTGAGCCCTAACTGACCAAGGAAGGGTTTCCTTTGCTAGAGCTGTCCTCTATCATACTGTGGTATTTTTTCACCGTGCTAAACCGTAAATATCAAACTAAACAATAACAGCAGTAAAATTTTGATTACCTCGCATGTTTCTTCTGTCTTCCACATAAGCCCATAAAAACAGGCAGCAATGTTCATCAGGTCCCTCCGTTTCACAATTCTTGTTAGCTGGCTAGATGGTTTTATAACCACTGTGCACATTGACAAAGTAAAGTGCAGGGTAATTAAATGAAATGAGCACAAGCTACCAGTGGCAAAATCAGGAACAGAAAACCAAAAACCTACCTGTATTGTACAGGGCAATACCCTGGTGTTGCAGAGGAATATCAGAGTAGCTGTGGTATGGAAAGAGGCCAAGAACAGCAGAAGCTTGGCACTTGGAGGGTCCGCTTCCCATCTTCAGAATGCTTTACAAATATTAATTTGACAATTTGCCTATTTAAAATAAAGCCTAGCATAAGTTTGTGCTAAGTGGGAAGACAGGTGGGATTGAGAGTCTGCTCCAGGTTTGCCGGTCAAATCAGCAGCACAGATGAAATTAGAATTAAGCTTTTCTGCATCCTAGGGCTACAGTGCAGCAGATTAAATAACACCTTTTGCTGTGGGGGCAAAAGGGCCTGCTCTTTTCCATGCACCAGTGCAGCTGGGGCTGTGAAGTCTTGTCCCCCCACCACTGCCAGCTTGGAAGTCTGTGGCAGGTCCCCACTCACTCCAAGCCGCAGGGGTATGGCAGGAACTGAGGGGATGGGTCCCACAGCCTGAATCTAGTCTAGAAGTGAATTCAGACTCATTCCATTGAATGCATTTTCCTGGTTAGCCAAAGGCAATGCAGCTCTGAGACAGGGCAGTGGTGTCTGTTGCAGTTACCCATAGCCTGAGCAGTCACTGGGGGTTTAACTGCAAGCATGGAGGGGAGCACAGGCATTACTCCACTGCTGCACCACAGCTCCACCGGTAGTGATGGTGCGTGGGGGAAGGAATGGCCCCATTTGACCTCCAGGCTGTGGTGGGGTTCCATCGCTGCCCATCAGGGAAAGCCTTATCTGTTCCTTTGTAAAATGGGTGTATAAGCTACTGCGAAGGGTTAAAGATTGCTGTGATAAGGCCTGGTGGTGGGATAGGAAAACAGTTTGACTTTAAATAAGAGTAAGGAGTATCCAGGCTGCTCGGTTCTTGACAGGAACGCTTTCAAATGCTCCCTCTAAACGTTGCTGCTCCCAGCTCAGCATGCCTCCAGGACTGATATTGGCACAGGGTCCCTCTGTCCCACCTGCCTGCTGCACCTGCTCCGAGCTCCTCTCACCTGCTCCGCAGCCATGCCAATGGGTCCAGGCTCCTCCTCGGTGCCTCCTGCCCACCCGCCTGCAGGAAGCCATCCTTCTGTGCTTTCTAGGTCCTTGTTTTCACCTCTAATGGAATCACTCCCCTGGAAAAAAAAATACTATGAGGCCGCTTTCAGCTGTTCCTAATCCTCACCCAGGCAGAAACTCAGCATTAATTCAGTGGAAGAGTCATTTGAGCAATAACTTATGGAGCAATATTCTAGATGTTTTCATGTGGTGCTTTGACAAAGCTGATGCTGAGATGTCATTAGCATGTTTGTGAATAAAAACCAGGTGAATTTGGAAAAAAAAAATTATCTCTGGGAGCAGAATAATAGAGACCCATATAAATACACACTCAAGTCTAAATGGTGATACTGAAAACAGTAAAAGTAGCTATTCAAAATAAAATAAAAACCATACAAGGCATTTCTCCTAGCAACCTTTCCCAAGGATCTATAACACTAGTGTGTAGTGGCTGCAGTAAAAGATGACCTGAAGGAAATAAGACACAAGAATTATAATTTACAGAACAGATGATTTTCCCCAAATACCCAAGAGTTCATTTACAGTATTAAACTTTTTGCAACCGCTTGAGCACCTCACATCTAAGTCTTTTGTGCAGAATTCAGAAGCAACGTGGACTGCAAAAAACATAAGAAAAATCCTAGCATTAAAGTGATCCAGAAGTAGTTAAGCAGTAAATTTATCAGAACAAAATTTAGTTTACTAGATTATTCAGATAATTGAGGACAAAGGCAGGCTGTGGATAAATGGGAAGAAAAAAATACAACTTAATAAGTAATAAATGTCAGCTGAAATTCAATGTAGGCAATATAAAGTGATCCCTATCTAAAAAATAATGATTACGATGAAAAAGCTGGCTCATGAAAACATCAGATCAGTTCTCATTACCGGTCAACCTCCCCCCCACAGAGTTTTAGGAGAGAGAAACTGAAATAGAGAACACCATTATGCTGCATAGATGTTCCCTCATCCACCCAAACCTCAGATACTGAGTGCAGTCCTTGTTCCCTTGTCCCACTATGGCTGCAAATAAAATAGGTTCAGAGAAGGGCAACAATTATGATCAAAGCTGTGGATGGCACAATGGATGTCTGAGAGGACCAAGAACCCCAATCTACAGACAAAACGGTTTAGAGGGAATATGGTCAGAGCTTATAAAACCATGAGTGGCATGGGGTAGGGAGTGAGCTTCATTGTCTTCTTGAGTACAAGAACCAGAAGTCTCCAAAGGAGCTAGGAGAAACCATGCAGAAAATGAAACATTAAAGAAAGTACATGTTCTTCACACAGATAGTAGTCCTCCAGTGATTTTTGTGGTTCCTACTAGTTGACATACATTGAAAAGCAGAACAGAGAAGCACATGAAAGAGCAACCCAATGAGGGTTAATTAATAGAAAACCACACCCCGTTTAGAAAGCCTGCTGAGCTGGAAATAGCCACAGGTTGAGAAAATATTCTTGAATGCTTGTCCAGACCTTGTTGAAGAGAAGATACTGAGCTAGACAGACCTTTGGGCTGGCAAAGTGTTCCTGTGGTTATGATGTTAGGATAGGTAAGCACATCTCACAAGGCTTTCTAAGATTTTGGGGGAAAACAACGAAGGGGCAGATTTTCACAGTGCTTGAACTGGTTAATCCTATTAAAAAAAAACTACTCCTAACCACTCAAGCCCAAAATCTGTATTTTGACCTTGAAAAGTTCAGTCTGAAGTAGAACAAAATAATGGTATGACGCAGTGTAAAACAGTGACCCACAATGCAAGTGGAAGCAAATGTTATACTTCCTAAATGAGTGCTGAGATTTTTTGTTAACTACCATATTATTCACATACTGGTGATATGTCATACATATTCCTGTAGACTTCTACAGAAAGATTAGATCTTTTAACACAAATAGAGAAATATATCTCTTGTTGGAAGGCAATGTTCATGCCCTGCCCTCAGTAACAAATGCCCGACCAGCCAATTACAGTGGCAAACACAAAAAGTGGCATCTTGCACTTCCAGGGACTTACAAACCTGTGACTGCTTATCTGAAAGCAGCATATAGGCGGGCATTCAAAGGTGACCTTCCAATAACAGAAGCCAAGGTATAATTCTCTGTAAATCAATATCTAACCTGTATTTTACTGTTTTTACTGTTTTATTCTTCACTTGTATTTGAAGCAATGATTTGGGTAGCCTGACTTGGATGGTAACATCCTTAGCAGTATTATCATCATTTACCTAATCACGTCCTTTTTGTTCTGCAAGTGACACAGGAGCTTCACAGTGATCCTCCACCTACCCATGCCCTCGGCTTTGTACCTGATTTCACATTAATCAGGCCATCCTCATAGCACACTCCTCCATAATTTAGAGAGCTTCTCTGCTCGGTGTTGCCTGATGTTCCCAGCTGAGCTCCTGAATCATGAAAATCCCATCCAGTTTCCTCAAAGTGTAACTAACTCCTTATTCTTCTTTAAGACTACAATCTATTCTGCGTATGTCTTTGTTTCCTATTTCAGCAACGAAATCTCTAAAAGCTGACAAGGATTTAGGTTTTTGGACAGGCTTTCAGACCTTTTTATTTTTTCATTCTATCCACCACAGTCATATGTACTTCAGATTTCTACTGAAGAAATGAAGTGTCATCTTTAGTAGTAGGTTTTATTATTGTTATTGTTATATCTGTTGTCAGGAGACTTGATGTTACTTGTGATTTTCCATTTCTAGCTTTCATATCTTCATCACTGCTACCAAACACCACAAACTGACCTAGAATTAATGAGCAGCCATGGGTATTTTTCCAAGTCACACACACTTTCCGTTGGGTGATGAAGTGTCATTTCGCTTTCAGCCTTCTGCACTCTGTGAAAATCAGCTGCTCAGTCACCAGGTTCAGAAGACACTGTGGGTCATTAAATTTCATCCTTATCACTTGATTTCCAGTGATCTGATACGTTATCACTAAATACTTTCATACTGCTCATTAGAAATAATACAGACATATTTCACAGGAGATTTTCTTGAGAAGCTCCACCAGGAGCCCTTGCACTCAGGAAAGCCTGGTCTTGCTCAGCCTTAGGGAAACCTAGGAGATGCATGCTTGTGTTTCCAGTCCCGCTGAGAGCTCTCCAGAATTCCCAAATGGACCTTCTGTGGTCTGAAAAGGGAACCATCTGATTGTCACGAACAATCATAACTAAGGCACCATGAGAAATCTTACCAGAGAGTTTTGGAAAAACAGAGGCTTTGGCAATTTACCACACACATACTAAAGGGACTTCATTACATGATTTTACAATTAAGGAGAAAACATCAAAACATATTGTCACATTCAAGTTAAAAACAATGGCTTGTATTGAAAAGCATCTGTTTCAAGTTAACTACAGATGTGAACTGTTAATAGAAACCATGAATATTATCATTGGTGTTTTTGTTTTAGCTCACTTTGTATCACAGAAAACTTAACTGATTCAGGCATCTTTTAATAAAGTTGATCTTAATCCAATTAGGCAGAAAAATTCTGATATTTTAAAGAAATGGGTATAGTTTGGAGCCCTTCCAAGCACAAATTTTTCCCTAATGTCTTTTGAAATACAAGGCATTTTTATCTGTATAGTATATGAGTTATATGACTGCTGTAGACACTTCGGGTTGATTCAGCTCTCACAAATACTATTCTGTATCTTTCTTACTTTTGGAGCTATTTCACATGCAAACCAGCATGAGAACTGCAGCACAGCATTTGATATTCCCCCACCAGCAATTTGCAAGAAAAAGAAAAAGAGGAAAAACACTCTACTCCATAGCTAATGCCAAAGTGCACAGTCACTGGGAAGAAGGAGGGAAAACTCATGCAAGACAATGTCGGTCACAAATGAGCACATGGACAAGTTTATGAGTGTACAGAGAATGTACAAAAAGGGCAAAATGCAGTTGACCAGACGCTTTTAGGAGCCCGTGGCAAATCTGCAAAGTAGCTGGAGAGAACTTAAAGAGAAAATATCTTTTATTGGATCAATAGGACTGCATGCAGCAGTGCGTGTGCGTGGAAAAGTGTCGGTCTGGGGCACTGGGGTTTTTCATGTGTGGTGTTACTAAAACAGTACTATTTTTACACACTCAAAAGTCCCAGAAAAATGATCTCAGAAGAATAAAAGAACATTAAAAAGCATTCAACTGCAAGAGATGCATCATATATGTGCAATGTAGGTTTTCTCTTGATGGCTGTAAATTGCTACTCAACAGGCTAAAAAAAAAAAAAGACGGAGAAAGACTGAGAATGTTTTCCTTTCTGGAAGCAAGGCATGTATCTGGCAAAGCTTTTAATTAATTCTTAAAAGGGAACGAACAGAATATTCTAAGAAAATAACAGTATTTTTAACTAATGCTATTAATGGACACTTAATTAAACAAAAGTTTTTTCCCGTTTGATTTTTTTTTTCTAAATCAAATAAAATTTAAGTGGTTTTTTTTTCCTTTCCTTCTAACAGATTAGTAAGTATTCATATTTTTGAAACAAGTCATCATTTTTAAAATAGTATTTTTAAAGTGGTATGTTTAGTTTGTTGGAATTTCTAAGTTATTTCACTTCTGTTGAAGGCAGCATAGAAAAAGATAGGCAAAAGATCACCTAATTACTTCTGTCACAAAACACTGTGTATTAACACAACTATTAGCTGAAATATTTTTAACACCTGGTAAACAGCAATTTCCTACTAATTCATTCTAGATTGAGATGGTAGCTTTTAGAATGTTCAAATATAGGTAACAGCTGACAAGGTTTCACAAATTATAATGCTTTGTGTGTTGGGAGGATGGATTGCTTGGTTCATCATCAGTAGAGTAGTAATAGTTCCCCTGTACTAGGCAGGACTAGGATACAAACAAAAATTTTGTTCATCTGAAGCTCCCAAAAGCTTGTTGTGAAGATTTCTGTAAGTGTTATACAGTGAAATACTTTCTGCTGATCTCTGCATTTTTAAACTTTGTATCATTCATTACATTGCTTGTTGGCAGCCAACATACAAATCCCAGACATATAATGAGATGTGTTTCTCGAGGACCATGATAAAAATTTGCACTTTTTGAGGAAACAAGTTTTTTCCACATATGAAAATGTTTAAACAAAAATTTAATTACTGGATTCAGAAAGTTCCCTTTAGGCCACAGAAAATTACTTTAATCTGTGAATGTCATTTGCATCCATCAGCAGACAAAACTTCTCAGTCAATAGCACAGTTAGCCTAAAATGTGGCTTTATATTTGTTCTGCTTTAATGGTGCTTGTCTTTGTCCTGCAAGGAAAAATTAATGCCTCTCTCCACTCAAAGAGAAAGTTGACCGAAAAAAGGTGTTTATCGTTGGAACATTCATTCATTTAACCATACCTTCGTTCAGCCATACTATATCCCTGATGAAGGTTTAGTCTGAAAATTATACTATGCAAAAGCACAAATTGAATCCTGTTTTATCAATATGACCTGAAAAGCTTCACAGAGATAGCTGTGGGAAAGGAGATGCACATTCAAAAAGATTTAAAAATAAAGAGTTTAATAATTTTATTTCTGTTTAACAATTTCATGCAGTGTGAAAAGTTCCCATGATGAATGCAAGGCAATTGAGGCCAGATGTCTTTCAGGGATGTGGTGATAAGTACAGACTCAGCTGGCTTGATGCTCTGGGATAGGTGGTAAGGAATTAATAAAACCAAAGTGTCCAATTAACCTGGTTATCTAAAACTGTGCCACAGACAGTCTCAAGCATTTCACAATTTGGCCCAAATAACTTGTCATTGATCTATCATGTTTAAAATATACATTGGCCACGCAGAAGGCAGAATGAGCTCTTTAACTTATGAGACTTGTTCCAAACACTTCTATTATTTTTACGTCAGTGTGCTAACAAATGTATGTTTAGGTAGCCCTGCAGCTTTAAAACTTCCTACTGTCACATAATAAGATTATGGGTTTGTTAATGTAAACATAACCAGAAGCCAAAAGAAAAAACAAAAGCCCAACAAGGATATGATGACTCTTCCCAACCCTTTTCATCCATATGTGGGGTTTCCAGACCCCTCAAATGTGCCAAATGCTGAACCGACTGGTTGTGTAGCTGAGGAAGGGGCTGGAGGGGAAAATGTGGCTCAGAAGAAGGGGAGAAATAATCTTCTGGAGTGGAGATGAGGAGGTGTTTCACCACAGATGTTCCCACAGAAACATCTCGCAGGGCATTTTAAGAACTGGATGGCAACAATGTGCAGGGTTTTGGCTGAGATGTTCATTCATCAGACAGAAGAAATATGAGGATAAAAGAATAGGAGGAAAGCCTTTCCTTGAACCCTCTGTTCTTTTTGTGCTAATAAACAAGTCAAGGTGTTTATGCTGATTGATTATATTAAGCGAGCAGTACTCAGCTTTATTTTGCACATGAAATGGAGTTTACAGTATGAGACAAACTGGCCACCAACGGGGACGTGTTCATGGGCATGTCGGTGAACTGCTGTTTAGTTGGTCCTATTCAGGAATGTACCTGTATCCATGACCCAAGTTAAGCCAACAAAGTACCTTCCCAAACTGAGATGGAAATACTCAGTACTAAGTACCACAGTGACGACAATGATAATGACAATGATAAAGGAGCTTCAAAACAGTGAAGTGAACACTTTAAAGTTCACACACACTAAATAAAGTGCACCAAGGGGGACATTTAACACTAAAATCTTCACTAAGGTCACTTTCTGCTCACAGTTCGTGAAAAGTGGCCTTACATGATAGGATAAACTGGGAAGCAACTGTAAAGTCTTCACACATGTAAAACCTCTTAGTCTCAACATGTGTTCCTCCAGAGGAGTTTTACTTTAGCAAAGACAGCAGCATCGAGTCTAACACCTTGGCCGGGATTTACAAAGGAAAAGGAAAGCTTTTTCCACTTAACGTTCCTATCAGCTGCACTGGCAGTAAATTCCTCATCATGGAGGGAATCCTATAATCCTACATAATAAATCTTTTACAGAGTTTAATCTCCATCATGAAAACCATTCATATGCAAGGACTGACCTTCTGCCAGTCTTTAAAGAAATCAGTTAGGTACTGTAAAATCAAGCTACCTCAAGCTAAAATTAATATTAATTCTCTAGCTCTTATCTTTTTCTTCTGAAAGCACAACAGTTATTGTGTGATGGGTCCTTTTGGTATTGTCGAATTAGTTTTCTCATTCATCTAGAAGTCCTTACAGTGAACTAGAGCAAAACATCAGGTTGAAGAGGTTTCTTTTTCAGCAGTTTGACTATTTCTTAGCAACTGCATACTTGCTTCATTTGCAGCACAGCTTTAACGATGAAAATGTGTTTCCTAATGCAGAAATGGGAGATTCCCATGTTAAAATGGTTAAGGGGCTAAAAACATGGACTCTATAACCTCTCCTCTGGAAGCACCCACAGTTCACGTAAGCAGCTAAAAATTTCTTAATTTGACATATGGATGCTCCCAATGCAAGTATCAGCTGAGTTCAGAAACAACAAAAGCTAGAAATACAACCACCTCCTTTCCAATTTTCTTATTGATTATAAGATTACGGAAAGAGTTAAAACCCTTATCTTCTCCACCACACCCACTCCAGGGATTGCCATGAAGAAAAACTGATATACATTAATTTATTTTTTTCTTTTTGTTTGTGCTTCCCATTTTGATCATTTCATGTATGTTTTGATGTGCAAAGTACAATCTTCCCAGTAAAGGACTAAGAACCAATTTATAGCACCAGCATACAAAATCAGACTTGCAGGAGGAAATTGTTGGTAGACATCAATTAAAATTACCTCATTAAACGTAGCATGGACCAGTACATAAATCTTAATTCCGTTTTGATAACACAGTTTTAATCTAAGAAAGCCCAACACCTTGTACGAATATTAGTGCCTAATGGCTTTTAGTTACCTCCTTTGAACTTTTATACATTGTACCTGTGACTGAAAATTATTTCAAATAATTCCAAAAGGTTTCCAAAAGGGCAGTCCCATGGATAGGCATTAATCAAGCACCTCTCCAGTGATTCCTAAAATTCTAGGTCACCATCCACCTGTCACCTATCAAATATTTTTGTGGCCACGTTCCCAACTGATGATTGACATTTGGATTATGGAGCATAGGTGACTCAGAAGGCCATTTCCCATAGCCTGGCAGGCCATCAAGTAGGAAAGTTAGAATGTAAAAAGATAAAAATGTCATCATTATGCTGATTCTCTATTCCAAATTAAGTCCATTCTTCTGCCTGTGATGCCTCCTAATAAATGGTGACTATTCAATACCTCCATAAACATGAAGTATAAGAAAGTGTGAAATAAGTATTTTTTAAAAATCAAAATAGCACTACATAGTCACTGATCACTTCCTCATCACACTCTAATTACTATGATCATCACACTAAAACGTACTTGAGATATGACAGCTCTGGGACCTCAGTGCTTGAAGTGTGCTTCTAAGTACCCTCTGCATTAAATACATCATCTTTACTGAACCAACAGCTCAGCTGTATCTATCGTCAAATAAGAAAATTTTGAACAGCACCCGTTAGCCTGGAGTTAGAATAGTGATACTGGTCTTTGCATTGCAGTTATTTCTAATAGTAATGCTATAAGCCAATTTACAATGCAGTGCAAATATTTGGTAGTCTGTTACTCCAGGACTGCTGCTTAACAGCCTCACAGGTCACTCCTGATGTGAGAGTGAAGAATACAAGGGATATAGAAAGAAAGAAAGAAAGACACAATGTGGTCAAGTCTACTTTGAAAGGAAGTATGATGAAAGTGTTTAGCAAAGGTCCTAGCAACTGATATACCCTATACAGTATGGTTGACTTGTGAATTTGAGCATTTCCACATGTGCTGGGCAGCTGGCACATGTGTCACTCTGTGCCTGCTCAGTATTACTGGACTGGGGAAATTTACCCTGTGAGAAGGGAGCAGAACATAAGCAGAATTCTCTCAACAAATGTAACCATCACTGATTAAACTTAATGTTACTAGGTAACCATAATAAGATGACATTAAATAGTCATTGACTCATTTCCCAATGAGCAATGAAAACTGAAAGGGTTACCATATGCCATTAATTTGAATTATATCAGAGGGGCCTCATAAGAATGAGAAATGACTACCATTGGTAATTTGTACTTATATTAAGTCCAGTTATTTTTTAATTTTGAGATTTTTGCAAAGAAGAGGAAAAATATTTTAGAAATTCTCTTTTGTTACTAAGATGTTACTTTTTTGAATTCTAAGAGCAGAGGAGACATCACTTGTCACCTCAGGTAGGTAATTACTGGGTTGAGACCATAAATATCATATGTTAACAACTGAGCAAACTAATATTGACTTTGATTTACATGTTGTGGACCAGATTCTTAGCTAGCATAATAATCAGCATATCTTCATCCAAGTTGGTGCTATCAAACTGCATTGATTTACAGTCATTGGAGACTGAGATTATGTAGACAATAGCTATTTTTAGAAGGCATTCTTTGGAAGAAACCGTTATGATGAGGCCAAATTCTGTACCACTTAATCAGATGCATGGTCCCAATGGGATTAAGAGTAAGAAGAGAAAAATGTGGCCTATCTTCTGAAGGTTATGTCTGAGTTTTGAACATAAATTCTGGTGCAGCTTAATAATGATCACATTTGAGCTACATATATACACCTTTAAAAGGCCATAGAAGATGATAGATTAAATTTTGAAAGCAATGGTGCTGGAAACACAAGCAAGTCTGAGCCAAAAAGATAAGAAAACAATCCAAGGCATAGATGCTAACATTGTTCTCCCTCTCTTACTCGACAGCTGCTTGTCTGAGGATCTGTCATATGGAAAATATGTGAACGCAATGAAACATCTGTTAATGTATCTCTGCTCCCACCCAGCTCCTTAAAAGCAAAAACTGTAGGCTTGTTACTATTTTCAGTAGTGCCCAGACACTTGTTCTGTGCATCATAGCATGGGGACGGTGATGTCTTGGGGCTGCCTGCCTGCTTGGGGCCAGAATGGCAGCACGCTGCAATCATCTCAGGCATGTGGGGTAATACAAAGACAAGGTCTTAAAGCAGCATGTAATCCTAAAAAGTGCCATTCCAGAGGATTTCCATTTAGGAATACTTAGCACAAGGAGACCTAAATGCACAAGCAGATAGTTTAGTTTGCAGTGTGCTCTAGCTAGGGAGATAATTACTAGCCCAGCTGCTTCAGTTACATCTTTTCATCTTATTAGACAGCCACTTTCCTGATCTCTTGCATGTTGCCGACACATGGCAGTCATACCTGCTGGAGACACTGACAAATTATTCCTGGCACTTGTTGTTATTACTTTGTTTCTTTACTGGAGAAACTGGGAGAGTGTCAGCAAATGGGGTGCATTAGGAAAAAAACAAGAAGGCTCCTTTTTCAGATAGAAAAGGGGAATAAAAGTAAAGAGTCCAAATGCTTGTTTCTGTTGGCTTTAGCAATAGCCAGGCAGCTTCACAAACTTAATAAAATGTGCTCCCTTCTCCTTAATGCCTATAAAACATATATTCCTGTACAGAAACAGCAATCTCACACCAGACTGAGAATGCAATGAAAAAAGTATATTGGTTTGACTGAGCATTATTTTTCTACTGACAGACAAGGTACTTTGTGTCATTTCAAAATCTAATATTCAGTATATCCTCGTTTGTCTGGGTGGGTTTTTTTCCCCGTCTGTAAATGCAACGGTAGGCAAGTTTAACCACATTAGGAAATTTTAATTTTCAACCTGAAAATGAGATGACAGTCTGTCTCAGTTGCTGTCATGATCTTCTGTCTCAAGCTGACATGTTTATTCTTGGGCATTTACACTGTGGTAGTGAATGCCATGAAGGAGCTGAGTTATAAATGGTAGTTTTGATTGAATATGACACTGCAAATAAACATGCCAATACACTCTATAACTTTGTTATCCTCTTTCATCCTCTCAACACTGCAGCTGATACCCCTGGGCACCTGCTGCCAATAAGTCCATAGAATGGTATGGGCATCAGACAAGCATACATGAAAATGACCATGAATAGTAGCTAATAAGAACAGAATTCAGATGTGAAACTATAGCGCCATGAAAAACAATGTAAAGGCTTTGGAAAAAAATGTTTGATGTTTACGTCAAAATTCTCTGCTACCCAGCAGTCATACCCTTGTTTAAAGAAGAGACCACAGAGCAACGCAAGAAAGAATCACACAAAATGTCTGTGATCATCCTCAGATCGGCCAGTGAAAATTTCTGTTACAGAGCAGTCTTCATTGTGCTACTCCCACTGTAAAATGGGTGTAGAGGCAAATCTCATACAATGACGAAGGTGGAAAAATCATAGTAAATCTCCATGTCAGTGCCTTTTGTTTTTACTGCTTTGGATGTGCATTTTGCAGAGCCATAAAAGCATGGAAAAACCTACCAAACAAGAAAATGCTCTTCTTTAACCCTTTGGCACTGGGCAAGGAGTGTCTGGAAATCTTGAATTTTAGTGTCAAGGGTATCAAAACAAAGCAAAAAAAAAAAAAAAAAAAAACACCAGCTCAACTCTCAAAGTCTGGCAAGAGAGGTGGAGAACATAAAAGCTGTGAAAATGAGGCTAGCTAGACAAAAATAAAGGACTGGCAGTAGAAAATATTAGGTATCTGATTTCTGAACAAAGAAGGTTGTTGTTTTTTCAAAAAGATGCATTTTCTGTTTTGTAGAAGTGGTATTTGAAGCAGAAAGTTAAGACTTCATCTGATTGCTAACAAAATAGCAGTAAACTAGTCTTCATAAGCTGTCGTCTTATTGTCATGTTCCCACATTCTAGTCAAGGAAGTTCTAAAGTGCCATGACAGTCTTTCTGAGTATTATAATGTCACTTTCTTTCCCAGATTTGAAGAGCCAGGATTCAAATAATTTAGCCATTGTGTTTTCAGAATAAGGCATGGTAGATGTAATCCGTATTTTGACACTAAATTAAGAATAAACAGAAAATTAGCTGTTGAACTCCTCCTAGCTCTGACACACAATCATAATAATAGTCCTATTGCTCAAATGGAATCAGTATGAACATGTTAAATAAAACTAGTAGGCAATCTGGTACAGTACTGAATATTTACATATTCATAATCTGAGTAAATATAGGCATATATTTTTACATGTGCATGTGTGTACATGCACACAGGTGTGTAAATCAACTCCTGGATTTTACAAAGACATTTTGCATGCCCTTATTGTCCTGGTCTCTGTGATTCCCATCCTAGGAATATTTTTTTCCTCCCCTCCCATAGGTTGATGGGTGTAAATTCAAGATTATCAGGGTTGCTGGATATGCAGCATTCAAAACAACAAGTACCTAGTGCTCTAGTGGTTTAACATGCACCAGAGTTTGGCTGTGTCCTTAACTTGATGGCTTAGACTGTGTACATGGCACTTGAGGGAGCCCCAGTGCTCCAGCACGTACCACTGCCCATTTTCCTTCATTCGGAGCGCTCAAGTACAAAATGTAGCAAAAGGGGCTGACCTGGATAAACAGGTCAACCATCCAGAAGGAAGCTGTTTTCAAGAAGAAAAGAGGAGTGACACTTAGTTCAGGCACCTTGCTGGTGTGCTGTTACCCTCATTTCTGAGGTAGCACACAACTTGTGCCTTTGTCCTTGGTCCACAACTTCTCCAGCTGTGGCCCTGGTGAAGAGGAACGTAACTGCTGCCCTTTGAGCCAACCTCATCCCTTCCTGAGGGCCTCCAGTGTGCTCAGAAAAAACCCATGGCGTGAGGTTCCTCAGGAGATGGCTGTGTCAGGGGACCTCTTGCTTTGTCCCTGTACTGCCGATGGATGCAATGGGCAGTGAAGGGAGCAGGTGGCAAAACCCACCGGTCCCATGGGGGTCTTTGTGGAGCAGAGGGGATTGGGTGGCTCCCAAAGGCAGGCAGGCCCGTGAGCTTTCCCCAGCTGAAGCGTCTAAATCAAGCAGTTCAAAATAATGACTGCAGTTCTCTGTTTGTGAAATGAGGGCCACAAACATGTAATGACTTGAAAGGGCTGTTAGGAGGATTAACATGCGAAAGTTTGAGAGTAGCTCAGATATGGGGACAGAAATCACTAAATGGGGACCATTTCTGTAAGAATGCTGAAGTACAGTTTCTAACATGGCAAGAATAATCTTCCAGCTCATTCTTCTTTCAGTGCTTTTCCTGTCCAGTAAAAAAAAAAGAGAAAAGGTCTGGCCATACTTTCAGGTGTAGTGCTTCCTCCTTTTTCCCAGGCAGAAGAGTAGGAGTGTTTAGTTCTGTGTTTTGTGTGTGTGGCACTAAAAAAAGAAAATAGGTTACAGGAACTGTGACTAGAAGATCTGCAGGTGTGTGTCCTATGATCACAGGCAGAGCAGCTGGGAGGTCAGGAAATTGCTGGTTTCAACTTTGAAGAGGCTGTATAATAATTTCAAACTAAAATTAAACCATCTCTCCCCCTGGGAAAAATCAAAAGCATTTGCTAAACCTGCAGATCAACCGATTGCATATTTCACCTGGACTGATTTTGAGCTACGTGAGTCTTCCTTCAAATTACATTTACATTAAAGGACATATGGCTACTGCGTATCTTTTTATTCTTTCACCTTTCTGCCTTGATCACTACTGCAGGTGCTGTAGATACAGAAAGACTAAATAAGCAACACAATGTTCTTTAAAGGAGACATGCAAAGTTCAGATACAACTCTTATAAAACTATTTTCAATCCAGCAAGTAAACTGAGAACTTAACAGTATCAGGAAAACCAAAGCTCAAATGCAGTTGAGACTTGCAAGGGGTGTCAAATGCAACACAAAGAGTTTCTTCTACTATATTGGTAGGAAAAGGCTGAACAAGGAAAACGTGAGCCTGTTGCTGAATGAGTCAGATGATTTAGTGAGAGCAGACATGGATGAGGCTGACATACTCATTGCTTTCTTTGCCTCAGCCTTCACCAACAAGGTCTCCCAGGCTTCCATGCTTATTGAAAGGGTTCAAGAAGGGAAGAAAAACCATCAGCACATAAGGATCTAGTCATGGAGTACTTGGGAGCCCTCAAGTCACATGAGTTCTTGGGACCAGATGGCCTGCATCAAAGGGTCTGGAGACAACTGGCTGATGCCCTTACAAGGCTGCTCTCTATCATCTTTGAAATGTTGTGAAGATCAGACAGATCCCCTGATGACCAGGGAAAAGCAAACATTACATATATCTTTTTAAAAGTCCAAAAGACAATCCAGAGAATTACAAACTGGTCAGCCTCACTTTGTTTCCTTGGAAAATGATGGAACAGTTCCTCTTGGAGCAAATTCCTGGGCACAAGGAGGAGAAAGTTGTGACTAGGAATAGCCAGTGTGGACTTAGGAAGGGTAAATCATGGCTGACCAACCCTGTTGCCTTCCATGAAAAAACCACTGAGTTTGTGGGCAAGGGGAGAACAGTAGATTTAATTTAGCTTGACCTTAGTAGGGCATTTGAAAACATCTCCCCCCAGTAGTCTTGTATCCAAGTTGGGACACATGGCGGGGGTGTGTGGATTAAAAAACATGGTTGGATGATTAGATTCAGCAAGTAGTGATTAGCAGGTTGTGGAGCTCAACTTGGAGGCCAGTAGAAGTGGAGTAATGCAGGGGTCTATCCTGGGACCTGTCCTGTTTAACAACTTCATCAATAACCTGGAGAAGGCATCAGAACGTTTGCATATCATGATTACAGCCCAGCCATGCACATGAACATGAACAGTGATCCTTCTCTTTCAACAAGAAGGAATATGTTTTCAATGCACGTGATCTGGAAGCAACAACCCTTCCTTGTTTCAGGCTCTTTATCCTGTGCCTCCTATCATCATTTCCTATCATCGTTTTCCCACCCTGCCCCTGCCCTTAACCCCTCCTCAGCCTATCCCAGTTTTTCCTGTTCCCCATTTCATCTTTTCTACTTTTGCCTTCTTTTTCCCTGGTCCTAACCAATCTCTTGTCTCTGTTCCCTAAGCAGTGCTTCTGCTCCCCACTCCTCCTCTCCCAACCAGGGTCTGCCTGAGATATCTGTGTTTTCTCCTTCTCTTTCTACATTTCTGAGCTGCAGCCAGGGGAGTGTTGAGAGCACAAGACAAGGCAGGCCCTGAGTTTACCCTCATATCCCCTGGTAAGCACAATAATTTGTCTCAGGGACAGTCCCACACAGATGCTGCAGCTTCTGCCTGGCCCATGTTTGATGCACATGGAGTCTTCAGAGATGCTGGTGCTGACCTCTGACAAACATGTGGAAATGGCGTTTCTGGAAGACTTTAGCAAATTAAAGGTTGGGTTGGTTTTCACAAGGATGGAAACAGTCACTCATTTTGGATCTCATTTTCAGTGTTTGCCAGATAAAACAATTTGGCCAAAGCTTAGACACAGCAGAGTAGTGAAAAGTCTGTATAACAATTTTATCACTAGGAAAACATTAAAACATCCCTGATTTCTCTTTGAGCAACTTTAACTTGAAACAGGAAAAGAAACTTAAGTAACATCCAAGGTGGAAGTTAATCAGTCTGAGCAATTACAGCCTTTGGCAACTGAAAAGGATGGTGGCAATGGAAAACGGAAAACAAACAACTCCCATTATCATTTCCACTTCCTCCTAAACCAAAGATGCAACCGGTTCGGCCACCTCTGTATGTAATGCTTCTCTTACCAAAAGCAAATATGGACAGAAACCATCTCTCCTTCCCTAGCACAGTGTAATACAGAGTGGTGCAGTAGTTCAGCACAAAGACAATTGCTAATTCTTAATAATCAATTGAGCAGATGATCCTGAGCATCAGACAGTGGTGCAACTAAGTCACCTCTGCAAGCAGGAGAGAGAACTAAGTTCTTTCTCTACTTATTAAATGACAAAGTAATGAAAATGGGACTGTTTTCTAAAATCTAGGCCCTCTTTATATGTCCATCCACCTTAACCCAAGAAGCAGTTTTGCTCATTAAGGATATCCAGTGATTTGACCATATTCTACCAGCTTGTAAAGGGGAACTTTTAAAGAGAATTCCAAGAAAAATGCAGGATTTTTATCAATATTTGAGACTGGCTCATTTAGTATTAATGAAACACGAAATATGCCAGCTGCCAGACTTGTCAGTCTAGGCATGTTTCCAGATTAGCCTGCTTTAATGCTCTTTCTTTCTTCTTTAGTGGTGATATGAAATAAAAATAACATTGGGGATTTAGTTTACTTTGCTTATTTTTTGTGAGCATCTGTGGAGGCTTTGTTTTTAATGTTCTCACTTAAGAGCATCTTCTCCAGAAGATCCAGAAGTAACATAGCCAAAGATAGCTTCAATAATCCAATATAGAACATGCAGGAAAACACAATATTATGAATCTTTTTTCTTCTTTCTATATTTTGCATCTGTAATCAAGCTCATGTGCAAATAATGACACTTAGACAACCTATTACTTGATTGTGTCTTTAATTTGGGAAGTGAGATAAATAAGTGGTATCAGCTGGGCCAGCAATTAACTATGCATTGAAGTGCAGTTTCAAAAATAGAGCCTAAGCTGACTCTTTTTAAAAGAACTGGTCCCAGAATCTCAGAATATCATGTCCATTTGTATATGTATTGTTAAAATCTATGAAGCCATTGAACATTTCCTTATATGCATAGGATAATAAGAGGTGAACATGTACTGCTCAATATGAAAGAGCGTTCAAAAAGACAGAAATGGACTCAGGGGCTTCCAACGTGAGTGACCATCTAACATCTTCAGGTCTCTAGTCATGTCTACATGACAGCTTGTGGTGCTGTGCATAGACGCACAGGTTTGCTGAGCACCAAGAGCAGTATTACTACAGTGCCAAGGGTCCCCCATGGCAGCATGCAGTGCGGAGCATCCTTAGCACTTCTAGTTGGGCCTGGCTTGTTCAGAGCTGACTGGTAACCCAAGAAGCACATTGCATTACCAGTATTTGCAATGTGAAGGCAGCCAAAGTACAATGCATTTCTCTCTAGCCAAACTGGTGCGGAAAGGCCACAACTTACTCCATTACCCGACAGTAAAATACATGCACATATGTACTCTAGTTGACCCTGCTCTGAGCAGAGGGTTTGGGCTAGACAATCTCCAGAGGTGCCTTCATACCTCAGCTATTCTATGATACCTAACATGGGGCAAATGTCAATGCTATCCATCTCCTCATAAACATGCCAAGATCACTACTTTGAAAAACCTCAGAGTGAGTGAACAGAGAAGTAGCTGGGAAGAGGGTAGATGTAAGTGGAATGCCTGAATAGAAAGATCTACAAACAAAAAACAAATTTGAAATAGAAGAGCTGGACAGTGGCACAGGCAGCTGGTCTAGAAGAAAGCTAAACCCTTTTTTAGCAGTCAGATTTTCTGGGAAAGAACTGGACAAAACAGTCATTGTGAATAAAGTATCCAAAGGCTTCAGTTGTATTTTTCTGTCAGTTAATGACTGGCAAGTATCTCCTTAATTTTGAGAATTTGCCATACCTAATTGTCCCCTAATTTATGCAAATCTATTTCCATCATGTACACAGAATACCGAACACCGGTTATTAGTTATTTACAACTAGTAGTCATCTAGCTCTGGGTCATGACTGAAACTGTTCAAGCAGAAGAAAACAAACAATTTAGGCATAATGAGCAATAAATATTCTTTCTTTCCACAAAGTACTATCACTATTTTTAGGTGAGTACTTACTGGAAGTCACCATTCACTGAACAGGTAATAACAAAAATCCATTTAAAAAGCATACATATATAACAAAAGGGAAAGGTTCCTGTGTAGCCCAGTTATCAAAATGCAAAGAAGAATTGTAACATATTCTGGGTCAGATATTCTAGACTGGTGTAAAATCAGCATCATTCTAGTGCCAGCAGTGGAATCCCTGAGGTTTCATTGATTTATACCAGACGCAGGTCTGGACTTTTTTTTTTCCTCCCCCATTGTTCAACCAGCTTCATTGCAGAAGATGAGCAGAAAAAAAGGGCTTAGGAACACCACAGTAGCAGGCAGTTGGAGATATTAGATGCAAATTCATTAAGGCATGAATAGGTTATTGCAAAGAGGCAGAGGAAAGAGAAGCCAGATTCTGGCAATGTTACTGTGATTGTGACATATGAACTTAGAGATGATGGAGATAAAGGGCAGAAAAGACAGTGTGGGGTTAGGAATGTCTCCAGTTCTGCAGTAATTTGACATTAACCTTTGAGAGCTGAAAACACTGAACAAAACTTTTAACAAATTTAACTAAGAGAACGGTTAGAGAAACAGAAAGGCTGGTCAACAGATTTTACCCATAGCAGATTTAGAACAAATTTGCTTCACTAGATTTACTCTGGTCTTGGTTTTAGCTAAAATAATTACTTTTAATTATATATTAGGATTATGACTGCCTTTTTGCCATTGTCTGGCTTTATCACCATGATAACCAATGAGGTATTTTTCTAGAGATATTAGACAGCCTGACATGTGAAGCCCTTTCCCAGATTTTCCCGTCTCAGGGAAACCATGGAATGAGAAGAAACAAGCTTGCCTGAATTTGAAAACAAAAAGGTACTTTACAAACACATACCAGTGACAGACCCAAAGGACCACAACACTTGCTTCATCCACCGTCTTTGCCATAATCCTGCCTACATGCAGGCATGCACCAGCATGTTTTTTCTTCACCATCAGAGAAACCTAAAACAAAGAAAGAGACTAGGTTTGATTTGTAAAATGCTTTGAACCACACCACTACAGAAAACACATGGGAAACAAGAAAAAGCAGAAACTTTGGCAGAATAACCACTTCAAACCCGGTTGCCCATATGAAAAAAAAACATGCTCAGGAACACACTGTTTAATAGATTGATATTAGTCATATATAGAAAAGTTAACCGTCTGAACTAAATACAAACTATAGCAATGCTAGTGGGAAGTAATTTACATTGACAGCTTATAAAAACAGCTAGTTTTCCTTGATCCAAAATAAAGTTTTCAAGAATACACCACAGCTGTTTTTAAACATACACTGCAAGTTCCTGGAGGGGAGAAAGAAATAGGCAGAACAGATAAAAATGACTGTAGAAAGGGAAAGGCATGGTCCCAGCCAGCCCCGTGACTGGATATTCCATGGTAAAGCTAAAAAATACACAGAATGGGGCAGGATGCAGGGCTGCAATCTGGTACCACAGAGCAGGGGAACTGCTGGAGGTTGCGCATGGTCTGGTCTTTGCTGGACAGTAAAGATAAACACAGAGCAAGATAAAACTGGGATAAAGCAGGTAAAAGAAACACCCAGGAATAAAAGCAGTAGCCAATGCATCTTGGAAGAGAAAAGAAATATGAAAAACTCTCCCTTTGCATGGCCTGAGGGGGCAAAACCAGGACATACTTCAAGTAAACCAGGCACAAATACATCCTTGATAGATCCTATAGCCTGATAGGTAGGACTCTGCTCGCAGAAGTAGAGAGATCTTGATCTTCTCTCACTGCACCTTTCCAGATGCTCATGACTTAACACCAGTTCAATTACATGATAAACCTCCTTGCACAGATACAGGGCTAAAGGCCAGCCAAGGCCCACAGAGGACTGTGTCACTCCTCCCCTAATTAATTCAGGCAGAAGGAACCTGATCAAAGAAGTGCTGACATTCAATCAAAAGTCAGACAATATGCTCATGAGTAATAAGCACCATCACGCTGTCAGGATGTGCCAAGACTTCCACTGAAGTACATACTGGAAAAAGAGGAAGAAGGCCAGAAAGGCAATTGCACAACGTATGTGACAGAGGCTCAACAAAAATAAATAGCTCTCCAGCCAGAAAATAACCCTCCCTGATTCCCCTGTGCACTGAAGAAGGGATAGAAAAAACACCATTCACTCTAAAGCTGTTTCACCTTGTATACTAGCTGAATGCAGGAGACTCATCTGGGTGAAAAACCTATAGCTGCCATACAGTTGTCCATAAGCTGCACGGTAAAAATTTTGTCCAGCATAGATGAAACCAACTCAGTATGTGAATTAAGTACACCAGAGGTCTAAAGGACAAGGAAAAGGTTGGCAAAGAATTGACCCGTTTGGAAAACAAATCCATAAAAGCACAAGTCATCTTTCCAGTCTGCCAGTCCAAGCCATTGGAAAACTGCCTTACCTCATTGGGGTGGAGCAGACACAGGTCTCCAGGTCTTCACCATCCTAAGCCTGCCCTGCTTTTTAGGTAACAAGATCAAAAAACTTCATTGACTAGAGGATTGCAAAACTTTCTCCCTAATGCTTTCCCAAAAAGCTGTAGCACTCAGGCTGAGCTATGAAGACAAAGCTTATAGGACATTATAGGAAAACTACCACAGACTGTCTTTTCCTGAAGCTAAGGTGTCTGAGGAAAAAAAGTCAAGACCTGCACTTGCCCAGCCCTGCTCAAGTCTGTTCATTGCCAGAGCTAAACAATGTGTGTGCCATGTATCACAATGAAAATATTGAATATTTACTTCTTTCTCCTAATGTCATAGTTTCATCAAGCAAAAGAATTACCATCTCCTATAAGTGCCAGTCTTCATTAATTAAAGGACTCTTACTTTAGCCATTCCTTCCCATAGTCTAATTTTGCTCATCAGCCAGATACCTCTCATGGCATGACAATGCATGGTGCGACAACTACAATACATTCTGAAAATCATACCATTACCTTTCTCCCATACTTTCCTGTTTCACAAAAAAGAATTTAAAACATCTTCCAGGATGTATCATGCTTCCTGGAGACTGGATCCCATAGACCTTTAAAGAGGTAATGTTATCTGCATATAGAAATATTCTCCTGTAAAGACATTTCTAGTCATGAGCACATCCATTGAGCAGAAAAATGTCATAATTTTGTCCTTCGTTGTTGTTACTCTCAGTTATCCTCTAAAATAAGATAAGTGTACTTTGAGATCAAACTAACAAATTCTTACTAGAAATCAGGTACACAATAGTTGACACTAGTATAACGCCTCCAGGAGTGTAACAGTCTCCTATTTTGTGTCTATTAAATGAAGGCTCTGGCTTAGATAGTAGCTGCACAGACCTGACACAGAACTGTCTTGTTTCTCTGGCCTGAGAGGAGGGGGTGCTCAGGTGAGATGACCACTATGGGGGGGTCTCTCCCTGCCCAAAACCTGTTTGAACCATGTGGAGTGCTGAGAGCTGAAAGGCCACGCTGAGGGGTAAATGCATTATGAGCTTGCTCACTGCCAAGATATCTGGAATATCACCTCCATGCCTGTGCACATCACTGTAACTTTTTTCTTACAGAAAAGCTGTTGTTGCCTGGCTTTGCCTAATGAATTGGAAGCCCAACTGAGGCAGAATTTGGTGTCACCAGCTCTCCGACACAGTGCTAAGAACAAAGAGAAAAAAAGCTACGAGGGCAGATGCATAAGAAAAGGAGCCTGTCAGGGAATGCCTGTGAGTTTCTGCATTCTCTCCAGACAAGGAAAGCATGTGTTTTTAATGGCTTCTTTTTATAAAGTACATTGAGATAAGGTTGGGGTTTTTTTATCAGTGTAAATCTTATTATAAACTCTTCCATCTCTCTATCTGGCAAAATCATCAAGGAAAGGTTGTGCTTTCAGTACCTGCAGCATTAAGTACAAGTCAAAGTACAAGTCATCGCTTGTAATTTTTTACAATCCTGTATTATTTTACCACTTTCCGACACCAGCTACATTATGTTGCACACACAGCATATTGCTTTCCACAGGTCCAACGAAACATGTCTCTATTCAAATTTTTAAGCTGATGTTAAAAGCTACGGTCATCCCTACAATATCAAAGTAATTTGGATATGGGATGGATGTAAAAGGTCAACATTTTCAAGTATTCAAACGGTTTTGAAGTTTGAGAAACCACATTCTATTGAAGTGAGAATTCATCTCTTCAACACAGACTAACAGGAGCTGAGGACGCTCAGTAAGTCTTAAAATTAAGAACCTAAAGTTAATGTGGTCTTTTCACAAACGTACCTGCAAATATGTGCAAGCAAATTTTAGATTCTAGCATTTCAGCAAAGAGATAAGTAAGAAGAAAATGTGTTTTGAAGCAATATGTCTAACTTGAAGTGATTGAGTTTTATTATCAGAACTTCTTGATGTTTTAAAACCAAAAACACTATCCAACAGAAAGAAAGGATATTTGGAGAGTCATCCATTAATTCAATTGAAAAATCAACATTTTTGGGGTAGTATTCATCTCACTTAGCTCTGGAAATTTCTGCTTAAGTATCTAAATCTAAGTAACTCTAGGCTTCCTGAAGCTGATAGTGAGAACTAAATTACTTTTGAGGAGATATTATTTTTGTCCTTTGTTGTTACTCTCAGTTGTCCTCTAAAATAAGTGTACTTTGAAAGTACTTGGTGCTTTGAAAGAACATGGTATAATAGCCTCATACTGTACCTGCATTGTGGGGAAGGAAGGGAGGCTGAGTCCTCTGCTGATGCTCAGTCAGGGTGGCTGAGGTGGGAAGGCACCTTTGGAGATCCTCTAGTCCAACCCTTGCTCAGAGCAGGGTCACCTACAGGAGGTTGCTCTAATAAAACTATGAACCTTTTGGGACACTGATGCCTGGAGGTGTCAGGCAATAGGACCAGTGTCTTACCAGCACTGCTGTGCTTCACACATGGCAAGAGAGCAACAGCAGCGGTGAAGTTACAGGATCTTTCAAGTGGTGGAACGGTTCCCTTATTCAACAACAATGAAAAAGATGTAAAAAATGAAAAATGTTGCAGTGGGGAGGAGACAGGAAAGGATGCAAAAAAGTCGTAAGTCATCCCAAGTAATGGCTTGGTAGGAAAATGTTTTCACACTTCAGCCCACTGAAACTAGACTGAAGCTCCACCCTGTGTAATGTCTGTATTTTAACTGTAGATAATTGAAATGGAACACACCAGCCTTTACTTATCCTGCCTAATGAATGTTATCGTGTGGAAAAGGTAAATCAATAACAGCTGAGATCAAACATACCAATCTCCTTTTGAGTGTACAATGCTCTCATTTATATAAATCTTTACAACCTGACTGCCCCTCTCGTTTAAGCATAGTGAGTGAAACATTGCCCAGTACAAAAGACCTTCTCTTTTAAGAATTCTCCATGCTGTTTGAAAGGGTAGCCCAAATGAGTTGCTGGAATGACCATTGAAAGGGCTACTCGTTAGCTGTGACTGTCCTTGGGAATCAGCCAGACGTGAGGTAACGAGACCACAAAGTGCTGTTGGTATTGGCAGCAAAGCCCAGGTTCATCATAGTACCTCTTGTCTAGACTAGGGATGTAAAAGGAAATAGAAAACAATTCTTTGACTATATGCACTTGATGTTCCATCCCCTTCTTCTATAGAAAAATGTAAGACATTTGGAATTCTTCATTTTTATTTGGGAAAGACAAATTTGGAAACCAGAGTGACTCATGCTGGAAATGTGATAGCCGGCTAGCTCCAGAAAGTTAAGGCTGTAGGAAGAGTTTGAGGAAGGCATGTGGATTCAGATTTTAATATGATTTAACTCTTAGTAGCCTTATAATTCATTTTGCTTTATTCACTGTGCAAATGACAGGGAGGCCCCTTAGGCAGACAATCTATCTGTTTACAAGCAAGCTGATACATATCAGAAGGTCCACATACTCTGAGAATAAGAGTTTTATTTTTAGGAATATATTATGGGTCCATTCCCAAATGTACTGCACAAATCTCCTTTCAGGTAATTCTGCAACAGAGATATCCTGGAGGGAAAGTTCAGATCAATTCCTATTTCTGACTCACTTGGTTAGCTGCAAAACAACTGTTTTTCTCTGCAGAGCATCCTGGCACTGTGGTATTCCTGTCCGAATCGAGATCCACCTGCCCTTTGCACAAAACTCCTTCTCATTTCCAGCTGCTGCACTTCGTCCCCTAGCTGGCTCAGGTTCTGTTACAGAGGGGCTGCTGACCCAAAGCTATAGAATGAGGGAAAATTTATAGTCTTTTCTCAGGACTTTTCCCAGAAGCTGAATCACACCTCTTTGGGGATTTTTTTCTGTCGTGACAGCTACCGTAAGCTTAACGGCACCTCTCACTCTTCATTGCCTCCTTTCCTTCAGCTGGGGGCTGACATCCTCCTCTTTCACCCATCCCTCATTTCTTTTGGGAAGCGTAGGCACTGAGTTTCTTCAATTACCACATCTATCCTCTCTCTCAGCTCTCAGCATTTACTTATTGTCTCATTTCCTAGTAATAAACCAAAAGGAAAAATTCACCATCTACATCCTAGGATCTTTTTAGTGTCCTTTTTAATGCAGGCTACTGGGAGGGTGAGGGGCATCACAGTGCCCCCTTCTTTACCACTGCCTGCTTATAGACATCTTCTGTTTCTGTTTCCAAAAGTATGTCTTGATCCTCACTCTCTCTTCCAGTGCATAGTGCCCATGTGTCCTTCATTGTGCTGATGAGAACAGAAGCTGATCTTTCCTCCTCTGTTTATCATTCCGAATAAAATTTTGTGTTCTTGCATGGTTTTAGCAGCAGGACTGATGGGACTCACAGTACTTTCCTCTAAACCCACCTATCATTGTGTACATGCTCCAGATCACATGATGCTGTAATGCAATTTTGACTGTTTGCCACTCCACATACACACAGGCCTCTAAAAGGCTTTTTATTTTTTTCATCATTCCCATACTTCATTCCCCAAGCGCTACCATTCAGGCACAGAGGCTAGGAAGAACTTTCTATGCCAAACACTTGCAATGCTGGAATAGTACCAAAACAGACCTGCATGCTGCTTTCTCTCTGCTTCTTGGACCTCCCTATTTTTCTGATCTTTTATTGTCACCTCCTCACACAAGTGGCACCCTCATGTCCCATCCATGCCAGGCCCTCAAAGTTGGGGCAATGCTTTATATTTACAGACACATGGAGCAGACACAAAACTTTGTTCAAAGAGTACCAGATACCAAACACTCCTTACTCAGACAAACAGCCACACAGATGTGGGCAAAATGGACATCTGTACCCACTCCCTGCCTCCTTCTCACTCTTTTATTACTGATGTGGAGTTTTTAAAGGAATCAACGGCCCTTCCTTTCCCAGCTCACCCTCCTCTGCCAGCTTGTCTTCTAAATAACTCTCTAGCCATAAAGCTTCTTCTCAACTCAGAGCCCTTCTATTCAAACTTCTCTTTATTTGTTCTGAGAGAAACCATCTCTCTGACAGCTTCCAGACCTCCTTGTCATGAAAGTGATGATCTCATGAGGTGCTCTACAAAACTGTCCTTTACAAAATTACCTCCCCTCAAATTTAAATTTGTGCTGGATCATAATAAGCTCTTTGCATATCTGCAAGGAAAAACAACCAGACAATGATGTCTTGAAACACTCCTTGAGATTTCAATCTGACATAAACATTACAAATAAAGAGACAGTGCACATGAAGTCTAATGTTCGTCAAGGATATGCAGCATGTCTCCTATATGAAGCAGAATTGACAAATCATACAAATCACCACAAAAGCCCTGAAAAGCAGGAGTTCTCCTTCACATGACATTTAATGAAAAGGGATGGCAGAACAGACAGGGAAAACTTTTGATAATGACAAGACAAAAGCTGGAATGGAAGCAAGAACAGAGAAGTAGAAGAACAATCTGTGTAGCTGCAGCAATGAAATCCCAGTCTGGCTCCCAACTTGCATGCTAACAACAGTGGTGCCAGACATTTCTATGCTTCACAATCACTTGGTTTTCACTTAGGGCTTTGCACATGATTGAATCTACTGAGAGACTGTGTCTTGGCTTCATATTTCTGAAATATATTTCATTCCTTTTACATACACATTTCACATCCTACTCAAGGCCTGGCGTATTCAATATGCAGTCTGTATTTAGGAAGCATTCCTTTTGGTTCACACAAGTAAGAAATGCAATCCTCACCTGGGGTTGTGATCATATATATGTGGAAAATTCATCCATCTTTTAATCTGCTCTGAAACTAGTCTTCATCTGATACTTTGGAGTGTTCAGGACAATTTTTTCTATTGTGTATCTCATTTCTGATTCTTTCTGGACCAGAGCCAGAAGTGTTACAGGGAAAGCATCTCTGCATGAGAATGAAGCCCATTTTAAAAGGTTGGAATACTCTGGGTCAGGTATATGATCTAAAGCCAAAAGCCTCTCTCCAACAGCCTTATCATTATTTACACTTGATCACGTCAAGACCATAAGTTGGAGCTGCAAAACTAACTTTCATTCCCTCTATTACCTGCAGAAATGACAGCAAAATAGCTCACTCATCCAGGATTATTCACTGGCTGTTGTCAGGTCAGCTGAAGAAAAAAAGAGTTGAAAAGCTCTTGTGGATCTGAAACAAAGGCAAAGAAATTGTTTTGGTGTAATTTATTTGTTTACAGTTGAGGATTAACCAATAGATTTTCCAGATTTATGATGAATTTAGAAGGGTAGTAAGAGCTAAGAAAAGGGGTGTGAGGGTGTGTGTGGGGGTGCACGCACGTGTGTGATGATCCTAAATGCATCATTACAAAATGAGACAATTCTTCTTCCATTTCACTTGTATTAAGTTTAACAAAGTAAGTTTTCAAAGAATAAGACAATTGCATTTGACACCAAGTGTTGTAGCCTGCTGAGAGATGGGTTTATTTTTTTATTGTGAGCATAAAAGAAGATATGTTTTTAAAATTAACTTCATTCTTTGTTAATTTTTTCTGGTTGACTGTTGACTGAAAACAAAATCATCTATGGTGCTTGAGGGACTTTGAGATCAGGATGTACTTACCATTCTCCTGATGACTACACCTGCAGAGTTGTTGGTTCTTCTGCCTTCTGAAAAATGGAAGAAAGCTTTTTGCTCCCATCTTTACTGCTCTCCCGACCAACGCATTTAAAGAAAGTGATAAAAAATATATTTAATTATTAAGACTTGTAATGTTTTCTGATACATCTTTCCCACAATATTTTTAAAAGAATGTAAAATTCTGTCTGAACATAACTTACTGTTATTTTGTAATGCTTTCCATTCACTTCTTTTTTCTCTATTTAATCAAGTTATCACTTGGATTGCAGTAGAAGTACTTCTCACACGCTGAACGCTGTTGTGTTAAACTCTGTGTACAAATATAAAGAGCAAGACCTTTCTTAAAGAATCTGTACTTGCAAGCATTTTTCAATAGACTGTCACAAACAATGAGCTGAATTTCAGTGAAAGCAAGTTTACTAAACATGTACATGCCTGCAGAATTGAGATGAGAAATAAATGGCTGTGGACAAAAAAAATTCAATAGTTAAGTTTAAGACAACCTTGTTTTGCAGTGATCAGCTAACTAATTCCTGTAAGAGAGCTGGACTGTGCTTCTTATTGTCAGATACTATTTTACTTATCTAAGATAAAGTAGTTAATCACAAGAGCTCTCTCAGAAGCAAGTCTCTTTTTATATAACAGGAGTGGACATACACTATATCTTGTATAAATGAGATTATTATCAGTATAATTATTATTAAAGGAATTTGTCCAAGCTGAAATACTTAGAAATTAGCTTAGTATAGCTCTTTGTTCAATTTAAGCCATTTGCCACAAGCCTCTATTTCTTACTGAGTTCTGTAAGTGGCTTCACCATCCTAATTACACACTAATCAACCTGTGTAATACTGCACAATCACAAAATCACACATTATAAAATGATTTAGGTTGTAAGAGATCTCTACAGGTAATCTAATCCAACTCTTTTCTTTAAGTAGGGTCAAAAAGATCACATTGCTTAGGGCTATGGCCAGTTGAGTCTTGAACACTTTCAAAAACAGAGGGTTCACAGCCACTCTGGGCAACCTGTGTGACCACCATCGTGGTGATATTATTTTCCTAATATCCAACAGGAATCTCCCCGTGATGCAACTCACATCTATTGTGCCTCATCCTCTCACTGTGCATCTCCAAGAAGAACCCAGCTACATGTCTACATGAAGTAGGTGAAGACAGCTGTGAGGTCTCCCTTTTGCCTTCTCTTCTGAAGGCTAAATGAGCCCTTTTCCTTCAGCCACAACTTGTATGTAGCCCCCTCCCATCTTGGTAGCACTCTGTTTAGCTGGAATCTTTCTTGTCCTGGAGAACTCAGACACAGCACTCCAGATGGGGGCCCAAAAGTGCCAAATAGAGCAGAACAATACTTTCATGAGCCTGCTGGCTATAGTCTTGCTTATGCTGCCAAGGATGTCATTGGCTTTCTGTGCTGCAAGGGCACATTACTGGCTCATGTTCAATTTATTGTCCACTAGGACCCCCAGGTCCTTTTCTGCAAAGCTAGCCAGTTGGTCCCCAGCCTGAACTGTTGCATGGGCTTATTCCCCCCCAGATGCAAGGCTTAGCATTTTCTGTTGTTTAACTCATTATGTTCTTGTCAGTCCATTTCTCCAACATTTCAGGATCCCTCTGAAGAGCAACCCAACACTCCAGCAAATCCATCACTCTCCCCAGCTTGGTACCATGTGTGAACTTGCTGAGAGTGCACTCCATCCTATCATCCATATTATATATTTTGACATCCATATGTCAAAAAAACCCCATTGAACAGTACATATTATAATTATATATACATGTATATTATTACAATATAAGTATATTTATTTTTTAACATACTTGCCCTGGTCAGTTATCAGCAGAAGTAGAGTTAAACTGTGACTCTTTTAGCAGAAGGGTTTATACATGTGTCTGCCATCATTACCAGCATTTCTGGAGAACTCAGATGAAGGAAAACTTTGCTGAATTCTATTAAAATTATTCTGTCAGGATTGGAGGAGCTAAAATATCAGTTAGTACAAACCATTTTTTGCGTTGTCATTTTCTCGAAGTTTAGCCAGGCCATGCACACAAATCTGTCCTAGGACATATCATACACATGAAAAATGCATCTTTTATCTTCACCACAGTGGATAGGAACAAGTCCTTTTACATGTAACTTGCTTTGGGAACCCTTTAGGCTCCATGTGTTTAAATCTCAAATGTGTGCACTCTTCCACCTTCACCTACCTTCTTTACAAAAGAGGTCAGGCTTTAGGTGATCAGGGGGAAGCACCACTTGCAAACATTCTAGTTCTTCATGCCATTCTTCCACAGCCGCCGATGGTCCATAAGGATATAACTGTACCGTGCAAATCCACTCTTCCCTTCAGGAAAGGATGCACCATATATTGTGCGCTGTAAAGACATTTCTTCCTCAAACAGGAAGAACCTGTTGGCTTGTCTTTGGTACTACAACTTTGGGGTCATTAGTGGACATCCGAAATAACCTTTCTTTGTGCCAAATATACGGCTGATCCTTCAGGCAGGATGGATGTTTCCTCTTAGTACATGTCCACACTGTACATTCCACATGCCACATTCTGCTGTGATGAAATGCATTTCTATTACCTAGTGAATCCTCTTTGAAAGGCCTGTCTACCTTTCCTTGTCACTGTGGTGTGTTCTGCATGGTAATTTAGCTATAAGTAGTCAGGCTGATCTCTATCCTGCTCTGTCTCCAACAATCTTAGCACCTCTGATGTCCTAAGTCCAAATCATGGCTGGTTGTCAGCATGGGATACTAAGGCCAGAGCCATCTGAATGAGAAGTCTTGTTCCCTTACCTTCATGTCCAAATACAACCTCTTCCTGACACATGCATGTTAACAAAAACTGGTCACAGCAATTTCTCTGGGAATGCAAACAGAAGTAGTACAACTGTGACAGGACTGAACATGATCCAGGTTTCACAGGACTGGCAGGAAGTTGGCTGTGTTTGGCTATTTGCTTACACAATTGCTCTGCTTGCCTTAGTCACTCAAGGTCGAGGAGTGAACAGACCTCCATGCTTGTTGTCTCACTCTGAATTATAGTTGGGTCAGTAATGCCATGTTGACTGTGACAGGTTTTGCTGACACCAAAATGTTGTTTGCAACCATATAGCCAGGAAATCTGTCCTAGGGATCAGAGTTTTAGTCCAAGAAGCTGTTGAATTTCTCCACTCTTTGCTTTCATTTCTGTGCTGCAGATTAATTTGAAAAGTCATGGTGATATGTTGATGACAATAATTGTTTATTATCATTAATTTATGCATTGTACCTTGAAACAACAGAATGTAAACAAACAAGTGATGCCAGCATGTGTAGCAGAGAAAAAATAGCCTATGAGAACATATCCTTTCTTGCATATAATGACATGTTTTTGCTGTAGAAAGTCCCTAAGGCTGATTTCTTACTTACAGTTTCAAAACACCATCATTAGTAAGACACTGGGGAATAAAATTGTTCCATGAATCCATTTATGTCTTTACTGAAAACCCCACTTTTCTATGTGAAGAAGAACAACAACAACAGTCACTTGCAGTTTTTTCCCTCACAGCTTTTGATGTGGGCCAGAAGACCATTTCAGGTAATATGCGTAACATACCCTGTTAATCTAAGTTGGCTTACTAGCTACCACAAAAGAAGGAGCCAAACAAAATCCATTGTTATACTCATGGCTGGTCATATGTTATTTTTACTGCTGTAGGACTTTTTGTTTAAATTTGACTTGTTGCCTTCATAGATATTTTGAGCTTATACTGAATTAGAAGACATATTTACTAAATAATTCATTGGTGAGGTAGGAAGATAATTTGGCAAGATACTTTTTCCCCCCTCAGGCTTATAAATTCCAGAATTTTTTTGCCCCACCTATTTGGCACATATTTTCTTTTTTTAAAAATTTTTTCTTCTTCTTTTTTTTTTCTTTTTTTTTTCTGAAGAGCAGGAATAACAAGATTAACCCTGAAAACCACAAAAACACAAACCAAGGGAAATGCTATGGCTTCCCCCCTGCCCCAATCCTTTAATGGGGCCCCAATGGCCCCAATTCTAATCCCCTGGATTTTTTTGCTCAGTTCGGCTAGTTCTGGATCAGGCCCGTACACAGGATTGCTTCTGTTCCTCGGCATGTTTCAGCTGACGGCCAGGACTGCACAAGAATGCATGAGAGAACCCTCTGTCCTTGGCATAAACTGGCCAGGGTGTTAATCATTTCTCACTGACTGACATTTTTTTATGCCTTCTGACTTTCCAGGTCATCTGTTTCTCTCTTCCTAGTGCTTTCAGACACACCACGTTCTGGTTGCTTCGGGGACTCCAGCCACTCTCCACAGTGTTTCATGTCTTAACAGTCTTCCAGTAGCCAGTACCTCCCTGGTAAACAGGGCTCTGACAGCTTTTTACTGGCTCCAGTTCATGCAGCTGCACTGCACTGGGAGAAGCAAAGAATGTATTTCATTTAAAAGTGAAAGAAAGGTTAGTTCAGTAACGTGATCTGTTGCAAAACCACTCTCTCCTCCCAGGGCAGTCAGGTAAAATCCATTACACAAAGAATTTCAAAGATTCTTTTTCCAAAAGTTGTCAGAAACAATGCAGCCCATTGTTTACATTTTAATTAACTTCTGTTTCACTGATTTTTAAATAAGATTAATTAACCTAATGCTTTCAGCTGCCTTATTGTGAGTTGAACCTATTCAAGACGTACTTGAGACCTTCAAAGACTCGCACAGCTTATTTATGTAGAGGAAGTCAAATTAGCAATAACTTTATAGTAATTTAGTAGCTCATGGACACTGCAGTAATGAGAAATATTTCTTGGAGAACCTATCCCCAGCAGCATCTGGTCTTAAAGGATTTTTCTTCTTTACCTTTATAGTATGCAAAGCTGTTCCAGCTACCTAGAAGATAAGGAAAGGGAGGTTACTTGTGCAGTACAGTAAAAGGTCAACATCAACAAAACAGAAGTATCCTTCTCTTTGTGCCAAAAACGAAGAGCACATCTGGCCTTGAAGTTATTTCAATGATAATAAAAGCAGAGAAGATATGCTGAGTGCCACTCTCCTGTACTTACTACCCTCTCATCTGTGATTTCACTGTGAAATCTTAACTCTGATCAAGAATCTTGTTGCTTTTACACTATTCTTTTCAAATACAGTTTTCAATACAGTTACCAGGAAATGTGCAACAAACGTACGTAGAACTGGGGGCATGATGTGCAACTTTGTCTCTCTGAGAGCAACGTTGCACATCTAAAGAGAAGTGTATGATTGACTCATTTATAGGAAGGATATGTATATATAAAATATGTCTGCATTCATGAATCCCTGATATGAATCAGTATGGCTTCTTGATGGTATACACGTAGAGCCCTAGATCTTTGGCTAGGACTACAAAGCTTATTACACAACACAGGAAACATGTGAAAAGGGAGTTTCAGGCCAAATTTGCAATGTGCCACTCCCAAACTAGTGACATGCAGATCTGATCTTCCAACATAAGTTGTTTGCTTTAAATTATCCCTCCTGTCAGTAGCACAGAAGTGCTGCGACAGCAGCTAGGGACTGGCAGGAAGAAAGGAAGTTCTGAGCTGTGCCATCTTTTTTCTAGCCAGTCCCTGTGTGTACGTTACCTTTTTGCCTGGCTTCTTCATTATCTTCTTCAGATCCTCAGGCCCTTCCTGCCTCTTTCAATTTGTATTCTTAGTTTTGGCATGTATTTTTTCTTAGCTGAATCTTCTGACTTTCCATATAATCCATCAGAAGAACTAAAGCAACCAAGGGTTGATCAACCTTTGCCCTATTGCCCAGAGAGCTCCCAGAGAAAAAACCTATCCCTTTCCAGGATTTCTTGCCCAGCCTGGCAGGCTCTTCACAATTTTCATACACTCATAGGCAAATCTGAAGAACATTTTGGCATCTATTCCCACATAGCAATGATGAGTTCACACAGGTAGTTACTAGACTGAACATTGAGGACATAAGAAATTCCTTCCGGCAATAATGAAAGTTGAAGTCTTGTGGCCATTCTACCCAGAAAATGATGTACTGAAATGTATTAATGTTGTAAAAAGGTCAATTTTTCATCACACTCTTAGAGGATAAGACAGACATCCACCAGGATTAACAGGCTGTAACCATCTGGTGACCTCAGAGAGTAATCTCTTGTCCCCTTGCACTCCCCTCTTTCACAAACCAAATGCATCCCTACTGTTCACTGATGCATTTTGACAAATAAGTAAAAAGCTAGATAGAATTGCTTATGGTACCAAAACCATCCTGAATCTATCTGTCAGTAGCAGGAGGAGTAAAAGAAACCTTTTACTTCATTGTCATCACATCACAAAACCATCCCAATGAACCAACTAGTCACATGGACATTATAAACTTCAGTCCTTGTCACTCTTTGGTCTGGTTTGCTAAGAATGGGTGAATTAGAGAGGACTTTCCCAATCATCATAATAACAACAACAAAAAAAAAAAGGCTAAGCAATTCCAGACCACTTTATCCAACAAGCTACTCTGGAGCTTAATATCTAACAGCTTGATCACTGAAGACCAAAAAGCCTTAGAAAATACTGAAGTCACTATGCCAAGGAGAGTAACATGTGCTTTTGTTCATGAGTAAACAGGAAAGCCCATGTTTGCCTACTACTTGGAGATATTATGGCTACAAAATACCTCTGTGGTCATCCAGCCTGATTTTCTCCTTAACAGATGCCATATGTCTTTCCATTTTTATGACTAACTTCATTTCTAATAGTTATATTGGAGTTAGACTTAATTGCTTGAAAGAGGCCATTCCATGAGTACCAGAATGGATGAAATAGATTTCCTGTGACTTTGAGCCTCCTGACTTATTGACTGATTAGTTAGGTAACTTTAACACATCTGAATTTTCATTAGAGTTTCTCTCTTAAGAATGCACCCTATTTAGAGTGATAAACATAGCAGGAATCAAACGTTAGAAACCAAAGTACATTCACTCCAGACTTACCATTCACAGTTTTAGCATGGAGAGAAATTAACCACCATGTGGATACTTAGAAAGTAAAAATATGTGACTGGCATGTCATGGCACGTCTCTCAGGCTGCCTTCTTTCCATATCATTCGTAAAAATGACTTGTCTGTGAGAACACTGCCTTCCTGTCAAATGGACAGAAATGAGCCAAAAGGTTCAAAACTGGGCAAGGAGCACCCTGGCAAACAGACAAACACAATTAGCATGATAGCATAAATATCATTTCTACATCATATCAAGCACAGATATCTCCAGCCTTGATTCAAAACAATGTTTCCTGCACTAGAGAATTCAGCACAATGCCTGCTAAACTAAATGTTAATTCATCTCACTGCTAAAGACAATTGCCAATTTGTTTTGCTTCACTTTTTACCACCTGATTCATACAGTATGAATGTTACTCTGAATTGTTGTTATCAGATCTGTTTTTCACAATTTAGGTATGTAAAAGACCATGAGCAAGCTGTCATGATGGGTTATATCCAGTAAACTGAATAGGTTGCACTTCTTGAATTGTTCTATAGTCTTCTAATCTTTCTTGTGGCTTTTGCATCTCCAATTTGTCAACATCCTTCTTGAAGACCAGACACTAGAACTGAGCTCTACATCCCAACATCAATCACATCAGAGCCAGCTGTAGAAACAAAAGAGCTGTCCACTTCTGACTCTTTTTCTGATGCTACATACATTAGCATATAGCTGTTTTGGCCATGGTTTCATTTATCTGGATGACCATGACCCTCAAGTCTTTTAGACTCCCTTCTTTACAAAATACAGTTGCTTTTCTTCTATAAGGCCTGTCATTATATGTTTTTAGATACATAACACTACAGCTGGTTGTGTTAAAGTTTATATTATTTGCTTATGCTTGTCTTACTAGGTGATACAAATAAGCCTGTATTAGGGTAAGATCCATCTCACCTACCTTTGACCACTTCAAAGTCTGGCCTTTCATTTATGTGAGCCATATAGGTTCCTTTTTGAACCTTTGGAAAGTCATAGGTACTTCCAGAGGAAATTTCCTCACATCTGTTTTAGATAACGCCATGGGACAGATTGTCCCCTGGACATGCCAATAACTCTCCTTTCACTTTACAGGACTGCACAACCAGCGTAGATTACACACCTGACATGGCTGCTAACAATGGGACATAAGACAAATCCCATCCCCAGTGGAATCTCAGCACCATCATTTAGCTCTACCCTGATCTTTATGCATGCACTATCTGTTTAAGAGTGGTTTTAGATCTTCATTTAAATTACAAGTATGAGTTTTGAAATGAAAAACATCTCTACAGGGCTCCGCAGAGATAAACACCTACATGAATGATGATTTACCTGTTTCCAATTATATTTTAAAATCTACCTGTTGACTTAATGAACTGTTATATCTTTTTTTTTTTTTTTTTTTTTTTTTTTCCCATCAAAATGTTGTGTGACAACAAATCAAATTCCTTATGGAATAAAAATGTCTTATAATAACCCTGATGTTTGACCAGTTATCCATAAACTCATTGGATAACTGTATCCGTAAACTCATAACAAACAAAGGTTTTCCTTTCTGGAGTCCCATTCTACTTATTCTTGGGATCAGTGTCAGGCTAGTATATTTAGAAATAGCTGATACAACAACAAGTTTTCATCCATCCATCTGAAACTTCCCAGTTGTTAAGCAACTTATGAAAAATTCGTAGCAATGGTTCAGACAGCTCTCTTAAAAGTTAAATATTTTAAAATGTTTAATTTCAGTTTCTGTAGTTTAACATTTTTGTCAGTGATTAAAGCAAAAATATTACCATTCAAACATGACATAAATGTCTCTTGTTTTATTCAATACAGAATAGAAATTTAATAATCTTTTTTGCCTTTCTACTAATATGTCTGGCATTTTTATCTATAAATAGATCTAATGATAGAGGTTTTTTCTCTTTTTAAAAGCCTTTCAAAATGTCTACTTTTTTCTTTCCTGTTTAGAATGTTTTACATCTCTGAAATCTGCTATTCATAGATTTTCTTATGTCCTTTTGCTTTCTTTCTTAGTTTTCTCAGTGTCTTCCTTTTTAGTTCATATCCTTTCCCCTTCTTCATTATCAATGTTCCTATCATAATTAATCAGACACCTGCTTCAGACGGGTACCTTAAAAAATGCAACGATCCACTCAGTCGTCAGTGACCCAATGTAATGCAGAAGACCTTTCCAACTGTCCCATTCCTGCTGTACAACCATCCAGTCTTTGGCTTCCAGATACTGTAGTAAGTTCTGCAGCTTGTGGTATCTGCTACTGTGCTGGATACTTTGCTTTTAAGATCCAGAGTGATGTGTAGTTCCTTCCTTCCTGGAAAAAAATGTGGGTTTAGCATGTCCTCAATCTAACCGGTTTTTAATTCCAAAAGTGTCAAATCAGATACAGACATCCTAAGACCATTTAAACTTTCTTGCTTAGTTACAGTAAGATGGCAATGATCTCATAGTATTGCATGTTAAATTTTTGAGGTTCAGATAACCGCACTCCCGTTTTGATCTCTGTACAAGCTTTTGAACCAAATAAGACCCTGAATAGTTTCAATTCCATACAAGAAAGTATCATGAAGTTCCTAAATCTTAGTCTTGAATGGGATGAATTGGTAAATTTGAGGAACTTGGATACTAAGAGCAGTAGAATAAAAAAAATATTTGCCTAGAATTAGGCATTCAAGTTTAGAGAATCTGGAGTTGTATAATACAAATTACGAGAAAAGGCAGAGAAATAGAATATTCCTTTTAAAAGTTTATAGCCACAACTCTTTTTTTAATAGAAACAAATAACTCCTTGATTTTCTATGGAATCCCCTTTCACATAGCTCAGAACCTAGCATCAGGAAAAACAGCAGAATGAACAGAGTTTCCCAGAAGAAAAGACTGAAATGAAGCAGAATTGGAAGATTTATTGTGATCAAAGTAGTTTCTACACTGGATGTTTTCCAGATCCAGTTTTGTGGAGTAGTAAATTTATCTGAAATTATATCCAGTAAAATGGGATTAAAGATTAGATAAAATATATATTTGCTGCACAATAACACAAACATTCCTCTAAGCTTGGCTGTAAAGTTAAAGCTTGCACTGTATTCTGAAGCTGAGCTCTCTTGGATGTCTTATTTGAGCTATGAAATGTATGATGATTGTGGTCTGTAAATCAGCATTGTAATATATTCTACCCCAGGCCACTTGCTGTTGTCCAGCTGATCACAGCTCCACTGCCCCAGCCGTAGAAGCTATGGGCCTCAAAACACTTTATGTACAGCAGCAAAGCAAGGCAACGTGTCTCTTTGTGAAGCAGGTACATTACTGTTAGTAATTTATCTGTAGTTACAAAAACATTAAAGTACAAAAAAGTTCAGAAACCCATATGGTCTGACCTGAAACTGTTCTAAAAAAAATTTGGCAGCAAAGAAATTTAAAAAATCTTAGTTCAAGCTGACCATTTTTTATTCATTTATTATGGCTTGATCACTAAACTGAAAATTTAAAAAATTACCTATTCACCTAGCTCAACATCTGAGCCTGAGGCAGATCCAGATCCAGGAGAGACAGGAAGAGCCCCCAGCCTGCTCCAGCCCTTTTTCCCAAGCTTCTTCATGGGGAAATCAATAGGACTTTGTTATTTAAGTGGGGTCAGGATTTTCCCCACTCTATTTTCAGTCCAGTTTCTGGTCCATCTGACCACAGCAAAGAGCTTGATAACTGTGATCAAACCACTGAGAAATCTGTCCTTCAGCAGCTGAAAACCTCCCTGCAGGACTGTCTGGCTGTGGGATGCTCTGGGTGTGCTGGCGAGCCATCAAGGGGTCTCTGATGCACACAGATGTGTGACAGGACTGCAGGGGAGATCACAGCTTTGAGATCTGTTCCATGAAGTAGAATCAGTGGCACGTACAAGGCACAAAGGTGTTTATTGATTAATTCCCTTGTGAAGGATCACCATTACTACAGTAATGATTTCTGTAGTGGTTCAGTATCATGCCTCCGACCATGAGCAACAACACTCTGACAGGAGATGAGAAGTACTCCTGTAAGCAGAGTATGTCTTCCACAAATGTCGCATTATAATTTTAAATATCTGCCAGTAATCTGACACATATGGTCAATATTCCTTCCAAAATGTTGTTATATTAATTGGTTTTCTAATGTACAAGTTTTATAAACCAGGACACCTTCTCTTCCTGCCAGTGCAGCAGGTTCCATAGACCCAATTTCCTACAAAATTGCATGAACTTTCAGAGCTCTGATTTGGCCCCAGCAAGCTTCATTGTATGTTCCCTTGCTCAAGGTTTGCAAATTGGGAGAAAAGAGAAGCTCCAAGCTGGCCTTCTGTGTATCTCTCATACAAATTGTATGTTATTCCCTTGGTTATATTGTTGCTAGGATACTCAATCCAGAGAACTAAGTAGGAGAAGTCCTACCTACAAGTTATCCAAAACTGTTCCACTGGAAGTAGCTTCCCTGGAGGAAAGAGCACAATAGAACACTTAGCAGAGGACGTGGAAGTTAACTTTTTAACTATCCACAGATTTATGCAGGAGATGCCAATGATGCCCATGTAGCCTTAGTATCTGTATAATTCAGTCCTTTCAATCTCCTCCAGTAGCTCCTACAGCAGCCTCACAGTTTCTAGCTGGGGAAGAAAGATCTGTAGGAAGGCTTCTCAGTCCTGACTTTTGGTGCTGCTTTGCCACAACTCAAGACATCTTCTAACTTCGGTCAGGAGAAAGAAAGTTACATAACAGCAGAAATGTAAACATGGAAAACAAGTTAGTATTTCTAATTCTTTTATACCAGCTCTCTTGAAATGTTGCTGATTAAAACAATAAACTCAGCTGAACCAAAATAATAACAGATGTACTGTAAGTGTTCCCAGATCTAAACATCTTGGAAGGTTTGAGGTCACATTTATTAAAACTGATCCCTATCTTAAGCAGTTTTGACACATATTCTTAGCCTTGGTGGTAAGCAAATAAGTAAGTCCTTTGAAGCATTCTGAAGCAGGCAAACAAGGATCTGCCATATAGGGCTCTTTTGACCTTATATTTTTGCATCATTTTCTCCAACTCAGTTAAAGTCATGAGGATTTTTTAAGTGATACTTCATGGAAATGACATTTTAAAGCAACAACCTGTCTGCCAGGGCATGTGTGTGTATAAAATGGAAGACAGCACTTACATATTCAAAATTCAAGTGAAGTGATACAATTGGAAGTAAACTGGAGGTGACATACCCTCAAATAACTATAAAAGTATTCTCTAGTGACTAGATTGGAATATGTTTTCAAGAGATATAGTTCCTCACTTCTTCATCATTTTCCTGATTATTACTAAACCACCAAATAAGTAAACAATCTTTCATAATTCAGTGTATTGTTGAATCAGCATAGAAAGGCATATCTACTATTACAATATGACATGGTGCACATGATGAAAGCCATCTGCTTCCAAAGGTTGCAGTTCAGAATTTCACTCACAATGTTATGCAATGGTTCCAATTACAAATGCTGACATTCACGTGCCAGTGGCATAAAGAGCATGAAAAGTCAGTATCGCTAGGTCTGCTCAGAAACAGGTTCATCATAACTTCCCAGATATTTACAGACAACCCCAAAATCACAGCTGGCCACATCTTAGGTCACCCAAGACATTTCCACACCACCAGCTGGCATCTGTATGTTCTAAGGCATTGATTTTTAACTGTGGCTTTACATTTCGCTTAACCTACATGAACTTTTAGTCAAAAAAACCGCTTTGTTAAGGGTAAAGCCTAGGATCAAAATAAAAGAATACAGATGGAATAAGTAAGTGTATGTAAGGTAATGGTAACAGTAAGGCAGTATTTTGTTTAATAAATGCATATACAATAAAAAGTTTTAATTATAAGAAACTATCAGAAAGTACAATAGGTAGGTACGTGGTTAGAAAACCAGCAGGTTCTGCTTATAAGGATTTGGCATTCAGCTCAGTAGGATGGTTCGTGTGTCTTTGTATGTAATAAATCTGAAAAAATGTAAGGACAATCCATGTGTACTTTCTGGGACTATGTAAACACATCCCTTTTACCCCTTATGTTCTATCTTTCTTAATATTCCTGTTTCCTTGTCCTGCTTCTTCTTTCTTCTTGGCTTCACTAGGCCAAGTTGCTTGAATCCGGAGTCTCCTTTAGAGTTACAGAACAAATAAAACAAACTCTTTTATTGACTTCCAACACCAAAATGTTATCATAGCATAAACTTTCCTGACCAGTAGCAGATAAGCATCCCTCATCCCCCACCCTTGCAGAGCACATGATGAGGTGTTCTGTGGGAAGCACAAAAAGTGAAGAAAAGCCACACTTCCTACTGCTCTTTGGGTCAGCATGCAACCCAGCTCTCTCTCTAAATTCCCTTTATAGCACCTTTGTGGATTAAATAGCTATGGATTTATTCTATAATCCAAAGATTTCTAGCTTTTTCTTTAAAAGTTGAAGGTTGCTCATTAGGTGAAGCCAAGTCTCATGCTAAGGCTTACTTTCAACATGTATGGAGGATCAGTAACGGATAGTGAGCAGTAACATACCAAAACACACAGAAAGGCAGAATCCTAATTCACATCTGAATTTAAACATTTAGATTAAGGCAGATAGGGTCTCTCTTCAGAGGCATTCGCATTATTTACCTCTCTTCATTAGGTGAGGAAGGAAAACTGGGCTCTTAGCTGGGCAGAGCTGTCCCACTAAGGGCTGACAATTCAGCTTCAAGTGCCTTACTTATGGGGAGTGGACCCCGTCCAAAATCACCTCTGTTAGTCAGGAACAGACAGCTCTAAATTAGCTGCAAGTATCACTGGTAAACGTGAAGTAAAACACGTCAGAGGATAAAAGTGAAATTACTCTTACAAAGCATTAGAGTCTATATAATGGCTGAGTTCAGCCGGGAAATGTAGGTACCACTGCTTTGGACTAAAAGCATACTCACGGTCCAAAAAAAATCTAACAGCATTCAGATGCTGCTGAAGCATAGAGGAGAGGATGGAAACAGCATGGAAAACATCATAATGCTTTTACATATAAAAGTGATAGAGCATACTTGAGATATTTCTTGCAGCACCAGACACTGCGTCCCATAAAACAATAAGACAGACTTGGTGAGAGTTCACAGAAAAATGACAGAAATGGAAATGTGGTCATATGAAGAGAAATTGGAAAGACCGAGTTTTTTCCCCTTGTAAAAGAATGAATGAGAGGCAAAATGAAAACATTTTACAAATTAATGTTATCATATAAAAAAGCACAGGGAAAGCAGATCAGGGGCTTCCACTCTGGCTCTAGAAGGAAGAACAACAAGGCATTCACTGAAATTAAAAGGTGGGCAAGTCAAAACTGATAAAAGGAAATACCTTTTTATATTACGTGTAATTAAATTGTGGAACTCATTGCCAAAGGAAGTTGTTGAGACCAAAAACTTAACCAGATTCATCAAGAGATTGGATATTATATCAATATCATGGATATCCAAAGTTATCATAATTAAAGAAAATAAAACTTTTGGGAGAGATATTAAACCTAGTGCTTCGGGGCTTAAGCTAATCTCCGACAATTAGCTAGTAGGATCAGGAGATCTTTGTGGAGGCAGATTATTCTGCCTCTGCCTCCTGCAGGGTTCTTCTGTCATTCTTTGTAGCCTCTGGTACCAGTTATATCAGACAGACTAATAGACAAAATGGCTTTCCAGTCTGACTTAGTCAAGGATTCCTCTATACTTGCCCTCCTCTGTGTGGAAGCTCTACCCAGAAGTGGGAGTGTGTTATGTGTCTTAAAACCTTGTGTGAAAGCACAGGATGGGGCCATAATTTCATCCTTAGTCACATGTGGAGGATACATAAATACATGATCACTTGCTTGCAGGGATTGCTTGCTTTTCAGATTTTGGTGTGAGGTTTGCCCAGCACTTCAGGATTTGTTCTTCTACACAAAGGTGCAAAACAGTCTTGATAAGTAAAGAAGTTATATTGCAAGGCAACCCAGATAATGTATCAACATGTTTGTGGCTCCAAAATATCAAAACCTGTTAAAAGAATAAATCAATACACAGGGCACTGTAAGAAACATGTTGTGAAGGAGGTCATTAAAAAGATGCCTCTTTTCCCTACTTCTTTTCACCTTGCTTTAGTTTTGCTAAATCTCAAAGTCTGACCCCCATCCTGGCATGGAGGTCTTGGAGCCTGGGCACTTATATAGACCAACTGTAAAACGAGGAAGTCATCAACCTCCTTCCTTAGACAGATACCCCATTCACCATGTGCAGGCTAAACTTCAAAAGCATCAGCAGTGAACTCTAACCTAGGGCTGGTAACAGAGAGATGCCATTGTCAAGGTTTGAGAAGACATCCTACAGTGGACTGTCAATCAGTAGGAAAATACATCTTCTGTATTATTTGCATAGCACAAGATAGGGTGGGGGGAAGCTTTTGGAATTAATCCAGACATAATTTTTACCTCTTTTTGAACCAACAGTAATTGACCTAGTTTTACTCCAAAAAATAACTGACCATTACGAACATAGGAAGAGGTCTTTAAAAGCTGCCTTTTCATCTCACCCACCCACCAAAGAATGTTCTTTCTTTGGAGAATTAAATTGCCTCACTATAAAGAATTCATACTAGCTTTAGTTTTAGAAATCTGATCCTGCATTTTTTTCCCATGAAGAATAATAATTCCTTGATCTGTTATCTTTGGCACTTTTCCTAATCCTTACAAGCATTCATTATCTATTTTGTTTGGTTGGTTTTTAAGCTACACTTGGAGATATTATTGGCAAGTACTTGCAAATATACAGTAGCCTAGGTAACCCCTTCTTTTGTGTTTACCTTCACCCACAGGGTTAATTTAAGCTACCTCTGTCAGTATGGGTGGAATTTAATAAAGTTCATAACTAGATCTTTACTTGATTTGACCGTCTTCGAAAGTAATACCTTTAAAAAGCAGTAACTGCAGATATAAATTGAAAGCATTACAGACAAAGATTTTTACCCTTTTAGGTGTTATTTTTGCTCTTGTCTGGGTGAATAATTCTTCTGCCAGCTCAGGCTTTTATCCTCAAGTGCAATTTTTTTCATTATTTCATTTTTAAAACATTCTAACAATGACAGCTAGTTAGAAAATTTCTTCTGCCCTTTTGTAAAATATGAACTTTAAAAAAATTTGGATCAAAAAAGTCAGGTTTTCTACAGTAGTGTAGAAACTCAAATGCATTTCAGACTCCTATCTGTTTAGTCTTAACTTTCAACATCTTATTTAAGCTTATGTAAACCACAACAATTTGGATTTCTACTTTTTACTCCTGGATCTTCAGATTTTCCCCTTTTTTTCTCATCTTGTTTTAACCCCCTCCATCCCAATATACCCCACTGAAACAAGGGGAGAGGAGGTAAACAGTGTGTGAAAATGGGGGAAAAGAACAACTTCTGCATTCATTTATGTCTCCCTAATAGAGAAATTCAAATTAATATGAGTGAGAAAATTATGTTTGAGGTGATAAATAATAGCAACAGTAATAGCAACAGTAATAGCAATGCAACTCTACAGCTGAATAAATACATGAATATATAGTTGTGCAAGTACTTTTGATTTATGAATATATATGAATTTATACAAACTTCTCTGCAAGTCCCTAGCCTGCCTGCTCTGACCCAAGTATTACTGTCAAATAATGCAAAATTTTAGCCTGGAGTGAATTTTTATAAGTGACTCATAACCCACTGAATATAGGGGTATTTTTAATGGGAATGCTGACACAATCTCATCTATTCTAGCTCAGACAGTGCTACTCAGTTTCTTGTACATAAAGCTCATTTAAAAGCAGTGATGACAAGAGCTTGTTTTTTCACAAGCCCTATAAAGTTCAGTTCAAACAAATACCTGTTATCAGGCTATACAAGAAAAGGAATGTGGGGGGTGGGGGGGGTGGGGGGGGAGTGTTTTAATGTTTTCCTTAGTTTTGAAGTGGTTGAATGGTTCATCAACCCACTGAGTAGTTTCCTTAGTCATTTTCTTTTTAATTAATAGACTTGTGAACAACCACAACTGCCTTGTGGGACATCAGAAACACTAAACAGATGACTAACTTGCAGTGAGCAATCTACCCAATACAGCCTGCCTTAATTTGAGCCATACATGCTGAAAAATAAAAGCATGGTAAGTACGCAGGTTATTGTATAGTTTTGTGTCTGCTTTAAGTTAAAACAAGTCCCTGGTGAGCAGAAAGTAACAATCATAAAACTGAGAGGAACATTTTAGATTTATTGCCACCTGTTAGCATGATTTTGAGCTGCGTTGGGGACACGCATTATCAGCCAGGTTAGTGTCACAGTGCTGGTGCTGGTGGCAGCTATGGCTGCGGAAAGAAATGGCCACATCAAGTGTCAGCTCCCTGGACTAGAGCAGGCATTAGCACCTGATTACAGGAAAGATAGCATGTGTTATCACTGTGCTTATTCTGTCTTGTTTCTGGATAGGAACTATCTACTGGGGGTTCATTAGAAACCAGCCTCGAGGCAAGCCAGCTCTGTAAACTACAGCTGTCTAATTGGTTTTGCTTGTGTGCACTGTCTTTGCTTTTATAATGAGGAAAAGCAACACAGCCTTTCTAATTAGATTGTTAAACATAATAGCTGAATGTCACAGCAGTAAAGAATTTGCCCTACTCTTTGTAATTCCAGAATAAGGCACAGCAAAGATCCAGGATTTTTCCAGCCCATTTCCCCCATCATCATATCCAAAGGTAATGAGACTGTTTGGTTTGGTTTTTTTCCTTATAATAATGCAAATTATTGTAGGCCTTGCTAAAATCCAAAATAAACATCAAAACAGAATTCCAGGAGCAAACACATCTCTCCCTTTATTCTGTTGTCTCTGCTTTCATTTGCTTGAAATGCTGAGGCTATGCACTAATTGGTGTCTTTGTTGGCAGTGAACACAGGGGAAAAAAATGTACAGGCTTGGAAGATGAACTCCTCTTTCTGCCTGGAGGTGGTCCCCCTCAACCAGGGCTGAAATGCACTGGTACAGTGGGGAAAGCTCCAAAATCACCATTTGCTGCACCTGTTTTGTGTATTAAGAAAGGAATTTGGTCTGTCAGTTCAGCACCTTTCATAGGCTCTAAATTGATTCAGAAGGAAAAAGAAAGCTCCATGAAGTCAGTTTTCTTCTCGGTGACTTAGATTCAAAGTTCTTGCTTCTTTTATAGGTCCTTGCTGGTTTTCACATAAGGACTTCTCTGTCAGCATGCTGAGCATATGCTGAAGGATGCAGAGGCCTCTCTTTCCATTTGCTTTCTATAGAGTAATTCAACGCATATCCTCACAGACATGATGTGGATACTTGGAAGGATTCCTAATACAGTTGCAGCTTTCCCCTTTTTTAACAATCATATTCTCTTTTCCTTTCAGGAGTCTATCCTGGTGCAAAGAGATGCTGAGTCTTCTCAGGATAAACTGAGCAGTAAGTAAATAATTAAATATCAAATAACTGTCCAACTTATATTGATTCTAAGGTTTAAGTCATTCTTGACAACATGCCACTGAAATGTTAGTGTATTTTACAGCAGTCTTCAAGTCATTGATGACTCTTCTGTCAGATATAATTTCTGATTCCCTAGTAAGAAAATGGGGATAAGGAGAATGGTTTGATAGAATAACCAAACATGAACTTCCCCATAAACGCTGTGTCTGTAAATTCTTCAGTACTCATGCAAAACAGTAATTTTTATGGAACAGCACAGAAACTGATGTCTGAGATGTATGAAAAATGTCACAAGACAGCAAAATATTCAGTGTGCAACTGCAGTAAATAACAGCAGCAGGAGCCAGCTGTGCAACTTTCATGTGGGTGTCTGAAAGGAAAAAGAAAATTGGTAACAAAAACCGAGTGCATTGCACTGAACTAGTAGCATGTATTGCTCTCTACTTCCTTAAGCCTTCTGAGTCAAAATTAATTTGATTTATAAACAGTGACACTTGCTTATCTCTCAGGGTTGCACCTTGCTCTGCAGAACATCAGAGCTAGAAGTCTGAAAGGAATAGGTTGAACCTCATCTTGCACAGTGTCTTTCCATTATGTCAATGTCACACATCCCCGTATTACCAGAAACACTCAGAGAAAAAAAAAAAAAAAAGGAAAAAAACAAAAAAACAAAAAAAACCAAAAAAACCCCAACTATTCATTTTGTTTTCAAAATCAGAGACGTTTTACTTCTACTTACAAAGCTTGAGTTTTTATCATACAGCTCTTCTAGCTCTTAAGAAATTGCAATATTTAGTTAATAACTGTAAATAGCAAATACTGAATAAAGGTTTTGATTATAACACCAGAGGATCCCCAAAAGCAAGTTCTTTTCTGTAAAAGATTTTCTCTGTATATGAATAGGACAGCTAGGTACTTTTATGAAATTTACGTTCATTCCTTGACTGACTTTCCTCTACCTCATCCAATTATGATACAAACATCATTGTAAGAAGCAGATACAGGTCTATCACAACTGTATTCACCGTATGAGATCTCACTAGATTGATAATATCTGATATCAAAAATGAAGTTTCTAAGATCTCCCTTCAAGACTTTAATCATAAAATGGGTTTGAAGAGATCATAGTGGGTCATCTGATGGATTTTGTTGTTACATTAGGTTGCTTATAGCTTTGTCATGTCAGATTTTTAGTATCTCCAGGGATGAAGTTTTCACAACATCTCTAGGCAGCTTGTACCAGTGTTAGACAACCCTCATGGTGAATTCTGCCCACACATACCGCACCACACACACACCCTTGCTCCCTGATATCCAGTAGAAATGTTCTTGTGTTGTAGTTTGTGTTTCTTCCTTCTCATGCTTTTGCCATGCACCTCCAAAAGAAGACACCAGTAAGATCTGTCCTTTGCCTTCTTTCCTTCAGACTGAGCAAATCAAGCTTTCTCAGGCACTCCTTGTACATCAGGTACTTGGCAGTTAATCATCTCAGTAACCGTTGGTGATACACAGGACTGATTCCGGTATGTTGGGAGTTAGTCTTGTCTTGGGAGCCCAAAATGGGACACAGGGTTTCAGATGTAGTCTCAGAAGTGTGGAACAAAGAACAGTCTAGTCCCTCGGTTTGGAGACTCTGCTCTCACTAATTCAAGTCATCCACCAGGACTCCCACGTTGTCTCTGCAAAGCTGCCTTCCCCCCAGCCTGTCCTGTTGCATGGGACTGTTCTATACCACACTGGAAGAATTTACTTCTGCCTTTGTTGAACTTCATCAGCTTTCTGCCAGCCCACTTCTCTCATGTACTGAGGTCTTAAGAGTATGTTTCTTCCTTACTCTTGCCACTGGTTGTAAAAAAGAAACTTGCCCTCCCGCTACTGGTTGCTGTGGCTGCTGGGGAAAACCTTCTATTAAAAATAAGTGAAGAGTTTTCTCTTTAGAATGAATTAGTAACTTCTAAGGAAGTTCAATAAGACCTTTGGCTAGGAAACTCTCATCTATCTGAAGAACAACTCCATAGGAAAGAGTGAGGTAGGAACCAGGAGGAGCCGTGTTGCTTATGCTGTCCTTCATCTGTTGGGCCTGGGAGGAATGTGCTACTGGTGCCGTACCCAACAGGCATGGAGAAGGCAGGAAAATAAGAACTCTTCTCAGGCTGGCTGATTCTGAGAGAGCTACAGGCTGGAAGCTGTACAAATGTGTATAAACTATTAGACTTTTTTAGACAGGAGTAGAGACGCTGGTGGCCACTTTCACCTGTTCAGGTAGATATTCATCAAATGGAAGGAAAGCTTGAAACCATTGGCTGCTACTGAAGAATTCTTGTTCATTGCCAAGAACTATCACAGTTTAGCAGTAAGAGCTTTTTCTCTGCAGACTATAAAGCAGACAGACTGGAGTGATTCTTGTGGAAGGTAAAGTTGGCATAACAAATAAACAATGGGTTCTGTTCATTTACATTGAAGTTTATCATAAGATTTTAGTGAAAAATAAAAAAAGGAAGAGAAAGAAAGAGCAGGTGTTGGGGACTTGTTGGCCAGGACCTTCCAGCATCATGCTTTTTCATTAGAAAGTGCCAGTTCTCAAAACCCAAGAATTTTGTGGCACCATAAGTGTTTTAACAAAACTCTGTGAAGAGATTTTCCGTGCTTAATGAGACAACAGGTGAGAGGTGGCCTGATAATGTATTGAGCAAATATTTTTCCATATGTAAGAGGCCCATCCAGAAGACACTATTCAGCCTTGATTTAGGTCCTTTCTTCCTGATCCAATGATATGAAGTGAAACAGGCCCAAAAGCAGACACAAACCCATTTGTTGGGGCACTCACCTACACTAAGTAGCCTTGATTCCTCACTGTGAATCAAACCAGGCAAGGGCTTGGCTCTCCCCCAAACACTCTTCAGCAAATGCTTTAGCCAGAAGCCTACTGTTCTGGGTAAGATTTTCACAAATTCCAGAATTTCAAAGAATGTTTCTACTTTACTCGTAAGTAAAATGTAACCATTGTTCTCTGGCCAGACCTAGACACAGGTTCTGCCAAATATATAGAAGACAACAAGGCTGGAATTCATCTCGTTTAACCCCAAGCATGCTCTTAGTCCATGGAAAGAATTAGGCTTTTCTGGGGTGTGATACATATGGTCTTTCTTAGATATCTTAGGTGAGATTTCTCTTATCAGATGCACTTGCATGCAAGCTGGTCTCCCAAGCCTGCCTTTAGAGCCAATGGATCAAAAAAAAAGCAACTCTAGACTATGATTTTCCTCATTCTAGGGTAAATGTCTGGAATGATCTAAAGGTGTCTGTAATGATCTAAAGCAGAACCCAGGAGGACAATAAAGGGTTAAACACCTTTCCCATAGATATCTGACACTGGATGTGATGAATTCTATCCTAAGAGGAAAAGGTCTGCCCATTTGTATTTGGAGTTATGGCTCATGTCCAGCTTTAATAAAAAGAATGGGGGGAAAGGGGGATTTAAGAGAAGTTTAGGGTTGTTTTCTTGGGTATGCTATTGGCTTTTGCAGGCTTGGGAAGAAAACTTGTACTGTGTTCTTTCTTAGGTTATGTGCCAAAACATGTTTTTATGTTGTCAAAGATTAAATAATTAGTAGAACATGGTCAAGATCAAAAGGCTGTTCTATGTCATAGCTAATTAGAGAGTTACCACAAGTATGACAACTAGTGATACCTGTTGGTCTCATACCTGCTGTAGCTAACAACGTGGATTCAGAGTGAAATGTAATGCACTCACATTGTGTTTTAATTCAAGTTGTCACGTAAGTTGTTAATTTAAGAACTGAATATATATTTACTGCTCCTCATCTCCCAGTCACTAGTAACATAAAAATGAACAATTGGCTTCTGTTCTAAGCAAGAATAGTAAGACACCTGGCCAGTGACCTCTCAGAGACCAGTTACTAGTATATAAATATATAGTAAATATAATATATTTTTATATATAGTAATAAATAAACATACATTTAAAGTACGTGCAATAAAAAGCTTTATGTTGATTCTATACACAGCTTTACCAGAAACTGATCTCACAATAACGTTGCCACATCTTGGAGGAGGGGTTGTTTCTTTTTCCTTCTTTCTTTTCTTTCTTTTTCTTCTCTCTCTCTCTCATGCTTTCTCTCTTTCTCTCTCTGTCTTTCTTCTCCCTATCATATTTGGCATATTTAGGACATCCATCAATATACTGTCTAAGAACCAGTATCTTTTTTATGCAGCAAACACAGAAGATGTCTGATTTAAAGAAGAATCATTTCATTCAGCATTATTCATAGATTTGAAAAGCAGTAAGCAAGAACATTCTATTACTCTGATGTAAAAAAATTAGTCATTCTGTGCCAATGACTCATGCATCAATGCTTTGATATACATAAGCTGAAACACTCACCCCCAAATTAACCTTTGTATCTTGCTGTGATCTACCCACCTTCCATCTTAACCACAGACATTATTTGTATGGAATACTGTTCCTACACACTTCCCTGTGCACATATATGAATGCACATGCTATGAAATATAGGCTTAGACCTTCTGAAAGACCTCTGATTTGGACGTTGCAATTTCAGATGGAGACCTGCCATAGCCTGAATGCCAGAAGCAAGAAGCACTCTTAATTGCTATAGCTTTTGTTAGTCAACTTTATACACTGATTGTTTCAACATAGTGCTACCAACCACCATGGGAAGATCTGAATACCAAAAATTATAAGTCCCACTACTAGGTACATCAAGTTTGATATGACATTAAACTGTTCAAAGTCAGAATGCTACACTTAGTTTTTCAGAGGCTGTCATGTATCTCATTTCTCTGGGTAAAATTAGTCTCTATCAGAGAACTAGCAGATCCTCGTATCACCTGTAAATGGTTGTCTACAGCTTTGCTTTCCTCTTCTTACTTCCATTCCAACGCTGTAAGTCTCTTCCTTCTTCCACATTAACAGATTCTTTTTAAAATCCACCTTTTTTTTCTTACTGTAAGGGACTAATCCCTGCCTTAAACCTCTCTTTTCTTCCATATTCCTCTTAAATACTGTTCATTCTATCACATAGTCTTGACACTGACATCAAGAACTTCCAAAAGACTGTAATTCTCTTTTTACCTTTTTTCCAGCAATATTTCCAGCTAGAATTCTGTTTAGGAATTTTTCATTAAGTATTTTAGGTCTTCAACAAATGTAGCAAATCTGAAACTTTTCATCAGAATGTCCCAGTAGTGATTGCATGTAGCAGGCTTATGGCTGCATGGCACAAGACATTGTCTTTTGTTAGCTGAACTGGGGAAAATGTCAGAATGGGTTTGAATTCTGAAGGTCACTGAAGGTGAAATAAGGCAAGTTTCTTTACTATGTCATCTTGGTCTGCAGAGAAATTCAAATTATTTTACATTTGTTAATAATTTGCTATGCTGCTCAAGTTTGACTGTATGCCAGAGCATTTTCATGAAGAAAAGCTCCTGAAGGCCAAGAATGAATTTCAGGTCCAAATAAGAGATAGAGGAATCCACTCACCAATTACCACAGCTTAGTGGTTACAGTTGCCTACAGTGCTGTAAATCTTGACTCAAGTCCCAGGTTGACTTTCTCTCTCTCAGTTTTAGCAAGAAAAGGTTTAAAGATCTTATTTCTGTGTGACCCTGGGACTGAGCCATTTGGAAACTTCAGCAGAGAAGAAAACTTTTGCATTGCTCAAAGTAGGAACACTTTCAGGCCCTTATATCACTTTTGCAATTTTTTTCATTTGTATTTTAAAACTCCACAGGCATATTTACTTTGTAAATTATGTCCTATTTCTGACATAGGTAAGAGGTTCTGTCAATTTTTAACATCTAAAATGACAGCTATCCTTATTCTGTCTTCCTTGATGAACTCTAGTCACCCTCCTATGTACTGTAGTATGAATGCAGTGCGTATTCAGAGCTTTTGGATTTCATCTTTACCTATATGTCCTTTAAATATCTTTCTTCAATTCATGGCTGGCTTTTAACTGAGGTCCAGAGTGCATTGGTTAATTTACTCTGGGATTTTTCTTTCTTTCTCATTTGATTTTGTTTGTTTGTGGTGGGTTTTTTTTAAGAAATATATCACAGACACTCCAGAGGAAACTTTTCTGGAGACATTCCTTTTTTTACTCTTTTCTATGTCTAGATTCATAGCTCATTTGTAATGCGTAATTCCGGTGGAGACAATGAAAGTAAAGTTAAAGTAGCTCTCAGTGAAGAAATTGCATTGCCAGAAATACTGCTGTGAAGGGCATCTGAACCATGATTTGTCTTGGAGAGCAGGCTTGAAGATGCTGCCCCAGATCACGGAGTAAGAAAACTGAGCAAATGTCATAGACTTCTGCAGAAAGGTGTAACCCTTCAAATTCCTGTCAATTTGAAAACCCATTAATTTTATTTTGAAATCATGAGAAAGATTTTTATTATTAAAATGAGCTCAGTTCTGCTTTTTATTACTCTTGGGATTTGAGGTTTCTGTGCAGGGAAAAATTAACATGACAACTATTCTAGAGTATGTGTAGTGGCTTACATGGGTGAGAAAGTACACAGACACTTCTTCTCCAGCTCTGTAACTGTAACTCAGTTTTATCAACTTTATTGTATCATCCTAGTCTTTATTGCATCTAGAGAAAGTTTTTTGTGGTTTTTAACTAGTCATGGATGAATGATGCTCAAAAGTCATGGGCTAATTTCTGTTCTCAGGTCTTTTTTATCCGCTTGACCAAGGTCAGAATTGGCCCATTTGGCCCCATTGGCATTCACAGGACAACGCACAGACCCTGGGTGCTGGTAACAGGACTGAGAAAATGGCCTCACCCTGTGGGGACATCTCCAGCACAGCTGTGTGGGAGTGGGGCCCTGGTGGTGTCCCCCGCCATGGCAGCTGCCCAGGCTGCGCAGCAGAGTCCCCGAGGTGGCCAGCAGGATGACCAAGCTGGAGCACTGACACCCTCCACTCCTCACACCCATGCCAGAGATGGGGTGAGGGGGCTGTATGCCTGCCAGAGGAAAGCCACTCTCTGTTTGTACCTGTCAATAAGGAGGATTTAAAGGGGGGAGGATTTAAAGGACTCTGCCTGCTGTCACAGCTCCCCTGCCAGAGAAAGCAGACACAGGCAAGGTGACCGGAGGTGCACACCAGTGCAGGGCCCAGACCCCAGGGCATGAAACTGAGGAACAAGCCTTCCTCAAGGGAGAAGGCAAGGGGCGCTACACACAGATACAGCCTGTAGGGAAGGCTCAGGATGGCCCAGGACCCCATGTCAGCCCCCCAGGGCTGTCACTCCCTCTCCCAGAGGTGCCACAGCAGGACCAGCCCCAGCTCCCCACAGCCCTGCCTTGCCTGGCCATGGGCCTGGCCCCACCGAGGGGCAAGTGGCCCAGCCTGGCCTCGGCCTGTCCCTGGGAGATGCCTGGATTCCTGGGGTTGCCCCAGCTGCACAGCTCTGCCCTGCCACGCCGGGGAGGGCCGGCGGTCCCCAGAGCCCGGGACGCTACTCCCTGCGGAGTAAGCATTTATATGGTTCAAAATGCTACTTAAACACTTTCATGTCATTTTTGAGAATGCATTTCCCCAAGGATTTCATTTTGGTGGTTACCTGTAAGCATGCATGTGTGCACACAAGCATTTGTGTGTAGGGGTGGAAAGCTCTTGGTGTGTTCTAGTGTGTTTAGGTTGGGATTAATCAAAGCAAAAGCTTGCTAAGGAGACTTGGTCTTTTGTAACTTAAATGAAACTTGGTGTTCCCTAGGTTTATTTCACCAACTTCCAATATGTCTGTTAATAGGGAAACAAGGGGAGTATCTGAGGGGAGAAATGTTTCTATTGCAAAATGTTCTGAAAAATATTAGGAAAGTTGGTGTTTTTATGAAACTTTTTGAAAAACAGCAGCAATTTCCAGAAGTGGAAAAGGAGCTGGTGTAATAGCCAACCTAGTTTTGAATGTTACAAGAATACAGAGGTATAGAGACAGATAATCAAGCTCTCATTCTACACCTAGTACAGTACTTTCAACACAATTGTGCTGTAAGAAAGTTTCCTCTTTTCTCCTGCTTCTGTTAGTTAGAAAATACAATATAAGCAATTACAAAATACTAGAAAATACAAAATATTAGTTAGAATGAATCTGAGAAACAGTGGTGGTCAACATGAAACTAATATCTTTAATTTCTCCCTAGACTCTGCTACTCACTTTTCAACATATAGTTAAGTATTTTCTTACACAAAAGAAAAATTTTATCCATTGCCTCACATTAAAAGCTCCACTCATCATCACACTTTTATGTTTTTGTTTGCATGGATGTTTACCTTAGTGTCTCATGCCTCAGTAACATGTGGTTTCCTTGATTCCTCCAGCTCTCTGCTCATCTCCTAGCTTAGAACTTGGTTTTGAACAAAAAATAAACCCACTTAAACTCCAAATGTTTCTTTTTCCAAAACACAGATGCATTTGCTTCCATAGTATCTTCAGTTTTAGTAACATCCATCAAAGCTAAATCAGAAGGTCACGCTGTTGCTGCAGCCTGCACTGCCGTTCCAGGCTGCACGGGTTACTGGATACAGGGACACAGTATCAGAGTCCAGCAAAACAACATCTGCTAGAGTGATTAGAATTACATCAACGCTGGTGGAGAAATGTTTGTAAAACACTTTAAAGACGAAAAGTTTTATGCACAGGATAATTGTACGCAAAATTCTAACAAAATTACACACAGATTCCATCTTAATTCATTTTTTCTTCACCACCAAATACCTTATCAAAATCCCCAATACTTTGTCTAGAAATGTAGGGCTAAATGGGTCTTTTTTGCAAAGACAGATGGATATAAACCAGTGAAATTATGAAGGTGACTATTTCAGTTTACTGAGCTTTGTTCAAATGACGGAGGGTAGATTGTATAGCTATATGCCTATGATCATGTGTTGTCACATTAGTCTCAATTTGTGCAAATTTGGTTCCCACAGAATAATGCAATGCATGTCTAGGGACTTTGAAGACAAATAAAATGCAAGCAGATCTTTGGAGGTCACATGATATGCTTTCTGTTGTTAATGTTATGTAAATATATAGCTGAACTGGACAAAGGACACCATATCTGAACTTTGTGAGCATCCAGAATGCAGCTCACAGTACTTGTGTATTGGCAGACATGAAGCATGACCACCCAGGCACTGAGGACAAAGCATGGTGAGGAGCTACAAATGCAGGCTCCATCTGGAGAACCAGCCAAGCTCATCACAGGAGAAGGAACTGTTCTGAGAACAATTTCATCATGGAACTGCTGAAGTCCAGAGACAGCAGTTGGCGACAGCTGCCCAAAAAATTAGCGTAATGCTCTTGTCTGCCATGGAGTTCAGATGATATGCTTCCAGCCTCCAGCCTCCACGTGTGTGTGTGTATGCACACAATGTTGCATTAGGTCATTTAATGACTGAGCAGGAGGGTGTCTGAAATTGTGTTTTATTATCCTCTTACATATTAAAAGAAAAAAAAAGAAGAATGAAAACAGAGAGGGAAAAGACAGAAAAGAATCTGTGTTGCAGTGGCCAGTGTTTACTGATTCCCGACATGTGACTTTCCTAATATAAAATACAGGTTCTTAGCAGTGCCCCCCCCATATGATAGCATTACTGCAGAGCCAATCCACTGTGAGCACATTAATAGACTAGATGAAGTAAAGAAATTTTTCCTGCTTCCATTTTCATTATCAGATAAGCAAGGCTTACTATCAACAGAGCACAAACCTTAACAATTTTCTTGTGCAACATCCTGCACAAAACCCCCAATCTTTCTTTACTTCTCACACTGGGAAACATCTATTAAATTTAATCTTCCTGTCATGTGGGGCAACCTCCATCTCAAGCTGGAAATGTATTATTTAGGATTCAGAAGCAGTGACGAGCCTTCAGGAAATCTACAGCACAGTTTGGAAGAAAAAAGCTTTGGACTTTCTAATACTCTCTTCTACATAAATCTTTGTCTCCTTCAGTTACTCATCAGGCTTCAGTATTTGTCTAGTCCCAGATTTAGTCATCACAAATGCAAATGTTTAGTATAAATTAATTGTCTTGGGTGAAGAAAGACTGGCATTTCCAGAAGAAGATAACCCATTATGCCTATCGAAATTAATGTCTCTTCAAGTGTAATGAACACTTCATTAAGGTGCTTATCTTTGTCCTTCAGTTATAAAAGAGATTTAGAGAACTACTCATGCCTAACATCAGGTGAGTTTAATGTTACCTTTCCAAATTTATGTCCAGGCTGTAAGCAAACTTCCATACATTGTGAGTTTACACTGGCCAAGTAATTCCTCAGACAATGTTCCTTTTGCTTCTTCCATTCCACTTAGACCTGAACTATTCACTGTGTTGCACTTTATAAACATTTACAGTTGGTATGTTCTGAAGGGAACAAATAACAGTTTGCCTGCTATGAATGTGGGCTTGTCTGCCAACTCCAATACAGGTTGTACAGAGAAAAAACCTTCACTTTCCCCTTCAGGATATTGATGGGAAATATGATATAGTTATGGGAAGAACATGTTTCTGTTGAAAAGTAGTATACAGTGCATAAACAATTCACTTTGCAGAGGAACCTGAAGATAAAAAAAAGTTGCTATAAGAAAAATATTTATAGCAAACTGTACAATAACTGTAGCTATTTTTTCCTCTAACTTTTTGTTGTCATAAAAAAATCTTTGTAATATTTTTTATATTAGAAATCATTTTGTCAAGAAAAAAATCAGAAGTAGAAAACTATAAAACCAAAATGTCTAATTGAAGAACAAACTTGTGGAGTTATATGAAATGGTTAAAAAATGTTTAATGCAGGGGAAAAAAGAAAATCTGTGTCAAAATTTCTTGCAAAAACTTCTTTGTTCTAGATCCTTTGAAATGTTTTGAAAACGGACAAAAAAAAATGTCAAGCAGATCTGTGCATTTAGGATGACTGATATCTTTTGAGAAACGGCTGGATTTTACTCAGTATCACAGCATCACCATCAGTGATTATTTTTCATAGGATCCCTTCACAGTTTTGACAAATATAAGAGCAGGTTCCCAGACCAGAAAGCACCAATGTGCCTCCACAGCTCATGGGGACAGCCTCAATGAACACTCTTACCCCTCAAGACATCTTTCCACATGGCCTAGTTAATACTGAGGAAGAGATAAGCAACTTTGTGCCTGTGGTAAAATGAGACCGTAGCCCAGGAACTGGCAGTTACCATAGAGAAGCCAACATTTAGGGGTTTTCTGTGGCATGGTAGGATGTTTTTGGGTTTTTTCCCAGCAGGCAAAGCTGAACTTTAAATCCCCATAAAATGGAATAAAGGCACATACAGCATGCACATTTATTTTACAACTCGGTGTACAATTTGTATCTATAGCTTCATACTCATGGTGTCAGAAATGCTAGCGAGGACCAATATTAAGACCAAAATCCGTCTCCCCGGTCTGAGCTTAATGATCAATTCTTGCAGCTGGCTAACTAAAGGGGTCTTCAACACAACTCTCCTGTGGGCTGTCTTGTAAGAGCAGAACACTTAGCAGATATCACTGTTGTTACAAGCAGGACAGGTATAAAACCCTTCCCAAGTCAGTGGAAGGAACATCTATACTTGCTCCATGTCAGGCAGGCACTGCTTGCACCCACAGAGCCAGAGTGCTGCCCTTGCACCTCATGAAGCAATGTTTTCCTGCAATGTTGTAAGTGGGATCCCTCCACCCAGGTCACAAAATGAGGTTTAATAATGTCCTTCTTCTAAGGCAAGGCAGATCAGTATCATACAACAAGGGTCATGATATTAGTAATGCACTGGTTTAGCCTACATGAAGTCACCACTTCCAAGGTGTCATGACCTCCATTTCTTTTTGAGTCCTTGTGCTGAGATGGAAATAGCGTGGCAAAGAAACACAGGTCAACATACAGACCCACAAATAAGGGAAGGCAGCACTAGCTGGGATAGCACCTTTGTTCAAGAGTGAAGACACAAGTAAAATCCTTTTCTCACCTTGATTTTTTAATGGTTCACAGAACCTTGATGTTTTTATGGTTATGGACTTGGCCTGGGAGTTGAGCAAGTGGGTATGTCAGTCCTGCAGGACAAGGGGCACCTATACCAGCTTTCAAACACAGCTAGCAGAAGTTTTGCTCCGTACTGCAACAGCTAGTGCTCCCTTTACTCTGGCTAACTAATCAGAAGCAAACCGTGGGAGCCCCACAGTGCCCTCGGTGAAATGCTGAATACACAACACAGCTGACATCCTTGAACTCTCTGAGCACACAGACACCAGCCTCCTGCTTGGAGATGGATGTTCACCCTACTCCCAAAGCACTAAGGCAGTGTGAAGGGTCTGGCATCTACTGATGAGAGATGCCAGCAGCTGTGTTTTCTTTGACACTGAACTGTCCCGGCAATGAGGCTGCTTGACAATTTGCTTTAGAACTGTGTTTTTAACTAAATACATCTTCTTCTGAGAACAAGGTGGTATTCTGAAAAAAAAAAATCTTGAAAAACTGAAATAGAATTTCTCAAAAATATTCAAAGATTGGAGACTCGATTATCTGACAAAATCTTGCAATTTTCTCTCAGTGCATCAGCGAAAATAAGATAAACTTCTCTTTGCATTGTGAGTGTAAAAGATGCAGCCCAAAGAACTAAATTATTTGCTCATTACATGACCTCTCTGGAAAATGAGCTACCAGGAAGAAAAAGCTACTTATGAGCCACAGAGTCACTGCTTAAACACTCTGGGAGTTTAGACAGAACAAGGCCTTCGGGGCTTGGCTGTGGAACATACGCACCTCCAGTAAGGAGGAAAAACCATCAGGAAAAAAACGTGAGTTTAATGTAAATAATTATATTCAGTCTCCCATGATTGAACATTTTTTGTAGCCTGAAAGACTTTCTTTAAACAGAAAGTGACTACCTGGTGTGTGTTGGATCCTAACCCAAGGGAATACACCCCCTCCCATCTACACCATGAAATCACATCTCTGCTGTTACTGACTCTGTGTGAAGACTAAGGGCCTCGTGCTCATCCCTGCACTGCAGGGAGAATTCAGGACTTGTACACAAAAGTGGATAAGTTCCAGAGCCATGTTCCTTTTTCAGCTGGCTGCTGTACTGATAGTTACATTTTCTTTGTAACCAAAGCATGCTGGAAAGCTTCCCCGGTTTGATTATCCTCTTCAGAACTGGTGAAAGCATGCTTTTTTTTTTTTTTTTTTTTTTTTTTTTTTTTTTTTTTTTTTAACTGAGTTATCTTGTTTAATCAGGACTAAGTAAACATATTACACACTAATAATAAAATCACTGGAAATTCTCTACTTAATCTCTGATTTTCTTTAAAGCATTCAAACAAAGACCAGCAGGATCTCTAATCTTATGATCAACAAAGTTACATCACCAGCAGCCTCTGTTTTATCTGTTTACAGATCAGGCTAATGTTGTTAGAGGGTGGTGACATTAACTGTTACTGTATCAGTAGATAGTGCAATTGCATTAGGCAGGCCGAACTTTGCTGTCACTTCTGGTCGCAATTGCTTAGAGGAAACTCCAGAGATTATTTCTAATACCACAAGACATGGTTGTGGCTAAGTTTGAAGCGGTGGATCACAGTGTTGCCACTGAAGGAGCTTTGATGAAGCCGCCAGCCATGCAGAAGCCCCCCAGCTCTGATGCTTTTTGCTAGCACACACCCTTCCCCCCTGGGCCAGGCAACTGCTGGGTAGGGAGGGAGGAACCAGCGGTGCTGAGTTCAGTCTGCTTGCCATTCCTTTGACATGAAGTCCCTCCAGCTAAAACTTATCCCTCCATCCTCACACTCTGCCTGGTCCCAGGGGCATTCTGGGTGCAGGCAAGTAAAGGGTGCAGCTGGCAGCGCAAGGAGTCCACCACCAGCCCCTGGAGAAGCCATCCTGAGACGGGGGCTGCCTGCCATCTCAGCCACTGCACGGCTGCAGCATCACCTTCCCTGCCCTCTCCCCAGGCTGTGTCCTGGAAAGAGCCACGACTGATTACAATCATGCCTCCCACATAAGCTGGATGTGCTGGAAGGAGCATTACTCCAAAGAGCCTCCTACAGCTCCTCGCTTGAAGTTAAAAGCCTGATCTAACCCTTAACAAACAGGAATAAAAGTGCTAGGGAAGGAATTTTAATTGGCCAACACTGCAAAGGCTTTGAAGATGCTGTGTCATTATTGACTAACTTTCAGCACACCTGAGCCACCCAGAGGGCAGTGATGTTGGTTTTGAACCCAGGATATTACTGTTATTGTGCCCTAGCACCCCACTGTTAGCCTGTATCATGTCTTTTCATTGAAGAGATTCATTGTGCCTCATAGTGTCAATAAAATCTCCCCTTGCTTCTGCACTGAGTTTGCAGGGAGGGTTGATCCTGGTTTCTTCTCGTACCTCTGACTGGCGTCATTCCACCACCAGCACATGGCTCACCCACATGCATTTTTGAGTGCCCACAGAGCACAGCAGCATAGCTAACCACCTCCTCTATCCCACTTCTTCCCAGAAGTACCCTCCCTGCCCTGAGCTGAACAACACAGTGCAAGTTGTTTTTTCCTCCATGCAGCTGCCAACGCAAAAAGCATGGGGATAGACAAGGAAGGAGAGTTCGTCTGGACTAACATGAAATCAGAAATCTTTGGTTTGTCATCCAAATGGGAACCTGAAAGGATGCACACTGAGCCCAATGAAATGTTCCATATGGTGCTCAGATACTAAGTATTTGTCAGATAAGCTGCAGAAGTTAAATTCACAAAGAGCTACTACTGCACAGCCTCATCACAATGCTTTCCAGCAAGCATGAGAACTGTCTTTGTATCTTCTACTGGAGAAAGTCAGAAACTCTATTTCTCAATCTTTTCAGATGCTGTCAGCTTTTTCCTTTTTCTTTAGAAAAGGTTATTTTAATTAAAAGTAAATGGCATCTTATTTTGGGGTGTCTCATGCCCTTTGGCTCCTACATGATCACACTAAAATCTTAGGAATACTTCCACTATAAAGTGCAACATATCATGAAACCCAGAGGAAGAAACCTCTGTGACTATTTTCTTCTTCTGTAAGGACGTACAGGACTAGATCTGAAGCTTATGCACAAAAGTAAATGAGAAATTATTTATAGGAATTCTGCTGACACTGATAACTAAAAAAGATCAGTGCTTTACCTTTTTGGTTTGCACACTACATTGTTCATGTGATGGTTCTTTTTAACAGTCCTTTTTAAACATCCAGGAAACAACAGCAAGCTTTGATTACACTCATTAACAGTTTCTTGGGTATTCCAGCCTCCAACAAGAAATTTCTTCTCTGCTTTTAAATCACTAGTTATAAATTTCTGAGAGTAATTTTTACTCCTTTCTTCTACCCTAGCTGTGTAGCCAGCATGACAGTGCGCAGTACACGTACTCAGGCATAGCCAGCACTAGAGGCAACCGCGATGCGAACAAGGGAATGCTGTGGCAGATGGACAAACATCCCCCCCATGGATGGGGGAAGGGTTCCAGCACACTCAGTCCCACCAGTAGACTGTCCCTGACAGCAGCCCCGTCTGCATGATGGCAACAGTGACAAACCAGCACAAAAATAGTTGTACTGTTACAAGGAAGTCTGTTAATTTGTACATCCACATCTCAGCGAGGGCTTTAGAAACACTAAGTCTATTCCTACAAAGGTCAGTAGGTGGTATATGTGTTACCCTGTGATGCTGAAATGCCTGAGTAAAAATAGACTGTTGAATGAGGGACCTTCTACAAATGAGTTTTCTAATAGCTTTGATATTGTTGTCAGCACAGATTTCATGGATGAGCTGAAACTAGCCTGAACTTGCTGTGCCACCCAAGTTCATCAAAAACTGCAGGAGGAGCTTGGATGGGGAGGGGAGAAAGGCCCTAAAGGTGATTCTTACTACCTTTAAACCTAGACCAGTTGTCCAGAACAGCCCCAATGGTCTCTTTGTGGTTTGCCATCATCTGGAAGAAATCATCTGAACCATCACAGTTCCCAGACATGAGACCATGCAAAATAGGCGAGAGACAAGTATACAGAATCCAGTAACATCAGCCCGAGAAAGTTCAGGTTGGATGTTTCTTTCAGACAAGCACTTTGTATGCATCCTGACCTTCAGATACTGTAAACTCCTATCCTGTTGAGGTTATTTTAAATCAAAGGCCAGTGTGCCAGCAGCTGCAGAAGTGAGGAATGCCTAAGAAAATAAATACCAGTTAGAGTGCTATTTAATGCCGTTAACTGCAGTGGGTGGAGGCTGGAGGGCAGTAGCTTTTAACAGGTTTTATTTGAAAGACTAACTCAGTGTGGTTGTCACGACAGTTGTCTTTGTGGCTGAAGTTGTATTGCTAACAGATGGAAATCTGGCAGCTTTTTCTAATTTATGCAGATGCTTTGCAGAAGGCGTTACCATCCTAAGTGATTCTAACATTAACCTTACACAAACCTTCCTCCACTGTGTTAATAAACAGAACATTTTAAGGCTGTTCTGCTCAAAACGGTCACAGAAATGTTCAGCGGTGCCTCCCTTTTCATCTTTTCAGTTACTCTTACAACTTAGCAAGAAAGTTCTTTTGCATAAAATCTCTTACTGAACTGAGAATTGGATATGTAGCAAAAGTCAGTCTAGTCCTCAAAATAACCACTTTAATTATAACATTACCTACCAGGTTGTGTCTTCATTAATGATCTAAGCTTGTGGACTGTCTTGTTCTCGAAAACTGGCATTCAGTACAATACCTAACAAGAATGATTTAACGAGAGAAGTATCTAAATTGGCAATCATTTAAAAGGACTGAATAATATTCTTAATAGATGTGTAATGTTTCATCTTTTTGCTTTGATTGGCACTTTTTAAATTGTTAACACTCTTTTCAAACTGGCAACACATTGCCTCATTCTAATCTGCAGTAAGCCCAACCGTATTACACACCATTGCAGGTGCTGAATAGGCTCTGGAACAACACACCACTGACACATTTTGAGACATTTTGTGTATTTCATGGATCTCTGTTCTTTACAGCAGATTTCAGGAAATCAGCAGACCATATACATTTGGTTTGCCTTTTAACAGTTGTTTGAAAATACAGGTGTTGTGGAACTTACTGACTAATATGTATTTGTATAATCAATGCCCTGATCATCTAAGATGAGTAAAAAGGATACTTGCTCTTACAGCTGCATCTCTTTGAGATGACTGATCATGTGCATCCACACTGTAGGTGCTACAAATGAGAGCAACAGTCTTGAAACTATTCACTGTTTCCATGTGCATATGTAAGACTTTGACCCTCACTAGCTGAAGGCACTAGTCACAGAACCCTATAAGGAATGCAGAAGAAAATATGTAATAGAGAGAGGCATGCAAGCCATTGGAGCATTTCAGAGAAGGAGTCAATATCACTTTTGATTCTCTGGGTTTTATCTGTGTGACTCATGAGTCATCTTTTGGGTCTGAGCAATCTAACTTAAACCGAGAAAGATGCCTTCCCTTAAATGACATACCCACCCTAGAAGCTAAATAGAGGAACTAGATCCTAAGCTTAGATGCCATACTCAGGAAGGCCAGATCTTTCAATGGAGGCTTTCAAACACATTTTTCCTTTGGCCTTTGACTTTACAGGAAACACAGACACTTCCTTTTGGAGACCTTTCCTACAAGTAACGTAGGCAGAAGTCAGTTTTGCCAAAAGGATGACTATCTTTTTTTCCCCATGTTTACAAACAGCCTTACTTATCTGCAACCCAGAACTGTCTACCATGTTAGGGTGCAGCCTTGAGTGCTGGAAGCTTCAACTGTGAAGCAGTCTTCTCAGCAACTCCAAAGCATGGAGGCACTATGGGCAGAGAAAAGACGTGTTGGTTGCAGTATAGGGAGCAAGCTTGCAGGCATGTGGCTCAGGCTTCAGTGAAATGGCCTCTGTTTCCTGCCTGCAGAGCTCAGGCAGCTGTTACAGAGAGGAGAGCAGCTGCCCCAGTAAGGCAGGGGTACCTGCCTTCTGCTGCTTTACATCCCAAAAGAGTATCTTGGCTGCACATTAGTCTCTCCCCTTTTTCCCTAGTGATCAAGTGAGAAGAAATCTTGGGTTGTGGTGACTCAACGTACCCTAGAACTACTTGTAAGTTAAAATTTCCAGCTCCCTCCTGAGGGAGCCATATAATTCTTCTGGATTATGTTGCTGAAGTGACCAGATCATTTGCTATTTCTCATTTATTTATACAGGCTTCTCTGTCAGGATGCTTCACCTGCAGATCATCAAGAAAGTGACAAACTTTCCCTTAAATCACTTCAAGTTTAACATCCAGTGTCCCAGACAACTTCTGCTGGAGCTCCATAAAAGGGATACAACATTCACGTGGAAGAACAAGAGCTGTGTTGCAATAATGACTGGGGAAGATGAAAAGAGGTGAGGACTGTAGGAATATCGCCCAATTCCTCTGGCTGGAATGGCAACTCAGCAAAGGAAACAATCTCTGTTTGATCATGGATCTTGTTTTTCTAGTACTGGGACTGGGAGACTGCAGGCTTCCTGGAGTGGTTTAGCAGTGCCCCAGCTGTCTTTGAATGGGCATGGGAGAGTCAGTGGCCACTTCTGAAAGCCAGGGCATTCTGAAATAGAAAGGTCTTTCAGTTGCTTGACAAATGTTATGAGAGTCCAGAGGGTTAGACAATATGTCAGGTGGGAAGTACTGTTAGTCCCAAACAGTTTTACGAGCAATCTAAACCATAAAAATCCAAATTCTGTGCATAAGTAATACTACACAATTGAGTCTAGTAAGCATTTACAGCACTTTGTGCCTCGGGCGTCTTGTGAACTAAAAAAGATCAAAGGCTGAGTGCCCTCAGCACTCAGTCAGACCTTCAAGAAGGGGTCCAATATCCATCCTAGCTGATGACTGCCTCACAGGAAACACTGAGCAGCTTGAAGAATAGGGCCCCAAATGCATATTTGGCACCCAGTTAAATTCTAGAGTAAGTATTTAGTATTTTTTTAATCAGCATTCATTATATCCCAGCATAAACCACAGCTAAAAGAAATCCCATGCACCTGGTTTAAATCTTGGTCATCAATTAATTAGGCTGTCACTAACTAACGAGACGTCTTTAGAACAAGAGTGCATCTATTTTAATTAACCAGTTACTGATATTGTTCATGTTTCTGCTATTTTTTCCTTCAATAGGCTATTTATTCACATTTCACTTATAACATTCCGTTACTTACATGGATAGTAATAATACATGAAGTATGTCTCCAGATGTTTTCAACTTTTGTGACCTATGTAAACACTGAGCTTTGAAATAACTTACGCTAGCTTCTACTGAGAATAAGTTAATTCCTAGGCTGACTGAGTCTAAGTGTTTTAAAGGCTTTAAGTACATGTGGTCTCAAGTGAATTTTACATTTCGTATTTCATCTCAAAACAATGCTAAAACATTCACATGTCTGCCTAGAAAGCTGTAAATCAGTACTGTCTCCTTATGATATTTTTGCTCTCACAGGTTTTATACCTACATTAAAAAGGCATCTCTAACATTTGTAATACATTAAATGACTCACACTGCAGATTTCCCCAGGTAACAAAGTGCCCTGTCAAGTACTACACCATAATTTCACTTGATTCTATGCAGAGAAACAGCAAATACACAGTGTCACATTCAAACAAACCTACCGTAACTTTAAAAATACATAATGAACATCTGTCAGGCACAGTCATTTCTCTCTTCAGACCCAAGAAATAGAGACCACCAGAAGCAGAATTATGAATCAAATGCTATTCTTCGTAGTAATCAAAATACTAGAAAAAGGACCATATTCTGGTCTGTTCTTCTCCATATTCTTACTACTTGTGGTTTTGTAGGGTTCATTCATTTGGGAACAGCCTTTTCTGTTCATTCTCATATTCAGCAAAACTGGAGTAGCCATTTTAGATCTATGTGAGTGTCAAAAACAATCAGCATTTTTTTCATACATTGCACATACAGAGGACACCAACTGCATGCAGAAACTTTCTGGGAAGCTTTGCTTTCTTAGTGGGAAAAATCTACCCTTGCACAATGCAGCCATGCAAGGACCTTCAGATTAAGGCTGAAAGCCTTGCAGAAAGTTGCTATGCCAGGAGCACAATGAATGTCACGGGAAGTGACAGGGGGAGACTGTTTCAGCTTCCCAGAAGTTTGAGTGAAGGATGAGCGAATGGTAGGTGGAGGGCTGGAACTTGGTTTTCGCTACAAGATGTCTGTACTGCCCACAGAATCATCGCTCCTTTCTTCTTGTGTTTTCAGTGGCAGTTGTTTACTGGGCAAAACAAAAATCAGCCTTGAAATATGGATTTCCAAGGCTTTGTTTGTTTTTCCCTTTGAATATAGGCCTTGATAAGAGAGTTGTAAAAGTGTTTTCTAAGAAAAGCATTTAGCAAACAGATTACACAGCTTTGATAAATGGCTCTAGAGGATTAATTTCAGCTAGAATGTTCTGAAGTTATTTTTTTGTCCATCTGAAATTGTTATTCCATTTATTCAAGCTAATTGACATTCAGTACTTCAAGTGCTGGGCTGAATGACATTCAATGTCATGAGCTACCATTTTACAAATTGAACAAAAATTAGCCATGCCCACATTAGCCCATAGCGAAGAAGCACAGTACATGACACCAGACTGCCAATTCTGATTAAAAAGATAAATTCTGTCTGCTTTGGCCATGAAATCCCAAGTCAGTAAACACAGCTAAGTGGACTGTAAACCCAGAGTGAGAGGAAAGAAGTGGCTGGTAATGGCAGCATAAAGTTTAATGGATCTGTGGAACACATTGAAGTTACAACTGCTACCCAGAAATGTAAGAACTTAAATAATATATTTATTTTAAAGTTATTACTGTAAAGAGTATAACATCACCCCTTTGAGTCTTACCTCATGGTCTTCAAAGAAAGCTTTTTCTTAGGGACATAAGGCAGGATACTGTAAAGAGTATAACATCACCCCTTTGAGTCTTACCTCATGGTCTTCAAAGAAAGCTTTTTCTTAGGGACATAAGGCAGGACACTGCATCTGAAGTAGAAGCTGCAATAAATGTGTGCATCCTTTGACTCAAGCCCTTACTACCTCAACCTGAGACCCACCTAGAAGTTATCACAGATCGCATGTCAATCCCTCCAGGAGAATATGAAACCAGGCTTTATTATAGAATGTTTTCCCTTCATATCACCTTGAACATTTGCACAATTTGGAAAAGACACTATTAATCTCTTTTTCTTACTAGAAGAATTAGTGACTGAAGGATTTCTTTTTCTCTGTACATCTAATTGCGCATCTAAGCAGTTTGCCAGTGACCAAGTTAATAAGATTGTAGCAAAAATCATTGTTAAAGCCCATTTACTCAGACCAATGTTAATTTCCAGTATGTCAATTCAAAGGTCAGAAGCATTTTCCAACTGGCATTTTTCAGTGCATTTGTACACTAGGGTACAGACCTACCTAGTCTTTAGTCCTTCACTTTTGAGTAAAGTATTTATACTTTATGTTTTGAACATTTTATATATTTATATAAATATGCAAATAAAAATATATTTATACTTGGATCATTATTTGATCCTACACTGTGTAAAACTAAGCAAATGCAAAACAAAGTCTTTATAGAATGAGTTATGTATCTCAGACATGAAAAATCATTTCAATAGTTTTCAGCCCATTTTCTCCCTCCTCACCAATCCCATTTTGACATATATATATATTTTATATATATATATATATATATATGTAGTGTTTATGTTTATTTTTTAACTACCTTTTTGTGGTTTCTGATTAAGAAAAACAGAAAATCAGGGCTACCTGGTAATAGAAAACTGGCATTTAGCCATGGCAACATCAGCTGAATCAACTGCCCTTGGGAGTCCTGTAAATTCATTGTGATGGTTGATCCTAATATATAGCAGTTACACCTTCTGTGCTCATGCAATCTAGCAGAATGCACTGCTAAATTTAGCACAATATTTACCCCTACTGTGTCTATATGTTCTAATTAACCTGGCTGTTGTCCTTCACCAATTCCAGCAATCAGCTAAAGCGACTGACATTTCTAGTGCAAGAACAACTGAAAGACTTTCGGCAGCTGAAATACTTTGTAAAATTAATAGATGTTTCCAATCCAGTTTAGAAATCTATGAATCACCTCACTTGTAATTAGTTTTTCTCAATAGAAGAGCCTAAAATTAAAGTATGTTCATCCAATTTCCTCATCTGGTTATGTAAAGGGCCTGGTATTTACATGTGTGTGTTTTCTTCATAAAATAGTGGAATTCTTCAAGGAAAATAAAGAATTAAGTACTTCTTACACACGCACAGAATGGCAGTAGCAGAAGCACTGAGAGCTGAGGTTGCCATTTCCTAACACATCCTGACATTCCACCCATCTTAGTGAAAGATGTTTTAGCCTTTTAAATCCATTCACCATCACCTTTTCATGCTGAGGGTATCAATTCGAGCATCATTTGTTCTCCACCTATAAAAGCTTAACAAACTCATCAAAATCAATATAGTTCCTTCCCGAGAAAGCAGCAAAGCAGTGTGAAAAATTTTTCTATTAGCTTCCATAAAGGCTGGATCACACATAGGAACCAACAAACATGAAACAAATGCACTGGTTGGGAGGACATAATGACAACAGCAGGAAAGGAAAAAGCAGAAGCCACTGCTCATTGCTGATATAAGTAGTACCAATCAAAAGTTGTGAATGTTACGGGCATTCAACAGCTGACAGAGCAGCAGCGCTCTCTGAGATTTTCAGTGAAGACTTCCAGCACCTTCTGAGCTGAACCATTGACCAAAAAGTCACAAGCATCGTATCACACTGCAGATCTGTGAGTCATTTGAACTCCTGTGTTTTTAGCATGCCTAAGGGATCTAATATGGCTTGACACAGAGGTCATGACCACAGAGGTTATGACACATCATAAGGTGCTGCAAACCAACACATAAAGAATATTTTACAGTTGGTAACTCTCGTTAATCAAGATTCAAAGGAACAAGGTTATTCCTCTGATTAAAATAATTCAAGTCATTATTGTGAAGGTTTAGAGAGGTGATGTTAATTGTGCTGACCTCTAAGAAAGAATTACCTGCTTGCAAGGACTAAGGAACTAGGTCACATGTTGTGTGTCACCACAGCTGCAAATTCATACTCTGCAAAGTATATATGCTTTTCCTGCATAATAATGCCATAAACAAATCGGCATGTCTAATCTAGAGTCTGACTATAGGTCCTTGCCAGAAAGGCTTGTAAACATAGAAAGAAGTTCCCATCTCCCCACCCCTACCCAATGAGAAAAGAAACAATATTGTGCTAGGTTGGCCAGAACAGATTTTTCTTTGTAAAAATTAGATGGCTAACTATGCAAAGAACAAGGGATTGACATGGAATGCTCTTTGTAAGGAGTGAAGAGCAGGTGCCATCAGGTAATGGCAGAGTGAAAGAATCCCCCAGCCAGGAGAAGCTCGACACAGATGCTGAAGAAGGTCTGGCAAATGCAGAGGTTTGGGGGAGAGGGGCATGAAGTCAGAGAAATGGGAAAGGATTTTGTCAGCTGCAGACTGGATTGACTGTGAGTTATGGGAGACCAGGAGGAGGGGGCAGGAAGGAGAGTACAAATATCAAGAGGAGATGCTAGCTGGTTCATGCATTAATGCCTCTGTAGCTGGAGATGAGAGAGAGACTTGACCTTGGAGATGTGGAAAAAAGAGCTACTAAGGTAGAACAATGGCCTGGATGTGAAAGGAGAAGGAAAGAGAAAAATCTAACAACACTGCTGTAAGTTATCACATTATGCACAGAGGATTTTAATAGTGGTGCTGAGAGAGGATAGAATTGTTCCTGGGCTCATCCTGCCACAGAGGCCAGTGGAAATCCTTGGTCCTCTGTGTACAGGGGAGTGCCAAGGAAGAAAGTCATCTGCATACGTGTATGATCTTGTGCCGCTCTCCAGGAGACAGAAGCAACTGAATTTTGAATGAGGCTACAGGTACCTTCCACCTAGTGGACAGAAATTACTCTGGTAGCAATAACCAGGAGTATGGGTAGAGGTCGCTTGATGTTGCTTGCAGTAGTCAGCTCTTGAAGTAACAGCTCTGTAAATGTTTTGAGAGGCGTGTGATCACTGCAGGCCTGCACTGTAGCAGAGACCGCTGAGGTCTCTCACAGCAAATGTCATTGAAAGATGTTTGGTACTAAAACAGCTGCTTATAAAACTTAGTAGGGTGATGTTGGGAACATGAAAATTGTAGTAGTAGCTGATGCCATTAGATTGGAGACTTACTATTTTTAAACTGATAAAAGTCCTTTCCTATTGGTAGTTTTCATTCTGAATTTTAACATTTATTTTACCAAAGTTGTGGCTAAAAGAATTGTCATGGAAAAAAGGCTAACTACAGGATGGAGATGGTTCATCAAGGCATGTTTTGTAAGAATTACTTCAATAGTGTCATCACAAAATGCTTTCAGAAATATTGTGTGAGAAGTGCTATATTCAAAGGAGCCCAAGAACAAGGAGGTATCCTTTAAAGCCAAATTTCCACCTCTGTATAGAGCTAATGATGAGAACAGGACCTGCCTTGAATGAAGCCCTGTTTTATGTCACCCACTTTCCTCTGAAATGTTGACTAGAAATTGAAGACTACCAGTTATAAATCTGATAAATTACATGAGGCTTGGCTTTTATTTTGGATAGTTCAGTAATGGCAATGTATATAAATGCAGTGAGTGCTAGGTGTGTAAGGTGTACGTTTCCAATGTCCTTCTTATTACAGAATGTATCTTTTTATTTGAGCTTATAAATAAAAAACATTAAAAGTTCCCAAAGTGGTTTGTGTTACCTTTTGGAGAAAAAAAAAACAACCCTCCTAAAACTTGGATGGTTCTTTCCAACATCCTTTTGAAACTTTTCCAGTCTCTCCTTTTTTACCTCCTGGGCTCTGTGAAGTTATAATTAATATAATCTTGTCATCAGGAGCTTCCTATTAAATTAAATCATTTAACAGAGGTTTATGTCCATTTCATTCTGGTTAGCTGAATGTTTACTGATGAGTCAATTAGCCACTACTTTGTTTGTTCAACTTAATGTCATCACATCACCATGAGATCAACACAGCAAACATTCATCAACAACAGCATTGTCATGTCTGCCTGGTTGCTACAGGCTGGCCTCAGGCCATCCACATCCAGGAGGCTGGCTGGTCAGTGACCTTGGCCTGGCTGCGATGTACCCAGGGGAACCTGTACAGGGCATGGGCATTAGAAATGACTTTGTAATCACTGGTGAAGATCACCCCTCCATGTGGTGCAACTCCTCAAGCATGACCTAAGGAGACAGAGCAGTTTGCAAAGGCAGCCATGACAATAAACCAAGTGCAAATGAGTTGATGTCTGCAGCTGGAACAGGTCGTGTTGTGTAGTAACAGTTACTGCAAGGAGAAGCTATGTTTTGAAAGCACCAGCAAGTACTAGGGAGCAAGGTAGGAGATATACCAACAGATATCAATATACCAGCCCAGGGGGTTCCATATATATTGATATACCCGGTCAAAGATAGCTGGGCATCAGATTATTTTGTGTGCACTGAGTGGTACTACCATAAACTCCAATATTCTGGAGCCGCACAAAAGATGGTAAATGCATGTTAGTTCACTGGTGGCTGAATTACTTCAAGTACGGTGCACATCTGCCACGTACTGTCTTCAGAGATTGTTTTTTTGAAATATCTGTAAATGGATACAGTCCAGCTCAAGGTGCTCCTAGGGGTATGAGGGAGTGATATGTTTCAGAGTTTTTGAAAGAAAAGTGCTGTAAAGGTAGAATACACTAGCTATTGTATTGGTTGCTTTAAGTAGAAGGCACCACACATGTAAATATGAGGCCAGGTTGGCTACATTGGCACTCACACCAACATATAGGTCAAAACCCAATAAAGCTCGGGTGCTGAAACCAGTACCTTCTACATAGAGAGCCACTAAAAGGTGTTTTGGGCCCCAGAGCAAACCTTTATTGACTCTTGACACCTCCAGTTCTGTTGCTGTTTTACCTTGCAACCTGAACGCTGAAGCACCAGCAGTTTAAATTTTGTACAACTCTGTGGAGCAAGTTGCTCTTGTGACCTCATTTTTGCACAAGGTCAGTGGAGCGAATCCCTACTGAAGCCAAGCTTTTCAGCTGACTTTCCTTACAAGTCCTGTCAGCAACATCCAATAGCACAGAGCAGCTGCTGATCTTGTACCTCCAGTGGAACAGTATAGGGCTTCCTGTAGATTCACCTACAGGCGTCAAAAGGCTACAGGGTTTGTGTTGTTCAATGAGGACAAGATCCTCTCATAGAGATACCAAAAATCTAAATTATTCTCTAGGAGCGCTTGCTGCCTTTCAAACAGATAAGACAATCAGGCTTCTAACCAAGAAACTTCATCTCGGTGGGCTGGATGTAGCTCAAGCATAGACTTGTGAGTGGCTCCTTAAAAAAAAAACCCTGTTATTTTCTTCCTCTCTGCAGGCCTTTCAAAACCTAGCAATCCATCCCTTGATTTTAGCAGGTCATAGGCAGAGCAATAAGCTGTTTCAGGGGGAATAAAAATTTACATCGATACCCAGTCATGAAGGATATCTAAGCTAACAAGGTCAGATCAGTCCTCAAATTCTGTGATTTAGGGAAGTGAGGAGGAGAATGAAGCAGCTGCACAGCACCCACCACAAGGTCTGTGTCCTTCATGTAGTGCAAGCTCTAGGTCCTAATAATATTCTGGCAACAATGCATATTAACAGTGCAATTTCAATAATCAGCATATTTTGTCAAATAATTGTTAGGCTGATGGTTATAAGAGGTGACACTGCCAATATCTCATAAAGGCTGAAAGAAATATTTCCCATTTCCACACTGCATAAACAAAGCATGCCAGACAACCTCAGGAATGCTAATGATCTCCAGTACTTTAGTATATTAAGTATTCATCAATTGAGCACAGACCACAACAATGTTCTGAAAGTCCTTAAACACATGAGAAACACATGAGAAATGATGTAAATTTTATATGAGCTCATATAATCTTGGTTGGTTGTAAAGTCAAGCATAAGATCATAGAAATCAGGTCATGTGTACTGTATCTTTCCTACTAGAAGTTTGTGCCCTACATTATATTTGCTGGTGCCACATCCAGCCCAGATTTAATTGACTCATCCACTGCTTCCCCTACGGCATTATTCCCCAATCTAACAGATGACATTATTGGGATTTTTTTTTCCCTGATAATCAGACTTCACTGTCCTTAATTTCATCCCATTATATAATACCTCACACTTACACTGTAACTGCCATCCAAAAGCTTTGCAAGTGTTAATTGAGTTTCATAACAGCCCCCCATGAAATAGGTAAGTTCTGAGTCAGAGACGCAGAAACTCGAGTTACTTGCTGTAGGCCAAGTTTGGGATCATATCAAGCACAGCTGGGTCGACCTCACTGACTGGAAACTGTTTGCCGTTTATGCGATAATCAAGACATAAGAACTCTTTTCTAGATGCAGCTCTAACCTCTCTCCTACCAGTGTCTGTCTGCACCATGAATAACAGTTACCTCCTTTATTAGCATCTGTGCCTTTCAAACATTGATGTGTATCTTCCCGTACGCATGATTTTCATACTTCCGATGTTTCCTCTACCTATAAACAAACCGAGCCCTTTATTATTTTCCTCTTTCCTCGTGGCTCCCTGATCTGGAGACATGCCTTTGCAGATTACGTGCCCAGAACGATACTCCATAGAGTTTATGGAAATAAGTCATGCCGTGACTGTTAGCCTCCCAGGCTGTGACAGGGGCATAATCCAGCTGGCTGCTCCAGACTTTTTCAGCTGAGACACAGTAGCTCACTGTGTATGTGCTGTTATCCCATTGTGAAGCAAAGTAACGTGGGTTCATGTGAGTCACCATCAACTGACACTATTTTTCCACACAGTGCAGCAATGTATCTCGCTCAGTTACCACATCTCAAACGAAGGACCCTGTCTAACAGCTGGGGGACAGGAACCTCTACAGGCAAGCATAGGCCTTCTGTCTGACAAACCCTTAATTTCCTTTAATTAATGAATTTGGGTTTAGAATATAAAATTAGAAATGGCATTTTATTGCACGCATCAGCATAGGATCTCAGGTTTCTAACTGAAGCAACTCAGGCAATATTTAGATCATAATGCAAATGCAGGCAAGAACTGGAAATCTTCCGGCTGCTTTGAAAACTACTGTCTTTGGGTTTCTCTTGCTGAAACATAATTACTTTCTAAGTTATTTGTCTTCAGTTTGCTTATTAGATTTTGGGTGATATTTACCTGACAAATACTTTTCTAAATCAGATTTAACCTTATTGCTTATCTGTTTCTACAACACCTGTCTCCCAGATTATTTTCTAACATCTTTCTGCTGTCCTCCCTGATTTTTCTACCCTTCGTCAACGAATTGAAAAGTAGAGTAGATGGTGGATATTCCTGCCTGTAACATTTAAGGTGCATTTACCATGGCAGAAATGCATATTTGCAAAAATTTCTGAAGTGATGAATGACAACATTTTTTTGTGTTCTGCTATATACAACATAAAAGCTCATAAAACATGCAAAGGTTTTCCCCTACAAGAAGGCTTTGGTAAAGGATCATCTCTGAAATAATCTTTATGCAATATCCATCACTCCTTCACCCTCCAATAAAAGAAAACTCACATAAGGAAAACTAGCAGTCCTTCCTTTAATATCTTTATCAACAATCTGGACGAGGAGATTGAGTGCACCCTCAGTATGCTGGCCAACAACTGCATCCTGGCTGGTGTCAGAAAGTGTGGCCAGCAGGGCCAGGGCAGTGACCGCCCCTGTACTGGGCACTGGTGAGGCCGCACCTCGAATCCTGGGTTCAGTGTTGGGCCCCTTGCTGCAGGAGGGACGTCGAGGGGCTGGAGCGTGTCCAGGGAAGGGCAGCGGGGCTGGGGAAGGGGCTGGGGCACAAGTCCTGTGAGGAGCAGCTGAGGGAGCTGGGGGTGTTCAGCCTGGAGAGGAGAAGACTCAGGGTAGACCTTACTGCTTTCTACAGCTCCCTGAAGGAAGGCTTTAGGCAGGTGGGGGTCAGTCTTTTCTCCCAGATAACTAGTGACAGGACAAGAGGAAACAGCCTCAAGTTGTGCCAGGAGAGTTTAGACTGGATGTTAGGAAAAGATTTTTCATGGAAATGGTGGTTAAGAATTTGAACAGGCTGCCCAGGGGACATGGTGGAATCACCATCCCTGGAAGTGTTTAAAAAACACATAGATGTGGTGCTTAGCGACATGGTTTAGCGGTGAACTTGGCAGTCCTGGGTTAACGGTTGAACTTGATGATCTCAAGGTTGGTCTTTTCCAATGTAAATAATTCAAATTCTATGATTCCCTGCCTGGGCAAAACAGACCTGGAATATATGAAAGACCTTTCTTTCCAGAGAAAAACAGGAAGAGAAGTTCAGAGTATGTACTAGCAATTGTCATACCTGCATACTTAACGGCTGTTTCGGAGCTATTTACCTAACTTTGAAATTGCTTTCAAAAAGATTCACAAAATCTAAGGCTGTCATCTTCCATTAGCAAGCCCTGCAGCTCACAGCCTTCACAAACAACAACAATAATAAAAAAAATGTGCTGCTGGTGCGTAATTAAAGGATCTGCAAACTACTAGTCATGATAAAAGGAATATCATAAATCTTGCTGTTTCATGGGATGAGCTCACCATCAGCAGACAAAGATGTGTATTTCTTTTTATGAGGGTGACTTGCTCAGGTGTGGTATAGGAGTTTGATGTTCTCCAGTATCTATCATGCAGCTCTACTTAAGGACACAACTGAGGCTTTTTCTAGGACAGCTCCTGTGTCCAAAAATGCTGTCCAATTATTTGCCTGTCTGATCTGACATTTAACAAGGAACCATGCTGAGCAGAGATAGCGTGGAATTTTATTTATTTACTACATGAAAAGTGCTTATGGATCAACATTGAAGTTTTTCATGGAAATCTGTCAACTCAGATAAAGATTTTGCCAGGGAAGTTTCCTACTGTCCAGAACCCAAGCTAGAGAGACCTAGGATAGGGCAGAGGACTCAAACTAATGGAAACAGAGAATTCAGTATTCGTCTGTCTACTCCATGTATCTTGCCCCTGATGACAGCGGTAATTAGTAGGCCTCATCCACACCACTTGCACCTTTTTTGTCAGTTTTAGAACATGCTGAAAGAAATTGGTATTTTTTCCCTTTGTTTCTTATTTTTGCTACAGGAAGGTTTTGGGTTGATCACAGTGTGGAATACTGACAAACAGTGAAGCCCGCAAAATATTTCTTGCTTTCCATCCATCCCTAATATTATGTTTGTAATCAAGAACAACTTCTTCTTAGGACTCTGTAGTCTCAGGGAATATGGAAGCAAAACTTCATACCTATCTTATTCTAAACTCTGCAGAGGAGCACAAAAGATGAAACCATATGATTTTTTCAATGCTTTTCTTGGTAGTTAATCCCAAATTGCTTCTTCTTCCACCAAACTCTACTCCTTCTTCTCTTCATCTGTGAAAGATCAATAAAATACACTAAAAAATCTGCATACAGAGATGTAATTTCTGGAATAAAAATTCAAACTTGTCTGTTTACAAATGGTGTTTGAAGAATTCATTTCACTGGTAGTATAGACTGTGCAGTAAACAAGAAACAAGAGGAGCAAGAGATGAGGCAATACCAGTTTTCTTTAAGAGAATAAAGGACATCTATTTCTGATCACTTCTGAACAAGCAAGCTTAACCATCCCTAGTTATGACATGAGATAAAAGCTATGTCAAAACCATTTTAGGCTTTCTGACTATTTTTTTGTGCTTGATGACTTTAATGCCTCTTCTTTCTTCACTTAACATTAAATTACTGTATTTCCTTTTGAATCTTGTAGGAATACTAATAGTGTTGATCAAAAGTTTTGAACTCAAGCTCTATACCAGCCTGATCAATCATAAACTGTTTTCAGATCAATAAATAGTCTTTCTAACTGTTTTGCGATAAAGCAAGCAAAAATTTTCCCAGTTCAGTGTTGTCCTTTTGGTGGGTTTCTTGCTTTGATTTGGGTGGTTTTGGTAATGTTTTCCTTTCAGTTGTGCTAATGGTTTAGCACTCAATGAACCTCCCAAAATTGCAATCTTTGCTCTAGAAAATATACAAAACCTCGAAAACTCTTCCAGGACTCATAAGTAAGTAAAATTCATCAGTGGGAAATCTAGGAAATTTCCACGTCCTACATTTATAGCCAGTTATCAGTTATACTTCTCTGTGAAAATGTTGTGGGGGTTACGTGTTTTGGGTTTGGTTTTTTTTTGGCAGCCTATTAAGTTGCTTAAAATATCATTTTCACAAGCAGATAGAGAGCAGGAAAGGTAAATAAGACAGACATGATGCTCTGAGCCATGCCACCTGTGCAAGCTGATTGTCCTGTGACGCTGGTAACCTTCCACCCCCCTCACTTGAACTCATGCCTTTCCCCAGCACAGAAGAGAGTCTTAAACAGCTTCAATGCAGCAGACAGACAAGAGTGTGTGGCATTACCACCCCCTTTAACATCAGAAGGAATGCAGTTGCTGCAGCTAATTATGACTGCTCACAGGTAATCTCTAGTAGTACTCATCTGGACAATCTTAGTTTCTTCATAAAAGCCAAATTTGGACATATTAAAAAGTAAAAGCAATGTACAAGTCAAAGCTGCGAATGGCCAGATGAGTGTTACTACAGGTCATTTCTGTGGTTTTCCTACTGGTTTTTGCCACACACGTACATATGCAAAACAAAACACATGAATGATGGTACTTACATCTAATTCAGTTAGATCCTGCAGTCTTCATCTACCATGAACTCCCAGGGAAGCATTAAATTGCCTCAACATAGACCTCTCATGCCATTTGAGATGCTGTAGAATATCTGCTATGACCTCCAGTTGTGGCTTTAGAAGGGTGTGGGTCTCCCATGGATCCCAAAGTCCTTCCTACCAGCTCTCTGTGGGTGGCTTAGCTACCTTATAGAATCTAAAATGTCCCGAGAGGCCTGTATTTGGCAATGGGCCCCTGCTCCCTGTGTTGCAAACTATGGGAAAAATGTATTCTCACTTTCAGGAGAACCCCCAAGTGTGAGAAGACTGGAATGAGACAACATCTCAGAAGAGGCAGGTTTACTTCTGCAGTTGTGACAGTGGTTTGGTGTGCTGCATTTCAGCAAGACACCCGTTGCCTTTTCTGTACATCTAGTGGAGTAGTTATAACTGCACCAAGTTAAAGGCCTTCCATGAAACTGTTTATTGTCCAGTGTGTCCTTCACATCCACAGTTAGACTCCTTGGGACTTACTCTATAAAGTAAAAACCAGCTCTGTGCCTACTGTGGCCTGGAAGTGCAACCCGGGACACCCATCCCTTGGGAGTAAATGCACCAACATACCCTGTCTGGGACTACCAGAGGCATGTAAGATATAGTGCACAAGGCTGCATGGGCTGTCCTGGTGAGAGGAGGGTGCCACGGCCATCACACACCAGCACCTGCCCTCCATGCAGCACCCACGCTGGCCCTCCAACCAAGCAGCCCAAGGAGAAAATCCAGGAGAACAATTCTCCCTGAGAAATTCCACTGCTCAGGGCAATGGCGGGCTGGCTTTCGGCTGACATCAAGGCGAGCCCAGACTGAGCGCAGCCCTGTAAGTGGAGCTGTGGGAGCACAGGGGAAAATTCTCACCTAGCAAGCTTTAGAAGAAAGGTGCAATCTCAACTCCTTTACAGTCAAAGCGGGAATGGGCATAATTTAAAGTTGTTCAGCTTTAAAAAAAAAAAAAAAAATCACATTCATCCTCTTTTTCCATCCACACTTTCATCTGGTGGAAAATCTGATTCAAAAGGGAGTTGTGCACTTTGGAAAATCTGGTTAGTGTGTCAGTTCACTTTAAAAAAGAGTAGAGAACAAAAAAGCCAAACTCCCATGCTCATGATGACCCTTAAGGGAACTTAATTAAAGGTGATGGTGAAAGAAAGGTGAGCAGTTAAGAGACTACACCAGACAGGGTGGAGTAAGTCAGACTACTCAATATCTGTAAAGATAACGTTTGACTCTTGCTCCCATCTCTCTTTCCGCCCTCAGTCCCCTCTCTCTGCCGAAGGTGAGCAGCAGAGCAGTGGAGGAGGTAAGCAGCAGGCAGCGGTGCCGTTTCTCAAGCTCCATTTCCCAGTTAACTGCTCTTCCAAAATTTTTATTTCACTCTGCTTCCTTTTTCTCTCATATCGGGAATCTGACCCAGAACTTGCCTGTCACTTACCAAAATGAAAAGAAAAGGAACGAAAGAAAGAAATCCTGTGCAGACAGGGTCATGTTCCAGTGAACTTGTTCTAAACATAACTTTTTCATTTCAGCGCTCCTGCTCTGGCAGCATCTGAATTCCCTGCCCACCTGGTGGCTCAGTGTTTAATGCTTCTATTCCCATCACTCTCCAGTCCTATAAAGAAAACCTCTACGGCATACAGCAATCAGATAACAGGCTTCATGGGGCTGAGTCATAGGACTTTTCATCTAAGTTGAACAATTAACTTGCCGTCGTTCTGCTTTGCCTCCTGCCATTCCTTTTCTCTATCCTTCACTACAGAAATCTGCATTTATTTTCCATTTTCAGACTGCTTCAACAAAATCTGTCCCAGGCCACCCTTTCCTGCAGCTGCCTGTGGGTCCTCCATACCCTTTCATCAGAGGGACCAGGCTGCAGCCAGCCCTGGGAGGAGGAGTGTTCTGGGAGGAGGGCAAGCAGTCTGTGGCTATAGAAAAGCAAGATAACGTGCAGCAGCCTCAAGGAACTTATTTAAAACTTAGCTTTTCTGTGCTTTGACTAGTGCTAGTTAGAGGAACTGCAAAACAGCATAGTATGGCCGTAAGCTCATTACAGCTGGTGAAGATGAAATTGCACGGATCTAATGAAACTGGAGGTGGGGGGACATGTCCCACCCCTTCTTTTTTTAGAAACTCTGGGCTTTTTTGCCTTTCCTTTATCTATAAAGGAGCTGATATCTTAATTTCTGTTTTACACATCATTAGCACACAGGGCAGAGAGTCAGGACTATTCCCGGCACACAATTTTTGCATGACCTTGATAAGTTACCCTAATGGGATCATGATGATGCTCAGCAACTCTGAAAATCAGGCCACAGAGGTGCCTAAATATGGATGAGATGTCCACATTTCAAATGCTGAACTTAACCACTATGCCCTTCAATTTCCCTGCTTAGAAGAAATCAAGCTAATAACGTTTTATTAGGCTCAATACTTCAGTGAGGAAAGAAACTGCAATGACTGATAAATTTCTAGCAGAAGTATGTTAATTCATTTTTTAAAGGCTATTTAGGATGGTAAGATGAAGGTGCTATATAAATGCAAAATACCTCACAAAATGTTTGTGTTTTTCTTCTCTGTCCAAATACATAGTTCATACTAACAAGTGGGTATATCAGATCTCCATCTTATTAAATACAGAGTTGAGTAAGTATTTCAAAGCAAATGGATTAGTATTATTTACCTGCCATAAAAATATTAATATCTGAAATAGAGATAAAGAATGAGAAACTAATAGGTGTTACAGTGAGTGACTTCCATTTGAAGATGTGCTTAAAGTCTCACACTAATGAAATGTCACAGGCTTTCTAAAAATTATAGATCATAAGTTTCTTACACAGAAGGTTACTTTGCTTTGGACTTCATATGATGGATAAAGATGAATTAATCACTGAAGTAGAAGTTGGTCGTTGCCTAGGAACCAATGATCATGACCTCATTGCATTCAATATACCCAAACAAAGGATAGCCCCAAAGAATAAAATATGTGGTGCTTCAGAATGGCTGCTTCCAAAATTCTAAAGGAAACTCTGAACCACGTTAGCTGAAAGGAAAACATCTACTTCAGAGAAATATTTTAAAGGAACTACGTTTATATAACTTTCTACTGAGAGTCCTAGAAGAGTTAGAACTACAGTGATCTTTGTGACAGAGATGTTAATTTTTAACGAACCTGCTGATGATAATGATGTTTCAAAGGACTGGAAGATACTCAGTTTGAAAAAAAAATAAAATAGACAAGCAGAAATCTGGATAACTACAGGCTGATTAGTTTAACGTTATATCTAGGCAAAGTAATGGAAAAGGTAGTATGTACTTCAGAATCAATTCATGTCAATCAAGTAGTTGCTGTAAAAGCAACAAAACATCAAACAAGTCATAATCTTTCAGATTACAAATTCAGATAGCAAAGGTTATTTACAGATGTGACAAACTTAGGCATATTTAAAGTAATAAACCCATAATATTCTGATGAAAAATAACATTTTTCATCTCTGGAGCACCTATTTAATGGATCTAAGAAATGGTCAAATGACAGCTCTTGAGTATTGATAGGGAATATTCAGTGATAGGCTGTGTTCCTCACAGGATTCTTTAAGGACTGTTACTATGCCTTACACAACTAACATTATTATATTAAGCAGAAGTAGTAAGAACAAATTTGGTGCTCACTCAGAGATTAGTGGAAAAATATAACATTACAGGGACCAGACATTTACTTAGAGAAATCTATTCGTTCAGTCAACTGGGATCTACTGAAAGAAAATATATTTTAATACAAGGCAGAAGAGTAAGTCTCCTAACTGCTACTAAAATATGTGGCTATAACATCTGACCTAGCTGCCAGTTGTGGTTAGTTGGAAAATTGTTATAGAGGAGGGGTAGGTAAGCTTTTAGCTTTCACGTCTTTGTCCTCTGTCCCTAAGCCTCTCTAGTAGGAGAGCAAGCACTGAGATGGCTAAAATTTCCATTTGCCTAAGCACAGCTGTCCTTATATTTTAAATGGAAAATTATATGTCTAGGGTCAAGGAACAGGTATGGTTCAAGCAGTGGCTAACTGGTTCAAATACACAGGAGATCAGACTAGATTTCTAGCTTTTTCTTCTAGTTCTAAACCCTGTAAATCACAAGCAGCCTAACGTGTAAAATGGTCAGCAAGGAGGTAGTTAAATATTCTGCTTCAATGTATATGTTGTATAAGAGAAAGCAGCATCTTCACCCCAAAGCCTGGCACAAGGAACTGTTCTGCCACTGCACGGAGCCAGTGTGTGCAGAGCCTGGGCACTAGGGTGGGTCAGTCCCAGGCACCACTCAGACAGAGCAGGGAAAGCTGTGAACCTCCAAAGTGAACCACCTTCCAAAGAAGGATTTTTTGACCTCTACTTGAGATTCAGTCCTTTATGTCAACTTCCCCCATCCACACTTGCAGCTGCCCTGGATGCCTTAGCAAGTTAGAAATGGTACCTTGCTACTTTCCAGAAACCACATGTGGTATCACTGTTCTTCCCGTTCTTCAAGCCAACACTTTGTGGGTGATCCAAGTGAACTGGGAAGAACATTAAGTTAACTTGTTGGACTCTCAGAAAAGGCTTTTAATGCAACCCGTGTTTTACCACACACCTATGATGTAAGAGCAAGAGCATGGTTAATTTGCATATTTATGCCAGTCCTTACACATCCTCAGTGGTTTACATAAGCACTGTAACATCAACATTGGAATAAGGTCTATTTGCCACAGTTTCTGTGTCAGTACAATTTTGGTTTTCTGGCATTTTTGATGAGCAGAGATTTTATCAGGTCTGTAAAGCCCTTTCAGTTCTTTATAGTTCAACAAACTGAACTCGTTCTAGAAATTATTTACCACCAACACCTTATTTGCATGACCTTTTTCCAATACGATAGCACTGTTTCCTCGGTAAATATATAGACCTTTTATTAAACTACACTAAAGCAAACTTAGTCTAATTCTCCTCAGTTCCTCCCTTATTTGGAATAGCTACTCTTGAAACTTTGGGTTCTGTTGTATGCCCCCGCTGCCTAGAATTTTTTAGATTCTTTTGAAATTCCTATGCTTTTGCTTTTCTTTTCACCAGCAATTGATAAAGCTTACATGAACATTCACATCTTAGAAGAAACATATTTAGTATCTGAGATGGCCATTAAAAATTTAGATGCAAAAAAAGGGAAAGATTTCTCCATCTTGAGATGGCATATCTGCTCAGTAAATTTGGCACTAATATTTACTGGCTTTGTTCTTTTTTCTCCCAACAACTAGCCCAACCCCAACACCTGTGAAGGCAAGCCAGACATAGCAGTATTAAATGGACATTAGTGACATGTATTGCCAATTCTCAAATCCAGGTTGTGTCAGGAAAGAACAGAAAGGAGGGTCTGAGAGGAAAGCTGACCATGAAAAAAAATAGCCAGAATGGTCCAAGCCAGCATATGTGAGAGATCTTCCTCACAGAAATTGTAATGGCAACACTGAAACATTTAAAATAGTCAAAACAGGAAAAAGAGTTCAACTTAAGTGTAATCAAGCCACAAGAGTTGTCCGAATAGTTCTTGGATCAATTCTTGTGATGCTACTCAGAATAATGTCAGAGCTTACTGGTCATCTTCCAAAGAATTTACCAGCTGCCTGTTATCAACATCACAGCACTCGTACACTTGTTTTTACTTCTTCATTACAAATCTCTTTACAAAAGCTCTTCCCCTTAAACAGCAGAGATTCTGTGTTTGTGTAGTTATGTTAAGAACAGCCATATTATTAGAAAGTACTTGACCTGTTGCACGCACTTGCAACTTTATGAATTCTTAAGTATTTCAAATAAACTATTCTTAATTACCACAGTATTAATAAATTAGTAAAAAAAAAAGATTACTATGTTACATCATATCCTGATAACTATAGAATAATACTTGGAAATAACATTTATGTGAAATACACATTCTCTGTGGAAATGTAGCATTCATTTTGCACCACTTAAAATCATATCACACTGCTACAGCACACCAAGGGCTGGTGTTGAAGGAGGTTAAAGGTAAAGATGTGACTAGATGCAGTAAAGCACAGGAGGTATAAATGCTGACAAGGGAGGGTATGGAAAGGACCTCAAGCAATCCATTTATAAATGTGTGTCTGGTTCTTGCCCAGCTTGATCTTTCAGGAGTAATTGGAAAGCTGAGCATCAGACTGCAAAGACCAAGGCACACCTGCCCAGCTGATGTTCTACTGCACATGGTTCATCCACACTTGGAGTCACTGAGCAGTGATACTGTGAAAGACACCGTGTGATTTTAACTTTTATAGATAAGGCTAAAGAATTAATAAAAAGTGAAAGCACCATGGCAGGAAACTCACCATCCTACAAATGAACAAAATGCCGGTCATTTCTGCAAATTATTTCTCAAATCAGTCACTAGATTTAAGAGAAAAACAGAATGGAAAATCTGCATGACAGCAAAGGTTGAGCTACTTCTGACAATAATTGGCAGTGGAGAAATGCATATTCTGTGGATGAAGTCCTAGCTTCACTAACTGTGACAGCAGATCTTTTAACCGAGCTCTTTTAGGATTAGAGTCTGACCCCAAATAGATACACAATGCAAATAAATGAGTCATAGATAACTACAAGGACTTATGAAAGAAACTGAAAGCTGAAACAGAGAAAATAAAGAGGAATGACACAAAAATTACCTTGGTTTACTGCAGTTTTTACAAAGTAGTGGTGTCTTCAGCCATACCGCTCTGCAGACTCCAAGGAAAAAAATAAGTAGGAATCACATTTTCAGTGTAATTGCATTCTTATATATTTAATTTACTGTTTCCTTTCAAATAACCTGTGACGCACTGTAGAACTGTGACACATCAGCACGTAGTTAACTGTCTGGCTGAACTGGGGACTTCTTATGCAAGAAAATTAATTGCATTTATCGAGTGCTAGAAAAGAGCACAGAGAGGCATGGGTTAGTGGAAGGGGTGTCCACAGCATTGTCATCTCTCCACACCACCCCTTACCCTGTCAGTGACATCCGCAGCTGGTACACAGGTCTGATACAACACCACAAGCACAGCCTCATGATGCCATCGTCCTCTGAGCATGGCAACGTGCTGGTAGAGCCTGCCTGGAATGGGTTGCTGCATCTTTTTACTGGGGCTCAACAACTCTAAAAAAGATACACAGGAGATAAGTAGTAAATGCAATTGTGTGCGTGCAATTTCTAATGAGGGGTGTTGCTCTACCTCAGATACTCTTGGATCTTCCAATGTTCAGCTGATACGTTTCACATTTTTCTCAAATAATTTCAGCTTCTCACTTGTATTTAGCAAAAAACCAAGGGAGGAGTGACCTTCCACAGCCCTGGCTTACAAACTGCACCAAAAAGAGCTCAGTGGAGCTGCAAGCACAATCTGAAACCAAAGATAATTTACTGGGCTATTTCATTACAAAATAAATTGTTTATGATACTTTATGAAACGCCCACGCCAGTGTCCATGAAAACAGAATGTTGTATTTATGAGGCAACCCTTATGAGAGGTAGTATAATTTTAGTGTCTTATACTTGAACTATGCTAAAAATATATTACTTTGTCATCAGGGAACAGTTATAGAAAAAAAAAAAAAAAGCAGGATCACAACTTTGAAGACTGGATAGTTTAGAGCAGCTGAGAATTAGGGAAGGAGTTACAAGCTGAGAATTAGTCAAGGAGTTACAGCACGTTGTTCTCCGGTGGTCTGTGGTCCACAGCTACAATGCTACAGCAGCCGCCCAGCCTGTTGCCTATTTGCCCAGCCCATTGCATATCAAGCTGTCTTCCCTCTTGTGCCAGGCTCTGCTGGGGTCCTGTAGCTTTTGAAACTCTAAAGCAGCTACCAAGGTGATGACAGGAAGCCGGGGACATGTGTCAAGCTCAGTGAGTCCCTAAGAAAACCCTTGAGGTCACAGTTCTACCTGGTTCCTCCTCTGGAGTGCAAATGCAATGGGCAGCAGCCCAAGGGAAGCGCCTGTTGCACGCCGGCAGTGAGGTGATGCGTTCCCCTGTGTCACATTTCTGGAACACAGTGGTAGCAGCTGAAAACAGTCAGAAGGGTTTAAGTATGTGCACAATCATCAGAAAGCGAGGGAGAGAGCCTCTGCTAATGAGAGAGAAGGTAAATAGAGCCTGAGAAACTGGAAACATTCTTTGGTTTGGCTTACAGCGGGGGAAAAAAATCTTAAAAGGCATTGTGCACAGTAGAGAGGCCATTAATCAAGGGAAATGCACTTCCTCAAGTACAGTAGGGACATGTGGGAGCCTGTCATTTTTCAGACCAAAAAGCTTTCTGGAATTTCAGAATATTCCGATCCTTCCTTGAGACCCAGGTGACATGGCATGGCAGCAGACTGACTGATTTGACAATGGTGGCTTAGAGCTTTGTTAGGCTGGAGAAAGACATCATTCCCAATCTTTGGAAGCCCACCACAACTTCAACACAGGTGCTTTGCCTGGCTTGGCAACACCAGCCCTTCCCAAATATCGTGCTGGCCACATGCGTGAGAGAAGTGACCTAAGAACTTGCTGAGCTGTAAATGGGTCTCTATTCTGGGCACTTTCCAAATGACCCATCAAATCCTGGAACTGATATATCCTGTTATGCAATCTTTAAAAAAATTGCAGAAAAAATTTAGAACCAGTGGGCAAATTGTCATGCCTTTATCAACATATGAAAAGAGTAATTTATTTAAACTTGAAATGTATCTCTCTGCCTTGGCCTTTGAACCTAAAAACCCAGAGCCAGGTGCAGTATCTGTGTTGCACAGACAATGATGGGCTATAAACTGGGAACTCTACATGTCTGTGGGAGCTGGAAAAAATAATCTCTGCTGACAGTCACGTATTAGAGCTTGACAGGTTTAAAAGTAACAATTTCATACAAAGCATCCTGGTTCAGTATTAAGACCAGGCCCTTATTTGTCAGTTCACCACATTTGCTAATATTTGCTAATATTGTTCATGCAAGGTTCTTCACACAAATTCAGTCTTCATAAAACCCCACTAAACTGAGGCAAGTTCCCTCTAAAACAAATGCCTTTCGCTAAATCCCCAACAAGTCAGTAAAAAGCTCCAGCAACCATCAAGGAACAGGTTCAGAGACATTTTTTCCACCATGTGGTTTTGCCTCTAACATAAAGGTAGCAATCGTATTTGTTCCGACATTTTTGTATAACATTTCTCTGTTAGAAGTGCAGCAAACCTGTTCTGCTGGAGAAACGGCAGGGGGGAAAGTTCTTCCATGAAGCTGTACCCATGCAAATGAGCCAAATACACACTGCACAAAGTTACGCTAGCAGGACCTGAGCTTTTTGTTCGTGACAGCAGCCATCGGTAGAGGCTCAAGGCTGCCTTCTGTAACCCCACGGGTCCGTCCACACATTGACATTGCCTGCATGCGCTGCCTCCTTGCCAGCACAGCTTTCTGTGGCTGCCCAACTGTCTAAACGAAGAGGAGGGAAATTACAGGGCAGAGCCACCAGCCTGGTATGAAACCAAAAATGCTTTTCCATGTTTATAGCACCAACGCCTTCATAAAATCCCAGGTACAGAGTGGATGGCAAAAGCTTGGTTTCGAAATGAGCAGGCAGAGTTTAGGAAAGTGCTTTTTTAACTGCTGCCACAAACCTTGTTGACAGCTAAGTGACACGGGAAATGCAAAAGGAGGGAGGGCACAGTGGAGCCCATCCGATTAACTCTTTATCAGAGCACGTTTCATGGGACTTTATGTTCAGCCATGTGAACTTTGAAATACCTAAGTTCAAATTTCACCTTCAGACTTCCCATCTGTTCTGATTTCTTCCTCAGACTTTCCATCTGCTCCCATCTAGGCCTTCCTAATGCCATGCCCATCAGACGGTATGGCTTTACCAGGTGCTTCTGTCTTGGAAATTTTATGGCGTATAAGAAACAATAAAAATTTATGTTGTACATGTTACTTGTGTTAATTAATTCCATTGCACAACAATGTTCTTATAAATGATATTGTCCAGAAAGTCTGTTAAAATCTACTGTAGACAAATACGGCAATATTTTATAGCTCCTCGTGCCAGATGGGTCTGGAGTTCAGACATTTGTGCTAATGCATTTTGCACTTAGGTGCTGTGCTGGGAAAAATCGACTCCCAGTGACAAAGAGTTAACATTAAAATATTGCTGTTAGATAGGAGCAGTGAATGCAAGGTGAAGGTGTGCTTTTCTGTACTAATTTTTGCTGGCAAGGAGTACATAATAAGTTGTTAGTGTGCCATTTTATGATTTTTTTTAGAAAGTGAAAGATGTTATTTCCTAGTACTAATATATAAATATTTTCACGTCTGGAAGAGCAAGAATGTGCTGGCTAACAACCAAAGATGTGCTGGATAAAATCCCCTCCACCTGTTCAGAGGGCCATTGTGCTAGAAAAGAAAGATCACAAAATAAGCAGCATTAAGTCCCATAACATAACAAGTTTAGTAAGAATAATTAGTGCATTAAAGGAAGATTCATTATCCAAGGGCATTCCTACAATTTCTTGCTTCAAATTGCTGAACTCAAACCCAACAGACACTCTGAACTCTGAGTGCAAACAGTGGCTTACACAGTGGGGCTTGTTTTGGACAGTGTTTGTTGTTTGCTTGTTGTTCCACAAGACTGGGTAAACAAGGCTTTATGCCAAGTGAGAGTTTCCTTCCCTTGATTTTTCTCCCTCCCAAGCACTCTAGCGGCTGTGCCTCCTGCACACAAGGAGTCCAGAATGAGCCCGGGGATTTCACATTTGAACCCAAATGCTGTTAGATACCAGACAACAAGGGTTTCCCCCCAACAGCAGATTCAAAAGCAGTCTCCTGCAAAAGGCTCTGTCATCTCCATCACCACGGGAAGCTCCCCGATGGCCAAAAAGAATTTGTTCTTAAGTGGCAGCTCCATCAACATCACATCACGAGGGTTAAAAGGTGCCGAGTTGTTGATGGGGGAATGGCTCTCGGCAATAAAAATGGAAAGAGCAGCTTGTCTCATTTTCCTCAGAAAAAGATGCTGAGGAAGAGGGACAGGGGGTGCAGACTGCAGTATCTATTCAAATGAACATAAAGCTTGGATATTATCTTGTCTAACAATTTTTGGAAGCTGACAAACAGTTACAATTAATGCCGTTCATTTGCTGAGAAATTCAAACAGGAAATTGTATCATTGTGAGGATGGGCATTTACAATAATGCTGTGATTCAAGAATATTTTTGTGAATAAAAGAAATAAGTAGAGTTTCCTGCTATTTGTGCTTTTATAATACGTGATGCTTATAAATCCTCACACAGCTGTGGGTATTTGTCATGATAATCACAAATCTTCATACTTTCCTCAAATTTTAGTGCATGTGATTTTTTCCTGTAAATGATGCCAACACTGCAATTATCCCTTTACTTTTTTCCATATTATTTTGTTTTTAAAGTCACAATCTCATTTCAGGGGGGAAGAGATGATACCTTTGTGAATTATTGTCTAATTGTGATGCACGAGTAAAGATTATACAGATATAATAACCATCTTACAAGCAACCCACAGACTAAAATCTGGTTTTGTAAACTATTCAATGAATATTTATGCATAGGAAATACATTTATGCATAAGAAATACATTCATGAACAGAAAAAAGGCTAAATTTGCAATTAATATTTGTGTTGAATAATTTTGATCTACAAATGGGGACATTTTGTTCAAGTTTGCTAATTATCAGTTGGTTTGCATGTCTGTGAACTAAATTATTCTAAGGCGAATTGGAAAAACAAGTTAATATCCAAGGCTTCCCATAAGTTTCAAGGCTTTTCATCTACTTTTTTTTATCTTCCAAAGCATCTTCACTAATACCTGATTACCTAGTTGTGGGTAAGTGTCTTTCTGAAACTGACACACAGTTTAACTTTAATAGGTATTAATATGGTCATGATCCATTACTGTTTAACTCATTGGTTCTTATTTCAATAGTGATGAGGCTGAAGGATGTTGAGAATTAGTTTTAGGATATGGACCCTTTCTTTTCTGACTAGTTTGGACACATCCCAGGTCCATAGTAGCCAAAAATTGCTACCATCTGTTGGCCAACCAAAAAGTTACGGTACGTGAAAATGAGTTTGTGGTCAAACGCAGGCATCTCTCACACACTGCAATTAAATATATTGCCAACTTGTCACAAGTATATTGTGGAATTACTCCCGGAGAAGGTGGTAAAAATTCCATCATGTGAAGTGTGCTGTTGAAGAATCCGCTGGCAAAAGCAAGAGACAGCATATTCCCAGGACCAAGGGGTTCTCACACCAACAGCAAAGGATCAGAGAAACCTGATCGGTCCATTGCTGTGTTTCTGCTGCTGGTTATCAAGGGATTATTCTGAATGGAAACCTCACTCTGAGGCTACTCTTTCTTTTCCGGGGATGGGGTTTTTTGTTGTTTGTTTGTTTTTTAAAATACATGCAAGTTCTCAATACGGGGTTTTCCTGGGTGTTTTGAAAAGGCAGAAGTCCCACTGTAGCTTAATTGCATTTTACAATAAAGAGATGGCAAAAGCCACATACCTCTGCCTCCCAGGGGCTGAGCAGGCATCCACCGATTCCTGTCATCCTTTTTTGATAAAGGGCAGGGCCATCCTCACACGCCTTGCCGTTTCATTCAGCTGTTTTATAGGGGCTGCTTCTCTTCCATCCTGATCCACACAGGTCCCCTCCCTCCAGCGCTGTGGCAAGCCACTCACATGCCTCTGTGCCCTCCTCTGTCCCAAACCAAACAAGATTAAAAGATATCTCTGACAAGAAGTCTGGCTTTGTCCGTGTGTAGAAAGAAGAGTGATATTTATACTCACTTGTTATAAAATCTTAAATTTTCACACAGGAAATAAAAACCTTGGAAAGTACGTGCACACAGTGATACTGCCTGAAATAAGTCATTCTGTCCCTTCATGCCTTCTAGCTTCCCTGGCCTGAGACTAGAAAAAACAAATTTGTGAACACAGGTGGGTATGTGAGGGAAAGGAGGCAGCTAGTATGTTTGTGTAGAAAAGAAGGGTGTCACGGTCCCCTTGGAGGTACCTGGAGGAAGTCCCACACCTAGGAGACCTCTGGTGAAGCCTTTCAGCCATCAACAGCTAACAGATCAGGTCCATGCAAAGAAAAGTAGGTTCATAAGGAACAGCTCGTTGGTCAAATCCGAAAAGCAAGCAAAAGGAGAAAAACAGATTTGACTATAGCCTCACAGGACTATGTAGAGGAATGAAGCTGGGTTAATTATCATTGATAATACACAACTGTGGGCTGGCTTCAGGGGCGGCGGGTTGGCTGATGTAGGTAAGGTGCAGCTGTGGCTGGTTCTGTTAAGTGGTTGAGAGCCAATGAAGGGAGAGCAGCCCAGGAAGAAGGAGGAAGAGTAAGAGGAGGGAGAGCACATGCCCTGGATGAGGTGAGGAGAAGGCAGCAGAGGGGACTGGATGAAGACTGCTGGTATGAGATGGTAAAAGACCTTATTGCAGCATGATAGTTTAGGGAGTGCTGCAACAGGACTAGGAGAAAATTTTTCTTCAAGTCTGAAGCTTCCTCCTGATAAAGCGTCAGTGAGAGTGGTGAAGGCAGGCCTAGGGGAGAGCTGGTGCTGATTGGGGCTGGTTGTGTGCTTGAGCTGGTCGTTCCCACATCACCTCGATCCTTCTCCTTTCTGTCATGGAAACATTAAAGAGCATCCATCTTTCTGCAACACAAGGCAAGAGGTATTCCCAACCTCAACAGTTTTCTTGAACTGAATTTTTTTTTTCTTCCAGTTATACCTAATGATTATAGGATCTTTCAAAATATTTTCAGGTTCCTCAATTACTCAGGCAAGCCCTTTTGCTTGTTCTATAAGTACCAAAACCATAACAAAAATATCAAGTGCTTTTAAACCTTGACACCTTCAATCTTTTCTTCCTTTCTCCAAGTTGTAATTATTCCCTGGCAAACACTTTAAGTTTAGAGAACATCTTGATCACTAACACGATGTCGATATACTTCAGTACTAGATTCAAAATTAATCCAGCAGGAGATACATCAACTCCAATTAACATTTGCTGCATTTCTAATTCAGTACAAAGACTTTCCTGGAATCTTACACACATCATCATAATTTTAATAATTCACAGTGACCCTCTGGGACTGAGAAGTGAAGTGAAAAACACAGCAACGTTGTCTTTTGTTATTGCTCTATGCTGTATAAGGATGATGGGCAAGGTCTGGATGATGAGAGTTGTTTTATAACAGAATTCTTTCTTGTTTTCTGTGTTGTTGGGTTGTTTTTTTTTTTTCCTGTTTTCTTTTTTATTAATAGAAGTATTTCAGTTCTCTCTTCTTCCTGGAGGATTTTTGCAGCTATGGCTCCCTGAGGGACCTGCACTCCAAGTGTCTTTCAGCACTGACCACTTCCAGTTTGCCAGAGTCTGACAAGCTTCCTAGGTCATCATGGACTTGTAGATCTGTATTGAGCTTTAGCTGGTTATTAACCACTTCAGTTTCACCAACTACACTAAGGATGACATTCTACCTAATATTCTATTCTCTGGCTTTGAACTACTTTAAGTTATGAAAAAGTCATGATGATAGGAGTGTCCTGGATAAATAACTGGTTGGGGGAGGATGTTGATTTGGCTTTTAAAGGGGGGGGGGGGGGGGGGGAACCAACCAACCCTTAGATTCACCCAAAATAACATATAACAAATAACTTTTCCTTTAAAAAAATAACAAAAAACAAAAAAACACACAAACCAAAACCAACAATATCCATACAAACAAACAAAAAAACCCCAAAAACCAAACAAACCCTGACTCATTCAACCCAAGACAATAAATGAAGTTTAAAAGACTTACTTTCATGATTCTGAGGAGGGTTTCTCTTTTGCCTGCTGGCCTCCTTGAGGGTTTAGATGAAAGTTCAGATGAACTTCCTGGGAAGATCCAGCCTGATGCTCTCTAGCAGAGGACACCCTTTCCGGCCGGTTTGTAGGAAGAGGCGCCTCTGGCAGCCTAAGTGCACTGGCACTTGCCAAATTAGTTTTCATTAATGGATGAGGCCTTTCTTAACTCCCAGTCTCTGCTCTGCTTCTGCCTCAGATCCCTTCTCTTGGGTACCACTTTCACTGTTCACCTCAGTCCTGCCTTTGGTACTCCTCCCATCATAGGATTAATTTTTTCTAGCCTGAGCTACAGCAACATTGAACTCTTCAGAGGGCCTAAATTCTCATACATATTCAGAAGCCTTTGGCCTGGCAAGACAGATGGAAGCAAGACATCTAACCTCTTGGCATTTCTGAAGTGAGAAAGGAAAACCCACATAAGCCTTCAGAGGAGCCTGATTTATTAATCTGCTCTTGATTCATTCAGATAGCACCAAATTCAATGAAAAAAAAAAAAAAAGAAAAAGGAGGGTAATGGAGTCACTTTCCGTGGTCAATAAGTTCAAGCGTTCTATTAGGCAGTGAGTGGGTTGAAATCCATGGCCTGAACCCCCATTGCAGGTCTGGGGGGTGGGGGTTATCCCGCAACTATACTATTGAATTGCCTGGAATAGTATTGTTCTCCCTTCCCTTTCTCCAAAGCTGAGCCACAGAACATAAAAGCAATCACAATTCATGGTTGAGAAGAAAAGATTAAATAAAAAGTAAAGCAGAGGAGAAGGCTTAATAATTTTCAAAGTCAGAGTTGGATTCATAATCTTTCTTGGAATTTCTGAAGCCAAGCAAGCCAGACAACAGTTTAACTCCGTAATATTCATGAAGCTGGTTCTCACTTATGCTAATGTTCTTTATGTCCTGCATTAACAGTTCATTTAAACCTTTTTAAGGTCCCTTTACATCTCTAAAGCAGTGTAAAGGAGCCATACTGTAAGTAAGTGTAGGCTGGAAACATTTTCTCCACTGTTATTTATTCAGCTTTGTGTGGATTTCTTTGGTATGGAAACTATACGAAGCTTTAATTGAATGTGTCCCCACAAGTCTTAAAACATTACTACTATAGATGATCGTTTCCAAGAACTATTCTCTGGAATTATTTATGTGCCAGCCTTGCTAAGGAAGTGAAGATTTTGAAAGTGAATATGAATTATCTGAAAAAATGCTTGGGCTTTTGCCAGGACTTGCATGAAATGAAAACATTTACATGCATGAAAGGGATGCGTCATTTTTCTCATGGCTTTCTTGTATACTTGGAAAATTTTGCCAAAATGTTGCATCACAGACTGCTTCATACTTCTGCCTAGAGCATGCTGTGGACAGGTCACCTCTATGCAGAGAATTAGCAGTGTATTTTTCCCAATAGACCTTTGGGTATGAAGGGACTCGGTCACTATGCCTTTTGCACAGTAGTGAATCCAGCCAGGGTGACTGCTGGCTCTGCATCTTGCTGAGGTCTTCTCAGATCAAGGATAACCCAACCCAACTCCAATAACCAAACTCCATTCCAAAATGGAGTGCTGTGGTAGTGGTTTTCTGTTTCTATTGCCTGAGTAGTTTGCATGGTGATCATTGCGTAAGAGCTTTGCTGGTAAACTGTTATAAAGTGTTTCATTTGGTTGTATCAAAGCAAGTTGATCTTGCTAAGCTTATGTCTTCAGGGTAAACTATTTGAGCTGCTGTGAATAACAGCATCTATGGGATAAAATAACAATTGCTTTAAAAGGAAAATGTGGTATTTGCCTTCATGTAAAAACAATTAATCTGTAAAATCTCTGTACCTCCTTCATCCTTCAGCCACTGGGTGCATCCTGCATCTCCAGCTGCTGAAACATAGCTCACAGTAACAAGGCTACCAACTGCACTGTCACAGAGGTCTTTGCAAAGCAAAACTGTCAAAGGAGGACGTTGATTTTAGTAGTACCTCAAATGCAAATTGTTGATTATTCTGAGTTCCTTTCCCAAAGTAACCACTCTGAAAAGCAGCTCCTTTTATGTGGCTCAAAGCTATCTGGGAGTCTTACCACTGATCTCTGTGGGGCCAATTTTTCAAATTACCAGTAATTCTTTGAATTAAAACACTGTATCCCACTTCCAGCAATTTTTTGCAAATCCTCTGGCTTCCTTTGAACTAAATGCTCCTTAGGCTCCTGCTTTATTCTTCTATCAGACTCACATGTCTGAGAGGCTCAGTATATAACACAGTCACTTATTATCAAAAGAAGGTAAATGTCTATTATTAGAGACAAATTGGAAATATGTGGTGGGGCCTGAATTCATCCCACTTATCTATAGACAGCAAAATAAGATGCATGAATTAGAAGTGCAAGTACTCTAGGTTGCCCATAGAATCAGCAGAGAGAGAAAGGCATTTTCTGGAGGCAGAAATCTTTACGTAAAGACCTCTGGTTTGGCTGGCTGGGAAAGGTAACATGATTGCTATAGAAACATCTCGTGACCAGTGAGTTCCAAGTCAAGCACACCAGCAGCAAAAAATACATGATGGACATTGTTGTACTAGTAAAGGATATGGTTTTTAACCAGAGTGATTGGCTAGATATACAGGTGGATGAACCAGTATGAAGCCACAATATACTGCTCAACATTGCAAAGATTTGCTGCATCTAGGATCACACCCGGTGTTTTGAAGATGTTAGCACTTACATAGCCTTGCATGGGCTGTGAACATGCACACTCCTATTGGAGCCCTATCTTACTGCCACACCTTCAGAGATAAATCAGCATTTGTTTACATGCTGAAATCACTGAACCTTAACTTAGATTTGCTACGTGTGAGGACCTACCAATCAATAGCACTCCCCAAGACATCTATGCCATTGTATGACTTAAATAACAAAAGGAAGGGGTAAGCTGAACAGTTCTTTCAAGGGTAAAGACTATGTAACAATGTAAAAGGATCCCAAAATGTAAACATCAATATGTATCCTAACAGAATTAATTTTCTTATTCCTGGGTCGGATGGTTATTTCTTTTCTTAAAAAACCTGGGCAACCAGCTACCACTTCAATAATCTGCACAAGGGTCTAAGGGTCATTGTTTTAGACATATTGCTGGGGGAAAAAAATGCTATTTGCAGGGTCATGGGTGCTGTTGCAAGAACATAAGGACAGCAAATATTTCTTGTCAACTTGCAGCATTTGTTTCTGTTTCTTTCTCTAAAAGCTGCCGGTGCTGTCTCTTTTACAAATTAATCTGAAATTTCAAAAGACCACACACTTGGCTTTTCCATTATTTTATTTTCCAGAAGCCCCTATAAGGGAGCCTTGTTAGAATGACTTCTTTCCAGAATAGAGTTTGAGCTGGAATTCCACTGGTGAAATGTTATTTTGTTCTGGCTAGCATCCATAAGTTCCATCTTCATATTAGAAGTTTATCGTCTTGCTTAAGCTGGAACTGTGTCCAGCTGGGGAGATGCCATTCACCTCCCTTCATCATCTTACTAAATATTCAGAGAACAAATTCAAACAGCTAAAAATGTGTGGCTCATAATATGCAGCTTGAATTTATAGTAACACTATCCACACGCTAATAAGGAATTTGTAAGCTATAAAGATGATTATCTTTGTCGTTAAAGATTTATGTCCTTAACCAGGCCAGTTCCATATTAGCAATGATATGCTAAGCAGTCCCTTATTTTTAAATTGCTAACATTTTCCCTACCTCTTTTTTTTCAGCAAAATGCACAAAGCTCAAAAATCCAAAATGAAACTGAGGTTAAGATAAAAAATGGCATAATAACTACTTAGTCCATAAATTTTCAAAAAATACAGATGGAAGCCTGTTATCCCACTAAATAATTTGAAGTAGAAAGTCCTCAAAAACCTTATTGCCATTTCCTGAATCAGGAAATTATTCTTTTGATCTTAATAAGGTGTAAATTTTCATCTGATTTCTGCTGACACTCCACAGTTCTTTGAGGTCCAATCCATTCCTCGGTTCAAACTCCTGCATTTCTGTATGAAAAATGACATTTCTCTGCACAGCTTAAGAAATGTCTCATGCAAATATCTATGAGGACATATTGCAGTCCTGTTTTTAGAGGCTATTTACAAGTGTAGTCCTTTGGGAGCAGTCACTTCACTCTCAGTAGCAGAAGTAGTTTGGTACATTTTACCTGATCCTCCATTGCAAAATGACAGTCTGCTTAATCAGCTCTCACTTTCAGCAAAATTTTACTTGCTAACTAGTCACCCTGTGTGTTTGAGGTTAATTAGGAGATGAGCCACGCATTTGGAGGAGCCAAAATTTCAAGATGTGTGAGAGCTCAGAGAAACTAAAGTATGGAGTTCAAGTCCTACATTTCTTTTTTTACTGGCTGAATGTAAGCAGTTAATCTGGGAACATGCCCAGAGAACTCCCACCAGCCCACGAAGTGCCTGTGAGTTTGGAAGAGCAATGGTGGCCTGCAGGGTGCCAAGAGTCATCACCCTCCTCCCCAGTGCCTGTGTGGTGCTACCAACCATGATCACTGCCCCTCTCCAATCCTCACCAGCCTTCAGGCAATGAGCATGAGGTATGGACATCTCAGACACTTTTGCAAGAGTCAGAAATCTCAGAGGAGATGACTCTGTCATTCCTAACTCTGTTTCTCTCATCATGAGCCCTCATGTGCTTGTATCTGCACCACCATCATACCTGAGCCTCCAGCAGCCACTGCAAGAACATTGTGGTTCCTTCCAAACTAGTCAAACACTGTTTATCACTGTCATTGTCCAGGACAGTATGTTTTATTTTATACACCAAAGGTAGATTCAATTTGGCAATACGTTTTCTTTAAAAGTCAACCCCTCTGGTGCAGTAAAATACATTAGGTTTGATCTGCTTGGCTATGAAAAACTTTCCTTTTGCCAAGGCTACATTGTCTGAAGTCTCAAAGTAGGAGTTATCATGTTATTTGAGATGAGGGCAGAGTAATTTGTGGTGCTTGGGCATGACACATGTAATATTACACTTTATCTGTAGGTGTGATGTTGGATTCTGCCAGAGCAGGCACCTGGTATCAATGTTCATTCTGGCTTTAGTTCAGCAAAACTCACAACTTCTAAGAAAAAACACGCTTTTCTGCACAGAAAAACAACCTCAGCTGTGCGGAGATAGGCTAACATTAGAAATGTGTGACCTACCCAGCAATTTGTGGAGGACAAGGAAACAGAGGGAGCTGTTCCTCTGGGGTTTTTTTGCTTTTGGGGTGATGTGGCAAAAGCAACTGTTATGTATCTCTGCCTATGGCTTAACAATTGTTTGGAGAAATTTGCTCATACTAACATTTTAATGCAGTGTTTATCCTAGAGCACATTAAATAAAACTTCATTTTGCTCTTGGGAGGTACTTTTCCTGTTATCTGACTGCCATAGCTATTTGCTCCTGGCAAAGAGATCCTTGAAGAGAAGGAAGACTTTCATCACAATTTTAGTGGACTGAGAATTGCAGCAGCCTCCAAATAACTGATGTTTCTGTGGGCACGCTAGGCACTGAGCATCAGGGGAGATCATTATTTAAAATCAGTGCTGAGAAGACCGTTTCTAGTGTCAGTGCTAGGATGAGTCATTTAAAATAATTCCTGGAGCTACTGTAGAACAAATTTATCAGATTCATACCCCTGGTCCGGATTATTAGCATGCAAGTGTGTGCTCCTCACAGAGAGCACAGTTGCAGAGTCTGGTCCATTTTTCAAGATGTATTTCCAGAACTGAAATCATCTATTGTAAGAACAGCCACCAGTTTAAAGCTGTGTCAGCTAGTGAAAACTGCCAGACAGCCTCACATTTCCATTGCAGGTTATGAACCTTGTTATCCACATACCGGTATTTTTCAAACTGCAGCTTTTACATAAAAACAGAAGTGTTACGTTGCACATAAATGAAAGTGACTGATTTCACAGCAGGTCTTTATGTACAAACAACTATAAAAGACAGATAACACAGAATTTAGCAGACCACGCTCAGAGCACTAACCATAGCAGCATTGTTTCACATCTTTGAATTTATAGAGACAGACCAGTGTAATGAGGGAATCAGCGATTCATTTCACCCACTAAATAAAAGAAGTATGTTCCAGGTGTTGTGACTTGCTATTAACAAAAGTACCTGTGCTTTGAACTAGATAATCAATAACATGTTCAAATTTGTAACAGATTTGTATACATTTTAGACACAGGTATTTCTTTTTTTCCCCTAACTTTATAGTTTTGTTTCTTGTTCTTCACCAAACCAAGAAGAATCAGTCAAACATTGAAATAGTGAATCTGAATCTATCTCTGTCTTTCCACTGCCAAAAAGTGCAGTCTTGAAGATCAAAGCCAGCATCTCAGCAACTGAGGTTTAAGTGACATTTGGCACATTGAATAAAAGTCAAGAGCTTTCCTTTAAGTAGTAACTTTAAAACTATGTGTTAAGAAAGCTCTCTCTAATCCCCTCTGCAAACACCCCAAACAGAGCAATAATAAACCATACATTTCTTCTGTCACCTGTTCCTGCAACTATTGCAACTGTAGCAATTTCTACTGTAAAAGAAGCTTTAAGAAAACTTGACACTCCATTTGACAAGTCAGAATGAAGTAGCACAATTTGGTTGAAGTTTTGAATCTCTGGAGAAATTTGCAGTATGGATTGAAAAATTCCGCAACTGCAAAATGTCACTGGATAATATCTGAATATTAAACAAATCTGAAAAAGTTATGCATGTCTCCGTACATTGTATTGAGATAGGCAGAGAGAGAGAGGCAGAAAAAGCATGCTGTAATTGTTTGCGAGTTCCTACAATGTTTATTCATTTTCTCTGGTTGAAACTCTATTTGGTATGTGATCAAAAGCAACTATATAAAGGAGTTTGCCTTCTTTAAGAGCATTCCTTCCATTAGCAATAGTATTAGAAGACAGGCCAAAGAGAGGATTTCTGAATGGAAATCTTGTTGACAGTTGTGGTAATCCAGACTGCAGCTGGCTATTTTTCCATGTGGTTGTTGGGCTGCAATTTTTGTTTATGGTTCTGGTTGATCACGTTTTCATGTTCTCTACAGTCTTTGACAGACAGCTTCAAACTAGAAAAGCACAGCTGTATTCCAAAAACATGTTCATATCCTCAGTTACCACAGTCTTCAACTGCTTGCAGGAATTATTATGCTATGCAGTTCACAAAGGATACAAAAAAAGTCCGTAACGGCTATTATCAAATTCAGCTGTAACAACCTTCCTAGCAGCACTGCTCAACCAAGTATCTGCAAAGCAAAATTTTGGCTTTGCGGATCAGTATAATAATGGGAGAGTTCCTCAGAGAAGGCCTAGCACAATAAAAAAGCACTATGTTATGGTTAAACTCGCTTATGTAGAAGTAGCCTGACTCATGTGGCTTATCCCCATCTCAGAGATGCAAAGGTTAGAGTGAAAACATTAGATCATCTAGTCTGCCTCTTTAATTCAAACCATAGAATCTCATCCAGTTACTCCTGTATTGATGTCAGCTGCTTAGGCTTGCCAAGAAAAATCTTCAGAAAAGATATTGAGCCCTGATTTGTGAAGAAGCAGTAATTCTTGCCAGTCAAGTTATTTACCTATAGTTTTTTCATTATACTCTTTGATGAAACTGAATTTTGGTTGGTGAGTGTGCTAGGGAAATTCTAGGAAAAAAATCTGTTGCTTGCAGCAATGGTAAATTAATTGACTTCATTCTACTCATCCTATATGTCTCCAGAAGAAAAATGCCATAAGTTTTTTTGGAAATAATCCTGTGGCAATTATAAAAGCAAGTGATCTTTCCAGAAAACAATGGAAATAGGGAAAAAAATTATACTTAAAATATCATGAATATCCATCAAACTACTTCTCAGTATCTGAGGATTCAGAAATTGCATCTTGGATTTTACATTGATATATACATTAAGTTTGTTTCAAAAGGAATGACTGGAAGTGTGACAGGAAGGACATGGGGCATTATGTCCACATTTTCTTACGAAATGTAACCCACAGAATCCTGATTGTCTGAAAAACAATGAAATACACATAGGCAATTTATAGCTGAAGATCCACATACAGATAAACATGTGATTCCTACTGTTCACACTCAAGCTTAAAAGCCTTTGGGTTATACTCGAGTGTTTTTTTATTTAATTGTTATGTGTTTTTAATTGTTGTACCTCACCAGTTCTAGATGGTGCACATGCACTGATGCAGAGCTTTGAATTACTGAAGATTTAATAAAGCGACTTGTTACAGTCGTGCTTGTAGCAGTCTTGCAGAAAAAATCATACACACACACACACACAGGCACATGTTTGAATTGCATTTATGGTGGATGAATCTGCCCTGCTGCTTCTGTACAGGCAGATCCTGTGACTCACAGACATGGGTGCTAAGTACTCAGTTCAGAACTGGATTTCACCTAAACCCTTCACTCAGTTTTTTTAAACAATTCTACCAATAGGTCTTGGCCCCCATCAACAAAATTTAGCATATCTGAATAAAGGCCATTCTTTAAGTCCTCGTTAAATGAACAGTCTATCTCAAATTAATTCGCTGGCCAATTTTGTAATTTTAGGGACAGACTTACTCTAAATCAGGCACCAAATTTTCTTTCTCAGCTTTTCTTCATAAGACACTCTCTCTCTGACAGTTCTTGGAAAAGAAATATGTAAGTTTCATACAACCCTTCTCTCAATGCTTGCCAATAAGAGATAGATCAAGTGTTCAGTTACACATATAGAGATACAGCAATGATTCTACAATAAAAGTCATAGCTTCATTGGCTAACAAATTCTTGGAAATTTACTGACACAGACCTTTGGAATAATCAATATTTCACAGAACAGCCAACAATTAAATAAGCCACAGCTGTAACAGTCGGTCGCAGAAGTTCATATACATTGCAGCCAAAGATCAGCAGAGAAGATCGAGTTTTGCCCCTCTGTTTTCTACCTGACACCTAAGGCTGAATCTGACCTTGACATTCAGTGGTTTTCTTTTCTTTACTTCCTTTCAATAGTAGAATTATACTTTGCTTAGAATGTGATATCAAAATAATTTTATTTAGGGATATTTTCCCTGGCAAATCATTTCCCACTAAGATTACAAAGATAAAGTAGAATCTAAAAGGCATGGAATAGGTCTTACATCAGCAATAGCTGTGCAAATAGGAGGTGACTTTCTTCTCTTTTAAAGTCTTGGGATTAGTAAAGGGAGATGGATATTGTCTACGCTTTCTCTTTCTTCAAATTCCTGACTGTTAGGTCATTAGTAAACAGGGTGATATTGCATCTCTGCCACAGTGGGTAAAGTTTTACAGTCCATGTTTAGAAGTGAATGTCCAGGAATATGGACTTGATTTACATTTCTTTAAAGGCATATGATCTGAATTGAAGAGTGCAGATGTTAATGATAATAGAAATCAAGGAGACTCTTCCTGGAAAGGATGAAAAGTTTTGTCCTCACTAGTCCGCTGTTCTGGATGGCTTTGTTGATTCCCTCTTCATGCCATTCATCTGGCTAACTGATAGTTTTAAGTATATGTGCAAGCTTTTTTTATTTCACAGAAATATTCCTCAAGGGTGCTTACTGACAAATAACAGGTTAAGCTGCTAACTAAAAATGGAGTGAGGACATAGTATCTACGAATGGGCATAACACATCTGGTGAAAATATGCTACAGCTAGATATGTCAATAGTCCATTCTACATGTATCTTTAAAAAATGCAGTACAGCATGAATATATACATGTATCAATAACCTATCTACTATAGGTGCAACACCAAGGGCAAAGTAAAAAATGGCACCTGACATTAGAAGTATCATAAGTTGTTCTGTTCTCTTACATCAGGGAAAAAAAAGGTGGGGGGAAGGAATGACCTTGTATTCTGGAGTCACTTATTCTGCTAAATCAGAACCTGAACGCTGATGAAGAAATCCTCTCTGATGGGTAATGGGGTTGTCAGGTCTCCAGTAAGAGTGCTCCACAGCTGTGGTCGTGCTACGGCCTTTGGGACTTGGCAGGGTCACCCTTCTCACAGAAAGTTTGCCTCAACTGTGATGTGTTTTGCATGCTAGTCTTTTACTGACTCTGCTCATGGGTTGTCACCTTTTTTAGCCTAAGATGTTTCACAGAAGTCCCAATTTACAGAAATCAGCCTGGTGAACCTAATATTGTGAAACACATTTCATAGAGCAAAACTCTAGGCTTAGTCTTTAGATCCTTGATTTAATTGGTGGTACGTGGTGTAGCATGAGTGGGCCAGCTTTTCAGATGGCATAAATTAAAGGAAGATTTAAACCAAATGGGGAGCTGGCCCCCATGGATGGAAGCAATAAAACCCAGGGGGTCCACATCTAAGCTGGAACAGACCAGGCCTGATGTGGTGCTGCCTTCTCCCACGCTGCCACTGTGTCCACCACAGCACAGAGTGAGTAGGATCTCTTCAGAGCTGCAGAAATTATTCGGTTATTCTACATTTAGGGGATGGAAGGGTCTAACAACAAGTTTCCATTAGCATCCATAGTACCTGCAGATGATGGAGGAACTGACAGCTGGAGGACTCTCTCTTCTGACACCTTGCTTGGACCCAAAACCCAGGAATCTGGGGATGGACCCCAGGCAGGTGCTCAGCCATGACACTGGAAGCCACATAGCACTCACTGGTTAACTACTACCACCTCAGGGTCACAGCACTGTGACACCTCTTGAGGATCCAATGCCTTTGCAAATGACATATCTGCATGTTGGGTCCCCCTCACCCCAACATGTTATAAAGATCATGTTGACAACAATCATTCACATAGTAGAATGCATTTATTAAATCCTAGGGAAACTCATAGACTCACAGCAATAGGGGGAAAGATAAAATCTATTTAGTGTTTAAGAAGTTGCTAGCTATTTGGTATGGGGGCAGGATTCTTTTGGCACTTTCCATCCTCTACGTGTAAATTGCCTTTAAAAGCTGATTCAACCCCAGGCATGTTCAATGCTATTTCAAATGAGACATAAATATTTAGTTGTAAGTTTATGAAAGGTGAATAAGAGCTGAAGGTGAAGTGATGGAGAGCAAAGTGAGTAGAAGAAAAAAGAAAATTGCAAGGCTGGGAGATACTCTTTTTTAAGTTTGCCATGCAGAGGAAAACAGAGATAAAAGTTGCAGGAAAGCTCACTTGCCAAATGACCTGGTGTAAGGAAGACATCCTCAAACCTCTTAAGTTCAGCTAGCTTTTCTGGGTCATCAACACATACAGTTGCCATACAGCCCATTAACACCAATAGGCTGGGTTTCTAGCGTCAGGACTGACTGCTGGGGAAATCAGATGGCTCAATCCACGTAACACTTCAGGCTGGAATAACCCAGGGTGCTGCTGGTCTGCCTACGAAGCCATCTAGTCTGCATGGAATTTCAAGGGGTGTGGTGAAAATCACAAAAAATCCTATCTCTAATAGTTTTATTTTGCTCTAAGGCAAATTGTTTGCAAAAACTTTCCTTTTGATTTCTGTTATCCAAATAATTCCAGCTTAAATTGGAACTCAGCTATTAATCTGATAATGACATGGGTGAGATTCATTCTCTGTCGATTGATCTCAAATGACTTACAAGGCTTTACTTTACCTCATTGTCTGCATTCCTTTCCAGCCAGGAGTTCTGTCAGTATTTAACATACACACAAAACCCCCTCGAATGTAAGTATTAAGATGATTACTATGTACCTGGAAATATCCTTTAATTTTAATTTTGTTTTATTTTATTTTTAGCTTCAAAGCTTTCCCAGGAATGAACACCTGTCTTTCACAGCATTACAAGAAACAGTCAGGTACCTCAGACGCTTTGTTGTGTCAAGTCCTCTAATATGGACACTGTGAGTATAAGTCACATTTTAATTAATGATCAAAGCAAAGGACACCTGTAAATTTTGGTTCAGTTTCTTCAGTTCTTTGATATCAGGTTTATCCATTGGAAAGGGACCCCTTTGATGCATATGCTGCTGACACAAGGTATCTTTCATGCCTAGATGCCACAGTGACTGGAGCTTTACAAATACTGAAATTGAACAAGATGAAGAGAATATTATGGTTTTGCCCTATCCCACATATCAGTTTAAATCTTATCTCTAAAAGCAGCAAAATTCACCATCCTGTACATTCTCCTTTTATTCCCGTGACTCTAATTTCCATTGAAGACTGCAGCTACTTTAGAAAGTGCCATTAGGAGGTCTTGTTAAGGTCTTGCCTGACAGTTAGTGACAGATTTGTACAAGACTTGCAGCCAGCTCACTGCTCAAGCCAGCATCAAGGCGCTGCTGGGGAAGGAAGGGTACAAGGAAATGCCAGCCCCTGAGACTTCAGCCCCACTTCAAAAAAATGGTGAGAAACCTCAGCTCAAATCTCCATTCATTTCCAGGGAAATGAAGAAAAGGGGTAAAGTTGTAGCTGAGCCACCCCATCACCCAGTGTGAGCAGTGTACCCAGTACAGGAGGGACAAACCCTGCATCCCATGGATGGGGTAGCACACCCTCCTGCATGGAGGGGATGCAAAACCCACTTTCAGGCTTTGCAAGTATTGGAGCAGGGGAGGTGAAGGATGACTGGTCCTGGTTAAATAAAATAATAATAATAGAAATATCACATGGCTCCACCTAAAAGATGAATTTGAAAGCTACTGATCATTTATCTTGAGGCTTTCCCACCTGAAAAGGTGGCATGTGGCAGAGAGATGTGTGTGACATACAGTAATTAAGGCCAGATCACACCAGCAGCACAGCTACTCAAATAAAGCCAGAGTCAATTCTCTTCCTAAGAAACTATCTAATTCCAGTACATAAGAAGCCCTACAGTTCCAAAAATGCTTAGCATTTTAGATGCCTGAATTTTGGAAAGCCTATTTTAATCTAAATCTAAAGACTCAGAGAATGTAATGCAATGATTTAAAATACGTACATATGGACAGCAGTTGTATGGATTCTTTGCCTAACTTTGCCTATCCAAAAACTAGGTAATTAACCTAAACAAGCCATCCAGGTTTCCTCTGCACGTAAACATGAGCAACAGGTACCTTCAGAGTGCAATGTGCTCTGTCAAGGGAAATGATTCATGCTTCAGAGGTGCCTGACTTCATATAGCTGCATCAGATTTGTCTGCATTTAGCTCTCATCTATTTCTTTAAACTGAGTTTCAAAGGAAACTAGACTCCAGAAGTGGTTGAGTAAAATGTTTATCTTCCAGAAATGAGTGATTCTTGTTTGCTTTCCTACATGAAAACAAATGTGTAAATCCTTAGTAGGGAAAAGCTTTGACTAATGCGATAGCAAATCCATCAGCATAACCTCACACAAAATAACTCCTGGAAAGGACAAAGATTGCCAGAAATACTCCCTCCCACACAATGAAGATCTTACAGACTGTTTTGAAGGATCTAGAGGGTCAAGGTGAAATATTAAATTCTCAGAAACAGCACTATTAAATCAAACATAAAACTTCTGATTATTTCAGTGTCAGAAAACCATCAAATCAGACCTGAAGCAGTACAGGAATTTCATATGCTTTAGACATCCTCTGCTTTACTGTATGTCTGTCTCTGACTGCAAGGGAAGGAAGGAATGTACTTAAAAAGGAATAGGGGAGAGAACAAGGGTAGAAACATCTCTACATGCCACATTTGGGAGAGAGGAACATAACCATGCAATATGTCTTCAGAAAATACTTTCTGCATTCTCTTTCCTTAACTGGAAGATACCGAATTGAACATCCTCCTGTCTAGACCCTCCTTCCTGCAGTACCTCAAGGCTTTGCAGTCATCAGTGTATTTACCTTCACTGCACCCCTGCTGATGCAGGAAAGTATCATTAGCCTTCTTTTACAGATGGAGATCTGTGACACAGGAAAGATTTAAGTATCTTCCCCAAAGTAACAAAAAAGGTTGAAGTTAAGCCAAGAGCTGAGTCCTGTTCTGTTGCATCGTAAGCCAGTAACCTACTCACTAGACCATCATTTCTGTTCATCTTGCCCTAACCTGAATTGTATAGCCAGTAAATTGTGCCTGTTCTTTTGCCAGGGACGCCAGTAATGTTTTGCATCGTTATTGTCACTAGTCCAACAGACTGCAGACAACACTTTGTAGATATTACTTCTTTTGTTGGTAAAGCTGCACCTCTGACCGGAGTGGGCTTAATACCTAATATAGAGCAGTTCAGGAATTTTTCCATGAAACTTTGGGAAAAAATGATTTGTTATAACCACAATTTTCCATACTACCTTGCCACGTTCAACACAAGTTTTCTGCAGAAGAGTCTGTGAACCTTAAGAATGGATTGCTTTTCGGAGAGATTGGAAGGTTGACAGTCTGCTGCTTAGGGCACTCCCACAGCTGCCCTGCCTCATCCTGAGAAAGCTGGTTTTGCAGACCCCATGAGCTACTGGCAGTTTTGGCATGAGGGTCTTTTGCTTCTGAGTAAAAATTATGATGAGTTCCAGGCTTATCAAAACAAAATTAGGAAATATTTCTAAACCCTAGAAACTAATTAGAGGATGGACAAAGCAGTGGTTAATAGACCTCCCTTATCTCTGGCTCCACAATGATGCAGGTTTAATCTAGATCTGCAAGGCATTTAATCTGATGGGTTTAAATAGTTCTTCCTCTGGAAGAATAGGAGTGTTGGTAAAGATACCCATACCGTCAGTTCAATTTATTCTCTGATTTGCTGAAAAACCCTGATCTTTCAGTTGTCTACACTGCATACATAACAGTCTGCAATCTGCAGTAACTAAGTAGTTCTTTTGGCCAGAAACCCAGGCAGGGAAAAGCAACAACTTTGCTGCAGGACTGCACACTACCAGCAGTACAGATGCAGTTGTGCCAAGCTTCTCTCTCCCTGCACAGCAAGAAGGAGCCAGTTCTTCAGCAGTATCCCAGCAGGACTCACAGTCCTCACCTTGCACTCAGAGGTCACTGCCTCAGCAGTCTGCTCTAGAATCCCAAGTCCAGAGCAGCTGTCCTGCTGTTCAGCTACCTAGCTTATTGCCTCCAACCCAAGAAAAAAAAACAAAACTCAGAAGTCAAGATTTCTCTGAACAAAGAAAGGGAGCAGGGTCCCAGAGGAGACTCAGTCACTTTCTTGTCTACACCAAAAAGGAGTATAAATAAACCCAGGAACAGTATTTCTATCTGGAGGCATAGCAGTGATGCTCAGAGACAAGGTCTCGGTTCCTTGCTCTGTTGCAGACACCATGCATGACCTCTCCTCATCTGTAACGCACACACAGATGTTATTCCACCCGGACAGACAGTAGCCTCTGTGCAGCTTCAAGCAATGTGTTTGCATAGACAGGGTTCAACCTTGGACAGTGTCTCTAGCTGATGCTGTTGCTGTTGCCCCAAGCTGTGAGGACCAGGCATGAATTCATGACCTGGGTCTGCAAATGGAGATTCTGAAGTATTCTCAGACAAACAGATATTTTAACTTTTGCAGAGTTTTGTCCTGAAATACAGAATTCCCCACTTCGGAGGGGCTCTAGAGGAGGGGAGTATGGAAAGGAATGGGGAGAGTTGTTGGGGGGGGCAGTATGTGAATTTTTTTATGTGAATGAGTTCTGACTCCCTCATGAAGCAACACAGACATGACAGACACGCAGTTTATCAGCCATACCTCCAATAACGAAAGAGATGGTGTTATTTGAAACAAAGTGATTTTGTAGAACATTAACACCCTCAGAAGACTTGTATCTGCCCTTCATTGATCTAGGTAGTGAGGCAGGGCCGAGCAGCATTGCAGTTAACCCAGTGGAGGCAGAGATACGGATGTAAACATGTCAGCTGAAGTACAGCAATGGGACTAAGAAACACACATGGCAAAATAATGCAGTAATGGAAGTTGAGTTGCTGAAGATGTAGTTAAAATTCCTACATTGCATTCAACAGCCAAAATCTAGTAAATTTTGTGACAAAATTGTTCACCGTCTCTTTTTCAACATGGAAGGTAAGTACCAGTCTGTCTGTGCCATTTCAAACCATTCCCTGCCATTGTGTTAGCATCCTGCAGGGAAAAAGACTAGGCAAACACTCACCAAGAATACAGCATTGATACAAGCTGATCTCACTCCTCGAGGTGCTGAGGACAAACACAGAACTGCAGCAGCCAGGAGACTAACAGTCCCTTTCTCCCAACCCCCTTCATCCTGGTTTCCGACAGTACACCATGGACTGGGTGGTGCCTCTACCCTCCCCCATGGGAGATACCGCATGGCTGTATCTTTCCCCAAGTTTGCATGCAGCACGTTAACAGAGGGGGGAAGGTTCTGTATTCCCCTTGCTATACTTGAGGAATCTTGGAAGAGTCAGTGACATAGGATTTAGAGGCAGTGAGAGTCCAGAAGGATGGCTCAAGTCTTCCATCATGTTCCATAGCACATCCCACTAACAAGAATAGGCCATCATATGTCAACCATCCAGCTCTGACCTTTTGAATTTTAATGTTATTTGTAAGTATCCATGTCCTTCCTACTAGTAGGATAAAAAATTTGTTAACTTAAACTGCAAACAGACAGTAACTTGTCTTAAAAAAAAAGCAAGTACATTCCCAGATATCCAAACTATAATACATTCCTGAGATTCTCTCAGAAAGACATGTTACACAATCTGGAAGTGTTGTACTGTCCAGAAGGACTGGTACTCAGCCTATATCCTGTCTCAAAGATGTTTGCTGAAGCCATTTCTGAAAGCAGCTCTGCCACTGCCACAATACAGGGGACAGCTGAGGTCCTGAAACTCACACAAATATGGATCAACCAGACAGCTGCCACCCCTCGGTACCACACACATCTTTGGCACTCTTTGTGGAACGCTGCTGTCTGCGCACAGCTCCCTTCTTTGGGAGCCAGTGCAGATCACCTGTAACATGGATGCAAGCCTTTATGTTTTTTTCATCCCAGGCTGGTCCTTTCCAGAGAGCTGGGAACCATATGTCACCTTAGTAAGATGTTGGGAGTAGCTCCATATTAGCCTTCTTATATTCCTCATTTTTCAGTCTTCTTCATTTATATAAAAGTTCTAATTCGTCAACAGTAAAACTGAGTATAGCTAATGAGGCACTGATACAGGAGAAAGGGCTTTACCATACTTTCAGTACAAAAGTGTTATTGAAATATAATGCAGACTGTGATCTGAGACTGTAAAGTTCAATCTTTAAATAACCAGGTCTTTTGGGATCTGACCTATCCAGGAGAATTTTAGCTTTCATTGGACTTTCTTGTTCAAATTCAGCTCTCTGGAAATAGTGCTGTGTCCAAGAGTACATCAGCAGGGCAGGGCTATTCTTAGAATAATGACTCAAAATCTGCTTGTCTCAGTACTCCTCACATTGTCACCAAAACTGAGGACTGCAGCTGTGGATGCTGTTCCGTTGTGCAGCACTGCAGCACAGCTGGTGCTTCATTCTTTACGCCCTATGATTTAGTCTAACCACATTCAAGACAGGAGGAAGTAGTACAATTCCCAGAGCCCTCCCACCCTCAAAACACACGAGTTGCCATCCTGCATCAAACGCTTGAAACACTGAAGGGGGTAGCTGGCCGTCAATTTTCCTATTGCCCATAGAAATAGTTTCTTGTTAACCCTGACTTGGATTCTGCCAGGTCCTGACAAAATCTGGGAATGGGATGAATCTGTATCTGACCCATATGTGTGAAGAGAGGACAAAGAAGGTAGAGGAATGGTGGGAAGAAATATCCAGGTTCTCAAGTCATTGGAAGAAGTGACCACAACAAGCAAGCAGTTCTAGGGATCACAGGACACTTATAAAGGACGACAAGGAACAGCATGATTTTCTGAAACTCACCTTAGGGCAGCAAGATGTATAAGAGGCCAAGGGGTTGCAACACTTTGTTCTGGGAAAGGGGAGGAGGGTTAATCTCCAGCCCTTGTTTCCTTTCACAATATCACAGGTGTGTCTAAAGAGCCCAGTTCACAAGGTAAGCACAGCACAGCAAATGGATGAGCTGTAATTATTCCTAGGCAGATTGTAGGCTTAATTGGCCAGAAAATCATCCAAAAACTCTCTGGACTGTTCACATCTTAAGGCCTGATGCTGAATGGCCCTTTTGTAGCCTCAACCTGAAAGTCATGCATGAAGTCAGCTGATCATGTTCAAGAGGAGGAGGCTCTGACTGCCACATTTGTACCCTATTCCGCTGTACAGCCTCTAGAGCCCCAGACAGAAGGCAACAGACAGCCTGTATCATTACAAAGCAGAATGTTCCGGATTGTTGTTATTACTAAAACTTTGTCTATAACTTTTTGAAAATCTGTTCTTGTTCTGGATGAACTCAGAACTAGCATACCTGCAAAACGTATTCTCATTTGCAGACAGAGTCCCTTTAGTCACTTGGCTGACTTTTCTGAAAAAGATATCAATTTTTTTGCAAGGGTGGTTTTGTATCCAATAAGACCTTGGTAGCTTGCTTAACATACATTCTTTCTAAAGCCAGCTCTTAATTACTGGTTTGTTCATAAATATACAGCAAAATGAGACCTACATAGCCTGTGTAATCTAGAACTCATTTAAGTCAATGGAAAAACTCCTATTGACTTTCATCAGCTTTGGAAGGGCCCCAGCGTTATCCCAGTGAGACCTTCCAAGGCTTTGAGCTTCCAATATTGTCACCATGGTCCAGTCATTACAAGAGAGAATATAAAGATAACCCCAAAAGATCTGCTATTTTTATTGTTGCCACATTAAGCAAAGAAAAATAAAAAAAGAAACACGCCAGAAATGTACCGTGCAAAATTGTAGCTCTAGTCCACACAGAAAGATTTCGGAGTAATAGTGCTTTCTTACCCTTCATTCAAGGCCAAGACTTACTCAGCAGTTCTCATTGCTATTAAACCACCAAAACATAAAGCTTTGCATCATATTCAAAGGAATTCATCAACATTTTTAAAATCACAGAAACAGTCACAGTTGTTACCATGCTTCCCTTGGGTCTGCAAGGACAATGAAAAGATAACTATCAATGTAGCCATATTAATTACAGTAGAAAATAAGGAACAAGGAAAGAGATAATTTACTCAAGGCTGTAGGCAAAGGTGAGAACTATCCCTGTGTCCCCTACGCCCCGGGTTAATGTGCTAGCCACTGTACTTCACTTTTTCACAAAGCTATAGCTTTAAACTCTCTGTGTGCTTTAAAAGTACACAAAACCTCTATAAAATCATGAAGAATGAAGCAAATGTCAAGGTTTCAAAAAACGTACCTCAAAGCACTTTTATTATTTCAGAGGAGAAGGATTCTTGATGTCAAACAAGTGAGCTTTCTGTTGTCAATGAATTTATATTTGATGATATCTGAAATAGAAGCGTCTTGCAGTGATTTTAAACCTGAAAGTATTTAGTGGCTTGCAGTAAACTGCAAATAGTCCCTCAGTTCCACAGTGTAACACTGCAGTATGACATTGACAAATGTTAAACCAAAGCAGGGATTAAATACTACACTTTATAAATGAAATCTCCTAGGCGTGGCATTTCAACAGTAAAAACAACATTATCCAACACAGGGGGTCAGCTCACAGGAGGGTCATTGTGGACAGCCTGATGCTTTCCCATGGGGGCAGTGTGAAATTCCCCATCCCTCCCATCCATTCAGGATTTCTCAGCCACAGCCACAAGCCACTCAGTTGTGTGCCAGGACTGTGCAGCTGCAAAAGCAAGTGGAAAGCTCAGCCAAGTAGCTCTTCACAGGGCATTTAGACATATAATATTTTAGGCTCGTGAGTGTGGTCTTTTAGACCAGACAAAACACAGGCAACCTTTGCATACTGTGGCCAGCAGCACACTCTGAGCGTTTCCTGGGACAGGAGATGATGAAAAGTAAAGCGCTGCAAATGTCATCAATGCATCATGACTGCTTTCTGACCAGGATAGTTTATATTTGTTAATGTTATGTATGGAGCATAACTGAGGCCTGAAGGAGATCAGAGCTGCATTATGCCTTGTTATTCAGACAGATGCACACAAAATAAAAAGAAAGTGGAAAAATCCTGAGTGCTTTTTTCTATGGCTATAACTGTCAGTCTGAGAAAGATCCTATTTTAGTTATATACTAGGAAAGCAATTTTATGGTGGAATTTCCAGAGTTTATGAATGGGACCATATGATGTGGTTGCTTGCTGCACCCGGCAAGTTGGAAGGACCTTTCTGGTCCTATGTTCCCTTTGCCCAAGGCAGTTTGGGGTAGTCACCGTCCCCATTCCTCTCCTGCCCTTTCATGTGATGTCTGGTCTCTTTAGGAGCTCTCTGTATTCCCAGCTTCTCCTCCCTCCTTGAACTCACAGTGGATTAGTCTCACATACACTTTTCCACGTATTTTAAGCTATCACAGACACCAAGAACAGATTTATTTAAGGCACATATATACTTTTCCAGAAGAAATCCAATTATCAACAAATAATCTGTGATGATGGTTTACTGCATGTGTGACAGGATCAAAGAGTCATATACCATAATATGGACAGCAGTTCATCTCCTTAGGATAAAGCATCTTAATACATGCTTCCTGTCATAGATAGAATGGGTTTGTGTGCAGAAGACCAAGCTGGGATGAAAGAGGGGATAATGAAGATTTCTGGACCTTATAAGACCTAGGAAGGATTTTTACTAATCCCAGTTTGTTCTTCTAAAGTTAGCGAAGCATAACTGAGTGTGCAGACTTGAACATGATCTATCTCCTTTCCTGTAATCACCTTGAGCCAGAAGACTTGGCTGCACATGATGCAGAACATGGACTGAGGCCAGCATCTCCAAATACGGCTCCTGTTACCTTCCCTACATTCTACTGTAGGCAGTTAAATAAATTAGCTCTTTCTGGAGGTACCAATTCCTGCATATTCAAAGACAATAAACAATCAGATATATATTCTTTGAGAGAGAATTTTGAGCTCCATGTGTATGTTGACCTTATCCTCCCTATTGAGTTAGGGTCAGAACAATCTTTCTCATAGAAACACCACAAAATCATGGACTTCAGACAACATTTAAGTCCTCCGGCAGGAACATGACATGGTTCCCTAAAATTATTTGCTTAAAACAAGCCAAGTGATAATAGATACCACAACATTTCCAATTTGTGTTATGATTCATGGTCTTTATCTTTTTGGTTTTTTCCTATTAGGAAGCCAAAGGTAGAGAAAGCCAAGATATTATGTCAATGATATAAAGTGAATCTATCAGATCAGCAGCCAGAAAATCCTGCTACGGATGTACTGCGTGCTGCTGACACCAGCAGTAAGTATACTGATCTGTGTTCTCAAGTACAGGATTTATTGAAAACCTGTCAGGCAGTTTTTCCAAGGTCTTAGTATATCATATCCTCAGGGTACTGAACTCCTCACAGGTAACCTGTGGGATTGTTTAACTTTCTCCAGAACAAAACTTGTGCAGCTTAATTCTCACACCACCTCTCATGGTGAGCTGTATGCTTTATGCAAGTTCAGGGTGACAGTGAATGACAGAACTGAAGCAGTGGAGTACATATTTTAAGACCTTTCCCAGTGACAGTCACAAGCTTATTTTAAAATGCACAAGCGACATCATTTAACTTTCAGGTTGGCAATCTTTCTCTCTTTCTTTTGGATTCTGCAGCAAATAGTCTTTGTCTTTCTTCTCTTCAGATTCAGAGTGTGCAGAATACTTGGGGAATGTGTATATGCTTGTGTGTATATGCCACACATATCTGATGCTTCATACATAAATACGAAGCTTACAAGCACATTCATGGAATGCTGTTTCCACTTTTATTTTTCAACCCTTTAATTTTCACATATTCAAGTGAAGATTATTGCTGAGTTCTGTAATGTGAGACTGAGATTCTTCAGGGCCTTTTTGAAGGGTGTATAATATATAATAATAGTAGTTAATATACAATAATAGTGTGTATAATGCATTTCTTACACCTTATTAGAGAAGAAGAAATATTTATAGAAATTTTGTGTTTCACCATTGGAAACCTATAAAAACAGACACACTTCTGTATGCTACTATTTTATATGGCGGTATTTCAGTTTCGTCTGACTTCACAAACATAAATTATACATATATCTGTCCATACATATACATTACTGTATGCACATGTAAACAAATAAATAGATTTATATAAAACCAGGTAACAGGCGGTGTCCAGACTGAAGAGTCTTAAAAGATAACTCTCATTTTACCAGAAACATCTCAATTTGCCCCTTACTCTGACTTGCTTGTAACATATACATGTCTGTGTATAAAGATATATTTTATATAAATACAAGTATATGCATATATATATATACACAATATATGGGTTAATCTTACATATTATACATGCTTTTTAAATCCTCAACTTCTAACACGTGCAGCTTTCTGTTTACATGAGCAGAAGCTTCATTACAAACCATGTTCAACCTTGTCCTTTCCTCTAGAAAGAGTTCACAGAAGCCATGTAAACAAAGCGTGGCACTAACACAACCTGTTAACTGATGTCACCATCCATCTACTTCTGTGTTTAACCTGTCAGGTCCCCAGGATGGAGTGTGTCTGGATGCCCTGTGCCAAGTGCAGAAAGTCTCTGCACCACCCCATTGTTGGCAAGTGCTGTGACACACGGGAGCACTATCTTCTTTTTCTACCATGTGCCTGCATAGGAGACATGGGACGGCATTCACTCCTGTTCATAGGACTTCCTAGAGACAATCTCGAATTGTTAACACACCTGAAAGAGCAAGTTTTACATCACAGTTTTCTTTTCCTAGGATAGGTTGCTGTAATACATCTCTCAGTGGCACGAGGTTAGCTTGCATCATCACTAGATCACTTCTCAGTCAGTGACTTGCTGCGTTTGGCAAATCCCATTTATAATCGTTCTCCCTTGCTCCAGGTAGCCTAAGTCCCGCTAACCACACTGATAGGAGGGGAGGGGAGGCGTTTCATTTGTGATACCGAGGAGAAGGGGTTCCATACAAAAGAGAGGGCAAGTTTCTTGAACTACCAACCTGATGACTACTCCAGCCACACTATCATTTACTACACTGTCTAACACCAGTGCAGACTTTCCCAAGTGGTCAAATGGGAACATCTTCTGATCCTTGCTGTTACACTGCATAACTGTCAGATTTTCTTTCCCACACCCCCCTTTCCCCTGGCTAAAACTGTCACTAACATGTTCAGACACTGAATGTTATAAACTAAGGTGTCAGGATTCGTAGGGTTAGTTCATCCCTGTAATATGTGCTGAAAATATTTCTTCTGCCTTTTATTATACGGGTTCAACTTTTTTTTAATATATTTCTTCATTCAAAAGAATAGATACTAGGGCTGGGGATTGCAAAGCTTCTTAAATGCTATTTACTGCCAATTCTCTATAAAATAATAGGTAGAATAAATATTTGTGCCTACCTATTTAAGAGCAGGCTTGTGTATGTCTTACACTAACCTAGTATATGCAAAGCTGAGAGACAGTCATGGTCACCAAGGTCAGCTTAAATTCACTCCAGGATTTCCTGCATTTCTCATTAGGTTTAAAATAGCTTGCAGTACCACACACCATGATTTCCATTGAAACTATTGGCTCATGGCCTATGTGCAAAGTATTTTTTTCCAGGGATGGGTGAATATCAACTGTTCTCCTTGAAAAAGGTAGCTGGTATCACTACTAAAAGAAAAATCTTAAGAGCAAGAAGAAAAATTAATAGGAGAAAAGAGAAAAGGAAAGGACGAAGGGAAGAATACAGCTAGCTCTGACCTAGCTTGCTTATAGGTCTCAGCTGAGGATTATCGCTGTCCCTGGGCTGCACTGCAGGATGTGAGGCGTTCTAGCCATGTCTGCACAACAGAAGCACATCTCGCACTGCTGCTGACACCTGGCACCCTGAGTGGGGGAAGAAGAGCTCACGCTGTGCTGACCCAGCTGTGACTCTGATCTTCCCACTTCAAAGCAGGAAGGCTCCTGCAAAAGTCAGCCTGGGATTCCTAAACCGTTTTTCACACAACAGATGAGCTGCATTTGATAAACCAGAACATATAGTATAATTAGGCCTCAAACAGCATATCCTAATTACAAACACAGAATTGTTCTCATTTCTAATGACAGGGGCATAGGGAGAGGAACTCCACAAGCACAGATGATCCCCAGTAGCCACAGCCATGGAGCAGAGGTGGTGTGCCTGGAGACGCGATGCTACAGAAAGAGGACAACCAAGCTGTTTAAAACAAAATTTTACAGTGTTTAGGCATTGTTGCCACCAGGAACAGGCAAGGGGAGTGGTTAGCCAGAATGTCAGGCAGCACAGGGTCCAACTCTTTCTATCAGGCTCACAACCTCATGTGCAGAAGATGGCAGAAGGACTTGCAGTTGAGGACACAGGCAAGGCACTATGTGGCAGGACACCCTTTCTCAACAGATAACATGGCCTGCTGAGGCCTGATGTGAGTTTGCTACAGCTGCTGGGAATCAAAGTTTGGGGCCTGTGAAGTGCCCACAGCATGCTCCAGCACAGCACGAGATAGGTATAGTCAGGGTAGTTCATATCCGTCAGTTCTGGTACCAGCCACAGCATGACCATGGCTTCACAGTACACGCTGAATAGCACTGGATATCAGCTCCAGTGGAGGCTCTCAGATGGGGTCCAGAGGGGGACAGGGACCCTCAAAACCACCCCAACATATCAACTGTAGAACAAAAAAAGTGAGGATCAGCAAAACTGGGCCTGAACACAAAGTTCAACTCCAGCATCCCTGTGAATAGTGTTGCTCCATCCAGATCAAGCTGCTCAGAGGGATTTACCTGCATTCAGGAAACCCTAAAGGTCTCACAACTAGTTATCAAGCATGAGGTATCACTGCGATCCCCTTGCTACACCTGCCCCTTCTACCAGGGGCAGGAGTTACCATCAGAAGGCCTTTTCCCCCAACCTTTTACCACTTTCAGATCCAGAACTAAAACTGGTATTTCAGTTTGTGAAACTGATATTTCCATTTCAGCCTTGCCCTCTTCTTTTGCCTTACCCAATAACCTGCTTCCCTGAAGGTCCATTTGCAACCCATCCTGAGGTCAGTCAGGTGCAGGTCTTGCTCTAGCAGTGGCATAAATCCTGTGTGTGATTACGTGGGTGCTGTTACCTCCTGTTATGACCCTCAGAGGTGGGTTTGCCTGCATGAGGTGAGGAAGGAAACACAGGAAAACCCACAGAGAAGATGGAGATCAAAGTCAGTGGTAGGTTTACCAGATTTTACAATGACCGTATAGTTCTGGAATATACAGTGAAATTAATAACCTGAATGTTTTAACACAGGACACAGAATCTGAGGCTATAATATAGGAAATCCCATGTTACATGGCATGTCTGGCAACCATAATGCTATTCTAGGAAAAGCAAATTTTATGCTTGAGCGTACCACAGAATTCTTCAGTCACTCTGAGCAGATTTTCCCCTCATCCTGTGTTCCTCGATTCTGCATCCTTCCCATTCCCCTCAGGTTCCATCTCTTCATTGCTGGGGCAGCAGAAGGAAGAACAGCAGGAGCAGAGGATATTAGACCTTGCTATTAGACGCTGTGCCATAGCCGTACGTGGCAACAGGAGGAGAAATTACAGGGAAAGTCACGTTCGTCTCCTGTAGCCTTGGGACAGAGGATGCCCAGTGCAGATGGCATCTTCAGAAACCTAAGTGCCAATTTCTGCCAGGTCAGCGCTGAGCAAATAAAAACTAAGGTTTCAAGAAACACATAACTCGGCCAGATTTGGGCACCTCTTTACAGATAGGAAGAAAAATGCACACCATTTGTGAGGAAATTTCCAAAAGACCTCAGGCTGAGGTCCCTACCCTACATGGAAAATATAAGTGCACTCAGGCCATTTGACGTAAGTAGCTGAAAAATGGAGTCTTGTTATGGAAAACCTTAAACCAGAGAGACTTTTACTTGCCTTGCTCACAATAATTATATTAAAATAGAGGCCTTATACAGTGCTTATTATTTTTACTTAAGGTTGTGGTCAATTTTTAAACACCATTAGACTGAATTTAGAGGGGGAAAAAAAGCTTTTGTATGAAGTAGTGAAGTAATTTACACAGGATCTCATGTGAGGCTGATGGCAAAACCAGACACAGAAATGATAAGTGGAATCCTGCGCTTAGGAAAGTAAAAGAAAATTTTGCCACTGGTTTCCACAGGATCAATCTTTCTATATATGGTGACCAATTCATAACCCAAATTCATTTTGCCCATCCATGAAAGACAGCTGACTCTACATGAAATGCAAACACTTTTTTAGCAGTATTCCTCAGTTTAGGACAGGTGGGGACAAATAAAGTGAAGTGTCAATGGATATTTTATTTAGGCAACTATAATTGCTCAAACTGGAATTCAGCCAGGTCACTGCAGTTAGCGTCCCTCTTCTGTTATGCAAAGACATTTGTCTTTATTTAATGCTGGTTCTGACAACTCCAAATCAGAGGAACTAATTAAACTATTAAGGAAACATAAACCAAAACCATAAAAATTAGATTTTCCTGACTTTCCCTTTATAAAAGAGAACCCGCCATGTTTTCAATACATTCAGATGTTTTTCTTGCATTTAGGAGGATAATATTCTTTTTTTTTTATGGAATTTGTATGAAGTTCTAAAAGAAATGCCCTATGCATAGGAAGTCCATATGGTACGATTACTTTGGCATAGAACCAGAAGGTCTTTCTGGTTTGATCTTTAACTTGTCCCGAGCCTATTAAATAACTGTTAAATTCTATTTCTAGCTAGTTAAAATCCTCTATTGGGTCAGAAGCTGTTTCTCACAATAAGAAAAAAAAAATCTAATAATATCTCATGATGGGCAGGTAGTGAAATACCTCTTTCTTCCACTCTTGGAACTTGTGGGTACTTCCAAAATACTTGGCAAATGCCTGGTAACCAAATCTGTCTAATATCTCAGTGTTAACTCATGTATATGATACATATGCAAAGCAAAACATTAAAAGATACAGCCAAGACTGCTGCAAGATGCCCTCTTTAGACCACACAGACCTTTCTGATCTTTCCTACTGCTGCCACAGAGCCAGAAGACTGAGTCTGGTCCCCCTGCCTGTATGGGAAGGCAGAGGGCTCAGTGCAGAGCCCTGGGAAGTGCCATACTGACATACCTGGGTACCTGCAACCTCCTCCCAGTGCCAGGGACGTGCCCAGAAAGAGGGGTTGCTGGCATGGGGCTGTGCCCCAGCAACACCACTCCCGTGTAACTGCAGAGAGGATTTGCTAGTCAGGAATCATTAGGGTAGCCCCAAGGACAGGGATGTCCTGAGCCACCTCCCATTCAAACTTACAGTCCACAATATCTCCAAGCTGCCCTAAATCTGTGAAAGCAGCATCATCTTATGGCCTTAATTACCCAGGAAATCCTGCAGGCATTGTGAATGACTTCTGAGGTGCAATGTTAGCACGTTAATGAAAGAAAAGTTAAATGAAGTAAACACTAACTCTCGTGAGTCTAAGATTGTTTAAACAAGCCTGCAAAATCATCTATTTTTAAAAGCATTAAAGTGAAATTAGATAAACTTTCTCCATCTGAAAATCTTGACGCGTGCCTGAAGATCTGGTAAACGCTTTTACATGTATCCCTCAAAGATGAACACCAATTATTCTTTGACGTTACATGTGAGGAACAAAGGTCTAGATTACCACTATGAAGGTTAAAGAAAAGATCATACTATGAAAAAAAAATATATATTGGGAGTGGCAAATTTATGGAAGCCTTATACTTGTCTCTCATATAAGTATATCTTGATATTGCTGCACATTATATGTAAAAAAATAATAATCCTGGTACAACATCAAGGCTCAATTAATGTGTACTCAAAACTCAAAATGACAAAATCAAGGAAAGCTTTTCTCTTTTTTAGCTCCAGGCAATCTTAAAACAAAAGCAGCAGTGTTCAGAAGAAAAGATTTCTGGGGAAAATAGCTTCTTCTTTGAGATTAATATATCTGACATTGTCAGGAAGTAAATCCTGTTGCTGCCTTGGCAGAGTTTTCTTCTCCATCTTTGCTCAAGAGCCAAATTTGAATTTTCATGGCCCAGAATACAAACTGTTTGCAGCTTGTGCTCTTCCAAGGAAATCCACTCTGTCATCTTACACTACTGAACTGACCAGCACTCTGCATACCAAAGCCCTTTGTGGGTCCATGGAGATAATCTCCTTGACTGATTTTATTACAAGCAGAATGTTCATTCAGGAAAGACATAACTGGCACACAATGATCAAACATTATAAAGCTATTTGCAGTAAAAAAAACCTTCATATAGAAACTATGGGAAGATTATGTAAATAATTTATTTTAAGATCAGTCAGCTAATGTTATGGCTAAGATCAATGGGAGAAATGAGATTCTAAAAAAAGCAAGACGACTAGAGTCAAGAGGGAAATAGTACCTTATTTTTATACATATAAGATGAACAGTAAAGTTTAGTCACAGTTGAGCTAATCATGATAATCAAATAGCAGATTCGGCAAATAACCTGTCATGTTTTGTAATGCTAGAGAGGCCATGCTGCATTGCCTTTTATTATCCAAAGAAGATCACAGATTTGTTCAGGTTGGAGGGGACCTCATAAGGGCTCTAGTCCAAGCTCCTGCTCAAAGCAGGGTTAAAACTGAATTCATACCAGGCTGCTCAGGGCTTTGTCAGCCCTCTGCAGACCTCCAAAGATGAGGTTTCTCAGCCTTGTGAGGCAGTCTGTTACAACAACTAAGTGTCCCCATGGTGTATCTTTCCCCCTGCTTTATATCCTGACACCCCCGCACCCCTCTTCCAGTTCAATTTCAGTTCAACAAATCTCTTCTTCCTCCTCTGTGCACCACTGTGAAGAGCTCAGCTTTGTCCCCTCAGTGACCTTTCCATAGATACTGAGAGTTGCTGTTAGGTCCCCTCCAAAGCCATCTCTGCTCCAGGCTGAACAAGCCCGGTTCCCTCAGCCTCTTCTCACCGGGTACATGCCCCAAGATACAAATAGCTAAAAAGAACAGCATCCTAGGTGCAAGCCTAAGTGCCTTTTCTTCTTTCCCTGTGCCTTCAGGATTCAGGACTACTTTTGTATGGAACAAATGGCTTACATATCTCTGTGTACAGATTTAGCCTGGAGGCTTTTTATTTTTCCTATAAAATAATAAAATATTTTAAGTTACTAAAAATCATCGTCCCTATCAAAAATAATTGCATTGCTATTTTGCCTGTCTTCCTACCTTCATAACCATTCTGATCACCACCATGTCAATGCCACACTGGATACAAGACCCCAAAAGATCCATGAGATTTCTCTTACCTACTTTCAGCTAAAATATGAGAGAGAGAGATAGATAGATATATGTAGGTGAACATTAATAATAAATGTTGGAAAGCAACCTGTCTGTATGACACAGCTACTCTCCCTTTTCAGTCAAACTGCCTCCCGCAGATAGTAAAACGTGCGGTTACCAATATTACTCAAAACATGAGTAAATTTATCAGTAGAAAAGTTCTTGTAAATGCAACAAAAGGCTATAGGGGCATTTGCTGCACCACATTTACATCCAAGTACTGGTCAGCCTGTTTCCACTTTCACTTGCAGTAAATACTTCTGGGTCTCTGTATGCAGAACATCCATGCAGTTCACTGTGGAAGAAATGAGTGTGACCCAGCTTCTCTTTCCATATCAAACAATAATTGATTTTTTTCCATTCAACCTTCCTGGCCCAAGAAAAGTTTTCCTAATGTCCAGAAGTTTCCAACTATACGGAACAGTTGTATCCACAGAAATTCAACATCAGTTTCTTGCAAATCCTGCTCAGTTTGTCATAGATTATAAAAAATAATAGATAAACTAACATCCCCAACAGATTTCTCTCTCTCAAAAAAAAAAAAAAAAAAAAAAAAGAGGTCAGCAATCCTGACCACAGCTGCCACATTTCATTGAAACATTCAAAAGTAGGTATCAGCAGCTTCTTCTGTGTATAATAAGAGCTATCTAAATTAAGGCAGTTTCTTTGACTATAAAATATCTTTTCTAAAAAGAAGAAGAATGTCTCTTCAGAATTTTTTTTCTTCAGTCAATTTGGCTTTTTGCAAAAGGCTGACTCCATAAAGACCAGCATTATGTCATTGTGGTGTCTGATGGCCAAGTCTGCACTGTATACAAGGTATTTTAGACACAGATTTTCTTCTCATCTTTACTTAAAGTGAAATCTCATTATAGTTTATAATCTGTGATTTGAATTGAGTTAAGATCAACCTCAGGATATCATTTCTGATCCAGTCTAGGTACTTTGGTTCATGTAAGCCTCCACTGACATGAGGCCAAGGTATGCAATCACTTGCTACCTATGCCATCGCCACCTTGATGGATGACTATGAAAGAAGCTGGCTCCTAGGGTCCTAAAGAGGATCCTCTGTGTCAGGGCACCGTGGGGGCCAGGGATCCCCTGAGAGCTGGCCATGGTGGGGGCTCCCTGGGGTGGCAGAGGCTGGCAGCCACAGCCTGTCCCACCATCCCAGCCAAGAACAGGGCAGATGGGGGCAGCCTGAGGGGCTGACGTGGGATCTTGGGCTGTGGGCTGGTGGAGGAACTCTGAGAGGGGGCGGGTAGGGCTGTTCGAGCCCACAGTGCCCTCTGGGCCCTAACAGTCTGATACTATCAGAGAAGTTTATCTACAGCTCAGCTGCTTGTTTTTTCTCTTTCAATGAACCTCTCCCAGCAGCACAGGAATTACAAAAGTCCCATTGGGCTGCCCAAAGCTGCATTGGAACTGATAAAAGGTCATGGTGTCCAACACTGGAGCTGTACATGGCTTTCAGATGGCTGATGCTGATTTCTTGAACTTTACCTACCCTGCTTTTTGGCTGCTTCAGTTCCTGAACTACATCTTTTGTGGCTGGCACTGCACTTCCTTTACTGACTCCTAAGCAAAAAGCCCCCTGCATAGATCTTACTTGGGCATTTCCTTCCCCATGTCACACCTATAAGGATATAAAATTCACTCCTTTCCTACCTTTTGCACATTCCACAGAAGAAGCCCAGCTCTTGGAATAGGACACTGGTAGCCACCTGAGCTGCTCCCTGCAGGTGTAGCAGAAGCACAGTGCAGGTTCCAGAAACACCATCATTGGGCTGGACTTTTCTTCAATTTATTGGGTACAGGATACGTGTAGGGAGAAAAATGAATACAAGCTTTTTACCCTCCAGAGAACTGGACTGCAGTATGCCTCCTGCACTGAAGGTGCCTGTGCCATGATGCCTCACAGCTGACACAGAGGATCTAACAGCTCCTCAATCATCCCTGCTCTGCAGGAAACATGGCAGAAGACTCTTCAGAGGTATCACCAGGCTGTTTCCATTTTTACCAACACACGGGCTTACTGGAGAAGTATCAGTGTACATTGATATAGCAATGTCAATTCCTTCCTTGTTTAACCACTCCCAAAAGATAACTTGGCCTCCTCTGTACTACACTGAAGAGCAGCCCTAAAGTCTGAGCCCTACCACATGTATTACTACGCTGCAACCCACAGTAGCTATCTATCAGAATCCAGATAGCTGTGAATGGTCTCTTTTGTCCAGTCAGCTTTCTCTTGATTTAAAGGCAAACCAAAAAGGGGCAGAGAGAAATAATTTCCAATCTAGCTTTTCAGCCAGAAGGCAAGTTAAAAGACTAATAGATTCACCAAGAAAATTATTCTTCCATAGACCACAGCTGCTCTGTACTTACAGTTAAGCTCCCTTTTAAGATGTTAAAAGTGCAAATATAACTAAATTAATATAAGCCAAATGGAAGGAAGTAAAAGTCCCAACAATATTTAACTCTGCTATCCATAATGACTGGATACATGCCTCTGAGACACAATCATTAATCATCAAACAATGCATGAGAATATGACTTAACATCAAAATAAAGGAAGCAGAATGGAATGTTCTACGGAAGAATGCAGTAAAAATGCCTCAAAATATCAGAATAAAAAAGTACTGGGCCTGCTCAAATATACTGATATGAAGCAGCAATAAGTCTGTCTGGACAGTGGTAATTATTAACAGGCTGATACACACTTTTTTTTTTTTGAATGAATAGAACTAGGCTGTTATTAAGTGCACAGAGTTCACCCTTCCCTCAGCATTAGAAACATCAGATAATGGAACTAGCAAGGGCTGGTGTTGCATGAGCTAGAGATGGGGAGGAAGAGGATAGAGTTTGAACTTTACAATATTATACCATTCCTATTAAACTTTTTATGAGAAGTAGTAATTGTAGTCTGACAAGTTCCTCAGTTGAGTGTTATATACTCAAAATCACAAATGACTTCATGCCCCAATTTACCGAGATCCTTAGTTTCAGGGGAATCTGACCCGCATGACTTTGTCTTTTTGTTTTAATTCTATGTGATCTGTTGCACTTTAACCCATAATATGTATATGCAATAGTTCCAAGAGAGTGACCTTTCAAATTAAAGAGATCTCTGGTCTCCATGTATCTAGACTCCAGAATTTCATCCCACAGTGGATTCCACTGAAGTTCAAGTCAGTCAGGTTTTAGACCCAAAAAAATCTTTCCCACCAACCAGGTGTACAAAAGCACCAGACCTTGTAGAATTTCAGGACTCAGGATTTTAATATTACTCCATGGAAAGCTCCCCTTTGCTCTTGCTTCCATGGAAACTTACCTTCCTCTCGGCACCACTGAGGTGAGATCTTGTAGCAGACACCCCCAGTTCTGCTGCTGACCATGCACCCTGCTTTCATGTAACAAACTATCTAAGCCAGAGGACTATTGGATCCTCTAGAGATCTCTATATTTCATCTGGTCTTCAATCAGTTACCTATTTGTTGAGTTTAATAACTAACTTTGTCTTTCAGAAAAGCAGCCAGTTTCAAGCCCACTTAGTGTGGTTTTATTTAGCCTCTAGCTGAAGATCCTTGTCTTCACTCTATCAGAAAGCAAAGAATATTTCCCCCTTTGAGGGTGCTGACACAATGACACTGGGGTATCTCACACCATCTATTTTAGCAAACACTTTGGCTGCTGGTCTCTCACTAACAGACCTTTTTCCCTGACACTCTTTGCTCCAGCCTCTGCAGTCTCAGCTTTTTGAATGTAGGCATGCCAAGATGAGACACACATGCAATTAGCAGTAGCTGATTAGCTAATACATAGAGAAGTGAAATCACCTTGTCTTTCCTACTCACTCATTGATCCACTAGTCACATAGGGGAAACTCACGCTATGCCACACTAGAGCTCATTTTCAGCTACTTTGTTGGGCTGACCCAGAAATCTTTGCCAGGGTGGCAGCTTCTCAGGATACAGTCTTCTTCCTGCAGGTAGCACCTCCCCTCTTTATTCCCCTGCTCTTGACTGTATCAAAACACTTTTTCTGACTGAATTTACTAGTGGATTCAAACCACTCTGTGTAACTGCAATCTGCAGTAATTAAGAATCCCACATTTTAGTGTCATTTGTAAAATGTAGCAGGATTTGAGAGTCCTGACTAATGTCCCTTGTGTTACTGCAAGGTAACAAATTTTAATGCAACAAGATGACCATTGTAATCATTTAGTGGACTGATATCCTCAATAAAAACACAGGCCATGAAATCTCACCCAATAATTCCTGCACTGGACCACAAATTTCTTCTCAGAAATATAATCCCATCTTAAAGCTTCCATTGATGGAGCATCTGCCATATCCTTTGTTGAGTTGTTCCAATGTTCTCTTAGGATCATGCTGTTTGGCTCATATTTTCTTAGACTCAGGCTAAAAATACATGTCTGATCACTATTTTGAATTTGTCTGTCTTCATCTCTGAGCTGTTTGAAATTACAGTCCTATGTTCATTGTGCAGCCTTACATTTCTTTTTAGAAGTACCATGTAATGCTTCCTGTGATAATCATACAAAGAACCATAAATGAACACAAAAGAGGGAGAGAGGATATAGTGCCCTGTAATATATCTATTGTTGATAGAAACTTTGCTGAAGGAAAAATAATTTTCACATATATACTTAGCATTGTATAAAACCATAAGGCTAGACAAAAGTAATTTTTTGTCTCACATTTAGATCAAAAATCTGTAGCTCAATGTGCAGAAAAGAGAATGGTTGTTTATAACAGTAAGGTAATTATATTTTTTTTTAAGCTACAAATAAGAAGACTTGCTTTTTAGTGTATTTTAAAATGAAAAAAGTCTGAGATTTGGAGATATAAGCTCGTGTTTCTTCATTTAGTGCTTCAGTGTCAAACCAAGGGAGCTATCAGTATATTGTGGAAATATTTCTGCACAACAAAAGTAAATGGAAGTTTTACTTTGATTCACATGCATGCAGGGTCAGATGCTGTATAAAATTAAGACAGTGGTTGCTATCCCAGATCAACCAGGAAAAGAAAGACCTGAAATTAGAGTCTGGAAACCTAACCATTCTGGCACTTTAACATCAATACATCAACTAGAAATAAACATCATACCGACTTACTGAAAAAACCAATCGACTAAAGCCCTGCTGTAAGATGCAGTAATTTAAATTCATTATTTAAGCACATGCTTAATTTGAAACACAGGCCAGAAGCTCTGTAGTCTCTGATAGGATTTAACGAGGTACTTAAGGGTCACTTAAAACCCAGTTTGGAATAAAGTTCTGACTGAGAACAAAAGCTTTAAAGAAGAGTCAAAAATAGTTTTAAGAGTTGCCCTGCCTTGACCATGACAATCAGAAAGATAAGGGGAGATTTCAAATTATTACTTTTAAAGATAGAAATGTTTAGTTAAACCACAAGCTACAGTAAATATGGACTGAAACGTGTGACAGACATTATAAAAGAAAGCTTTGAAAAGATTGCACAGATGCACCCCCCACCAGACTCTAAGCAATATTCTCTGGCTGTACTTATCTTGTCAGTCTCCCCATATATACAAACACACACACCTCCCAGTGAGATTCTTGGAAAGCCAGTATATGGACTGTTTCTAGGCTTTGGTTTCTTGCTTCATTGCTGACAAGAGAGGAGCTATTTACAGAAGGAGCTTTTACCCCATGCAAGAGGGAACTGCAGAACTGTGGTGGGCTGTGGACAAACAGCTTGGGGCAGGCAGGTTAGAGGGTGCATGGGCGCAGCCCATGGGGTCTTTGGATTCAAGCCTGAGGAGGCAGAGGTAACAGAAGGAGCTGCCTTGAGAGGCAGCAGCAAGGAGCAGAGCTTTGGAGACATGGCTTATAGCAATAAGGGAAGGCACTGGCTCTGATTTTAACAGCTAGCTGTTCCAGTCCTCCCATACACTGCATGTCCTCTGTCAAAAAAAGATGTATTTGCTTTATTATGTCTGAGGACATACCTCTGTTTTGAGGCTTGACACCCACTTACATGGATGCATTTACTTTTGCATCACTCAAGTCATGAAACAAGGCATTAAAAAGGGGATCAAATTAGGTAATTCAAAGGTTATTGACCCTACCTGAAGATCCTTTTTACACTGCCAATCTGTGTTAAAGCCTTTTGCTATAAACACCAGTCAGGCTCATATTTTGAGGAAATAGGATAGACTTGCTAGAAATTATAGAAATATTATAGTCAACAATTTCAAATCACTAAAGTATAGCCATATGCCATTGCTATACCATCTATGTAGTATGTCTCCTTTCCTGTTTTCAAAGAAGGTATTAGGAACATATCATTTATCTGTTATAAAACTTTCCATTTAAGAGCAAAGAAGACACTGAACCTTGTATTAGAATCAAAGTTATAATTCAATGCTCCTTCATTTCCTCTGGAGCACTTCAGATTTCATAGTAGGGGAATACTTTGATTTTGGGATTGGATGAGACTATAATTTTGAGGAAACGGGAAAAAAATGGCATTGGAAATTCATGATCATCTCTATAATCTTTACAGCTGTGCTTTGTACTGGGGTAATAAATAATGAGTAAATAATAATCATTGAAATGAAATACGTACACGTTGGATAGTAATTTCTTATCGTCACCCATTAAAATAGTATTTTTTGTTTTGTTTAGCAAATTGTATTGATACCAAATATTTCTATGGTGCAGCTTTCAGTTATCAGATCATGTATTTCATTTCAAAATAACGCAAAGATTCATCTGACTTTCCTCTTTAGCAACATGATGGATTTTCCCCCATTGCCTTGCATTTCTAAATATTTGGCTTCCACCATTATAGTTAAAATGATACTGTATATATTGTATTAATTGCTCTGAAGATTTTCATCATTGTTTTCTATTGTTTCAGGTCTTCCCCAATGTAATCATGCACAACCCACACTCTAGCTTAAGCCAACTTCACTGTGTCTCTACTATATGCTGGTCTTACATAGGCTTATACACTGCCTTGCACTTGTAGCATATCTATCCACCTCTTAATGACATGCTAGTCAAAGCAAATACCCTTGTGTATGTTTTTTCCTCTCTGTCTTCCCAGGAAGAAACTGTCTGGTGGGAGGAGTCTCTCAGTCAATTTTTTGACTGCTTGGCTTTTCATTTTCTAAGATGCATGTTACTTTGGGTGGGATTCATGTCACCTAAATGCAGGCTTACAACATAGATGTCTATATCGGAGATTATGTCTATATCACAGATAATAAGCCGAGGTTCCTTTAGTGAGCTGGGAAAAAAGCATGCACTTTAGGGACACAAGTCATCCTATCTGTTTTAAGTACCTATCTATTAATTTTACCTTAAGATTTCATTGACCATTCTTTCTACTGAGTAGAAGTGTGACCAGTTCAGTAGCAGACATTTACAGATGTCTGTACTACCTAAGAGCCCACCCTTTGGTGTACATGGAGAAGGCAACATAACCCAGTGCAGGAACAAGGACGTGATTTGCATATTCCCTACTACTGAAGATGATCCTTTTGACAGCATCCAGCAGGTTCCTGAGAGACATGTTTTTCTCTCCTGCCTAGAAGAGGTTTTGTGCTGTGAATGTATTTCTCATCGTGCCACAGGGATGAAGTTTTTGATTCCAGTCTTTACCCTGCACCAGCTGATTTTTGGACGAGCAGGACTAAGGCCACTGAGCCTCTTGAAGGCACAGCCAAGGCCCTCAGCCTAACCTGCTCTTCCCTAGAAATCACACGTACAGGGCAGGAAAGGGGTCCGTGTGCTCCCAGAGGCTCATGTTGGGCAATAAGAATGTTCCTGTTTCAGGCTTTCCTGTGGGCTGATGGATTTGTAAGAACAAGGATCAACAAACATCTATTTGTAGCTCACATTCCTCACTTTTCAGTTTTGATTTTGTGTAATTAGTAGTTTGCGGATATCTCAGTTTGACTTACAGATAATTAGTGCATCACTGATTACTTTGCTGTCTCTAGTGTGTGCTTTTTCGACTTTTAATGCAGCTTGATAGAAATATTCTGTAAAGATGGCAAGTCCAAAATCTTCTCTCTCCTGCTGCTGGACTGCTTGTGGGGGGATTGCCACTATATCAGCTTGTTGCCAGCATCAAGAAATTCCTCCAGCATGCATGAGATGCTCTGAATGTCCAATCTATTTAAGTAGAGAAAACGGGGGAGGAGGAATATGGGGAAGAATGATAACAAAATTTGACAGTATTTAATGGGCCATGGTAGCTGCTCTCAAATGTGGATATAAGAACTTTCTTTTCTGTCTGCTGTAGCAGGAATCAAACAGGGATAAATACTGCATTTCATGTGACAGGCATTCAGCAATCTCCAGGAGATATTTGTTTGTTTCTAAATAAAGTAACACATTAGGTGACACATACATTTTTGGAAAACACTTCTGACGTTAAAAGTACAGAGTAGTAATTTAACAGGCATGAATAAATGCTTTCAGACCCAGCACGATTTTTTGACCTCTTGTTCTGTACAAAAGGGGGAAAAAGATGGCTTTGTTGATATTCAGTAACCAACAGTCACTACCCAGAATACCATGTCTGAAGGTTAATCTGCAGCCAATGTAAGCTGCACCCAAAAGCAAAGATGACCAGTTACCTTTACGGCCATGCAGAAAATCTGAGAAATGGCCCCAGGTCTCTCCTTGCCCTGCAGAGGGTTGTACTCTGTCATCTTTAGCTTGTGCTGGCAACCCTGCAAACTAGCGTGTGACCCAGCCTGGCCTCAGCTGGAAACTTCATGAGAACCAGCTTGTTTCCTCTTGAAGATACCACTGTATGGTCAGAAAAATAGAAGGTGTGGTCTTTCCCATGGTGTTTTGGCACTACTGCTTGTAGTCTCAGCTGCAAGTCACCAGTGGGCGAGCCAATAGGAATGGAAACCAAAAAGAAACCAAAAAACATGCACACAGTTATAGAAGCTTTCTCAAGCCTCAAGAAAGGACTTGATTAAAGCGAAACCATTGTTTTGGTATCTTATCTTGTCTATTCCCTGCTTTCTGCTTGTTATATCTGTGCATGCAGTGGACCCATGGCTGTGGCTCAGAAGTTCTTTTGCTGAACTTTCTGCCAAATCAAACGGCTCTGCTGAGGCTGACAGGCTTCATGGAAAAGTGACTGTGTTGACTTGGGGGGGGGGGGGGGGGGGAGGGGGGGAGGGGTGGGGATTGGGGTCTAAGTTTGGAGGAAAAGAGAAAGAGACAGAGCAGACAGAAATTTGATCTTTTTGATCCAAAAATGTATTTTTCCATTCAAATACATTCTGACAAAGTGCTCAGAAGGTTTTGTTTTCATTCCAATAAAGGAAAAAAATCAATTCTGCGACCTTCAAAGTTATCATGAAGTGGAACTGCTGTTCTCTAGCCAGCTCTAAATGCATCATTAATGGACGCGGTTTTGATCTCGCTGCACAGGTGCTAAGTTGGCAAGACTCCACTGTCATTAGCAAGTTACCCCAGGCTAACACCTGGCTGAAATGAGATTAAGGCCCACTGCCCTTAGACTTTCTCCAATGCACTGCATCTGTTAGAGCACACAATGCCTCTTCCTTGTTTGCAGAGCAGAAAATGAATATATGCTGTGTATGCTGTGTATGTCACCTCCTAACCTGTACCTAAAATTTGGGTGTATAAGTAACCTGTCCCCTGAAAGAAAGTGCCAAATTTCCTATATAGTCAGCAGAGAGAAGTAGGTGTTTGTGAATGCTTCCAGAGGGCAAATGTGTCTGCCTCTGCCTGGAAATTTTGCAGGCATTCGGACTTTTTCCATTGACCCATAAGAGAATTTAGGCAGTAAACTTCAGGACAACTGGTTCACTGGGTGCCTAAAATTTAGTCAGAATCACTTCTTGCTTTCGGCAGATTGGACCGCATCTATTATGAATCTGAGGGCAGCAGTATCTTTGCATAATATGGCCATTATTAACATCACCATTAAAATTATCACTGAAGTAAACAGCATAAAAGCAGTGTAAAAGAATACAATTCCAAAGCCTGCTTAACTGCAGAAGTTTGTTTAAGCATTGGATCTGTTTCAAAGCTTCTGTAACTCATGATATTATGCCAACATCCATAGCACTGCCTAGGGTGGATTTATGTCATTAGTAAGAGGACCTCAAGTTTAGCATAATGTTAAAAAGTCTCTGTAGCTTACAAAGGGGTATCCTTGATACTGGTTGATGAACAAGATTTTATCTTTCACATAATGAATACAATAAGAAAATCTCTAATTTCAGAGGAGCAGTAATTCCGTATTCTTTGTGTTTTGCTTGATCGAAGGAACCTCCAATCTCAGGAGGACCAGTAGACTCAATAATGAATAGCTACCTCCTAAAGTACATTGTTTCTTGAAGATCATAAATCTTTCAGGATTATTACACAGGAAAAAAAAAAAGAAAAAAAAAAGACTGCTAGAAAGAGGATGTTTTCATATTGAAAAATAATAAAAAATCTTTTATTTCAAGTCTGCCTGATGCACAGTAGCTGCATGTTTCTTTCTGTCTTCCAGGAGCATGGACTGTTGAGTAATGACCACAAGTGCATCATCTGGTTGGCCTGACAGGTGATGCTAGTAAGAGATCAATAACTGTGATTTTGCCATTACTATCTTTGGTCACCATTCATTGTAAAATTTTTCTTCTTCTTCCAATATCATACAACTTTATCCAGCCTTTTCCTGCAAAACCATCTTAATCTGTAAATAAATAAAATATATGCATAGCCTGCATAGTCTTTGAATATCATTTGCCAGTTTTCTGGTTTTTTGCTCTCATCATCTTGGTTTTGGTCAGAACCATATTTAACCTGACATAAAATTTAATAATTTAAAAGAAAACTAATTTTATAAAGTTAAGTGTCATTCACTGTCAGCCTGTGTTACACAAGTACCAGCTGTGTGGTAAATACGGCATGCTGAAACATTCTGAATTATGAAGACAAGCAGTAATATTACCTAAGCGCTTACCGCTTAATGCTATCTTCTTTAAATCAGTCCTACCAGAAGATCAAGCTATTATAAAATTTTGTAAAACATATCGAGAAACAGATTGTATTTAATTTCCACCAGCAGTCATCATTTCTGAGCTTTGTGAGTACTGAGTGTTTGACTTTGCAACCTTCACAAATTTACTTGGTGTATACGCATATTGGGTTTTTTAATGTACAATAACCTGTCCAGCTATGCAACATTTCTCGTTCTTAAACACATTCAGGGCTCTGCAGCTGCCTGCAACTGCAGGCCCACCACCCCTCTGACCCCTGAATGCTGAGCTAACACCAACAGCTTCAAGGAGCTGTTCTCCTCTGCGGCACGTCGTACATTTACCTGCCAGGGCAGACCGTTAGGTCCTGCTCTCTGATTCATCTGCAGAGACTAGTTAAAGTGTGCCATGGTTCCAGCCCAGCCCTTCTGCCTCTTGCACGTTGTCTCTGGCCCCTAGCCTGCCATACTCCTTTTGCTTGCCCCCACGTACCCACCACAGCATGCTGCTTCTCTTCCTGGGGAGGCTTCACTACACAATCACAGCAGCAGCCGACAGGTGAATTCCTGGGCCAGGATTTTTGCCTCCTGTTCTCTGCTTTTGATATTCTTGTTGCTACTGAAAACAGGAGCATGTAAATACATGAGGTCACACACTCATCAAGGGTGTGTAAAAAGTAATTTGGCTACTCAATATTACACTGGGAAGGTATTTCAAGTGTGGTCCTACCAGGTTCTGTAATGTTTAGTCTATCTGATATTTTTGTTAATGATTTGGATAATGGAAAAGAGAGAAAATGTGTAGAATTTGCAGATGATGTCAAGCTGGAGGGAGCTGAAAGCTTTTAAGAGGTTAGGATAAGAATTCTAAATGACCTTGATAAATTGGAGGCATTGTCTAAAATTAACCAAATGAAATTCAGTCAAGACAAATGCAATGCCCTATGCTTAGGAAGGAGAAGTACAACACTAGTAAAACTAGGAGTAAAGGAGCAGGCAACCACACCAGGAGGAAGGTTAGTGTGTCAGACAAATTGAATATGCATTTATAACGTGACATTGATACAAAAAAAAAAAAAAAGAAAAAAAGCTAATTTCATTCTGGGTCATATAGGAAGGAATGTTGTATGTGAAGCAGGAGGGGTAATTATTCTGTGTTGCTGCCATTGTGTCCAGTTTGGGGCACTGCACAGCAAAAAAAAAAAAGATGTAGATATACTGGAAAGCAGCCAGAAGGGGAGTAAGAAGAACGATAAGAGGTTTAGAAAACTGGAACTATGAGGAAAGGTTGAAGGAATGGGGTTTGTTTAGTCTAGAAAAGAGAAGACTGAGCAGCGACATGATAATGGTCTTCCAATACATAAAAGGTTATTCTGAAGAGGACAGTGATCAGTTGTTCTTTATGTCCACTCACTGTAGTACAAGAAGAATTTAGCTTACTTTACCGCGAGGAAGATTTTAGCCAGACATTAGGAAAGACTTTTTCACTCTAATGAGAGTTAAGTACTAGGACAGGCTACTTTAGGAGGCTGTAGAATAGCAGCAGAGGTTTTTAGCTGAAGGTTAGGCAAACATCTGTGACCTTATGATTTGCAGGGGCTCCAAACCGAGCCAAATGTGAACAAGTTTTCTCAGGGATAGCATAAGGCACGCCCCTGGCAGCAGTGCCTGTTTCCTGACAAAGCCCTGGTCTCTGGTGTAAAGCAGGCAAATGCTAGCAACTGTCAGCAAAACCAATTCAACAGTTTTCATGCAAACTGTTTTCACATGAGCTTTTTCCCTTTGACCTGTTCTGGGAAGCGGCTGAACACTACAGATGAAACTTTACTCAGAAAAGGATTCCATCCCAGGCAAGCACCTGAGTAATTTCGGTCAAAGTAGTTAATCTGGCAAATTATATGCAACCAAAAACAGGATCTTAAAATACAGAATGTTAGGAAACCTTAATTATAGGTGTTGTTACCAAGCTCCACACGTAATTTTTATTACAGTATCAACCTAAAGATCTAGCCAGGGTCACCATCCTGAGAACTCAGTGAAGGACTGAGGTGAAGGAAATTAAAATAGGTACATGTGTTAATAACAGTCAATAAATTCACAGCAATTATTTGTCTTTAGAAGCTTGACAGACTGTTCTGTCTCTTGATATGGTCAGTTCTTAGCCACCTTCTGGAAACAGGCTTAGTTCATAGGCTTAATTTAAAAATCTTACTTTTATCATTATTTTCCTTGTGTGGTTTTCTTTGCCTCTTGATTCTGCTGGATCAAGCTGAAGTTTTAAAGATTTTCTTTATAAATTTAGAAGCTAGAAATAGCCCTTTGATATGAAAAGAAGTTTTAAAGATTTTCTTTATAAATTTAGAAGCTAGAAATAGCCCTTTGATATGAAAAAAAAAAAAGAAAGAGAAAAGAAAAAGAGGAAAATAAAGAAAGCTGAGACCTTCACCCAAGCACCTGCCCTGAGGAGTTAGGACTTCAAGCAAAATACTGTGAGACTCATAATAATAGCATGAGTGTTGGCAATCCTACTTAAGGGTAGAATTTCTATTTCTTCTAAAAACCCCTTTTTACTGGCAAAGTGGTCACACTGTAAAGAAGACTAGACCCCCTAATATCAGGAGTAATTCAACACTTTTCCAGTGCAAAGTAAACTTCTCAGTAGTTTAACCATTTTTCAAATGAAAAACCTGTGTGACTGTGTGTTTGACAAGTACAGTGGCAGCTAAAACTCCATTCCCAAGCTAAAGGATGGTTGCAGTCACTGAAAAGATTACATAGGATGTTTCTTAAGGTATTGGGGGGCTGTAATTAGTGGAAACATATCTTTGTACACTAGAGAAAGGAAAAAGGTGTAATTATTTTGCACGTTAAATTAAAAGGGGTGAAATAAGATGGGCAGGAATAGAAAGATGTTGATTAAAGAGTAGAAAGAATCTGAATACATGGAGTATGCTTCATTTTGTATGTTTGAACTCTGGCCATGAAAAGCCAGTTAGTGTTGGAGGCTTGTTAGAGCTTGTACCGCAGCAAGACAGTAAACACAAGTGGATTCCTCTATGGAGGGACTAGCCCTACTGCAGCAGGTGCACACCTGAGCAGGTAACTGCAGGCACAGGCTCCTGGCTGCACCCTTCCAGCGTGGAGCTGGGCATGGCAGCAAGGTCTCTGCAAGGGGCTACAGCCTGTCGCTGACTTCTGCAGGCTTTTGACCAGAACATAGCAAGGCTGTTTGCTTAAGCTGGGCTACTTTGCAAAGGAAGTGTTTTCAGACAAAATCTGGCCTTTCCCTTTTACATATATTTTGACCAGCAAAAAGGAACACGGTGCCAGGCAGCATACGATGTATTTCACTGTAAGAGACTTCTGTTCAGACATCATGCCAGAATTTTGATCTAAGCATTGCAGAGGTGGTTTCTCTGCCACTCCCTTCCCCTCATGATATTCTTTTGATATCAAGTCATCTCCTGAATGAATATGTGAAATGAACTGAAATTTGTTTTCTTGTCATGTTTGCAAAATATCCCTTGAAAACTCAGAGCATTTGTTTTCACTTAAAATTTTGCTCAGTGTGCCTAGAGCTTCAATCCACCATCAGACCTCCCACCCACCTGCACCTCTGTAGTTACAGAGTAGGATGAGTTCAAGGAAATCCAGCCTCCATCTGAAGGATACTTCTCTAGCTGACAGTCTTGAGTCAGAGGGTAACTACCTTGCCAGCACAACCCATCCCAGGGGAATCAAAGGGCATGAAATCAAGTCGTTGTGGAGTTTGATTCACCCTGGACTTCAAGGGTTTTGATGCAATCTGTTCCTAGAACTCAAGTATCTGACAACACGATGCAGAAGGATCAGGCAAGTATGTGATACTTTGATCTCAGTCTGAGTGAGAAAGGTCAGCTGTCCAGCTGCAAGCAAAGGAGTTTACTTCAGCCAGAAAGCTTTAACTCTTGTACAGAAGCAAGTTTTGGGGTGGGATAAGACCCCTTAATTCCCAATCATCCTTGAAAGAGATAAAGCTCCTGGGTTTCCTGTGGAAACAATTTACAGAGGAAGTGCTGGCACCAGATGGACATATAGGTGCTTTATAATCGGGCACTAGAGAATTTTGCATTTTTCTGGTTTTATCATGCCATGTTCAGTAGCAAGACATTCAGAAATCCAAGCCCCTTTACCCACATCTGGATGGAAAATGCCATAGGACAGGACTGGTACAGAGGAAGATTCCAAAAGCTAGAAGGAGCCACGTACTTCTTAAGTAATTTACTAAATACCTAATTCCAGATGTGTAATTAAATCTCTGCTAGGATAGATGGGTTTAAAATTAAAATAAGCTTTAAACAAATTTTTTAGGGAACACACTGTTAAAATGTTTCATCTTTTCTGACATTTTCAAGTTTTCTAGGCCAGTTATTACTTTTTTCAAAAGGTAAGTTTGCTTAGTGTTCCCTTAACCCCTGAAGGGTTTATTTTAAGTATTCCATATCTAAGTAGTGTCCCAGATGGGTAGAATAATATAGTATCTTCTAACTCTATGTGCTCTCTGTGATTGCAAACAATCAAATCGCTGCTAAAATTTTCAACATAATGGTTATCTTTGCTTGGTGAGCAATTTTTCATCTTTTATTCATAAGCAGAGACCTGGAAGTCTGCAGGATTTCATACCACTCCTCTGGAAATCTGTCTCAGTGTTGTGCCTCATCTCCATTCTGATGCTGTGTGATTTGATCCATTTGCATGGGGAACTGTGTCTAATTCCTGATGTCACACAGCTGTATTTTATTTTTAAGGCCGTATGTCTTTAGTTCTATATTAATGTTGTCTGAGATCTATCAGCTATTTGCATCATAACAAATTACTTTTTTGATAGGAGATGAAATTTATTTGGAAGCACCTGTTCCTGTTATTGCAACACACCATGTTTTCATATTAGCAACAATACTTGCTTCATAACCCACCCTTGCACTTGCATGTCAGTTGTGCAAGACTTTAAGCTTAGGACATATTGTATTGAAGTTTCTGTTCTGTATGTAACTCAGTGCGGCTCCCTAAGCGTTTTGTGGCCATGAACCCTTCCTGATGTTACATAGCATCATGATGTATGGGCAAGTCTATATTGCAGAGGCACGCTATTCCCAAACTACTTTCACAAGGGCAGTAAAATCTGTTGATGTCCACTGAGATTCTTTAGTGCTTACAGATCACGTCCATCTTCTCTCTCAATGAGCCACTTTATTCGTTAAAGGTTGTGTCTTTGAAAATGACCTTCAGCAAATGCAGAAGAAAACTACTGTGAAATCATGGACATCTTTTGGCTTAAAGGAAACTTTCTGGATTTGGTTAAGAACTACTGAAAAAGTAGAGTGCCTTTTCACCCTCTTCTCTGAGCAAAATTTCCTTCCTCTTTCCCCAGCTCAACCATAGACACAAATCTCCATGATGAGGATTAGCTTCCAGATTCCGGTAAAATATCTTTATATAGTAAAAGAGTAGATTTAGATTTGGGGGGTGGGGGGGTGGGGGGGGTGGGGGGGGGGATGTTAAAAGGATAAGGACAAGCAGATGGCAGAAATTTGTATATATTAGTCATTCAGTATCTTCAGAACTATCAAATGTTTACCCTCCAGAAGCAAACACACAGACCTTTGTCACAAGTTCACAGTCTTACAAATTGGTGTAGATCAACTGAACAGGCTAAAGTCACCTTTAGACCATGGAGGTCCTGTGGTACCTTTGCCTCTGCTTACATGCTCCGGAGCAGGTATGTGCTGTAAGAGTCAACAGGGAACACTGTTGACCTATTTAAAACACAGAAAAAAATTGCAACATGAAGAAGCCTCCAAAACATCAAGCATCTCCCCTCTGAGAAGACCCCATGGGAACAGGAACATGCCTGCTTCTTGATGACTCCTTCAGAAGACCTCAGATGGAGCAGATCAGAGGATGGGGCTAGTGACAGGAGGCACATGTTGAAGGAAAAAGAGGTGTGTGGTACCTACCTCAGAAAGAGAGCAAGCAGTTTCAGAGCCCATGCTGAATGGGCTGACACATTCGGGCCATCTGGGTTTGCTTACATTTGAAATAATGGGTTTTCCATGACCTGGAGCAGTCCAAGATCTCTAATACACAGAGAGGATTACAGTACCCTCATTTAGCCAAGTACATAAATGCTGTGCAAGGCTTGGACCTGCAGCATAAGAACATCTTGCTTTTCAGGGCAAGGAGCTGCGATATGGTACTCACAGAGTATGAGAACTGAACAAATTTAGCTAGGTAGCGGGATACAAAATTAACAGTGGAAGTGAAAAGAAGCTTCTTTCTCTCCCTTTCACAAGCTCTTGTCTCAGAAGCTCTTTCGCTTGTTGTTATACTGCCATCTTAGATAAAATCTCCAAGGCTGATTTCTCACCAACTGCCATCCAGGAATGCTACCTGTAACACCGGATCTGGCCTCGCCCTAGTTCTCTCTGAAATTAATGGGAGGCTTACTTTCAGTTACTTTGCATACCCTCCCTCTAGTTTCCTTCTAGTGTGGACTAGGACTTTAAAATACCTTACTAACAGTGGGAATTAGCAACAATTTCCACCAAAAAAAGGCCCGATGCTGTACAAATTACAATGTCATACCTGGGTGAGGTGATTCCCACCTCATCCCTACAGCAAGCACAAGACATGTAGGAAGGATGGGGTAATGTGGTAGGCTTTTACAATTGCCCTCCTTTCACTACGACATACAGTGAAAGCATTATATGGGCTTACATACACCTGCTAAAGCTCTGACTATTCCCTCCTTTACCAAGATTCTGGGAAATTTCTCTAACTATGGAAAAAAAAAAAAACAACAAAAAACAAACCAACAGGAAAGCATCCTGTTACTATGCTACCATATTTCCCAGTGGCAGTACTCAGTTGCTGCGAAAGTATCAAGTCTTCCTTCTGCCTCCTCAAGGACTGGCTCTCCCTGCTCTTTCCTTGTATTCTGCATTAATGAACATGCCCTTCTGTTCTTCTCCCTTGTTGCAACCTTTCAACTCATCCGTCTGTCACTTGGCAGTAGCTTTGGGAGGACTCTTCCCAGGGACATTTTGTGTTTATTCAAGTGTTGCTGTGCTGTGAGGCTAAAGAAGGAGATCTGTAGCTTCCAGCTAGATCTGTTTATTTCCCAGCACCACATATTCCCATACCAAAGGCAGGAGGGCAGATACCAAGTTGAAAATAAGTCAGGTGACTATTTTCCTTTCTCATAATTCCCTTTAGTTGCATGTGGCCTTTCTGTTCAGGTAGTACACAGTGAATTCAAACAGGGTTTGCAGAATCCTTCTGAAAACAGCTTCTCTTTTTCTTCATGCCAATGTGATTCATTTGCTTTTACTGCAAGACTCTGCTGAGCTTAATGGATAGCAAGGAAGTATAAATGTAGGGAGTGAGGCCAGCCCTTAGCTCTGTAATGGAGCCTTTAAGGACCTGGTAGACCCATTGACCCCATGTTGTAATGCACTGGACTTGGTCCTCACCAATACACTTAACTGACATCCAGATGGAGTAGCAAGAGCTGTATGTGCGTAGTGTGGGTACCATGGCATTATCTTGGGATAGAAAAGCTCTTTCTCCCATGTTAAATGTAGGTGGTAGTAGTTACTGCCATGTGATTTAAGATAGGGCACAGGCTTTTTGTTCCTCAGCCTGGCCTATTTCCCTTCTGCTTGAAATGAAGCCTGGAGCTGCCTTTATCCTGTCCAGACAGGAGACAAAATGTGTCCGTAGATAGCTTAAGAAACTGCTTTAGAGTCTTACTTTTTCAGGAGGCTCTGCAAGGGAGCATACCGAACCCACCACTGGCTAAGCGACGCCGTGGCAGCTGTGCTATGGGGCATGCAACGGCTGCTTTTGGCTACACAGAGTAAACACTGTTGGATTACTTTGTGTATTCCACAGGGTAAGAGCCTGTGCAGAAACACCTGCTGAAGAGTAGTTTATGTGCTGTGACATGCTGAAACAGCAGTTCCTGCTCTCTCTGAGCCCACAAAAAACCTGTATGTGGAATTGCTCATGGTGGCAATATAGGAAATTAAGATAATGCTTGGCATTCAGAACAAGCAACAAGAATAGCAAAGGATAATAGTTCCTTACATGCATACAGTCCTAGGTGAGCATGTGTGGTGTGGATACAACAGGAGAAAAGCCGAACTACCAGCAAAAGTGGTGAAAACTATGATTAGAAAATTACTTTTATTAAAAACAAGCTTTTAAAAGGTGTATATGCTAAGTGGATGCCAGAAACCATTTCATTAGCATTGCAAGAAAACCCACAAGTTAAACAGGTGAAATTCAAAGCTTGCAATAGTGAGCTATTCTGCATCCTGGGAATACATGAATTAAAGATTTATGTAAATACATTAGAAAAGACAGACCAAAAGGAAAACTGCCAGAAAAGAGAATAGCCCTTGCTCCCTGCAGTGCACACTCGACAAGGTTACAGGCTGATTGCAAAGAGGATTGTGATCAACAGAGAATGAAAGGCTGAAGCAGTCCTTGGAACAGTGAGCTTCATCCGGCAGGAAGGACCAGCAACCTGCTAGGGCTGTCCTGCCAGCAACCCAGTGGCAATGGGATGCACAAATACTTTGAGAAACTGCAAGAGTTAAAGAATCTCTGGGTCTGAAGTACCAACACAGTCAAAGACTGCTCCAGAGTAGATTTAGGTCTAGACCAGTAAAGACTGGGGAGCAGCAGTTAACGTTTGAGACCCGGAAATGCGAACACCAGGATTCTTGTTGGTTGCTGGATTCATATCAAGGAATCAAGATTGGGTTGATAGATAGAAGGTCAACTGGCTGTGAATGGCTTATCATCACCTCTAGCTAAACTAAGGGGCTAGATAAACATTGTCTTTTCTCACAAACATGAAACCTAACTTACAGCATACAAATGTACAAAGGGAATAAAAACCTGAAAGATCTACTGATTGCAGACACGGTCCCTCTGTGAAACAAAACTAAAGGTAGATGGTATACCTTCTCATCTGATAAAGAAAAACCTCTCTGCAAACAAAACATGGGTTGTGGCTGTCGGAACTACCACTGAAACCATGGTAAATTATCTGACAATTACTACAAGGTAATCCACAAGGTTCACTTCCGACTCCATTATCAGCTAAAGAAGGAGCTCTGAATATCAAGTGTGATTTTGTGTGTGGGCCCCAGGATGGCAAATTCTACAGTGTAACAGGAAAAGGTATTAAACCCAACCCTCACCCTCGCACAAAAAATCAACTGGAATCATTCAAATACTAGAAAATAACAGAGGATGTTTTGTATTGGCATCCTCCAATAGTGGCACAGGAAAACTGGCATGTTGCAAATGTCAAAATATAGTCAAGACAAAGAAAAGAAACAAGCTAGGTGTTTGGTTAAAGTAGCGTCAAAACAAATAACAATGTTAATAATACAATTAGCTATAATAGTTGGTTGTGAAGCTAGGCACCAAGCTAATTCTCAAAGCCAGCAATGAATCTGGATTAACCCAGATGACTGTGGGGTTTTTTCTGTGTTTTTTTTCTGTGGTGTTCTTTTTGTATATAAGAATAGGCAATGTATTATCACAGAACCTGAAGACCTACAACTTGGTCAAATGAATAATTCTTCATCCAGTTATATGCAATAAAATTGTTGTTTGTTCCCACTGTTTTATTTCCCAGGATGGCTATCATATTGCACATCATACTGCACTCTTTACATTCTGCATCTCTCCTCCTCACCTGGAATCCACTCCAGGCTACTGAGGACTGCTCAGGATTGAATGTGAGAGCTGCTTTTTGTCATCTTTGTTAGCAGGAAGACAACATTCAAACATGTGGCTATACTACTCAAGAATAGATATACTGATTCACACCACAGGTCAGTCCAGCCTATTGTCCACTTCCAGCAAGTGATGCTTAGGGAAGAGTTCAAGAGCAAGGCAAGCATGGAGTAAGACTTCATGCTCTCCAGACCTCAGCAACTTGCAGCTGGGATTTCTTTGGCTGGAAATATATCTATCTGTTTAATGAGTCTTGGTAGATCTTTTTCTGCCATGAATATGCTCAGTTGTGTTTGAACCCATTTAAACTTTTAACAGCTATGGTAATTTTCAGCAAGGAGTTCCACCAGCTTAGCTGTTTCTCAATTAAATCCTCTCCTTTTCTTTGCTTTGAAGTTTCCCATACTAGTTTCATTTAATGATTCCTTGTCATTATACTATAAAAGAAAGCAAACACTTGCTACCTGCCTATAGCATCTTTTGCTTTATCGTTATTTCCCATCCTCTGGTTTATATTTTCAACATCAATCAACAGCTTAGTATCCTCATTACTAAAAGATCCAGGAGCAATTAAAGCAGAAAAATGTATTCCAGTTAGTGCAGAAAAGGTCAGTAAGAGAATATTTAGTATCAGGACTAAATCTGCTGCTATCTAATTCCCACATAACTGAAGGAAGAAAGAGGGCCTCAAAGGGCTCAGTTTCCATTGAACTCAGTACATTTCAAGACGAGGCTTTGAGATGAGAAGTGTCTTCACCATCAGGTTCCACCAATCTTAACATCTACTAGGTACAGTTCAGTCTGACCACAGGCACCAGATCCTGGACCCATCAAACAGTAACAGTTAGGGGTTTGTGGTCTGCAGGGAGATAGATTTTCCCATATTTTTTGCTGTACTGGTGGTCAGGCACCAAAGCACCATAAAGATATACCTATGAGTGGCATAGTAGATACCGTCATGTGTCATCTTATTTACATTACAAATAAGTAAATTAAAGAAAAAATCTTAAAGGAAAAATACTTCTCTTATCTGAAAATAATATTACACAAGTTTCTCTTTTTGGAAATTATCCATTCATTTTCTTCATAAACATTTACTAAGGAGAAAAGTATTTTATGAACATATGGCACTTGTCTCTGTTTTGGATGTAAAAACGTCTGGTATTTTGCTGACTTCATTTCATTGTGAGTCACTGTGTAGCTTTGTATAAACACCAGGGTATTTTCATCAATTAGAAATAACTGAGATTTTCAACATAACATTCCCATATTTACTTGTGCTTGAATAGTTCTGCTGATATCCTAGACAATACACATATAGAGGTTTATACTGCACATACAGGATCCCTGTTTCTAAAAAGTTCTAGTCAAAAAAATAATGCCTGAGGACCCATGACTCTGCGCTAAAACCCCACTGTATCCACCAGCAAAAACCCTACAGATCTTCCCTGTAAGTGAATGTTCTCCATCAGTTAAGATACTGTGGTCAGGAAAGAGAAATGGTCTTTGAAAATCTCATTCTAATAGAAAAAATTACTATTATCAAGTGGGCTGTTTCTTATGATAATTAGAGCATATACAGAATCTCATCCAATTATTTCAGAGAAGTCTTTCATTATAACATGTTCTCGCATGTTGTTGGTAACTGGATACCCAGAGTGAACAAATTAATTGCCCTATCAATACTCCAAGGACTCGATTGATCCTGTCCCAGTTCTGGAGAACTATAGGAGAAAGAGGGCGCCAGAAGTCCTGCCCGCCTCAGGAACCTTGTAAAAATACTCAATTAGTCATGATCCAAAGTACTGACACAACACAGAACTGAGACAGCAATCCAAGTTGCTGTGGTGGCGTCTCTAGAAATGGCAAAGATGTGATCACAGGACAAGCATCAGAAATAGGTTAGAAGCAGAAAGTGCTTATCTTCTTACTGAGGACACTTTCATAGCGATACATAATGTGGATTCAAATCCCTTTAGGAAAAAACTGTCTATAGCCCAAAGCTCCAGCCTTTGAGTTAGCAGGTCAAATCGAGATAAGAGCTGTGTGAAGGTAGCCCATCCATGGCTGAAATCATGGCTGAAATCACACTTTCTAGTCAGTTTACTTCTCAAGGCAAAAGGGGAGCATCTTCCTCGACCCCATCCCAGTGAAAACAGGAACCACCTTTGCTGTTTGTCCTCCCACAAGGTGACACTAGGTGGCAGCAGCTGAAGTGGCAGCAGGAGCTGCAGACCTTTCTGGCCCAGAAGGCACTTTGGCAACCAGGCGGCGTGGAGCCCTTGGGGCCATCTGAGAGTCGCTGCTTCTCCCTCTGCCTTACTGCCACAGAAGGGGCCACGGTACCCAGGCAACTCGGGAGATGGAGTACGGACACAGAAATGAAGTCACCTGTGCCCTAACTTTCCTGCTCTATTACTATTTCATGCTTTTCTCTACACTGACTTACCCATACCTGGTTGGTCTGGTTTGCATCTGAGGCCTCTCTGCCTGCATTAAAATGACAACTAATTTGATAGAAGGTGTTAACCAGTCTATTGTTCTGATTGCTTCTTTGGACTTGAATGGGTTAGATTTTGCACAGCGCTGTAGAATACTCACAATACTGACCTTGTTAGTAACAAGTCCAGAATCAACAAGCACAGTAATAGACTGATAATGTCATAATTGCTGTTCAATCTGTTGCATAGCTTCCTACTGATGAAGGAAGCTGATGAAGGAAAAATCTGAGACACTTCAAAAAGCAAAGAGCACAATAAGGGCAGGACAGAAAGGAGTATCTGGGGTACTGCAGGCCCATCAGCCTGACCTTGGTGCTGGGGAAGGTTATGGAGCAGATTGTCCTGAGCGCCGTCAGACGGCATGTGCAGGGCAACCAGGGGATCAGGCCCAACCAGCATGGGGTTATGAAAGGCAGGTCCTGCTTGACAGACCTGATCTTCTATGACAAGATGACCCACCTAGTAGAGGGAAAAGCTGTGGGTGTTGTTTACCTGGACCTTAGCAAAGCGTTTGGTACTGTCTCCCACAGCATTCTCCCGGAGAAACTGGCTGCTCATGGCTTGGATGGGCGTAATTTACACTGGGTAAAAAGCTGGCTGGACGGCTGAGCCCAAAGAGTGGTGGTGAATGGAGCTACATCCAGCTGGTGGCCGGTCACAAGTGGTGTTCCCCAGGGCTCAGGATTGGGGCCAGACCCGGTCAGTATTTTTCTTGATGATCTGGACGAGGGGATCGAGTGCACCCTCAGTGAGTTTGCAGATGACACCAGGCTGGGTGGGAGTGTTGGTCTGCGGGAGGGCAGGAGGCTCTGCAGAGGGGTCTGGGCAGGCCGGACCGATGGGCCGAGGCCAGCGGTGTGAGGTTCAACCAGGCTCAGTGCCGGGCCCTGCCCGTGGGTCACACCAGCCCCAGGCAGCGCTACAGGCTGGGGCAGGGGGCTGAGAACTGCCCGGTGGGAAAGGGCCTGGGGGTGCTGGCTGACAGCCGGCTGGGCATGAGCCCCCCGTGTGCCCAGGTGGCCAAGGGGCCAGCAGCGTCCTGGCTGGTGTCAGAAACAGTGTGGCCAGCAGGGCCAGGGCAGTGACCGCCCCTGTACTGGGCACTGGTGAGGCCGCACCTCGAACCCTGGGGTCAGTGTCGGGCCCCTCGCTGCAGGAGGGACGTCGAGGGGCTGGAGCGTGTCCAGGGAAGGGCAGCGGGGCTGGGGAAGGGGCTGGGGCACAAGTCTGATGAGGAGCAGCTGGGGGAGCTGGGGGTGTTCAGCCTGGAGAGGAGGAGGCTGAGGGGAGACCTTATCGCTCTCCGCAGCTGCCTGAAGGGAGGGGGTAGGCAGGTGGGGTCAGTCCTTTCTCTCAGATAACTAGTGACAGGACAAGTGGAAACAGCCTCAAGTTGTGCCAGGGGAAGTTTAGACTGGGTTTTAGGACAAGATTTTTCATGGAAAGAGTGGTGAAGCATTAGAACAGGCTGCCCAGGGGACAGGGTTGAATCACCATCCCTGAAGGTACTTAAAAACTTGTAGATGTGGTGCTTAGGGACATGGTTTAGTGGTGGACTTGGCAGTTCTGGGTTAATGGTTGGACTTGATCTCAAAGGTGTTTTCCAAACTAAATAATTCTGTGATTCAATATAGGATATGTTCCTCTTATTCTAATAAGACAAGACCTCACTGCCATCAAAATCACAGGCTATTCAAAGTTTAACAAAGGTGTACCAAAAGGCAATGACTAGCAATAGCTTTAGTCTTGCCTTTGGAATATTCTTGCACTTCATGTCCTCTGCTGCAGTTAAAGGTGTCTCACTGCTCTGTCATACCCATCTTTCCCAGCGGGGTTTATTGCCAAGTTCTGAAAATGTGTTTGGGGCTTCAATCTAGAATTTAGGCTCTCAGTTTGGGAAAAGAGCATCCTTTACACAGTAATTCAGATTGTGACTTCGAGCTAGTGAAGATGAAATACAGTGCTTAGTCACTGATGGGAACTGCAGTCATTTTACTCAGGACTTCAAAACTCAGCTGCTAGCTGAAACTTCTGCTGCTGTGTGGGGTAGTCACCTAAAGATAAGTGCCTTCTAAGACAGCCAAACCATTTACATCTTCAGTTAAGCAATTCTGGCAGCGGCCATGCTATCTGTCTGCCAAGCTGTAGGGAAATAGAAGGGAGGGGTGGAGACATGAATAGTCACTGTGCATAAGCATACAAGACATGGAAGCACCGGCAGGTGATCCAGGAGGATTACAGAGACACTGTATGAGTATGCAGAAACAGGCTTTTGGAAGCCGAAAGCCACCGGAAGTTCAATCTGAGGAGGCACATAAAGGGTGGCAAGAAAGGCTTCTACAGGTATAAGAGCAGCTAGAAAAAGACTAGGAAAAGTGTGGGCCTGTTGCTGAGGTGGGCAGGAGACCTAGAGACAAGGGACCTGGAGGTTCTCAATGACTTCTTTGCCTTGGTCTTTACTGGTAACATCAGCCTTCAGCAATTCCAGACCTTGAGACCAGAAGGAAAGTCTGGAGCAAGGAAGACTTAGCCTCAGTAAAGAAGGATCAGGTTAGGGAACATTTAAGCAAACTGGATATAAGCAAGCCCATGAGACTTGATAGAACACACACACAAGTGCTGAGGGAGCTGGCCAATGTCATTACAAGGCCAAGCTCAGTTATCATTGAAAGGTCATGGCAATCAGTAGAAGTTCCTGACAATTAGAAGAGAGCAAATGTCACTCCTATCTTCAGGAAGGGCAAAAAGGAGGATCTGTGAAGCTACAGACCAGTCAGCCTCACCTCAGACCTTGGAAGGTGAAGGATCAAATCCTTCTGGAAACCATTTACAAACATGAAGGACAAGAAGGTGATTGGAAGTAGTCAGCATGGATTTACAAAGGGGAAAACACACCTGACCAACCTGATAGCCTTGTATGATGAAACGACTGGCTTGGTGGATAAAGGGAAAACAGTGGATATTGTTTATCTTGATTTTAGCAAGGGTTTCAACACTGTCTCACATAACATCCTAATTAACAAACTGAAGTACTGGCTAGATAAGTGGATAGTGAGATGGATGGAAAACTGGCTGAACTGCCATGCTCAAAGGTTTGTGATCAGTAGCACGAAGTTCAGATGGAGGCTACTCACTAGTGGAGTACCTTAGTGGTTGGTACTGAGGTCAATACTGTTTAACATCTTCATTAATGATCTGAATAATGGGACAGAATGCACCCTCAGTAGGTTTGCAGACAACACAAACCAGGAGGAGTGGCTGATACACCAGCTGAGGGTGCTGCCATTCAGAGGGACCTTGGCAGGGTGGAGCAATGGGCCCACAGGAGTCTCATGAAGTTCAACAAAGAGAAATGCAAAGTCCTGTCCCTGGGGAGGAATAGGACAAGCTGGGGTCTGACCAGCTGGAAAACAGCTTTGCAGAAAAAGACCTGAGGTGGACACTAAGTTGAACATGAGCTGGCAACATGTCCTTAAAGCCAGTGGCATCTTGCGCTGCATTAGCAAAATGTTGCCAACAGGCTGAGGGAGGTGCCTCTTCCCCTCCTCTCAGCATGGGTGAGACACACCTGGAGTTCTGGATCCACGTCTGGGCTCCCCATACAAAAGAGTCCCTTACATGCTGGAGTGACTCCAGCAAAGAACCACAAAGACCACTAAGGCACGGGGACATCTGTCATGCAAGGAAAGGATGGGAGAGCTGGGACTGTTCAGCTTAGAAAAGAGAAGACTCAGGGGGACTTATCAATGGGACAGGAGGTAAAGAAGATGAAGCCAGGCTCTTCTCAGTGGTATCCAGTGAAAGCGCAGTGGCAATGGGTACAAACTGAAATATATGAAATTTCACTTAAAAATGAGAAAAAGTTTTTTATTGTAGAAGTGGTCAAACATTTGCCCAGAGTGGTTTCCAAGAAGGGTTATGGAGTCTCCATCCTTGCAGATATTCAAAACCCGGCTGAGCACAGTCCTAAGCAGCCTACTGTGGGTGACCCTGCTCTGTGCAGAGGAGTTGGACTAGGTGATCTCAGAGCTCCCATGCAACCTCAGCCAGTCTGTGATTTTGCCAGTCTGTGATTCTGTGTCAAATAGCTTAGTCCTCAGGTGTCTCTCAATGCCTCCTGCACTGCAGAGGCCACCCAAACTCTGCGCGCTGAGCACTGCCGAGCTAAAGCCATGCCTGCCATGCCACATACAGTAAGCATACACAATTACCTGCGCCTTGTTGTGGATCCCTGAGTTCTTCATGTCGTGATCTGATCATTGCACCAGAGAAGGCCCAACAAAAAGTCTGTGCAGAGATACTCTTTTTCTAACAGTAGCAGGAAATGAAAAATCATCTTCACAGTCCAGGGACAAAGCATCTTTTCTGGCAGCTCCCTGGGGAGCTGGTTTTGGCTCACTGTCTTGTTTCCTCAGCAGTACAAGACACTGTAGGATCCAGAAAATAACAGGAAAAGATTAGCAGGCACCTTCTGGAGTCCTGTCTGTAAGATGTCTGGTGCTCTGTTGGAACTATACATATATGACTTCTAAAGGAATAATTTTGGTTCTGAGGAAACAATTACTGAAAACTTGCTAAAAATGATAGAAAATTGAGATTAGTCTGAATTTGGAGCACTCTGCCGGTAAAACACCTTTCAGTGTGAATAAACATTTGCTAAACTGACAGAATTTATGGGCAAAACTAATTATCACCTGCACTGTGGTAATATTGGCAGAGAGCATCTTGGTGATGATAGTGTGCTACTTGAGACTGACAGGGCCCAGTTGTGCTGACACACTTTCATCAGAAATACTGTAATACTTGGTGTTTTCCCTCAAAGACACCACAGCTCCTAAAATACTATGAATGCATGAAAAACTCACTCAAAATATCCAAACCTTGTAACTACTGGCAGAAGCTTGAAAAGACTCTGAAGCTCAAAAGACTAAACAGCAACAATATTCTGGATTATTGACGATTTCATAGAGCCTGATCCATATAATTTGAACACACAGGACCAGCAGTACTCCTTGCAGTTTCTCCTCTCAGGCACAGAAAAGAAATCATCCATCATTGCCATTGTAGTGCTCAACCACCTGTGCAAGGCCGCTGTCTTCTTTGGAAGGGGTGTTCTTTACCTGCAGAGAGGTGAAATTTTATAGTATCCATGAAATGAGGAGGCCAAGGTGTCAAGAAACCTCTTCTTACCATAGCTCCAAGTCATTTCTTCCTTAAATCAGATCTTATGGTCACACACTGTCCAGCTTTATAAACTTCCTGTCATTTTTGCTAATAAAGACTCTGTAAGATTTAGTAGTGGCTTCAGTGGTTCTATGTGTTACAACTAGAAAGATTTTCAGCTTTTTGTCAACACTAAACTTTATACTCATGATACCTTGTTCAACTTCAAGGTTTTAATAAGTATCAGGCTGTGATTAAGATATTTTTGTCAGATGGCGTTTTTTAAAAAATATTTTCATGGAGCTCTCAAACAGCATATGCTCATGCCATTTTTCCCTTTTACAAAAAAAGTATCCTATTGAAATGTTTTGAGAATATTTTTGTCTGCTGATGCACTATGAACAACGGGAGACCTTGCTGACCCCAGCAGAGATTAATGGGTCAGAATCTGTGTCTTTCTGTGGAATGGAAGACGTCAACACTAAAAGCTCCCTTACCCCACAGATAGCTGGTCCCAGTCCTGTTGTTTTTTCCAGTCTTCAGAAAAATCCTTGGCAAGAACTGTCATTTTTCCAGTCATCAAATTTCCAAGAATCTTCTCTTCACATCTCTCTTTTTCTTTTGATGGACTTTCTCATCATACTAAATGCATACCTCTTGCAGGAATGTAGGCCAGACATGTGTGTAAGCCAAAAGGCTTACGCCTGGAACAACAGCAAATGAACAATGAAATCCAGCAACGAGTAGAAAAAAAAGATTTACAAGGATTTTTTTTTTTCCATAAATGTTTCTCATTTTTTAATTGATTTGACTCAACAGTGCAATTAGCTCTTGCCCACTGGATGGCCATCTATCTGATCATGTAGAGACACCAGGTCCTGTGCCACCTTATACATATTTGAAACTGATTTGTCAAAACTGGCAGTACTGAAGAAATTTTTTCACGCTTTAACCTGAGATAGAACAGGCAGAAAAACTTCTTTTTCACTTTTTTTTCCTCAGTCCAGTTATATACAAAAAAGCTTATTTCTTTTAATTGACCCCCTCACTTCCTGTAAATGAGTGAGCATGGTTTTGCCCTTACTGTCTGGCCTATATACACTAAAATGTACCTATTACTAAGTCATTTTGATAGTATTGGTCCTGTTAAAATGGCAGAGTTCCGATTTTTTGGCTGTCCTTCTGCAGGTGTGAGTCTCTGATTTATAAAAGTAGACCCATGATTTTAGTTTAAAGCCCTGACCCAGCTGAATGCCTTAGCAAGTGTTTAATCCTAAATGAGCTGCTCTGCACACTCTTGAATTCACATTTAACTGCTTTAATAGTTACAGACATTTGGGGTGTACAGTTTTAAGATACTGTAATCTGATTTTCACATATAACTCATTAGTTTTGCCCTGTATTATTCTTCTCAGTTTCTTCCACTCCTCTTATGCTGTCCTGCCTCTGGTAAGTTAAGAAATGGAAGATCATCAGTCTTCTGCATATAGTTGTATCTCATCAAACACCCAAAAATCAGAAATGCCAGGTTTTAGTGAATGCAGCTCACTCTAAGGAATAGTTAGCAGATCCCTTAAGTACTAGCCCTCATATTTACATCTTTGTCCGGACTACTACAAATTAAGAGTTCCTGTATATGAAGAACATTGCAGTCAGGCAAACATGACTTCAAACAAATGGAGGAGGGACGGTACTACAGAACAGTCAGCCTCATGTTAGTCCCCGTAAAGGTTACCAAGAAATCCTCACAGAGCCATTTTCAGGAAGGAGAAGGTGACTGGGAACAACCAGTATAGATTTACCAAGGACAAACTGTGCCTGGCCAACACAATTGCCCTTTACAACAGGGTGACTGATTTTTGTGGGCAGAGCACAGCATATGCCATTTGCCTCAACTTTAGCCGGGCTTTGGGCATGGTCTTCCATATGACCCATAGAGACAAACTGGGAGACATGGACCACAGGCAAATTCCAAGGTGGGTGAATGACTTGCTGGACTGGTGGGCTCAGAGAGCAGCAGTCAACACCAAAGTAATGACTCTCTAAGAGCAATGTTCCTCAGAGATTGATATGAGGGCTGATACTGTCTATCATCTTCAACAGCCTGGGCGAAGGCATGGACTGCACCCTGAGCAGGCTGACACCAATATGGACAGCAGCCAGTTGATACTTTGTAGACCAGGGCTTCCGTTAGAGGTGGCTTAGCAGGCTGGAGGAGCAGGCTAACAAGAACTTCACAAAATGTGACAGGCAGATGCAAAGTGTTGTACCTGGGAAGAATAAGCCTGATGCAGGAGAACAGAATGAGGACAGAAGTTCTGCAAGAAAGGACTTGGATGGTCTTAGACAAGTGATATATCTGCGCTGTTCAAAGACTAACCTTACATGGGCTACATTAGCAAGATGGTAGCAAGAAGACTGGGTGAAGAGGCTACCCATTCTATACAGCATCTGTGTGACTCCATCTGGAGTACTGAGCCCATCTGGGGACTCCCCAGCATGAAAGAGGTTTTGGGAAGCTGGCAAGCTGGGAATGTCTCCAGGCGGCTGGAGCAGCTGATGTTCGAGGAGTAGCTGAAGGAGGTAAATTTTTTCAGTCTGGAGAAGACTAAGGACAGGTCTGGTTGCTGTCTTGAACTGCCTAGAGGGAAGTTTTAGAGAAGACAGACTCACAGTCTCCTCAGAGGAACACAGGAAGGAACAAGAAGCAGCAGTAACAGGCTGCAACAAGGGAAAATCTGACCGGATCTGCTGAGGGTGGTGCAACAACAGAACAGAGGCTCAGAAAGGTGGTGGCATCTCCATCCCTTGAGGTATTCAAAATGCATCTGGACTCCAAGCAATCAGACCTAGCTATAAGTTAGAATCACAGAAGCATAAAATCATTGAATCATAGAATATTTCAAGTTGAAAGGGACCCATAAGAATCAAGTCCAACTCCCTGCTTCTCTCAGGACTACCTAAAACTAAGCCATGTAATTAAGAGTGTCATCGAGACACTCCCTGAACTCTGACAGGTTTGGTGCCATAACCACTTCCCTGGTGAACCTGTTCCGGTGACCGATCACCCTCTCAGTCAAGAACCTTTTCCTAATGTCTAGTCTGAACTTCCTCTCATGAAGCTTCGCTGTTTCCTCGTGTCCTTGTTAGCCCTGATTTAAGCAGGAGTTTTGCCTGGATGACCTCCAAGGTACCTTGCAACTGCAGTTATCCTGTGTCCCTGGCTCTAAGAATACTTTAGGTCCTGTTTCCCCTAGTGCACTATGGAGCAGCTGTTGCCATAGCCAGGACCGCAAAGATACAGGACCTAACATCCTTCCCATCTATAGAAATGTCTCTCTAGTCACATTCGAAAATACCCCTCCTTCTTTACTGTTCTTGGAAAACAGCCAGTTTAACAGCCTAACTGGGAAGGACTGGGAGTAAGAATTCCTCAGGGTAGAAGAAAGGAGCCTGGCATGCCACAAAGCCAGTAAAATGACCTTTTTCTCTTTCCTGGTCTCCCACGGAGCGGGGTGTAAGTGCAGGTCACGAGCTGCCCCTGAACCCAGGGGCCAGTGCACTAGACGGGCCATGAGCAACCCTCTTCTGCACAGCCACCCCGCAGCTGTGAGCAGGCGATTTAGGTCAACCCAGCCCCTTTCCACCATCACCATGCTCGCTCCCAACACAATAAATAGAAAGGCTATTTTGTCAAGCGCGGCTGTTTTTATTCAGGAACTTCTCAGAGGAAGCCTGAGTGCGTAAACAGGAAAGCAGGGGCTGTTTTTACTTCACCCATCTATAGCTGGTACATGCGGGCTGACATCAGGCGAAGGCCAGCTGCACCAAGCGCACCCAACAATTTGCTCCTGAGGCAGCAGTACCAGCGGTGGGGCAGGCATGGCCAGAGGGAAATGCAGACAACTGCCCCTCCAGAGCCACTGCTGCCCTGCCACCCCTGTACCCACCCAGCTGCCCCTCCAGGTCCCCATTCATGCTAGGGGGAGCAGGGAGGTAAAGGGGTGCCTGGAGGAACACCCTCACTCCTGAAATTCATGAGCAAGATATTTTCTTCCTGCAAGAGTTCCGGCTTCTTGGTGCAGCTTGCTAATCTTGGGGGGCCTCGCCATAGTCCCTCAGCACCCCCATGCTCATGTGATGTAAAGCACTGCAACCGGGGAGTGCCAAGTACCTATTTTTAGCCCTTGCGGACTGGAATTGCAGGCTGCACTGTGGATCTCCCTGCAGAAACACTGGTGGGAAGGAAAAGCAGCACCACACTGTAATTTTGTCTCTAGTGATGGGGTTTTCTTTCTAAATCCTGAGTATCGGTTTCATTCGCTGCTCCAGGCTACAAGAAATACACTTCACCTACAGCCATACGGTTTTCTCTCCTGCCTATGTGTCACAGTATAATAAAATTTGCAGCATTTCTACGGTCACTATAGAGGTATTACATGACATATGTGTCCAAAGTACACTGGCTTGTACGACCACCTAAGCAATTAATAAAACTGGTTGCCTGCTAGAAGTGATCTTTAACTAAAGGTTGAACAAAATTAGTCTGGAAACTGAGAATAATTTAGAGTGGTTGCTTAAATCACAGAGACACAAAGTTTGGATCTTCATGCAGCTTTCATCAATGTTTTGCTCTCCATGGTCTCAACACCTTTAAATAGAACATCTTACCAAATAATATTTATGTTAATTTGTTTGTTTGCTACCATAGAAAAAAAACAACTGCAACAACAGTGCTAAGGAAACAAGTGTGAATAGTAGTGAAGAAGTGCCTTGGTTATGAGTAATTTCTGTCTCTATTTTAAACATAGTGAGTAAATTCTGCTCAGTTACACCAGCCTAAATTGGAGAAACGTGAATTCTGTGAGAGTTGAAGGCAAAATTTAGCCCACAAGTTCAGATTACTGCTTCAGAAAATAACAAAATCAAGCTATTAATTTTATTAATCATTCTCTGCTTATTTTATACTTCCCCTGTAGTTTGTTACATGTAAAAAATGAACATAAAATTGATTTCCTCGTGTATTTTACTACTTGTTAATAACTTGAAAGCCACAATAGTAGTGATCTTAATTTTCATCATGGAGTACAACAACCATTAGCTCTGCAACAGAAAATGACAGGAGGTATGGAAACAGCAAGCACTGCTCTGTCAGGACAGTACCACCTTATGCTTGATTTTATTGTACAAGTCAAGTTGTAGTGTGGAGTACAGCAAGAGACCTCAGATAAACAGATTTACCCCATGGCTTGCTGGATTTCAGTTCGCTATAAATAGAACCACATTGAGACATTTTTGAAGACATTAGTTTTTCTGCTTTTATCTTATCAGTAAGGGGCCTTACTCGTTTTCTACCCTGTCTTTAACCTGGAAAGGATGAAAAATAATGAAACAGTAAGTTGCAGGCTAGATTCTTCTCTGCTGTTGACCAGCTGAGAGTTCATGTCATACTGGCTCCCAGTTAATGCCCAGCTGCCTTTTCTAAACTCTCCTTCTGCTTTAACTCCATATAGTCCATCTGCCAGGCCGAAGTTGTATACAATTCCCACAGAGTCACTGGATAGACTTCAGCATTTACTAACTTTGCTTAAACTCATCAGGGACCACTATAAAGAGCTGTACAGAACTAACAAGAGTCTTGGGTATTTGATCCAGGGTTTAATTTTACAGTTTCCAGCAAACACACGGTTTTGTTGGGGTTCCTTTTACAGTAAAAAGGCAGAAATTTCTGGGTTTGGCAATGCAAGTTGAATAGGTGACAATAGGCATTGGCTGTTCCAGCTGAGTTTGTTCAATTTATATAATGAAAATAAGTAGCCTAAGACAAGTCCTCCTAGGATTTCAAGCGTGTAGATGAAGCACAAACCACACAAAATCAATGAAATTACAACAAACACAAATGAGAATAGAACCAGATTTGGCACCTCTTACAAGCAATGCAGCAGTGTTCTCCAACATCCTACCAGTATGTAAAGGAGATGGCCCTGGCCGTTCATGTTGCCATCCAATGAGTCTCTGCCAGGTGCTTTTCAGGGCAACTGCTATTTCACAGCTCTCTCAGTCAGGACACAGTGATTTAACATATTTTCTATTTAGCCGTGTGCATGTGTCGGAGTACAGGTAAAGAAGCTAAACAACATCATGTCTGGCTGTGTTGCAGCATCCTTTCCAGCCTCCTTCTGCAGCAGCCTTGCAGAAGTGCAATTATTGAGCCTTTTCTCATCCCAGGGCAGGGAAACATACTGCAGTGGCCAAACTCTTATTTTTCTGTCTTCAAGATAACTTGATATGAGATTTCAAGAGTTCCTGCCTTTCTCTCCCCCTGACCTCCAGAAGTCTAAGACAAAGCATCTCATGCCTTGTTTCTGTGACTATGGAAAGGAAGCAGAAAGTGCCATTTTACTGTGAAAAGCCAGTATTTCAATTTAAAGGAAAACAGCAAGGCAGATCAATAGATCTTACCTAGTGCACGTTTATGAAAGAAATCAGTTTGTTAGGAAAAAAAAAGTTGGGACATTGAGCAGTGAAACCACAAAGCAGGGGGAGTCCAGGACAGTTTCCTGCTGCCTCAACCTGTAAACTTTGAGACTTCACAAAATCCTGCCCCCTTCAGCAACATCAGCTCATATGCAAGCAAATAAGAGCACAGCAGCACATGGCAGGAGAGAGAATCGGCTCCTACATATTCATGCAGGCTGAAATTTGGAGCAGCTCAGTTGCCAGTTCATCCACTGGGGAATGAAAGTCACATGGCTTTTCTGGGTCTGGGAATAAGAAAGCTGTCGGTGTGAAAACAAAGGAAGACATGGTAGAAAGCTACAAGCTACCCAGAGAGTCCTGCCGTACCTGTTTTCAGAAAACAATCAATTAATTCTGGGATGCAAGGGAAGAATTAAAAAACTTCCCAGAGCTCCAATGCGCATTCAGTACCATTCCTCATGGTATCCAGTACAAATAAAATGTGAATAAATAGGCCTATCTAAAAGCATATTCAAGCTCAATTTTTCCTTTCCTTCTAGGTTTCCCTTTCAAGTCTTTTTCTTTGATTTCTGAATGAAATTTCTGCCTTGCCTTTGTGGTCAACCATGCCAGCCATCTAAAGGTCTCTTGAGAAAGAGACTGGTTTCAAGAGTTAGTAATCATGTGTGAAGAATTTTGGTCATAAATAGTTCAGGGATGTTGTCAAGAATAAGATGCAACAGAAATAGTCAAGTTTAAAAAAGAAAAGCAGGAGTAGTCTAACAGAGCCAACTGTGCTTCATTCTGTCACACAGTCCTTCATGTATCCTTCAGCACAGGGCAATTCAGAGGATCCCAATTTCATCTGCAGGAATAAGCTGCTGGTCATATCCTCAAGCAACACAAATCTTCCTGTGTTAATGGATGCAATGTTAAAATTGACATTTTAGAGACATGTACAACCCATCTTTCATGAAGTATCATCAGTACCACAGGGAAGCACCAAAAAGTCTTAAGAGACAGTTCCTAGCTAGCAAACACCACTGACTTAAACCTACACTTACAGCTTCTGAAACTATTACATGCTTTCCCTATCTGCACTGAAAAGGAGACCATAAATTGGAAGATCACAGCAACAGTGTGCCCATATGAATGATAACAAAATCAAATGCTCAGCCTGCTTTTGCTAGTAATCTGGTATTCTGTGCCTCACCCACCAATATGAATGCTGAAGGCATCCCTAAACCACCACTTCCCTACCAAATAGGCTGCGGGGTTCTGTCACTGGGTAGCATCCTACAGCCACTGCACCTGCCTGGGGAAAACAGTGTGGTCAAGCAGAAGGACCTTTGTGGGAATTCAATCAGCCTCGCTGCAGTTCAGCAAAGTTACAGCCACAGGCCAAAACCACAGAGATGTTACATCTTGTTTAATACTTGTCACCCCTGTCACCTGTGAAAGAGCACTTTTTAACAGCCAAGGATCCTGGGGAAAGAGAAGGCAGTCTCTAAGCCCCTCTAAAAAAGTATTCAGCATTCCTTGCTACAGTGCAGGTGTCCTTTTCTAAAAAGATATTTTATTTCTGAAATGTATCAGATTTCTGTTTTGTATGAGTTTACAGAGATTCCCAAAGTATCCCTAAGCAATCTTGGAGTGGTGAATTTATATGAAGTTCTCTCTGCAGCTGTGGTTTTGTCTGTCACTAACAGATGAGGCAGGGAGACTTTTCCCTCTATTGTTTCATTCCACCTGAAGTTCTGGCTAAATAATGTACCTAAATAAAACAGTCCTGTAGCCTTATTTTCCGCTTTTATCTATTGTTATAATGGAGCAGAAGTTCACTACTTCTGCCGAAGCTCCAGTCATTACATCATGACTGAAGTCAGATGGGAGGGAGACAACAACATGTTTACTGTCAGGCAACATCTGTGCACAAAAATGGGTTTTGTACCAGGCTTTGGCTGTGGCAAAGCAGGTGGTCATTGCCATGAGAGCTGATGTTCTGGAGTGCAGAGAGTTCCTTTCCAACAACTAGGGGTACCAGGTGAATGGCAATTCCCTTAAGCATCTAAAGAAATAGCCATATTTAATGACTTGAATATCCTCACAAGCAATCTGGGAGGCCGAATGAGGGTCAAAATCCAGGGGACAAATGTACATCATCTAATGCATTTCCAGTTAATCTGGTTCATGCATCATAGTCTGAAGACAGAGCAAAGCACTCAGAAACTACTGCATTGCTCAAAGTAACAAATGACTTTTCTCAAGGTTTGGACAAGTAAATAGATGTTCTTATTACATGTTTATATGAATCATTTGAAATGATTTATTGGCTTGTTTTGTAATTAAAACTACAGGCTCTGAGTATCACTCAACTTCTGTTGTATGTGTTAAATTTCATCAGTCACATGCACTTTAATTTGGCTCTATTAATGGCTCCAGCTTCTTGAGTTTGAAGAGACCATGGGGAATAATGCAAGGATTTATTTTAAGTCTACAGCTATTTTCTATTTTGGCAAATAAATAACTGACAGTAAATAAATATCATGCCATCATTTGGATACATGAGCATGATTCTGGATGACCTTACAGAGCCCAACAAAATAGGAAGCAAAAAAAATCAGCAGCCAACATAAGGAACTTGCAAAGATGAGCGCAATAGTATTAAACTGTTAGTAAATGGAAGTGTGGCTGTATTGAACTAACTTGCATGAACTATATGATCACTTGTTCCTGTGTTACCTTTTTAAACTTGAGTCCAAAATTAGTCGTTGCTGTTGGACTCACTCCAGATCTAGGGCCTGCTTCTTGAAATAAAACTATTCATGATATCTTATTCACAATGCAGAAATTAGGCCATTTCTGTATTTTTTTCACATATTTCAGTTACAAATATGTGAAGTATATAAGGATGCATTTGGAAATCTGGGTCTTTGTGCACCATAGTACATCTCTCCCATTGTCCTGTCCTTCCAGACTAGAGAAGTACAGTAGCCCCATCCCCACCCTGATAGGAAAGAGCAGCCATCTGATAACTCCTTTACTGCTCATCTTCTGTGCTGCCTCATCAGGCCTTAAAAGCATCCACAGTAGTTAAGGCCTCCAGCAGTGTCCAGGAGTAAACACCTAGAGAAAAATCTAAGAAACAAGGGTAGACTGCAACCCCCCCAAATTATTCTCTTAAATATGGAAGCCACCACTATCTTAGAGACATCATCCCATCAGGAGGTGGCACTTGGCTCTTGTGTTATATGAAATGCAAACAACTGTGCCATATTCACCTTCTACCACCCTTTATGATGTTCTAGACGGTCCCTTCTTTCCTCCCAAGCAACAGGTCCAGTAATTAGCACTCTTTAAAATACAGAGAGCAGTTCCCAACTCTCGAGCAAATCCAGCATATGCCATCCCTTTCTTCTCCCTCTCCCCCCACCAGCCCTTTGGTCCCACAACACAACACTGCTGTGCCAACACAGCTGTGGCCTTTTCCTGACCACCCTGTAAAATGTATCAGCAGAGTGATCAGTAGTAAAAATGTTCTGCCATCCAAACCCCTATATATTGAGACTCCAACCTAGCAACTGAGAGGTTAAATCCTGGTTTACATGATCTAAAGTAGCCATCTCTGTGTCTCTGTGTGTGTACCATTCTGAATGAAGATTTTGCAGCCTGTAAAGCTATGGCTATCTTTTTTTACTGATTAGACCAGTCTATGGTCATCACATAATAATAGATGCCTGAGCTGAAGCAATGCTTTAGTCTTTGAAAATCTTTCTGCGAAGTGAGATTTTATTTCCCTTCCGTCCATCCAGCTCCCACTGTACTCTTATTTCTACAAAGGTTTTGAACCCCTACTTCACCAGTAAGCTTCAAAACATGACAACGTATGAAGTTCTGAATAAAGATCTTGTTCATCATGTACAGAAAACTAACCCAGACTTGATGCTTCATCTCTAGTAATTTTGCCTCACCTGATGGCAAAGTAAAAATACGTCTTTCCAAGGCACTTTAATGACCCATTAGTAGAGGAATCACTGGTTTACAGATACACTCTTGTAAGGGTAAATGTCTAGAAGGAGCACACTAGATGGGGGGCAAGGGGGGGTGAATTCATTCTGTTGCACAGTTTCTCTTTCACCCATTTCCCAGTTTGTCCTTATCACCACAAAGATTACATAAGTCTTTCCCCTACTAGGAATTGGGCTTGCTTTAGCTGGTAATGCTCCAATTAATGTTATCTATCTCTAGAATTGCTAAAATTCCTTAGAAATCCTATGTGGGACAATATTAGCTTATTTGGCCAATATTTTTAGAATATTCGTTTGTTTTCACTCAGACAAAAATATTCAGGCCATTATGCTATCTATGCATTAGAGCTGAGCTCACCACTTCTGCTCCAGAAGGCATCAGGACTGGCAAGGTCTACCCACAGGAAAGCCACCTCCTCCCAGTCTGTCATTGATGGCGCCACACAGTTCCCTTCCCACGACAGAGCAAGCTGTTGAGATACCTGAGCAGTAACAAATGCAGAAGACGCTTACACATTTGTTCTTGTGCTCAGTCCTCCCCCACATCTTCTTTACTCTATTTTTCTGCTTAGAGGTATTTTAATGTATCCATTACTATGTCATACCAGCAAGAAAATCGGTGTTTAGCAGCAGTCCTAAAAGCTGAAGCTTTTGTTTACAAATCAAGAGTTAAACCCACAGCAGGTACAAACTGATATAACTCCATTGATTCCTTTGGTTCTATGCCACTACTCTGGTTTCCATCAGGATATCTAGCAGGAAAATTTTCAGATGAGTTGTTTAATACTAAGACATAGCAAAGTAGCCAAACCTAAATCTCTTCCATGGAACAGTCTTCATTTTGAAACAGATCATCAGCTTACTTTTAAAAAAATAATATAACATCTTCTAAGTTCACTCACAGGTTAGTGGGGGTTTTTTTGCTACTGAGGTTTTGGGTCATTGGGTTGGTTTTTATTTGTGGGATTTTTTTAGAAAGTTCATAATTCATATATATCCACACCTTTCAAAAATCACTCTGTTGTCTTAAGGAACTTGTTTTCAAAATAAAGAACTCATCCACATGTCCTGTCCTGGTGCTGGAGTTGCTGGAGTAGAAATCAGAGCTGCAGCCAGCACACTTTAAAACTTTTTTCACTTAACAGACCAGTTAGTTTACACAAATTGCATACTTGCTGGTTTCACCTGTCCAAATTGCAAAAACAAGCATCTACAAAAGAGCCAAACAAAATCTGAGCACGCATTCAGAAGATGAATGGCACCAAAATGTAGCTGTTTGTGGATTTACACTTGCATTCCGTGTGGAGTTATCAATGTGACAGCTTCCTTTTGTTACTGCTATGTATTGGCTTCGATTACAAACCACCGCAGAGCTGAGGACAAAGAAAAACTTCCACATTTCCCAAATTATTTCTGGAACACATGAAGGTCAAAAGGGCAAATTCTGCTCCACACCCACCAGCTTGACACCAGCGGACCGGCTCTATTGTGGGAGAGCAAGCTGGCCTGTGCAGGAGTCACTAAGAGATTTTAAGGGAAACTTTCTGATAGCTGAATTACACCAGTTTACTGAAGATGCTACAGGGAAAGAAAAAAAACCAAACAAACGAATTCTGCTTATACTGGGTAAAATCTCCCAGGTCAGTAGTTACAGGCTTGAGTGCTACAGGAGATCTTTTTAATAACAAGTGTGTTTTCCTCTGCTGGCTACATTTCCTATATCTCTTTGCTCCCATGAAGCTGCATCTCCTTCCTGGTCTCCAAGGACCATGTGTTCTTCCTCTTTAGCCTCCACCACCTTGTTTCAAATATTCTTCTCCTGCTGTAACCATAGCTATCAAAGCCACTCCACACCAGGCATACAATCAGCACCCAGGGGAACATCGCAGCTCCAGAACGCCTCCTGATGCTGTACATGCAGTTTCCTTAATCCCATTGCATTATTTTTTTAAAAATCTTTCTCCGCTCCACCTTTCCCCAGGCTCTCTCCATTTGTATTTATTGCAAAACACTAGACTTTCTACAATAAAGCAGGAAGAAAACTGAGTCCATCACTAAATGCAAGCACTGGCTCTATTCCTTTTGCCACCAGACCCCATATGCGCCTTGCATTTCACACTTTCATGTAATGGGGGGTTCAGGTGTTTCTGATGTTGCTGCCAGGCACTAAAAGCAGAGCGATACAAATGTGAGTTAAAGAGGATCCTTCGATCCCTAACTGTAATCATGGATAAAGCTGGGAATTCTCCAGCACACACTGAGCAGCTGCTGCTGTGAACAGGCTCCAGGGATGTACTTTGGTGCATTCCTGGCCTGACTTAGTGCTTCATGTTAACTCAGTTTTCAACCACAGTCATTCTTGTACTGGCTCATTATTATAGCACTGTAAAAATAAATGTTTGGACAGCACTGAAACTTCCTCCTATCTGCTGGTCTCATTTGCATAGCAGGCTACTATTCTGTATAATGGGGTGGCAGTTGTTTCCATCCTACTGCTTCTCTGATTTTCCTATCAAATTATATTTCCATCTAATGCCCTTCATACACCTCTAGTAAACTAACAGGATGGTTACTGTTCTTGATCTCTAAACAGCAAAAGTCATACTCAGCTCAGCAGGAGTTGAGTAAAAGAAGCATAAGGTCTTCTGGACTTGATCTTGTTAACTGACTTGCTAACTGAGATAGCACTGAATCTTAATATTAATTCTGTTCCTAAGTATTCTTCTTGTATTTTTATGTTTCTGGAAAAAAAATATTATTATATTTTAACAGTTAGGAAAATACATGTTTTTACTTGATTAACAAATTTGTAGGTATTTATGCACCTAAAGGGAATGAATTTGATATGTGTTTTAATTTAGGTATTAGCAGGATTTTCAGCATTTACTGGAGTGAGTTTTATCTGCTTTTGACACAGATATTTTTATGGAGTGTCACTCCATACATCTTAGTTTTCTTTCAGTTCCTAAATAAAATGGATGGAGAAAGAAACAACTACAAGCAAGACATTACAGTCCTCACATATAAAACTCTTCAGCTTGTGAAAATGCTCAGTAAATGTGGATTCCTCATTCCAGAACTTGCTCAGCAACACACTTCCAATATATGTTCATTCTTGTCAAAGCCACTGACTCTAGTCACTCCAGTGAGGGCCTTCTGACTAAATTATTAAGGAAAATTTATTCCTTCATCTTTATTTGATGTTTACATTACAGTTTTGGGCCTCAATGGCACCTTTGAGGTAACTGATATTTTCCAAAATCACCTTTAAGGAAAGACCAACAAAAAAGCTTCTGCAAACAGAAACTGAAATACAGAGTTAGATAGAAGCCTGTGTGGGAACCATGGATGTCTTCTGTAATATACAGTCCTAATATACTTTTAGGAACAGTCCTTAGTGTTTTCCAAGGTGCATATAAGACTGAGAGCCTCTAGCCCAGGAAAAGATTTGACCTATTAATTATTGTTGGCTGAGTCTAAACTGGAGGATGCAGGAACACTTTCCAGCTGAGTGTGACCTTGTGATGGCAATCTGACTTACAGCAAGGTGAATCTAAGGTATGCACAAGCCACCCTGCCTGGATGTTCAGTTCCCGTACAAAGAACACCTGGGTGACTATGTTGAAAGACACTTCCATCACCCTACTCTGACCAGACCTGGACAACTGAGACCCAGGCCTCAGGTCAGCCTATCCATTCTTGATAAGGATTTCAGCAATGTCCTCAATAGCATCATGACATTAATCCTCCAAAGATGCTACAGTACAGTAAAATTTTGATTTTGCCACATCTTTATTGCTCCAGAACAAAAGACATTTTACATCTTATCCATATTGTCTTGAGCAGTCTGTATCTGTAAATGAATAAAGCAATGAAGATACTTACAAAAACAGTATGAAAAAAATTAGGAGAAAGTTGGTTTTCACAGTAACCAAAACCAGACTGTAATGGAATTAACTATTTAAAGAGAGAAATATGGGTAGGAGTTCAAGTGAGATATGGTCTGAGCTTTTTGGCCTGGACTGCTTTTGTTTTCAAAGAATTTTGTTTGCCTCCCAGAGCAGGTGAGGAATAGGAATGTGGAGAAGAGTGATCAAATTTCATCAGAAAAAGTACTCGGGAATAAAAGCAGCCATTACATTAATCCTCATCTTCAGACAAATTCTACTTCATGTCAGCAGTTGGTAAAGGGAGTGGGCAAAAGGTGACAACAGGGTAATCTGCCCTTTCCATGTCCTTAAGCCTCTTGAAAAATCCACTATCCTTCTCTCCACAAGAGTTAGACTTTTAACCCTTCATCTGGAGTTACACTCTTTTTCAAAGAAAGAAAACTGTGCTTTTTCCATCTGGAAGCTGACCTGACAGTGTTCATATCCCAATGGCCATTTGTGTCAATAATTATACTCACCGTCACTTTTGAGTTGCAGGTAAAACCTCTAAGTCTCTGGCCGAGAATCAATTCTCTTTTGTCTTGGTGGGAAGATTTCTGTCAGCCTCTAGAAGTTAGGCACCTCACCCAAACAGGTAGCCCAGGCATATGTGATGGGGTTCATCCCATCCCAACCCAAATGTCTAAGCTGGCTTAACTCTAGAGAGGCCTCCCTCTTTATACCAATTATAGAGCAGGCTAGACCACTAGCTTAAAGCAGACCTGCAGCTCTTAGACAGCTAATGCTAGATCAAATGCATCCCACCTCCATGACTTGCATGGTCTTCAGACAGCCTCCAGCTACTCTAGCTCCATCTTGCCTTCAGTGCCCTGACCACTGTATTCTGGGAGCAGGTTGTACCTACATTTTTTAAGAAGGTGCGGTGGCACTACAAACCAGTGTGACAGCAATAGCATCTGCCTATGGAACCATGCTTGATGTGGTCCTGGGGCATCTTGCAAATCCCTGTTCCCTTTTTAGGCTGTTTCTATGCAAAATTTACATCAGAGTAACTCTAACACCTTCAATGACATTATCTGAGGTGCTGAGGTAACTCCTGACCTTTAGTAAAAGAAGCATAAAGCCAACATTTCTGAAAGAGAAGCTCAGCAGAGCCTGTTTTCATGCAAGTCGTATCCATAAGATCTCTACTAAAAACAGTACTCACAGACTTGAAAGCCGTTTCCTTTTTAAACAATATCCCAAAACAAACAAATTGATCTTTAAATTGGGCTTTGTAATTCCTTTTGCAAAATCAGCCCTACCATTGAGGTACATCTGTTGAGCACGGAGTCAGATTATTTTTTCTGTGCATGTGTATTGCAGTAAGTTTGCAGATGAACTCTGGAAGCTCTGGTGCAATTTAAAAGCTGTACACTGAATATGCTCTTTTCAGCCCCTGCCAAACTCCAGCTCACTGCAGGATCAACATATTAATATACCTAGCATTCAAGCTGTAGGATATCTCTGAAAGGACAGTTCAGCATAGTCCTTAGACCACAGTAGTGCCATAACATACATCCTAGTCACATCAGCCTTGCCCACAATGAAGCACAAGTGAATGAAAACTGGACAGGGAGTGGGCCAGAGACCTAGTTGTCCCCCCTTCCTCAAAGACAACAGAAGGAAAGAAGCACTGCACCAGGGTAACACACATCTTGGGTGGCACAGGATGGGATGGGAAGAAGCACCCTCTGGAAGTGTGTATTGACTGTTCCCTGTGCCGGGATTGAAGACAATTATTTCTGGATAGACCTCTGACTTTTGGACGGCTAGATGTCAAGATGAAACCCATCCGTCCCTGGACAGAAGCAGCTCACATTCCTGTTTTTTTCAGCCAGCTTGTTTGTCTTTGCCCTGAAATGAACTCTCATTAATCTCAGTGTAAGTTGTGGCTCAGAAGCAGTTTGTGAATCTGCTTTTTATCTTGACCACCTTTCAGCTTTCATTTACCAGCTTCCAGCTCAGCCCATGTGCCTGGCCATGACCATGTGCCTAGGCATGCCACCAGGCAAGCCAGGACTGTTCCCAAGGCAGCCACTAAGCTGCCTAGATGCAGCCTTTGACATCTCATTCCTGAAACGGCTTGATTCTTTATAAGAGTATCTTAAGTGGTATTTATTTTCCTGGGGTTTTCCTCCTGGGAGACTGCTCACTCTGGTTTTATTCACTCATGAGAAAGGGAAGAGAAATACATGCTGTAGTGATAGGACATGAAGAAGTATATGTAATATGGCAAAGAATGTCTGAGTGTTGAATTCAAGTACTACTGGAGCCTTAACATTTACTAACCTTTATATTCAGGGCAATACCCCAAGCTCTATTTTCTCTGTATTATGTTCATCCTGGTTATTAATAGTCTATACAACACCCATATGACCAAATAAATCTGGCCACTGTGGAGGACCCCATGGAATTGGCTTGGTTGCGATGTGTGTGGGCCAACTTTATGAGCAGGTTTTGAGGAAGCTGTTCAGGGGTTTCACCACCCTCTGGGGAAGTATCTCGCACAGCAGTTTTTGGGGTAGGAGGGAGAAGAGAAGAGGGAAGTGAGACCCCCTGTGTGGTGGCAATACCTCTGGCCACTGCCAGCCCAGGGCCAGAGTAGGTTTGGGACCTTTGCGGTCCATCCCTGGTGCCTAAAGTGTCTGGTCCTGGAGGCTAGGAGAAGCAGTCTTTACCCCTGAGTGAGAATTTCATTCTTTGTTTGTAATTTTACTTCATGGCATTTTGAAGAAGTGAAAGAATAAGACAAGATGGTAAATAAAATCTGGAGTTGCTTATTCAGGTTCTACTTCTTTCCAACTTGTCTCATAAAAGCCAAGGGCAAGTTAGTCTCTTAAGACTAAGGGCTTGGATCACTAGGCATTTACAATTATTATTTTTTAGCAGCAGAGTAGATGCCAAAGTGTTAATAAGGTCCAGGAAAAGAAAAAATCTGCAATTTAAGCAAGGCACTTTTTTACATTTATTTTACCTACGAAATTGGTAATGGAATTAAAAAACGGTCTGTGCTCTGCCTTTCCCCAAGAGAACTTGGCTAAGTACTACTTCTGATAGTGGCAAAATATACAAGTAGCTTGCTAAAGGGACTATCTCAGCACTGAAATTACTGTAGAACAAACAAATGTGACATAAGCAAATAGGTGAACTCCTGAAAAGGGGCTGGGCAGGGCAAAGGCTCAAGGCTTTTTTCATTGGTTTCTCCAGTTCAAAACGCTTAATTTCTCAGCAAAAAAAAATCTAGCAGTGCGTGGCCAGGCAGTAGCAACTAAGCATGTTAACTAAATAAACAGTTTTAAACTGTTCAGTCAAGCTAGCCGAGGGGAGTGGATGAAAAAGGTATTTTTAAAAGCTATTCCATGCACTTGAAGTGTCTTTTTTCATTCTTCTGGTCTCCAGATTCCAGGACAGGTTTTTGCATGTCACCGAAATCTAGATGAAATCTCAAAGACTGAAATTCTCTGCTGGGGGCTTAGGTGGAACTTGAGTGGTCATAAACCTTGAATGGGTTGCTACACCGGAGGAATTTCATTCAGAGAGTTCCTTTGCTGTTTTACTAAGTATATTTTATTTACATTTTGTAACTATATCTTCTGCCTGCACCACCAAAACCTCTTAGCAAGTTTCCAGCAATGAATCTTATGTATAATGTGCTTTTTAAAGCTTCCTGAAATGAACTCTTCACACTGTATATATTAGAGAACTAATACTGTACTAAAACTCTTTTGACTACATGTTTTTTGAAGGGGCAGAGGAGTTCATTCTTCCCATGTGTCTCAGTGGTACATATCTCAGAATCATCCATCATGTGCAGACCAGCAAGGTCGTCATCAGAATGAAGAAATAAGAGTTTTAAATTGCAGTCCTACCACCTGAGAAATACCCCGGCTTTAAGACTTAGCAGGGTGTTTGCATTCCTGTCGTGTAACCTTGCACATCCATTTACGGTTAAGGCTCTGTCTGAAATATGGCATTCTGTGGGATTAGCTATATGGATCACAGCATGGCTGATGTATGGATGAAGTGGCATTTTCTTTGTACCTTTTATGTTCGAGGATCACTATGATACTAGAATTTTACCATCTGAAGTGTATTTTGTTGATGGTTCAGGTGAGCAATGCTTAAGTCCTCTAAAAGGCAAGTTAAAAAAAAAAAAAAAAAAGCAGTAGGTAAAGGCCCTAGTGTATGCCATGTTGCTGTTCCGTGCAGATAGGCTTGGTTGGACTGGCCACATTTCCCCAGTATGATCTGACTGTACTCACTAGCTGTGTAAATATCAAGAAGAAATAAACCTATTTTGTAATGTGACCAAAAAGCAACCATTTCTGTGGCATGATAACATTTTATGAATCACAGGCTGTGTATGATTTGCTTAAAAATTGTTACCTTTGGAGGTGTTTTATATGGGAGATATATGAAGATATCATTTACAGGTATTTCAGATGATATTAATAAAAAATTAATAAAATTAATAAAAAATTAATAAAAAATATGAATCTGTTCACAAGAACAGAAAAAATTTAAAACAGAGGCTTCTGGAAATACCCAAGAAATTGGGTTCCCTCTCTGTATTAATTTTTCTGTGTATTCTGGAGTAGGTTTCTAAAAGCTGCCCACAACCACCAGGCTCAACAGCAGCTGTAGTTAAGCCTGCTCAGGTAAAGGATTATGCCACGTTCAGGTAGGTTCAGATATGTTCTGCCCAGCTCTGTTCTTGGTATCTGGTGTCCTGAGAAATATTAATACTGGTGCTTTTCAAGGTTTCCTCTTCATTCTTCAGTCCCATACTTTCACTGTCCTTGTAACTGCTATGTTTTCCAGATGCAGGATGAAGCACCACTTGAATTTGGCAGAAGAGAATAGAAACCTGTAGTTGCTTTTACTGCAGAGTGTTTTCTTTAGCTCCAGCACGGAGCAGGCAGTATAAAACAATCTGTTCTGTTTTAAACTGTATTTTCTTTCTTTTGCTGGTATTTAGATGTACTTAAACACCATGACTACAGAATTATATGGTTAAGCAAAAGATTTTTCTACATGGTAGATACAATAAAATCTTTTCTTCCAAAACACAACAGACACTAGACATATACACTGCTTGTATATTTAAGCAGTATGTACTTATTCCAGCCATCACCCAATATGAAAGTAGATGCCACCTAAAATCAGCACCTCCTAAAAACTGCTTCATTACATTAGCTGAGAGAGAATTTTTACCAGCACAAGGGCTCAAATATGCTATTTAGTGTAATAACTGATGGTAAATATCAATCCTAAACACAGGACATAACTGTAATATTTCCTCCTCACTCTTTTTCTTTCCTTTATCTCTACTTTCCCAGTGTCCCAGACATCTCCATTCATTCCTTATGGATTTCAGGATTCTGTTCTAACCTGCTTTTTTTGCACTTTTTGAAGGGGGTTGAATTCACCCACTTCATATGGCAGGCTTTGACACTTGGGTGCTACAATAGAAGATGGAAAATAGGCAATGCATATTCACAGCTCCTGAAACAAAAGAAAGTGATAAAAGACATTAGAATTGTAAAATATGGCAAGAAAAACACATTATTACCCAAGGGAAAGGAACTATTATTTTTATCTTTGTGTGGAAGAAGGTGGTGCTGCAGTCACCTAACGCATTGGTAAGATTAAAGGCTGCTGACATTACTCTTTGGCAGCATTCTGAAGGTGCAAAAGGCACATGACAGTCATATGAGGAATACAGAAAGGTGGCAATAAAAATATCTGCGTAGTTGCCACCCTAGCCTGGAGGCCTACTGGCAAAATACAGAAGTTTTTTTAAACTAGATAACTCTTGAGCTATATCCTGCTCAGTTATACTTTCGTAAATCCTTTTACTGAGGTAGTTGTTAATCATTTGCACTCCTGTAAGCCAAATTGGAACCCACAAATGTGTATTCACAGCTTTACCTAGATAAGAACTAGTAATATCACCCCAAAATGACAAGGAAGCCAAAAGCCATTGTTCAAACTTTTGAGGGACAACCAACCACTAGAAATATTCTTAAATTTTTCTGATTTTTATGTTAGACCACAGAGAAATAAGGAAATTATAAAGATATATTAGGTGAAAGCTATCATATTGCAGAAGGAGAATAAACCAAAACATGTCTGTAGAATTCTGGTTTTATCGTGCTACATTTCCAATATCTAAAAATAAAGCATTGTTTATTCAGTTTTGATGATAACATTGACTCACCTACCACACAGCAAACCAAAGATTTCTCTAATGTGTTTGTTTTGCAGAAGTAACTTGCAAAACAAGAAGTCCTTTCAGTGGCAATAACATTTTATAATCATGGAAGGGCTGTCATTTTTCAGATTGGGAACATAAAACAGCACTTTATGTTTAACATATTCATACTCACAAATGTAAGTACCCTGGAGTGGAAGACTTGAAAGGCCTTATATATAAGCTGCCTCATATGGCGTCACATGTGTTTCTTCATTTGATATAAATAGCTTCTGCTTTTCCCTGGGTGGCTTTTTCCTCTACCTGGCTTCACCCCTTCTGAGGTCAGAGATGTATTGTGCTGTTCTCTGTGTGATGAGAGAGGTCAGACGTGGCCATTTGGAGATGCAGAAGCTGGCTCTGTGCATGAATCATGCTGTAAAGAAGACAACAGTCTGTCCCTCAGCTTTTACTCACAATTCCCACTGACTTCAGTGAAGCTTCTTGTTAACAGTGGACACTTGAGGAAAATGCAAATGGACTAGACCCGTTGCTTCTATTGAGGCTACACCTCCTTCAAACAGTGAGATATGTCCCTGACGTGCCTGGTGATATGCTTTAGCTGTATAGCCTTGTACCTCCAGACATTTCTGAATAATAAGATGGGTGGAGGGGTGTGTGTGTGTGTTGTGTGTGGGGTGTGTATAGGGTATTTCTCCTGATTTCCTGTGAGAACAACTGCAGAAGCAAATGAACTGAGCTAACAAAAAGATCATTAGGCTCCTTTAACCTCTCCTATGCCAAACCTTTCTCAAACCAAAATGGCCAGACAGCCATAAATAAGAGCTGCATGACTAACCATAGAGCATTTGTTCCATGATGTGGGATGACACATGGGAAAGTCCAAGTACACTGAAAGCAGAGGAAAGGTTTGAAGATACAGATAGCTTGAAACCAGGAGAGCTGAACTCAGGTCCTGGCTTTGCCATAGGTTTCTTTGTGACATCAGATAAATCACTCAATTTCCCTGTGCTCCAGCTCCTAAACATAACATCAGGATAACACATGAGGAGGTTACCAAGGAGAAGGGGTGAGCACAACATGGGCTGGGGTCACCCATTGTATCTTGTCACCCTGCAGCTCACACACCCAGCAAGAAACACTGCACTTGAGTCAAGCTCTGCTTTTTTTACTTCTGCCCTCAGCTTGTCTTGCCCACCCAGCAGCAGGTCCACCAGGGCAGTGGTCAGCCCTTCATACGTGCAGTGCCAAGGCAAGGTCTTAGAGGCACTATCGTACTGTAAGTGACAAAGAAGACCTGCACAGGGGCCCAGCTGAAGGCTGCATCTTGACATGCCTGCCCTGCTCCTGTAGGCTCACACAAGGACCACGTTTAAGTTTAGTGATCTACCAAGTGCCTGAGCGAATGCATATGCTCCAGGTGGCTATAGCAGTGTCTGCTATGCAGTAGCACAAAGAAATAGGTTATTCAGGTCTGGTTGATGACACTGCACGAGCACCACTGCACCCCCGTGTCATTAGTTGTTACCACCAGGCAGGCAGCATCTTTCTCCCAGCTCAGTGTTCCTGCTCTGAAAATAGGTGTGGAGGTGTAAAAGGGGCAGTTGAATCATAAGGTGACAGCAGCTACCCCAGGCTTGCAGGTTTGGAGAAGCATTGGCCAAAACACCTTCCTCAGGAAAGCTGCAGCCCCAAGTGCTCAGGAGAGGAGCTTGCAGGTGCACCCTCGGTGCGGGGAGCAGGGCTCGCCTTGCAGCCCACGCAGCGCCGGCCAGTACATGGGAGTCAAATTCAATTGTCGAACACCACAATCATCTCATTCAGTTGGAAAACCAGCCTTCAGACTAATCCTCCTTAGAGACCAGTTATGAGGAGAGTTTTAGCCTTTAATGTTGTCATTTTGGTTATGCACATGAAGACAAAAAAAGGAACAGCTTGACTTGAAGCGTTCAGCACCTGCAGTGCCTGTTGACTTCAGTGGGATTTCTGGCTGCCTGACTCTTCTGAAAATGCGGCTAATCATTTCACAGCAGAAAAGGACTCTTTTTTTCTTCCTTGCAACCAGAAATTGTGTATAAATCATATAAAACTAGGAAAAAAAGCTTTTGGGCTGAAATAATGCAGAGAATTTTCAGCGAAAAAGCGCAGTTATCAGTACATAGAGACACAGGTATTTGAAGAAGCCTCCACTCACGCTGCAGTATGGTGTCCCACTGCAGTACAAAAATAGAAATGATACAAGTATGATTATTGCTATAAGAAGTTATTGTAGCTGTAATAAGCAATTACAACAGTTAGCAGATTGTTAAAGACTGATTTTAACTTTACCTCCTCACCAGCCTCCCTGGGATTTTTTGTTTTGTTATTCTTTCAAGTACAAACTGTTTTTTGCCTTTTACAGGCCCTAATGTTCAAATCCATTTTTATATCTCTCAAAAACAGCAACTTCTGATTTAAATGGCTCTGAGCAGGCATTCATAATTGAATTCCACTACAATTTTTGAATAAAACCACAGATAGGCTGTTTGTTTTTTCAAGCTAAAATTAGTTATAGCCATCAATACAAATGGTCTGCATACATGCAGGTTTGTGTGGTGGGCTGCCCACAGCACCCACATGGTGCCAGATACAAACTTAAACTAGTAATTTGGAAGGATTTCAACATCAGCCTTCACGATTTCCCTGTCTAGGGGCTTTCTGAGTAATTAAAGATTGCCTGGCTCTTGCTGGAGGCCACCAGTACATTAGCTAGTATCAACACAGCTTTGGAAAAGTTTGGCTACCTGCATTTAGTGCCTTTATTCCCTGGGTCGTGAAACGGTGGCAGGGCTCATGGTAGGGAAGCAGAAACAGTTACCACACACCTTGCCATGAGTGAGGCTTTGCAACTGCTTCAGGGAATGATCTCAAGCAATCTGGGAAAACACTAGAGGAAGCTATAGTAAGATGTATGCAAGTTTTATTGGAAATACTACCTCCTGAAAGCAGTTTTCAGTACTGCTCTGTCAGAATTGAACGACATCCCAAAGCAAGGTCTGGTACTGCTCTATATTTTCATGAGAGGTGTGGGCGACTCATTATAATGTGTGTTTGAGTTTGTAGATGATATCATACTGACAGAGGCTACATGCCTGTTAAGGGCTAAGCATTCACAAGTATCTTGACAAACAAGGAAAAAGTAGTCTTAAAAGAATGAGATGCAGTTTCAGAAGGTACAAAGGTGTATATATATATATATATATATATATATATATACATATATATATACAGGGGGTGCCCGCAGGGGGCCGGGACCCGCGGGGGCCGCGCCGGGGCCGGCTCCGGGCAGGGCCCGTGGCCCCGCGGGGAGGAGCCCGGGCCGGGGCCGGGCTGCGGGCAGGGCCGGGGACCCCGCGGGGGCCGCGCCGGGGCCGGCCGGGCCTGAGGGGCTGCGCCCCGCGGCGGGGCCCGCGCTGGGGCCGGGGGGGAGGAACTGCAGCCCCTGGGAAGGGCTCCCGCTGGAGCAGCCCGTGGGGAGCTGCCTCCCGTGGGGGGGACCCGCCTCCCGTGGGGGGGACCCCGCGCCGGGGCCGGGCAGTGTGAGGAGGAAGGAGAAGCAGAAATAACCCCCATTCCCGGTCCTCCTGCACCACTTGGCGGGGGGGGACGACAGAGAGAAACCGGGAGTTAAGCCCGAAAAGAAGGATGGGGTGGGGGTAAGGTGTTTTCCTTATTTGAATGGTAACAAGTTAATTTCCCCAAGTCAAGTCCTTTTTTCCCATGGTGGTAGTTGCTGAGTGATCCACTGGTTCTCATCTCAACCCACGAGCCTTTTGTTATATTTTCTCTCCCCTGTCCGGCTGAGGAGGAGGGTGACAGCCATTTTGGTGGGCCATTTGGTGTCCAGCCAGTGTCAAACCACTAACGATGGGCGATTGTAGTTTAAACAAAAGTTCCTCGGAGGAGTATCTGCAGCCTACAGTAGATCACAAAGTGAACACTGGTGAACAGTATCATGCTAATGTAAAAAAATAAATACACTGAAACACATTGTTAAATTATGTCTAAAACCTTGATTAATTTTCCTGCAGTCCACAGAAAAAAACTAAACAGGAATGTTCCGTATAGTTCTCAGCCACAAAGTCAAAGGAAAACACAGAGCAGTGAAAAGACCTCAAAAGAAAGCAAACGAGAATCCCTAGAGGACACAGCCTCTGAGGGACAGCTGGAAACTGGGCTGTTTAGGGAGAAGTCTGGAGGGAGATCTAATAACAATCTTCAAAAACCAAAAGGGAATTGCAAAAAAGCAAATAGATTGATTTGTCCAGCATGGAAAAATAAGAAAGAAAAGCCAATGAAAATCAGATAAAAGGCTAGGAAGATCTTTCTAGTAAGAAATTTGCTTAAGTCAATGAACAGTGTCCTGGACAAGGATGTGGGATTTCCACCTGAAATAGCTGGGAGGAGATTGGACAGGCATTTTCTAGGAATAAGGCAGATCCTGCTTTTGGGTGAGGAACAGAGCTCTCCATTGTATTCTCCATGGCTTCTGTGGATGCCCAATGCTTTCCCAGCCAGCTGACAATGCACAAGGAAGAGTTAGAAATTGAGCTTCCAATGACTTTTCATTGTATGTTACCGTCTAAAACCTGACAGCAACCCCTAAAATCTCACCTTACTGCAAGTCTATGAACTGCTTAATGTACTCCCTCTAGTATGGACTTCTTCATTCACTGTGAATTCTTAATGCAGCTGTGGTCCAAATGTCCTTGAAACATATATTTGTGTTTGAAGTTCCCAAATAAAATAAGCCCATATGTTTGGATGGATCCATGGAGCAAGACTTGTGCTAGTATGTTCCTTCACCATTAGATAAGTTTATCAATATGACTTTATTATATCTAGTTTTTAACATGATAATTGAAAGCACATTTCCTTGGGTGGATGCATGCGTGGTTACCCTAACAGACTGTTCATACTGTTCATAATTTCTTATAAAATATTTAGGTGGGAAAAAGTTATTCCAGGACTTCAGATTCCGTTCTTCAGATGCCTTCAGACTGAAATAAAACAATAATAGCATCACAGGAAAGAGAGCAAAAAATGGAAAATTAATTCCAAGGGAGGAGATAACTTAGACCCGCTTCGCCATTTCTGCTGTGAGAGAAAGTAAGCATAGACTGGCATGAAAATCCTCCTGCATCAAAGGACACCAAGTGCCAGGGTGCAACCAGGGGGAGAGAGGAGAGTAAAGAGAGCCAACATTGCCAATGGGAAGACAGGAACACATGAACATTGAAATTAGGCCAGTACTATTTAGCATTGACACATTTTCTTTTAAAAAATACCACCGTCTTATTTGAAAGGATCCTGAGAGTGGACAGTAGTGCTTGTGGCCCTGGGGCTGGAAGGATGACAAGGTGAGGAAAGGAACAGAGCTGGGGAGGTAGGACAGAGTCTTCAACAGTGATGTGGGTGAGAGGGAGTCACATCAGTGGCTGAGGGAAGGCACACATACCTCCCAAGGGGTGATGGCAGTGTTCAGCCTCCATCGCTGTCACTAAGCAGCCTGATCAGGGCTGGACGGGTGAGAGAGCAAAACAACATTAATTCATCAATCTAATTTTCTGTTAGCAGCTGATACACTGCTCACTAGGAGAGTGTGGTAAGGTGCCTACACAGCAGTTATAAAGACTGATATCTACATTATTACAAACAGGTAATTTTGTTTCCAGGCAGGAAAGGGCAGACAACTATTAAACTGAGGAACTACGAGCAAGTTTTCATGAAAATGTCCTCATACAATTTGAGCAGTGCTTGCAAGATACACACCACATCTATTAGCAGATTGTGGTCCTGTTGGGGAGGGGCTCAGTTCTCTGGTCAGTCAGTAAAAATGTGCATTTCTTATCCTAAACTGATTTAAGATGGGATCATGGGAGCACAGACATCAAAAAATCCTGTGCTGCCATGGCTGTTGCTTTCTTTGAATTTCTTGTGAGAATACAGCGCAATTCCCATAGACGTATAAGCTCTTACTCATTTGGACTTCTGCAGTAAAGAAGGGTATGCTAACATGACATGCACCTTCTGCCCAGGGTAGGGAAATACAACTATTCCTACTTCGGTTCAGTGGCTGATCCCAGCACAGCTCCTGTCAGCTCTAACTCATTTCAAGGAGTTTTGGGAACATTTTCTTGCAGACCCCTCAGAAGGCATTAACTGGTGTAACCCCCAGCAGGTACATGTCACAGGTCCTGCTCAGTGCTCAGTCCACAGAAGCACACCCCAGGAACAGCAGGAACAGTCACAGTGCGAATGGGCGCGATGTGTTGTGTCCCACTAGGGAAGAGCAAACCCCTCTAGGGGCCCCAAGATTTGCCCAGCTCAATCCCCTTAGCAAATACACTTTTGGTAGCACCTGCCTGCTTCAGTCCTGCATCTTTTCCATTCCACTCCCTCATAACAACCTGGAAAGCCACGGTGCAGGCAGGTGGCTGTGGGGGCTCCAGGTGGGACCCCTTTGCTTGGGGAACCTCAGTCACCCCCCAAAGGGTGCTTGAGGGCCACCTTGGTGGGCTGGACACCAAGAACATGAGCTCTTTCAGTCCCCAGCTACAGCTTGTCAGTTCCAGGGCAACAGCTCATGCTTTTAGCTCTGGCAGACCCTATAAGCCTTGTAGAAGAGACAACACCCTGTACTAAAGGTGTTATTCTGCTCTGGCTAATGGAGGAAGACCCCACATGGCTTCACTGTATGCTCAGAAGCTTTTAGAAAGCACAGAAATCTCTAAAATTCCATATAAAAGGACTTTCCTCAGTAGTTCATACTAGCATAAGCAAATTTTCTTGGTAGTTCCATTAATGAGACTGATAAAATGCTATTCTGTCTCAGAAAGACTTGCTCAAATAATGCAAAAATTAATTTGCCAAAATAATTATTAAGATCATAACGTGTTCTGTACACCTATAATATTATCTACAACTACTCAAGTTCCTCCTGGTTGTTTTCATGACACTTTGATGAATACCATGCTGGTAAGATGCATGAGCTGTTCAGCTACAGGACATGTTTTGGGAGAACACTACTTGTTATGCTGCAGTTTGAGATGTTCCTATGATTCTGTCTGGCTGCAGAAGAGAATGGGTTGATACAGTTAAATGACACTCAGCTGTCAAATGTTGGGTACATCAGCACTGGGTAACAAATAATGTCCAAATAGGCTATTAACACAAACCATTAATAACTAATTAGAAATCAGAACAATTTTGTAACTATTTCATCAGTAGAGATAAAGCCTATTTGTGAAGTTGCTAACATTTACAACAGATAATGTGAGTTCCATTCTCAGCCACTCTCCACAGACTCTGGATTCCCACTGATTCATAGCTCAGTGTCTTTTGTTTTCCATTTTTGGTAAGAACCACAAGAAAAGGGTGTTTATGTGAGATAAGGCACCAAATGGCTGAAATCTAAATGGTTCTCTGTCCTCTAGTGAACATTAAGGGTGGCTAATTTTCAAAGGCTGTAAACAAAATATTTCATGTTGCATGAACTGATCTGCAAAATCCAATTTATGCCAAAAAAAGACGGTGCTGCTGTTAGATCAGTTTTTTACACAGCCCTCCAGTTGTTCTCCCCTTCCTTTTCAGATGCAAAGAGTGTAATTTCTGAAAGTCAGCTAAGACACCAAGAGACACTGCCCTTTGGTAAATTCCTAAAGTGCTCTATAGGGAAAGTATTTTTATCTGAATATACACACCTGGCAAACCTGTGAGTAAATTGTGTGTATAAAAACATCCCTCTGACTCAGGGAAGCCTCATATCGTATTAATTTCATGTGATGGGATAGAACAGAAATTTAATAAGAGTCTACTGGAAACATCGGAACCCCTATTTAATCCTGGGTTGAGCAGGTGGCCTGTCCTGCCATGGATCTAAGCCAGCAGCCACAGTATGAAGAAAGGCAGTAGCAAATACATCAGAGGCAGGTATAGTTAGGCATATTATAAGTAGTAATGAAGCAAAACACCAAAGAGAACATCTCTTCCTAGCCCTGATTGTATTTGTATAACTTTAAAGACTTTAAAACACTTGAAATGCAGAGACCATTGTAATGGGGAAGTACATTCCCTGTATGATAGTTTTTATGCATTTAATATTATGCAAAGATGCCAACATTCTAGAAATATTTTTACAAGCATATAGAGGTGATTACTACTTACTACAGTCTACAGGATTTTTCCACAAGGGGATCTTTAGCTGAGCAAATTAAGTCCAAAGTTCAAAGTTTGTAACAAACGATTAAACAAACCCGTTCAATGTCACTGTGAGACTGGTGTTGGCATTAGGATCATCACTGATAAATACAGCTTTAACATACTGAAAACCTCTTAAAGAAAGCAGATTGACTAGATGATTTTGCTAATATTTGCATTAAAATTAACATTACTACTGAAAAAAATTGTTTTATTGATTTATTCCAATTTTTTAAATCTTCTGGGTATTAAAATGTAAATATTTAACTAGCCAGAAGTACTTTTCCTAAGGCTCTCCTCAGACAAAAAAAATAACCTTATACAACTATTGTTTGATACATAAAAAATAGGAAGTCCATTGGAACATTCAGCAAACTGTTCTCAGCCACCCCAGTGCAGCCCAGTAGGTTTAGCGTTAGAACTTTAGACAGGGACTGGCGGGAGATATTTCATTGCATTTCTGTGACATTCTTTAACTGGTATTCATACATTCCAGTTTCATGTAAATATATCCGTTTAGAGCTAATGCTTGCGGTACAGGTAAATGTTTGAAACTCTGCAAAGATTAAAGGGATACCATTAACCTCACTCTTGCCTTTAGCTGGAATATTTCCTGATTTTTTTTGAAGCTTTTATGTATTTTTTCTATAATTTAAGAGCAAAAATAAATAAAATGGGTTTTTTACTAGCAATTCCTTGTCATTTGAATGCTAGAAGCCACAAACATATTATAGGAACCGAGTAGCCTTGACATTGTGATACTGAGAGTCTTAAAATAAAAGAGAAAGGAATAAAATAACCCCTTGAACCTCATTTCAATTCAAAAGAGAAAAAAAAATCCCAGGCTTGTTAACATAAATAGTATGTGCAAATATGCATAAGACAACAGCCCCTTGGTAACATTTTTCCCACAGGAGGGAATTCCAGCAAAATTGTAGGCTATGTGCAGATACTTTATTTTCTAAACAAAAATTGCATTATGCCAAAAGACATACACATTTCAACTACTATTAGAGTGTAATTAAATTATGTTAGTTATCTTTGTTTGTAATACAAGGAACAAGATTTCTGTTGAAAGCACAAGGCGCTCCTAAGTTAATATCCTTTCATCTCACTAAGTGTCACACTGTAGGTGGTCTGCAGTGCTTGCTTTATACAGAACTTTTCACAGGATTTGCTTGATTCAATGCTACTTTTTAGCTTTTGGGTCAAGTGAAAAAAATAGCAGGAAAGCCAAAGAGGACAAATTCGCCTTTCACTTACATTATGTAAATCCTGTTGAATGGGGAAAGCAGGACAAAGACTGAATACTGTGCCTTTGACATAAGGAGAAATACAAATATTTCATGAACAGGGCAACAAATGTCTTTGAAATTTGCAACAAAGTAACAGTTTCAGTAAAACTGCAGAGCCCATTATTTCCTATTCATTGAAAACATATGTTGATGCTGTTGCACATCAGAAACAATCAGAAGTCATTTTATTTCTTATTTCAAAGGCTTAAACAGTAGCTTACTTTTTAATACATAACCAATTGTTACAAAACATCTGGTGAGCTGTACCTTTCATAGTTTATAGACAAATTCTTTCTTTAAAGGCAAATTGGAAAATTTTATGCTTTCTTTTCCCTATAAACGTAGTATTTCCTCAGCCCCTGTAGAACTCCTTTGCCTTGCTTACTCACTATTTCCATGCCGCCAGTGGATGTGGATATTGTGTGTATGTCTTTAAAAAGAAAAAACAGATTTTCTAGGACAAACTCTTCTTCTCCCCCTCTTTACTTCATACTTCTCTGTTTTCCTTGCACCTCTCCGTGTCACAATTTGCTCCCTCTGTTCATCACCCAGGACACCACACAGCAGCCTCATCAGCTTCTACTGTACAGCTATTAGCACCAAGTCTTCCCTGCATAAAGAAGAAAACTAATGCCATGCCAAACACTTCCAGTGTAAAATGTGAAACGGCTTTTCTTTAAGAAGGGGCCACTAAGTTTTATATACTCAGAGGTCATAAATGCTAAGACATGTTACCCAGGTCTCTCTTACTGTATTAAATCTTAGAAAACATTCTGCAGTATTGCATTTACCTCATAAATCTCATCGTAGAGCTAAGGATCCTCATTTCAGATGACCCTACTGCCATTTCAGAACTCACCTGCCGACTCACTGACATACAGAATTTGAGTTTTGTGGAGGTTTATGCAACGCATTGAGGCCAGATGTGCTGAAGTAGCAGCCTCCAGACACACGGAGCAACCTTTTTGATTGCTAGTGGTGACACTAAACTAAATTATCAAGGAATAATCCAAGGTGCCCAGCCAAGCCACTACAGTTGCCAAGGCCAGAAGGGCCTTGAGGCACAAAACGCCACGTCTCTCCCAACAAGAGTTGCTGCCATTGCAGGTTACTGCAGCGGTGCAGGGAAACCTCATCAGAAGGCAGCACGCAGAAAGCAAGGGAGAGAGCACACACTGTACAGCATCAATCTGACAGGTAACCCAGAAAAAAGTAGAGGAAAGCAGATCCATGAAGTGAAAAGTATGGGCTCAATAATCCTCCCGCAGCAGAAAGAAAAAAATCCTGAATAGAGAAAGATGTTAAAAATTATTCCTAAACAGGAAAGTGCAAATGGCACCAAATCCGTTTCATTGTAACATAAGCAACAACCAGAGGATGTGGTTTTAGTAAAGACAGACGTTACGTAGAAGAATGAGGCAATGGTTATCTAAATACAGCAAGAGAACTTAACGTTTCCCAAAGGCCCAACATACACCAAGTTGCACCATAACCCGAAACTTTAGCAATCAGCTCCAATATGAAAGAGCTGACGATTTTCTTTTGGCCATCTGAAACAGGTACACATCAAGCAATGCTAATTACAGATGAGGGAAAGTAGCAATGTAATCTACAATCTACACAGACATCGCATAGCTCATAACAATATAGGTAAATTTGTTGTTTGCAGGAATGTGTGTTTAATAGATTTGAATGTGAAAATGGAACATGAAAAATAACAGAAAATTTTGTTACAACTACCTTAAAATAAGAGGAAGACTTTGGAAGAGGTTGTTCAGCAGAGCAGGAAAGCATTCAACAGGTGATGCCAAGAAAGGCCAAGTATTTAATGCCTTTTTTCTTTCCTTTGCCACTAAAATGGCAGCTGACACAACCACAACAATTGACAAAGGTAAAAAAGAAATGGCTGAAATAAGGAATGAAGAGTACTTAGGTAATTTTTAGGACCTGTGGAAGTCACCAAAAAACTTTTTCATACAATTTCTGAGACATGACCAGTTATCTTTGGAAAGCTATAGAGGACTGGCGATATTGCAGTTGACTGGACAAGGGCAAACAGTGCCTAGTTTTTCAAACATATCTAAAAGGGCAGCTTGGAAATAATAGGCCGGGTCAGCTTTCAAGTCCCCTTGCAGTAATGGAACAAATAATTTCCTAAAATTACACCAAAAGAAAGGAAAAAGTGTTTTAAAAAAAAAAAAAATAAGAGACAACATTGTAGCAGCACACATGTATTTGTAAACTTCCAGCCCTGCAAAACTAATCTAATTTCCTGCAACAATAGGAAACCTGTTTTGCAGATGAGGGAGGGAGCATGGGGAAAGAAGACAAATAGTAAATGTCCTATACCTTAACACTGGTTAACATATAGCTGGACATTAGTAAAGCTTCTGATACTGCCTAATAGGACATTCTCATAAGTAAGCTCAGAAGTGCTCTACTGTAAGTGCTATGGTTCACAACCAAATGCAGAACCAGACACAGAGCAATTTTCAGTGGTTCGCTGTCAAAAATAAAGGTGCTTTGAATATGGTGCAGTACTATCAAATATATCCTGAATATCTTGGATGATGGAGTAAACATACAGTGCTATATACATATATACACAAGAAAGATGCAGATACATTGGTTAATTATATTAATATGTATTTATTATCATATTAATATGTATAATGTGCATCTGAATTAACTGCAGGTAACAACAGCTGCAAAGAGCTGGAAGCTCATTTAGGTAGGGTTGGGACTGAAGTCCAGAATCATTTTTTCAGAAACTCAATACAGATTGCAAAAGATCAGGATGTGATTCAATAAGGATAATTACGAAGTTTTATAGGTAGATAGAAATAACCAATTACATAAGTACAAATAGAGAATGAAAGGAAAGCATGGTTACAGGAAAGCAAAAGTGGACCATGAGTCACTGTGCTGAACTTCTGCCAAAGCCCAGACCTCACTCTGGACGTACTGACAGAAGGGATCACTCCAAGGTATCTGAAGTTGTTCTCCCACCCTTCTTGGCACTGGAAAGGCACTAGGCAGAGTCTGAGTTTGTGCTCAGTTTGGGGCACCACTTTTCAAGGGAAACATGAGCTTTGGGTACATGAGGATCGGAAATCTATCTGTCCACAAAAGTGGAAGAATGGTGCCATTATCTGAGGGAGGGCAGGAGACACAAATTTCTGCAGAGGAAATTCTGAAAAAAAATCTAATGTTGGGGATTGTTAATGACTACAATAGATGACTTTAAAAGGTTGCTCTCTCCTATCACTGGAATTACTCAACTTGTTGGAAAAGTATCTGGAAGAAAAACTAAGTGAACTGGCACTGACTTTGACTTATTGACATCTGTTCCAACCCCACTGCCTGGGATTTCGTGCCAGTGTCTGACAGTAACTATTTACATGGAATTGGTATCTTCTGCCTTATCTGTGAGTAATGTCTGATCTTGCCTGACTTTTAATTGGCCCATTTCTTGTTTTGTTAATACCTTGGCAATTTTTTCTCTGGTATATCTACATACCATGTAGGCAACCTTATGGATTCCCTTGTTTGTGAAAGAGTAACATCTTTACTGACTTTTTCAACCATCTCCAAAAGAAGCCTGAAAAACAAACTGTGTAATCCAAAACATCCCCTGCAGGGCCTGTGAACATCTATCTGGTCCTCATCGTTCATGAAGGAAAACATTCTGATGTGCCGAGTGCCTGACAGCTCCATGGTCAGTGCTCATCACTATTTCGTTTCCCTCTCACCTTCTCTTTGACTGCCTTTGTCCACCAGCTCCGTTCCTGTCCAACATGCAATGACTTCTCTGGAGTGAATCTACTTTTTCTTTTCTTTGTTCACCCAGTTGCTAGCAGGATGATTCCTGAGAAAAATTCCCAGGCACTACAATCAATACATTATTGTTGATCATAGTAGTATTAGTATTTTCTGTTTACAATTACTCACATATAGTAATTACATGCAGTCTTATTTTCAGTTTGTACAAAATACACATTGACAGGTGATATTTAATCTTATCTAAATAACGTATTTGCAAGATTATTTCTGTTTTTCAGATATGAAATATTGTGTTCCTTCTACATAAAGTACATTGATTTGAGGAAGAGATAAGGGAGTGGACAAAGCTTAGGTCATTTGTTATACTTCTTAAGTCTTCAGTGAACTCTTCTAGGGAAATATTACTCTACTTGTTATTCTTACAGCAGACAGATATTAATTCTTACCTTGCATCCACCTGCTTATCTACCACATTACAGAGGGGTCCTGCCCACATTTAATCTACTGGTTAAATGCCAGTTTAATTCTTCTATGCTGTAGGCCACAAGAAATGTGTTCAAAGGACAGCCCCTCATATACACACCACAGTATAAACATTTTAATGAAAGAGAATTTTTTTTTGTAGGAGGAAAAAAAAAGTTCTTTCGCTTTGAAAATAATGAATAAGCTCTCATTGAAATGAACCCTTTATGTATATCTTTATGTTTCTGATCTGGCAGCTTTGAAGAGCTGATATCATCAGTTTTAGAACCTGGAGTCTGGCCACTATTCTCTGAAACATGATTTACAATGGAAAAGACCATTTGAAAGCAAGTAAAACAATGCAGAACAAAAGATTCAGGTACTTTTCAAAGCTTGCAAACTTTTTATTACTTTGCAACCTTTTTTCCTAACATACGAACCATTCGGTGTCTCTCACCCATACCACTGCCATGCTACTCTGCCGCTGCATTTAGGATACTAGAGCTAGTGACGGCAGAGTTTAACTTCAATTTTACTACTCCGTTGGAAACTATTTGTATAATTCCCACTGCGTGATGCTGCACAGTTGTTCTTGAAAGAGCTTACACTTCATCAGCCCAAGCAAGTACATATTTCAGTTCCTCTCATTTGTAAGCATAAAAGCATACTGGTGTAAGTCTGACTGCACTGAAATGAAAACCAAACTCAGACATGGGCTTTAGCAGAGATGGGAAACTTCCTCTAATAGTGTTTATCATTTACAAAGCACTTCTCACAGGAGCCACCTCATTTCATAAATGTAACTCTTTTCTACAGGCAGAAGAACTGAGGCAGAGGCCGTAAGGTTCAGCAAGCCTTGAAGGTTGACCTCTCAATTCAACAGGAGTAAAGACGGTGCTTTGGAATCCTTTCCTCCCTTAACCCATGCATTTTTACTTACCCAAAGTCACAGCAACAATCAGAGCTGGAATCAGGATTAAAGTACATGATGGTTCTGCACACCAACTGTAAGCCATGACTTACTACATGTGCCCAGAGGGCAGCTTTTCCGATTTTGAATCACAGCGTGCTCCAGCCCACCATTTGTGCTGATAGTCCCTGCTGGTGCCTGGCTGAGCTGAGGAGATCCAGCCTGACACCCACCACCACAGACCCCCAGCGCTCCTCCTCCAGTGGGAGCTCACCCTCTTACCAACACAGGCTCCCAGGCACCCCTCATCCCAAAACTGCCCCAGATGAAACTGAGGTCTCTAAACATAACAGTAGGTTCAAACCATCCAAAAATGCACCACAAACAGAGCTGCCACAAAGCTCTAAACCATCCAAGTGTTAATAGGCTTTTTTCTTACAATGAAAAATTCAGAATCAATTTCTTTCTCCTTTTCTAATCATTTCACAGGCTTCTAAAAGAACAGAAGCTGTATCAAAATATGCTCTGGATGCTTTTTGTAACAGGAACTCATTTTGAGAGTCCCAAGTCCTGAAAGGCACAGGTCCTTTCCTGTACGTACTGGTGAGGTATCTGTCAGAAGACAGATAGAAGCTTTCTGAAGTAGCCTTTAAATCTTCTGTGGAGACAACAGGAGACAACAATTGGATCAGATGTCTGAAAACAAAATCACAAGAGGCTGAAGAAAGACTTCTGGGGTAATTCAAGGAGGTGCCTCTGACTCCAGCAACCCACATTCTCAAGGGAATCTCAAAGGCCCTTGGACATGGACCATCTGCCTCTGCTGATGAACTGCTTAGTCGCAGCAGAATTTAAGAGAATGGTAGGGCTTCTCTGCTTTCCTTAATTAGCCTTATCCTACTGGAGCTTGTGCAAGTGGAGGGTCAGGCAGTGTGGAGCACAGCTCTTCCTTCTTGGAACACTTGTGTGCTAATCATCCCATTCTCACCACATCCTTTCCTCCCACTTGCACCAAGGGAGAGGGAGCAGCAGGCAAACAAGGTGACTCCGTAAATTCAGTAAATCAGGGTCCCTATGAATATCCTCTGGATTTACAGTTACAAGCAGCATCTAGCCTTGGAACCACAGGAATTAGTCTTTCGGGTGTGCAGTCCTCAAATTTCATAAGTTTGTTGTGTTTGCGTTCACTTAGCATAATAGACACTTGATTATTCCACTTGCCTTAACTTTAATAAAAACGCTCTGATCCTGAGAGCATATGAAGAGATCACACAGAGCAGGTTTCAATATATAACACTGTACTCTCGTACTTGAGGTTGTTTTGTGTAACTAAGCTCAGCTCTGAGGCATCAGGTCTCTGTTCTTGCCCACTAATTTCCTATGAACCCAGAGATGACCCAAGGATCCCCATATTCCTTCTGCTCTGCATTCCACAACAGTTCTGAAATGTGCAAAACCATCATGTACTCTGTAAGAAAGGTAATAGGCCAGACATGGCTGGGTTCGTCTCCTGTCGTGGTGCTGGTGTCTCCATCTCAGCCAGCTCCAGCTCCTACAGTGTTGAGAGAAGCACAAACACTGTGGAAAGCCATTGCTCTCATATGTAAGACATCTTGAACTGGCCAAATATGTTCTCGCTCCCTGATTCTCTCTCACCCAGAAAGAGAATCAAGGTTCATCTGTAGACATCAACATTTGTCCAGATGAACCCTACACACTTTCTCTGAGCCCTGACTCCCTGAAAGCCCCCAATTTCCCTCCTCTCCTTTGCTTCCCCTTACTCAGCAGCTCCTGCAGCCTAAAGAAGCATCAGGCCTACAAACAGTAGAGCATGAAAAACACAAATGAACATGTAACGCCCACAGCTTGCAACTACCTGGAGACATTTTCTTCCACCTTCCATGGATAACTCAAACTCATAGCAGGAACATTCAGTGCTCTGTTCAGGTCCTGCACACAGTCCATGTTGCTCTTTGCAGGAGTGACCCTTGCTGGTCACTCATTTGCTACGCGCATCTCTATGTAGTGTGGAATAAGATGGCCTGTAGTGCACCAAAGTCTGATGGACTGCCTCTGGTGCTTTGCTTCAGCCAAAGTTCAGTGTTACTAGTTCATTTATCTGAAGATCCATTCTACATGATCATGTAAGACCAAATAATTCTCTCAGATGCAGTAAATTATGACAGTAATTAATGTGCAGCAAAAAAAAATGATTGTGGCAGTCCTTGCTGGAATAGCAGCCTTGTTGGCCATCCTCTAACTCCCTGCATCTCCAAGCCCTGCAAACAGGCAAGGCAGAGGAGCCTGAAAGGCAGCCCCAAAAAGCAGGCACAAGACTGGTACAGTCCCTCTCTCAGGCATGGACTAAGCAAACATGGGCGGTCACTCCAGCAGAGAAGACATATCTGAAAAACTGGAAGGATCTGCACAAAAACCCATGACATGCTGCGCTGCCTCAAAATATTCTCTGTGATTTTCCAGAAAAAGAAATTTTAAAAGTCCATTATTACTCTGGTCATTCGTTTTTTTCTTCCATTGTTCCATTAGCCTCACTCTAACACTTTCTTCTCCCAGATCTCAACTAAAACTGCTTCAACCATGATTTTCCTTTAATAATATGACCTTTTTTTTTTTTTTTCAGAGCAAAAGTCTGCTCTTTTTACACTTGCTTTACAAGGCAAATTTGGCATACAGTTCAGTTGCGTATCCTGATGTTGGCTTATTGAAGGCAGGTGCACACTTTAATATATATGGGCACAGGGACCCCCTTCCAGACTATAAAAGAATACAGGGCATGTCCTCATGTGCAATATCTCTAATTTTTTTTTTGTTCATAAACCTAAAAATATGAGCTTTTCTTTTGCCTAAACATATTACCAGTGAGTACGAACAGGCAGGCACCATATTTCTACATTACACAGAGATGGTGTTAAAATGGCTTCATTAACATTTTTTCTAGCATATTGTCTTTATGTGATAGTAATGGGGAAAGGAAATGTTAATGCAATGTTGCACTTTCATTGCTAACAGGAGAGAATCATGCAAGAAAATATAACGTGGCAAAGTAGCTTCAGCTAGCCCAACTGCCGTCATTTTATTTAGTCTGGAAAGAGGTGATACAGCATGCTGTCAAGCAAAAATCCTTCATTTACTATTTAGCATTCTTATTCCATTAATAATATATAATCAACAGTAATAGAGAACAATTATTCTGTCTATAATTAAATAAACATGGTCCACATGATGCCATCCTCCAAGATCTTTAGTGTGGTGGGTTTTTTATTTTATCTATATGTAAAATGAGTCCACCTGTGGATGTCAGAAGAACATTTTTTGCTTTCTAAAAGTAAAAAAAAAAATAACAGAGGATAAGTGGTTTGTAAAATTTCATTCCCATTTTCTTGTGTTCATTCAAACCCCTTTAAAGGCCAAACCTATGCAGGCTGCAATCTTATTCAGCTGTGCCCTGTGCTAGGCCATCTCCTGGTCGCATAGACCAGGGACCTGCTGGAGCAAGGAGCTCTTTGTCGCTGAGGCATTTGCTTATGTTCCTGTCTAGGAAAAACGAAGATATGAAGAAAATGGAAAGAGGCAGTGGGGCTGTACCCACACAGGGCTTCCCTCAGCATGGGACCAGGATGCTGCTGGAAATCAGAAGTGCCCCAAGCTCAGAAATGTATGTGTGAAGATATTTCAACATATTTCTCACTGATTCCCTGGGCGCCTAAACACCTTTGTGAGACTGTAAAGGCATCTACAGCACTAATTGAAACAAGTCAGAGGCATGGCCTTGGGCACCACAATTCAGCTGCCGAATCTGTTAAATTGTTAACATGGTCTCTGATATGGAATCAGCCCATGCCACTTAGCTGTCCTCAAAAATGCCTGAAGCTTGGGAGTGAATGTGAGTCAGGGACCATCCCCAGAAGGGAGCAAAAAAGCAGCTCCCCAGGTGTGGAGGAGAAGGAAGCAGAACGACATCTGCACCTGCCCTTTTGTGAAAGGCATCCTCAGACCCAGAGGGTGGCTTTGAGCACAGACACAGACTGAGAAATTCAGAAGAATGTGTTCAAAAGTGGATTTGATACTCAATATTTGGGGGTTTTTGGTTGGTTTTGTTTGTTTTTTTTTACTGGGATTCATTTGAGAGCCAGAACGTGTGACTGACCAATAAACCCCTACAGCAGAAGAAGGTTCAGAGGAGATGGGCAAGGACAATGTGCCCATGAAGCTCAGAGAATACTGCAAAGCAGCTGACTTTATCTCAACACAAAGAGGACCAGAGGGGACCTTTGTTTTAGATAAATAGCTATCAATGGTTGAGTTGATCAGCTAGTGGTGTAAATGTCTCCCTGAGTTATGCAGACTAGCATGGGGGGAGTGAGCCCAATATGGAGTATAGAAATAAACAACTAACAAAATAACTTCAAAGAGAACAATGGGCTTGAATTGGCTTTAACACACTCATTCCTTCCCAGCAACCACGGATGCCCAGAGTCGTGACAGTGAGTCATAGAATCCCTGAATCACAGAATATCTCAAGTTGGAAGGGACCCATAAGGATCACCAAGTCCAACTCCCTGCTCCTCACAGGACTACCTAAAACTAAACCATATGGCTAAGAGTGTCATCGAGATGCTCCTTGAACTCTGAAAGGCTTGGTGCCATGGCCACTTCCCTGGGGAGCCTGTTCCAGTGACCAACCACCCTCCCAGTGAAGAAATTATTTCCTAATGTTCAACCTGAACTTGCCCTGACATAGCTAATACAGTGAGCATATTATAGAGACCAGTAATGGGAATCACACTGGTATTTGACTGAACTGATTTCTGTATTTTGCTAAGTGTGACGTATTAGTATTGTGGGTTTGGTAGAATTTGTATCACTCTGCTAAATAAAAAATCCCGTGTAGCATCAAAGATCTTCAAATAGCTATTTTGATGTTAAATATTATGCCATCCAAGTGTTGAATTTCTGGAGGAAGCTGGCCAGAGAGTACTGGACTCTGCCAGGAAGACCATACCTTTCCTTCCACGTAGCAAAGACTGCAGCACCATGGAGCATGCCCTCTGAATTTGGGCTTAGTTCTATCAGCTGCCAAGATGCTTGTGCTCCTTAATCCTTAAGTCATACTAAACAAGGAATCTAAGTGAGCTTCTAAGTCCCCTATGCATAAATGTAAGTTATACCTGTAGTCTTTAATTCAATCATCTTTCAATTCCAGTCACTTTGCCTATGGTGACATCAATGCCTTGTTGTCTTCTGGTTCAGATGGTAATTACTTTTTACCCCTTTAGAAGGTTATTTTTCCGCCTTCTCAAATCCAAACCTAGAGGACAGTACATTTCTCTTAACTCATGGGTTGTAAGGGCAGCCCGTTATAAAGTCCCGCACTTCGTGGAAAGCGCAGGGCTCCACACAGCAGACCTGCCTTGGGTCTCTGCCAAGGAGCAGCAGGTCCCTGCTCTGGCCTGAAATTTGCACTTGAGCACAAGCATACACCCACGCAGCATGGACAGGAGATGAACTTGGGCTCCAGCCAGAGATCAGACCCAGGCCAACTCCTTAGCTGAACATATCTATGATTACCGTACCATTACATCAGATCAAAACCAATAAACTTCAGCATAAGCATTTCATCCCATTCTTAAAAGATGTGGAGGTCACCTGGGGACTGAAAACAGGCAGAACAACCTGCTCATCTAGAAAACAAGTGGCAAAAAGTGCTGCTGTACCCCTGTAAAACTTGAGGAGTGCAGCCATGATGCACTAGCTCACTTCCCTACCACATCACTTCTTTGCTTACACCTCTTTGTCCACTGTGCAACTCACGTGAATGACGCTGCTCTTCTGATAAACCCTTGATGATATCAACTGTCAAAGAATGGGCTTCTTAAAAGAGCTGTACAGTTCAATATTTGTTCTACTGAAGGCTGCAGCATTCCTGCTTATGCAGCTAATAGACACAGTGAACTCTGCAAAATTTTATCCCCTGCTTCATCACTATTGCATCACAGCAGTCTGATAGGAATGTCTTACTCAAAAAGCTCTGTTACACCCATATCTATTTTTTGCTTTCTTTTCCTGCACCCGTTTTTTTCACTGGTAACTGAATAGGCATGTGTAAACAATATTTTAGCTGTTCCAGTGCTAAAAAGCTGTATTGGTCTTCCAGATCTCCAAGCATAACAAAAGGAATAGCAAAGACACAGAAATTAAAAATGCTGATTTTTAATTATCAGTCTGAGGTTGGCAGAATCAAGATTGAGAAACCTGTTATTGTGTACATGCCTAATTCATGAGCCAGAAAAAGTTGCATCCTTGATCTCTCACCATTGATAAAAAATGCAGAAAATATTTTGTAGGCAAGGCTGCCTTGTTGGTATCTGTGCTCCTTAGCCATGTTAGAAACTCCTCCTCTGAAATCCCATGAATTCTCTATTTTGAACTTTGTGCTAAGGGGGAGAATGCATTCAAGCACCATTCTACTCCAAGAAATGACTGTAAAATCAGCACCTTTTCACTCTGTTTATCTTCCCCATGCATGTATTCAGAGACATCTCTTCTTCCATTAGCGATAATGGGAGTTTTTTTCTGGTTTATTCTCTTATCACTGCAGAGGTCATACTGGTAAGATAGCTATACATCATTAACAGCATTACAAAGCCAAGCACTAGCTCCCACCGGGAGCAGAGAGATAGAAGTACAAACTGGAGACAATGGGGCGACATAACCCAAGTATCTGAAAGAAGAGTTTTGCTTGATCAACATTTGTCCTGGGGCTGAGGAGGTTCAAGACGTCAGGACTAATTTAGCTTTCACTCCCCTTGTTGAGTTTATAGATCTGATTGTCAGAGAGAGTAGAGAGAGTTTGTCTCTTCACAAACGGGGAAGCTTTGAATTAGAAATACCTGAGTTACAATAATCTAAAGTGTCGTGAAAGCCCTTTAATCATTTTTCTGATCAAAGCTGAACAGTCAAAAGTTAGACCTGAGACTGTCCTCATCACCAAAACACTCTCTGCTTCCAGAGATGATCCCATTTATGAGCCCAGCAGAAATGTCAGGCAGCAATTTCATGGGTAGCGGAACCAGTGTAATAGAGGGCATTTTGCTCTTCCTCTCTGTTCACACTCCTCTCCCTTCCCTTGTTTTACTCATTTTTCACCAGGGTGGTTAGTTAAATCGGTTCACAGTAGGGCCTGATGAGCCAGCACAAAGTAAACAGCAAGGAGATGACCAGGAGGGATAGAGGAGGGTGGAGGCAGGAGGGACCTTTCAGCAACAATAAGCTGTTAAAACATTCACGACCTCTCAGGCAACCACAGCCTAAATTAGATGTGAAGAACTGGGCAGTGCCTGTCTTTTTCCATGGACTGGAGGCAGACCCTAGAGCACTGGCTTAGCTCAGATATCCAGCTTTTAGACAGCTACACTTAGATGAGGTCAGTCCCCACCAGAAGTACTTGAACTGCCAGGGCAGGGTGGACTTGCTCCGTTTTTATCACATTTCAGTTAGGGACACGTATGTACTCAGGAGCACTGCAGTGACGAAGAAAAGTGAAATGTACATAAATACTTACAGAACGAGGACCCTGGGGTTTTAGCCTAATCCTGGAGCACTCTGAGTGCAGTGCAGGCTTCCCCAGTAGGACGTTCAGAGGCCTGACTGTGAACTCGCATCTATTCTCTTATTTCTTTTCATTTCTATTTTCATTTATAGTTTTACAAGAAAATTAAGTCCATACTTTCAACGGAGTTGAACAAGGTAAGAGAAATAAGTCCACTGTTCAAAGGAGGAGAAGGCTCGTGCCAGGAATGAAGGCATGCTGACTGCCATAGTGTGTGGCAGGGCCAGATGTTCAACAATATTTATGCACTGAAAGCAGGTCAGATAATCTACAAGAGATGAAAATTTGTCCTTTTGACTACTCCCTTCAAAACCACTGGTCTGTGTTTACTGATCTGATTCAAGTGAGATTTCAATGGAGTACTGGTGGAAAATAAGGAAATTAAATACGGAGTCTTTTATAAGTACATATTTGCAATACAGACTTGGATTTTCTACAGATGGCAGAAGAAAGAAGAAGTGCATGTCAAGCCTGCACCTCTTGAGGCTGTCTCAGCATAACTGCCTTTAACTTGCGGAGCATCTTGGGAACTTGGACTCATAAAAAGATGTTCAAGGCATTTTTATGCCAATATAACAGTAGATCCACAAAAAGACCAGCGTGTCATACATGAAATGGAAAATACCAAGAGTTCAAATATGAAAGCAATGGAGTCCAAGTGAGCAGAATCGGGGAAAAAATAGGTCCAGGAAATGCAACAAGAACACAGTCCTTTTTTTCCTCCATGGTTCAAGTGCAGTTATACTGCCATTTTGAGGAGGTAGCCAGATACTACGTGCTAAAGTGGATTGTCCTGGAAAGCCTTGTGTGGTATGTTCTGTGACTCTCTGTACAAAAGGCATTTGCAGAACACTGATTGAAAATCTCCTGTGCTGTGGAAGATAGTCCCAGGGTTCCACAATCAAGGCTGTATGCCCAAAAATATTTGTGATTACCTGAATCAAAGGGGACCATTCTTTATTGAAACTATTTCAATTGAATCTAATAAACCATTGATACTTTTATTGTTGAACACTGCAAATATCTTTCCCTTTTAAGCACAATCTTTTAAGGGAACTGTTCACAACATAGCTCGGTAAGAAACATTTTTCTTGGGTTTTCTCCAACCATTCTCGCTAATGTGCTAAGTTCTTCCATCCATTACCTTAGGAATAGGCAACGCACTTTAATCTAGAAGGTGGTTTCCTGTCCCTTGATGATCTGGTTCTTTAGCAAATCTTTCTGTGTTAAGCTTTGTTTTTACTACTAACCGACTACATTAGGACTTAAAAATTTTGTACAGCCAAAGTAGGTGTGGTACTATTTATAAATCAAGGGCAAGTTATGCAGTTTTCATAAGGTGGTTTATATTGCATATTTGAAATCTGGAGGTGTTTCAGGAATGTATCATAAAACCACCTTCCATAAACTGTCTCTCAGGAAACAGTAATGATAACAGAGGCAGACAGATCTCACTTTAAACAAGCTACCTTGTACCCTTGATTTACTAAATTTCTGAAATTTTTTTTAACCAGATTGAAAATCTTTCCAACTTTTTGAAGTCTTATCAGCTGAGTTTTCAGAAGATTCACTTTACTGCTAAGATTTCCAAACACTCAATAACGTAAGGCTATATAGCCATATAAATCTTGCCTCATAAGTTTTACAGATGTATGAAAATCCTAATTGTATACCGTGTACAGCATAAAAGTTAAAATAATTCCATATATAAAATAATAAAAGTACACGTATTAATTAAGCTGCCAGACGCCAAAATGGTGAATTTATAACCGCCAGAAAAAGTTTTGGCGTCTGTGCAATTTAGTGAACGTGAACTGTAACTTTTCTGGATTTTACCTCACTTTTTAGTTTCACAGAAAAATGTGTGCAGAGCTTCATGGCTGACAATGTGGGTGTCAGAAGCCTGAAAAGGGTAAAACAAATTGGAAAAGTAGAATGAAAATATATAAAAACCTGTAAAATTACTATGTTCCCTGACTGTAGGCAAGAACTATATTTAGATCTGGTAACCATAATGGGACATTGGTCAGAAGATGAAGGACAAATTTCAATACATGTTCATTACTTTAAAGAAATTACACCTTGGAGTAAGCCTTTTATATTGAAAAAGTATAGTAGTTAAAAAAAAAAAAAAAAAGCTTTTGTGCAGAAAGTAGCTTACCTAGCCAATATTCTTCTGTGTTCGTTTTGCTGTTATTGAATATATCTCTGTAAATAAGAAATGCCTTTCACAGCTGAGTTTCTCCATTTGCTCAGTCCTTCAGTGAAGTTAGTTCACAGCAACATGACTGGCTCCTGAGTGAAGAAGCCCTGGGAGAGTTCTGTTTTGTTTTATTTTATTTAGCTATCCTAAAATATTTTTCTTGTTTGTTCATTACCCAAGGTCTAATAAAACCTGTCTAGCTTCTGACATATTTCACCTGTTTTTTTTGTGGAAGACCTTGAAGGCCCAGGGGAATGGCTGGGAGACCACAGATAAAACGCAGATACTGATTTTTCACACAGGAGCATTTCTTCCAAATGCTTCCTAGGTATTTGAGTTTAATGTGTGTCAATTGAAACACAGCACACAAATAAAGTACAAACTAAATTATTTTATTCCTCTACACAATTCTAATTCCCTCTTTTCACACTGATGTCATAGTCATACCAACTACATCAATATCTGTTGAAAACCATCTGGATTTGCAATATTAAATACAAACATCCATAAACCAGAAAATCAGCAGTAATAAAAATAAACTTTTCCAGATTCTTTTACAAGAGACAGGAACTACTCTTTTGAGGAATCCTTTTTGTGTAATTGTTTAAAAAATTAGATTATGGACTTCAGATTATAATGACAATGGACTTTAGGTTATTATATATACCAATACAACTTGAAATTAATTTGTTGCAAAAGATACCATGTCATAGCTGCTTAAAAACACTAATAATGAGATGGAAACATTAAAAATAAAAAGCTTTGCTGGGACTAAACCTGATCCAACAGGTTCAGTTTCTTCCATGACAGTTGTCGTGAAGACAGAGCAAATAGTAAAACATCCAAAAGGAGGTGGTTTGTCTCCCCACCTTCTCTCCCTGCTTTCCCTGGTCTCAGCCCTACCTCCCACAGGCCAGCTCTGAGGGCTGGTTTGGTGAATTGAACTGGAGGGGTCTGGCAGGAGGCAGGGGCAGCTCAAGGTAAAAGTCAGGAGTGGGTGGCGAAGAGCGAGGGAGTGGGACTTCTGCCGTTTGGGTAAAGATGGCCACCCTCCCCTGTTGAAGTGGTACCCTCAGCTCTCTGACACTGTAACGCTGCTTATGCACTACTACACCAGACCTGAGGCTTCAGAGCTTCATTCCAAAGTGAAATCACAAAGACTTCTGGATGCATAACAATGAAATTAAAATGCACTTCAGTCTCAATGTGCCTTAAAAAGGATTTGGTAACCTTACACTTCCTTACAGATGGGGGAAAAGTAAGACATCAACAAGTCATTAGAGTAGGTCAGGGACCAGAACTCATGTCACCTGAAAGCTAGGCCTGTTCTCTGGCTTCTAGGCCAGGGCTATGATCATGATTAGAACTAAAGAGCCTAACACAGCCAGATGGATTAATCGTGCCACATCTGGCAGAGTCCAAAAAGGCTAAGGAAAGGACTGGATGTGGTGGGACCTGGCCCTGCTGGTAACACACAAGCTTACATATGACTGCCAGGTTTCAGCCTGACACATTCCTCTCCTGCCTCTTACCTTTGTGCAACGAGGCACCAAAAGAAATGACACAAGAACTGAAGTGATGAACAAGAACCAGGTCCTCAAAACCTGGAAATCCTTTCCCAAAGTTCAGTAAATAAAAGTTGTAATCTCTTCTCCAGCTTTCACGTGATGGTTTGGGCTGCCTCTGGAGAGTTCATCAGGTGGATGAGGAAAAATGACAGATGTGTGCCCTGTCAAATCAGCAGTGTCACCCTACCATGCAGCTGAGAGGACGGTGACTGCAGTCTTCCTCCTCACCCTGTGGCTATGTGGAGGGCAGGTACGCTGCAGCCTGTCTTGGATGCAACTTGCTTGGTAGAGGCCACCCAAGCTCTGGGTACAATGAAGAAACCACCCCCACTATGCTGGGCATCTCCCAAGTTGCTGGGGCTCACATCAAAAGGCTTTGGAGCGTCTTCTGTCTTGGTGTCTCTGTGAAACTATACCATCAGGGCTGGTTGCTTCCAAGGGAATCAGGAGCTGGGGGTTAAGGAGTGACTGTGGGGGACTGACTGTACCCTCACTGGCAGGGTGCAGCCCCACAGGAGTGAACACGGTGAGCAGAGCTTGCAGCAGGGTCCATCAAGAGCCCCCAGCCATGGCCAGTGAAGTTCTGACAGTCCAGTCAGGAGCAAAAGGAGATGGGGCCAGAGACAGGCTGGAGACAAGTCTTCAACATCCCACCCAGGAGACAGGTGGACTACCAGGTAGGTCGGAGGTCTGTGCTGGGGGCAGAACCAGGGACAGGGCTGGAGACCAGCAGTGCTGTGGCGCCAGGGGGATGAAATGGGTTCCTGGGCCCTGGGCAGGGGCCTGCACGCAGACCATGGCTTGTCACCCACAGACAGGGCATTCCCAGTCATAGGAGTCATTTCAGATGGGCAGTGGGTGGAAGGCATAGCCGTGCACAGGGCACTGCATGGCAGAGGTGGTTCATGGCTGGCCCTACATGACCTGTTGGGACTGGATTGAGCTACTGATGGCTGCAGGCCCTGCAACTGCTTTCTTTTGGCTGAAAACACAGAAGAAAATAAAGGAGGCTTCATAGACAGCTAAATATATTCTGAAAGTTTTCAGACCTAAGGTCCCATAGGCCAGGTTGGTAAATGAGAAAAGGTGGGCATAAAAGCACATGATCTTGAAGACTAGGGCAGGGAAGTGACTGAGGTAACAAAGAAAAAAAACTTTTAAAAAAAACACCTTTAGTGGCTGAGGAAAAGCAAAGGCATAACAGGAAGAAAAAGATGGGTGTGCAAAGATGAAATAAAATGTACCCTGTCTCAGCTGAAGAAATACTGGAGACCACCAGGTCCAGGAAGCCCAGCAGAAAGAGGTCTATAAGAGACAGAAGAGAAGACAATGGAAAGAAAGGTGACACAAAACCTGAGGTGTAACACAACATGGGCAAGAAGCAGAAGCATGTAACTGAGGACTGCTTACAAGGAAAAAACATTAAGCTTCTTAAGAGAATGGATCCAAAGAGCAGTGATGTGCCAGCTGCCATGCAGGGACCAGGGTATGACAGAAGGCAGCTCCATTATTATTGTAAAGAAAGAGAATGTTGGAAGTGTGTGATGAAGCTGAGGTCAGAGGGACTTCAGCCTTCAGGTGCAGACCTAAAAATAAATGTTCCCATCATCTGGAGGACTCAGATGTTCTCAAGTGAGCAGTGGAGTGATTTCTACACAGAGATGTCGCTCTACCAGCCACAGCTTAGCGTGTTTTAGGTCTACAGAAGCGTTTTTCTCTTAGATAACTTAGAAAGTAACGGTCATGAGGCAATTCTGTTTTACATACAATGGGAGTTTGAAAGCAGGTCAACAATTCCAGTGCAGCAGCTTGGGATGGAAGAATGATGAACCCCAGAACGCATCAGCCTATAAAGTTTTAATAAATGGGACAGCTATTTTCAGGTTGTCTCTAAAGGACACACTTAAGAAAAGCTGGCGTGTGGATAGACAGTGGCACAGGCAGCGGGCTGGTAGACTGGCTTTAGATAGAACCCAAGCCACAAAGTGAGAGAAGTCACATACAGAGAAAAACCCTGAGACACAGTGAGGCCACTGCATGGAGGAGGTGCCTATGAGCAGGTAGGGGCTGGGGAGAGGGGATCAGCCCAACAAAGGAGCAAAGGATAATCAGAGCAGATGTGGCTGTCTAGATATTTTGCAAATAAGAAAGCTGAAGAAATGCTGTCTTTGAACCTGTAGGACTAGTGAATTCTTGAGTATACCATCCACCAGGCTTCACATTTTGATAGGACTGGAGGAGGGATAGGACCCCAGTGACAGAGATGACAAAAGGCAGGAATGCTAAATGCCAGCACTGGGGTGTCTACTCCCATGAGGGGGGTGCTTCACTCACTGCTGGAGACTGTGAGGCATCAGAAGGATTTTGAGGAGCCAAGTTTGGGTGACTAACTACACCAAAGAGGAAGTGGGGTACATGGTCATCACAGAGACTTGGATTAGCCATAAATGAAGGAGTAAAGGGCAAGACCCTCCAGAAATTGCATCATAAAATTGAATAATCACAGTGGAAGGATACTAGGAGCAAGAAGACAGGAAGCCAAAAGTTCTCAGAATAACAAGGGGATTGTCAAAGTGCAAGCTGAGTTTGATCTTGCAAAGAAAGCAAATGGCCAAGGAAATGTATTTCTGCAGTGAAGAGAGAAGGAAGTAATTGGCTCTGCACTGAGAGGACAGAGTCAATGTAATCTGTATATTGCCCAGAACTACATGAGTATCTTGCCTTCTTTTCAGTGCAGTTGACAGTGCAGACCTGCTCCATGATCAAACAGGGACATGCATGTGGTCATTATAGTGGTGGTCTCCACAAAGGACACACTTAGAAGCAGTGAAAACAACCCTTGTTATTCAGTTAGGAGCAGGCAGGTGGAGAAGCTGACGGTCTGTCTTCTGCTAACATTTTCACTTGGCTGTAAGAACTGCAACATAAAAATGCACACATAGCAAGGGATTCTGGTAAAGCCATCATACCAAAAAATCCAAGAAAGTAGAAAGCATCATCCTTAATGTAAAGGGCAAATTAATGACCTAGATATTTGGAACATGGTTGTTTGAACTCAACACCATGCACAACTTGAAAACAAAATGTATGAAGGAAATAATTAAAAGACATGGAGGTAAATACAAGATGGGATAAAAGCTTGCTGAAAGTATCATGCCAGATTCAAAAGAACTCTTGTTCTGAGAGATTGAATTAAAAAAATAATTTTATGTGGGAGGTATAATCTTTCTTTGTAAAATTAATCTGGAATAAGTGGGGATTAATACAGGATTAGTAAGGTGCATAAGGAACCAGCTAAAGGTAACTAGCAAGTGGGGAAGTACCTTGCCACAAAAATGTTGGCTTGCTAATGAAATTTTCTGTTAACAGAGATTTGGAAATCATTCTTATTAGGGAGGAGAATCTGAATAAACAGGAAGAACTAGATGACCTTAAGGAGTGAAGCAACTGAAATGGGATAACATTTAGTGGTATCAAATGGCATGATCTGTACCTAAGGATTCATAAAACAGATTTATGCAATAAACTAGGAGCACATCAGTTCAAAAGGTGAGGAGAACAAACTGAATGTGCTAACTATCCTCAGGATCTGTTGCCAATGTAATACAACTAAGACAAAGGTAGCGCAAACCTAAAATATACCAAGGGCCACATCTAATACAGTTAGGAAAGTATTGGTGCTATTGTTAAAACCCTAGGAGATCATCTTTGCACTATTGCATACTGTCACAAGGAAAGATTCCTCTACCCTAGATCAGGCATCTAAAAGCGAAGTGGGTTAGTATGAACAAGTCATCCAAGACTCCTTTATATGCGATGAAGAGAAATCCAGAAAGCCTATAATCTCAGCCTATAACAGTGTCTAATGCGAGTCTAGTGCAATGCCTTCTGGAGTTTTCTCTCTTCTTTTTCTTTTCTCTGAGTATAATGGTGGTCAAGGCTGAAGACCTCAGATGTGTGAAAATAGGTAAGGTGAAGTTGGGTCAGGAATAGAGGCTAACAAGCACGGTCTGACCCATGGGATGAATTTCACCAGGAACAAAAAAAGATTTAAATTTACTTGATAAAGTCCAAAAATAAAAAGGTGTTCTACCCTAGGGTTTACACCATGGTGCAAAAAGATCTAACGAGTTTAAGATGAAGACCAGTGCTGAAGGAGACTTGGCAGAGAAAGAAATGAGACTGAATGATTCCATTCGTCCCATGGTGCTACATTTAAACCTTGCTAGTTATCCACTCCTTGTGTAATCAAATTTGTGCTTTACCAGCTATTTAGAGATAGTCATTCAATAGTATAGACAACTTTATGACTTCACAGTACTTGCAGTATATTTATAGCGTACTCCTTCCTAAAGTAAAACACTATGTAAACAAAATTGTTCTAGACTAGCCTGTTCATATTTGTCAGTAGCTGGAAAACCACAGTGTTTGTCAGTTTGCTAAAGTCATCTTTACTTTATCACTACCTTTCTTTGTCTCTCCTCTAGTCACAAATTGGCTAAGATTCTGGTTGAAGTTAAGTATCAGTACTAAAATGTTGTGAAAAATATTGCTTAACATACTAAACAGACATATTGTCCATGTTGATAAACGTGATTTTTTTTTTTTCCAAATAAGCAATATAAATCTTTGAAAACACCCTGCAGAGTAAATGACAGAACTTCATATAAAACTGTCCTGCTTGGTATAAGGCTATTCCATTATTATGAATTGTGTATCAGCACATATGTTTCTCAAATACTCTATGTTTCTGCACATATGTTTCTCAAATAGCGTGTTTCTGCATTATTTTGTAATCCTGTGACCTAGTCTAGCATTAAATCATAAAAGGTTCAGCAGCTGAGTTTTGTCCTTGCCTGTAGAGCACATGTGCCATTACTGTTTCACAAAGCATTTATATGTATCCATACAGCTATTTACATTTTGCCTCTTTCTTAAATATGACATCTAACATGTGACATTAAGAATCAGCAAATTTGTTTATCCTTTAAACATTTTATGATTTTCAGAAAGAATAAAAGGGGGCACTAGAAGATTTGCTTATGATCACATCCTTCTCAACCTCTAACACAGAACTGTCTGTCTTTGGCCAAAGGACTGGGATTGGATCTTTTATGTTTTGTACTTCTTTCTTGTTAATACAAGCTGAGATATAAAGCCTTCTTTCTAGATATACAGCAGAGCCCTTATGAAGACCTCAGTGGGGTGGAAAATTCCCAGAAAACAGATAATGTATTTGCTGTGGTAGCTTCAATCTTCAGCCTGATGGTGCCCCTCCATCATGCCTCGCTGTAATGGCTGACCCATAAAAAGTCTGCCAACCAGTTATGATGGGTGGATAGTGGAGCTATTGTTTGATCTCAGCAGTAACAAACTGCAAGGTATTTATGCTGTTTTTTTAAGAAAATCATGCATATGTGATTGCAGTGTCAGGCTTCCCTGATAACTCCTGAAGCCACTAGCCAATTTCAGCCAAACCTGGATGAGCTTCAAAAACAAATTAAGTTCCTGCAAGTCTGTGGGGGAGTGGTGGTGAGATAGAGGAGGGAAAGCCCCAGCATTGTCCCTCTGGAAGGGGAAGGGCAAGGGCAGGAGGGCAGTGCAGGGGAGCTGCAGTATTTGGTACCATTTGCTGGGGAGCAGCAACCTCCAGATGGGTATTCTGACAAGCAAAATCCAGCAGCAACTTTACTCCTGGAAGCCAAATTCAGATCTGATCTGAAAATATGCACAACTGGTCAGCCAGTGGAAAGACCTGCTTAGCTAAAATCCCCTACAGAAAGCTCCAGCCCAGGCAGAGCAGGCACCAGCACCTCCAGCATGGCCTGTTTCTCCTCCTCAACAGCAATGGAGCAAAAACAGATTGTAACCTCCCTGTCTTAGCATCACTCTTTTGTATGGCCACTCAACTGAATCACAGCAGGACAAATAGCCAGTTAATGCAATGACTGGTTTCCCCTTTTGTTTGCCTTACAAGAAACAAAATTCACACCCTGCTGGTGCGTCCCCTCAAGATTGTAGTTTCTTCCAAAACTGACTTCAAATGCTACAATATACACCAGTGATACCGTTTTGGTAATGGCAATTGTGGTAGTCTTCTGCAGAGTTCTCTAACAAAAAATAAATAAAATCATCATAAGTCAGCAAGGTCTGAATTCCAGTATAAATTTGAACCATAAATGCAGATGGTGCAGCTCTCTGTAGCTCTGTTTTTAATGAACAGTCACTCATCTTTCCTCTTTTGTGAAAGAGTATGAAGTGACTGAATTGGAAAACTTCAGCATCAGTTTTCAGAGAATGGGGTACAGCATCTTTGCATGTTCAAGGCAACCCTGGTTTTCAGTAACACCAGTGAATGAGCAGATTCCAAGGAATGTTTGAAAGAAGGATCCTTAATTCCATCTCCAGTTCAATGTGACCAGCTCTTGGATGCTTATACATTTGTTTAAATTAAGCAGAGTTCTCCAAACCTGCAGGAAAGAGAATGCTTCTGTGTCAGCTGGATTCCCATAAGATCAAACTCTCCAGGGAAGCAGGGAAAACTTTTTATTATTTCATGCAAACATTACTTTCTGTGGAAACTAGACATATATAGTTTAGCAGACTGAAATTTCTGTGAACAGTTCCAGTTCAGGGACAGGATCAGAGTGGAATCCTGAAATTTATTACAAATACCAAAGGCTGAGGGGGGATGTGCCGCACCTCAGAGATGGAAGGAAAGAATCTCCCAAGAACAAGCCACAATCAACATGTCATCTGGGCAAATTAATATCCCTATTCCCAGACAGAGAATTTTTTGAAAGGGAGGGAGAAGGGGTGCTATTTTGATTTATAGGGATACTTCAGAACTCAGAGCTTAATTGTACTTTAGCCATGCAAGCTTGTTTAAGATATCACTTCTTTCAAATATTTCAGACCTTCCTTCCTTGAAAGCTCACATCTTCAAAATGACATCTAGTAATACTTCATAAAATACATAAGAACAGAGATAGAAGTCCAGACTGCAAACACACGAGAGTAAGATCGTTAACACAAAGAAAAACACAAAGTGTGTTCTGCTCCCAGACAAACCGCTTCTCCTTTTCACTTCCTGAATCACCAGTCGCAGACAACTGGAGGAAAAATACCAGCTCGGTTCATACCTCCACACTGGATGCCACCCTCCGGGCAAAGGCCTGACACCTTCGTGCAGGTGCCGCTTTCCTGGACCTGTGTCAGACTCTTGGAGCCAACAAGGAAACCCCTGGGGAGAGACAGCACAGGGCCAAGACGGGGCTGGCACTGGCGCACTGGCTCCATGGCCACCTCATACCCCGTCACCTCTCCTTCTTCCTGCCCTTTGCACACCCCAGGCGTGACAGGCAGGGGTGTTTTTCTGAGCAAATCGTATCATTAGCATTGGAGACTAAATTTTTTCCATCATGTGTTTGCACAGCACCTAGCAGAGAGGGTCTGTGTTTCAGTAGGGCGATTGGAATAAAAATTTGAAAACAGCAAGTAACAATAGCGCTGCAGATACTCGTCTGGTGCATTTACCCCTCTGACTCTGGCAATGTTGAAAGTTCACTGTGTTACCAAGGAGTTCCTTGAATGTCACAGCTACTTGCTCTGATAAATTAGTGTCTAATGCTAAATGTGGTTCATTGGTTTTCAGTATTAGGCCCTTAATCTCCTTCCCTAGATCAGGAATCTTCTCACCCTGCACCCAGAGAGATCATCAGTCATTCCTTTGCCCGGAGTTACCAAAAACCATCCAATTTTTTAGTAAAAATGTCAAAGTGTCTGTCTAAACATCTTCTGTTTTGGCCTGAAACTGATACGAGTAGAAAGTCTCCAGCTCTTCCCTAAATCCTGACAGTTAGCTAACAACAAATAAAAAACAGCCCAGTGATTTACTGTGTCGATCCCACATTGTTGTGCTCTGTGTTTCTTTAAGAAAGGTGTGAGTATATGTGTAAGAGTCTTGAAATACAGTGGTTGCCATGGCAATTATCTGTGTTTAGAGAGTGGAGGGGAGTAAAGTTCCATGTAAGTGGCCAGAGTAGAGCGCAAATTAAACATGCCTCTTTGCAGCTCTAAATTATGTACTTTTCTACCCCCCTGCTAAAAATATTTGTGAAAATATGCATAGATTGTCTGACGTGCTCCAAACTATTTTTGCAATGCCAGGGTGGTTTTTTTTCCCCCTCAATATTTCCACTTGCCTGTAAGTCCTGAGAGAATAAAGCATAAGCCCATGGGGCAGGGCAAAGAGGAGTTTGTCTGAACACAGGCTGTGCAGAACTGCCCGACTGCACTCCCATCCAGGAGTTTGCTTATCTGGTTCATTTCTTTTTAATGGGACTGAGTACATTACTCTTACAAAATTAACAGAGCAAAAATATAGGTATAGCTAAAGGGCTGCAAATTTAATTGGAATAGAATGTTATATAAATATAAATCATCGGGACAAATATCTCAACATTTATATTGTGCTTTACATTTTCTAACTGCTCTTTCCTGGAGCTGGAAAGTCTATACTCCATAAATCTTTGTCCTCGTGTTCTCTCTTATTTTCATTTATCAGCCTAGATTTTTCCCCCCTTTCCTCACCTTCACAATAAGGGTATGATTCCCAGCCTCCACGTGGATGCATGCAGTTTGTGTATTTATTTGCCAGGTGTTCAGTTCTCCATGCTGGCTCTAAGGCCCCACACAGGGCTCTTTTGCTCTCACACAGGAATATTCTAATGCTTAAGGACAGTGATCAAGAACAGAAGTTGTGCAGTCTGATGGCTTCCAGCTCCGATTTCACTGGGATAGTGTTCACCTTGAAGTCCACAAAATAAACAGTGATTTTCAAAATACCCACAGGCGAGACCCCATTCTGCCACCTCCTGCCTGCCACTTCTCCCAAAACTGGTCTGTGATGGGCACTGGCAGGGTAACGAAACTAGAGTACACACTTTGCAGTGGACCTGTGTAAGGAGCAATGGTAACACTAAGGATAAGTCATTCTCTAATGCTTATTTAGAATTCATGTACAACACTTACGTGCTCCACTTCAGTATCTAGCAAATTCAGCAAAGGAATTGATACTATGACAGTTTGACACAGGCACTCTTGAAAAATGTCTTGCTAGGTGCTTCTTTAAATATTAATGCACAAATTGCAAGATTGAAATACATGATTAGGTCATTTTGAAAAAGTGGATCCTGAGGCTCTGCTAGTTCCCAAGCAGCTGTTAGTAAAGGAGCCATGTGTTCCAGCAACTCTGAACTAAGGAAAGGGACCTGTATTTACTCCTAGATCCAGCAGCGCCACATTGGATGACACTGAAGTAATTTGTTCCCTCATTTTCCCTCCCTTACCAGTGTTTTAAAAGTTATAATAATCTTCCTCTGCAAAAGAATGGTGTGGGTTTTTGTTTGTAAGCTTTACCAAAGAATCAGTAATGATTTGTTCCTTGCCTCACTGTGTTTACTCTTCAGTTTTACACGAGGCAATTGGTGACATTGATAAACAATTCAGTTGATGAGGCAAGGAAAGCCAAAGATTACCAAAATACAATCAGAGTTAATTAAGGTGTGTGACCAGCACGATGGCTCCATGGCGAGGTGGTTTGTTTGGTAAATATACTCCCTTCTGGCAGGCAGTGTGGGAGAGGTGGCATTTTAGGACATATCTAGGCAAGAAGAAGGTGGTGAACAGGTGGAGAATAGATGGGGCAAAGGTCTTTCATGATTACAGCTGTACTACCATCACTGGAGTAAATATGCTATATAGGTAAATTGTGTCCTTTGCCACTACGATGGGGACTGTATTTCCAGACCCTGAAGAATGGCAGATCACAAGCATCATACCATCTACTCACTTGCAAAGAAAGCACTTTACCAGCGTAAACTTCTTTCTGGGATAAATTGATCCAGTAAAACAACCACCCAACGGAAAGGCTCTCCCAAAACCACTGTCTCAGAAAAATCACATTTTATAGCTAGGCAATGCACTCTCTTTCCTACCATCTGATTTACTGCTCAGCTATTACTCTTTAGATTATTCTCTTGATATATCTAGCTGATTCAATGAGCATGGGAGCATGACGTATACTCATTGGACAGTCCGATGGGGCTGGGTGTCATTGCTTAGAGTATGTCAGAGTGTATTAGATGCTTCTCAGGGTTGATAAAGACCCTGCCCTGTAGATCTTGCCGCCTAATTGTTCTATAATTATGGTAACCTTTATGAAAGCTTAGCAATAAATAGCATTTTCCATGAGGCTAGTTCTGTTTCAAAAGGTAATCGCTTGCATATGCACGGTATGGCTGCTTTCTCCACGAGCTGAAGCCACTTGTCTCCTCCACTTTGTTCCTGTGGCAGCACACAGGGAGCAGACACTCTCCTCTGTGGTTTAACCCCCTTTCTGAGGACACAGGCTAATTCTGTATTGTTCTGCTCATGTATATGCACAGGGTCTGAAAATATTCGAAGAAAAAAGTACAGGAGCATAAGATGGGTAGAAAAGAGACAGTGTGGCAGAGAATAAAATAGAAAAACTGTCCTAGTAACCAGGCAGTGCCCCCACTCACCGGGGGTACCTCAGACTTACCCGTTCTGTTTTAGAGAGGCTGGTTAGAAATGTAGAACCTCAGACTTACCAGTTCTGTTTTAGAGAGGCTGGTTAGAAATGTAGAAGGTGTCTTGGAAAGGGAAAAAGCCCATCCCATCTCAAAAGTATTCTGCACATTAATGTGATTCAGTGAAAATGTGTAAAGCTAACTGTCCTCTTAGATTCAGGGAAGAAGGCTTATGAAACTCCAAATGACCGTGTTAGCACAGGGCCGTGTGTGGTCTGTCCCCCTCCTCCACGTGCCTCCTGGGAATCCTGCCATGCTAGCCAGGACCGTGGGTAGCTTTTAACTTTAGTTACTCTAGCTTACCCTCGCACCTCCACAGCACACCCAAACCAGGGATTAACCTTCTGTGACTGCTGTGTTGGCAGGACGACCCTGCTAGACGGACCCAGCATCTTCCTCGCTCCTGGGGGAGCCTTAGGAGCATTAGCTGTGGGCAGTTCAGCCCTCCCTGCCTCTCTGGACCTGAAGCTGTGCACAGCCTAAGGTATGGCCCGCGTGCCACTCTTTCCTAGACCTCAGCATTGTTTTAGCTTAATGAAAAATATTAGCTGTTACAAAATAACCCACAGATGACACCATGACATAAAAAATCTCATACAATTTCATTAACTATCAGTTTCATAAAGTTTGGAGTATTTTGGCTCATTTTTGCAAAATACCTACAGTGTGTTCTGCAAAACATTTGCTGCCTTGCAGGATAACTTCTATTTTTGTTCAAGACTCTTTGCATGCTTGCAAAGTGTTTTGCTGGATTGGGCCCCACACACTTAGGTACTCTAGCTCATTCACCTGCTGTAATGCAGTAGCTTGTACTAGATTTTCAATTTAGTTGTAAAGCTTGGTTCACTTCAGTAAACTTTCTTCATAAAGTAGGTAATATAGAGCTAGAAGCATTACAATACCGTGACCATAGAAGTCCAAGTACCTGCACTTCAGTCTACTTTAGAAAAGAAATAGCGTCTGTCATTTGTAAATTTTAACATAAATTAAGTGCAGTAGAGGCAGGTATTAAAGAGAAACGCCTTAAAAACAACAGGGGAAATTTAGTCTCTCTCATTCTGTGAAGAGAGTGTGACAGCATATGGTACATAGTGGGTGGTTGTTCTAAACATAACATGTATGTGTTTGACCTAAAATGTTTTATTGGTTCCTACTTATGAAAGCAGCAGCTAAAAATGACTGATGACTGTTCTTTCTATATCAGCAGCGTGTAAAGGCCCAAGGAAAAAAAAAATAAATCAGTCTTTATAGTCATAAAGTGTTTAACACAATGTTAAACTCTGTTTAACATAGTATTTTCTCCAGGATAGCCTAAGTTTAATGTTTCCCCTTTGTGAAATTGTAACACTACAGTATTATTAATTATTACTATTATTTCTAGATCATCCTAAAATATGTCCAAACAAGAGGGAATAATCTTCCTTTCCCCCAGAGTTACTGTATCTCTTATGGTGACAATATCCTTTGAGAATATAGGTGTCTAGCACTACATACCCAGGCTAGCTTAATACAAGGGAAAATGCAAGTCACGACTACAAAGTGTCCTAGATCTATAGGAGAAAACCATTATAACCCCACCATCACTGCAACCGAGTGCCTCATACATGTGAAAATTGCAGAGGATGAAACCGCACCACTGTCTCCTCTTTTCTCCCATTTGAGAGTTACTCCATGATCTTAAGGGTGTTTTTCAACCCAAATGATTCTATGATTCTATTATCATGGAAGGAACCGAGTCTGAAATGGGGAAATCTTACACTGTGCTCCAAATTAGGCCAGTTTGTTACTAACCTGTCCTTCTGTGGCAGCGATTCCCGTGTCTGAGGCCAGCTGCCAAACATGTTCCTGCTTCCTCCCACACAAGTTTCATCCTTGTGGTCAGCTGTTTCTTGGAAGCTGAGGAGCATAATTGATATTGCAACTATCAAGCTGTGCACAGAATGAGCTTACACAACTTTGTGAACATGCTTTTCTTGCCCTCTCCACCCACCTTTCTCTAAAGCTATGTGTTTGTTAGTAAAAACAGGATTCAGGTGTTTTATGGGTGGAGCTCAGGTGCTTCTGCAGATGTATGTCCTAATCCCACTCTTGGGATCACACTGCACCCAGGTGACACTCTTTTTTGAATGAGCTCAAGGTAGGGGCACGAGGGGCCTGATGCTTGTGTCCTGCACCATCAGCAACACCAATGTTAAGGGCTGGGAGGGACCTCTCAGTCTGAAGGAAGTCTAAGCCGGCAGTCTGCTTGCTGAGGAAGCAGAGATGATGTTGCACATGTTCCTTCTTAAGCCTACCTTGACTCTGAGTTTCACCTCCCATGTAGCTGCCCCAGTGCCTATGGAGTCCCTTTGGTCACTTGGGGTTCAGAAAGCCAGGTCTGCCCCGGCGGGTGTGGGATAACTCTCTAAAGCACTGGCTGTGAGACAGATGAAGCACATTTTGTGACTTTGTCCCAAAGCGGCACGGCAAATTTAGGAGGGACATGGGGTTTGGAAAAAATTCAAAACTGTCGTTTGGTTTTTGTGGCTGTTTTTGTGGGGTGTTTTTTCAGGTGGGTGGCTGGTTGTTTTTTTCTTGTTTTTCACCAATATGACACAACTGCAAGCCTTTCCAAGGAAAGAACTGCAGGGACATTCAGCAGACAGTGCCTCACCCTAGGTAGGACTGGCCCCTGAGAGCTGTGCAAAAGGGTTCTGGGGAAAACTTTTGCTTTGTGTTTGCGCACTTACCCCTGAGAAAGGGGAAAACTCACCCAACCTCTGCAGTAATGACTTGTCTATCATTCTTGTCTATCCTACTGTGATTCATCCAAGTCTGCAAAAGGAGACTGCTGAGAAATTATGTATTTTAATCACTACTGTCATAAGAACCTCAAATCTTCTTATTCATAAACTAATAAACATATCCAACCCCACATGTGGAATTTTTATTAAAATATTTTTTAATATTAAATGTTGATCTGACAAAACGTTTAGATAGCCTGAATATTATGAAATCTGTGCATCCCAGTTTTGTTATTTGTGATGTATGTAACCTCAAACGCTTGTGGATGCTCTTAAAATGCCTGCGAGATTCTTGCCCCAAAAGATGTTAATCTATGTAATACACAAATCTTTGAGTGATGATATGCAGATTATTGTGGGGAAAAAGCAAAAGAAAAACAAAGACAAGTGTGGGAATTTGGTTGCAATAACGTTATGTGACCCCTGGTAATACGCACATCATCTTAGGTACTTTCCCCAAATAAATTAGTTAAGGTTAGATTTATATAGCATTTTTCAATTATTTTACTGAAGCCAAATATGTTTATACAGGGGATGTCTACAGAGCTACCTGGGAAGCTTTGCATAGCATTGCCGTACACTGGGGAGACACATCTCCACCACGAGTATACAGGGCTGGCATTATCCCTGCCTATTGCAGCTCTGGGAAATGAAGTCACTGACAACACAGAAGGAAGCATCAGGTCACAAAATATCCTCAAAAGACTTGTGAGACAAGAAAAGTTGTCAAATAGTATTCATCTTCATCAAAAATAACCCCCCGGCTATATAATATTCAGTGATAGTAAAAAGAATATTTTGCTTATAAAATTCACTATGTTTAGGCCCTTGATAGTGCGATTATGAAAACAGACAGAATTCAGACTCACTTTGCTGTAACTCAGAGTCGTTAGCGACAAAATTTACATTAGTGTTTCTGAGATGTTGTTTCAGAGTATCTGTATTTCTGGCAAAGAGTTTGCTCTAGTGCTTTTCATTAGTGGGATTAAAGGAGTTCTTCTATATTAAATTTTTTATATTTTGATGGATATTAAAATTAAAATCATACTTTATTAAATCACTGCAATATAGTAAATGTAGTGAAATATGGTTTAAATTAAACACTATGGAAGGAAAATCTGTGTAACCATTGTCAAACAGCATTCCCTTCAAAAGTAAAATTTCAATTTTAATATACAGTTCTTTCTGAATCTTATAAGAATTGTCCTGGTTTTCTGTATTAAAAGACTGAAGAAATTATAGAAAGTGTTCATGTGGAAAGTATTCTCTGTTCATTTTTTAAGCGTTTTTGCCTAACTAGTTTGAATACTAATTTAAACAGCATAAAACTGAGAGAAAATCACTGAACATCTGCAAACCAGGAAGAACTTGATAGGTGACATTTGTTTGACATCAATAAAACACAATTATATTTTTCAATGGAACAGGTTATGAAGCAGCTTAAATTGCCCAGCTGAGTGAATGCAGTCAGCTTCTCTTGAACTAGTCACAGCGGATGAAGCCTGACGTAGATGTTTGTTTTCTTTTAATAGGTTTCTCCAGGATCTAACCGTGATTTATTTCAAGTGGGAGTACTGACAGCAGTTAAAATGAGAGAAAAATCATTTCACAGTTTTACTGAATGAACTCTGTCAATAACATTGGGAGAAACAGATTACAACAGGCATTTAAAAGCTAATGAAAACAAACCATGCATCAAATCATAAAATTAATGATTATTTAATTATACACTTCACAAATAAAATGTGTTGTATTTCTTCTGCCTGGTTTCCACAGAGGCACCTGGTGTACATTGGAGATGCTACATGGATGGAGATGGGCACAAAACCCTCGAGATGATGGGTGGAGAAGATGCTCATGGAGGTGTCAGTGGGTTGTGCAGGTCAAGAAAGCTGCAGACCCAGGGGAGATGAGGAGTGGAGCTTTGCAAGAGCTGTTTTTGGGACTCGTCTCTGTGTGGCAGTGCCAAGGATGGCTTCAGCACTGAAAGGAAGACTACGTTAACGACATTCACTGCTGACACGATGCTGTGAGGCCTCTCACATGCATAGAAGAGACCTCCTCCTTAAAGTTGTGGGGACCCATCAGAAGGTCTTGTCTCCAGCTGTGAGAAAGATGGGTATCAGCATTTATAGCGGGCACCGTGTCTGGGTCAGTGGCTCAGCACTTCCAGAATAGGGCTAACTGCTGTCCCGGGGATAAGCTACCTCCTGCTTGTGCTTCTGTGACAGACTCTGTCTATGACAACACCAATTGTTCCTCCCATCTTTGCAGCCTGTTCAGCCGAAGAGCTCTCAGACATAGCTGACGGGCTCTTAGAGGAGTGTTTGTGTCAGTACTTCCCAAGCCCTCTCCTTTATCAGGTACTCAGAGTTAAGCACATGCTTAAATATTTTACTGGATCTAGGCCCATTCTCATGCAGATAAACCAGACAGGGACAACTAGAAGTGATCAAGAAATGATGGGGCAGTGCTCACCAAGAAAGCACGCGATTCACCATTAAACAGGGGATAAACTGCACGAATTTAAAAGACATTGATGCCCTAATCCAGATGTTGAGTGACCAGGTTCCTGGTGTGCACACACTTGCAAGAAAAATTAAAATACAGATATGAGGCAAGCAGTTGCCTAGTGGACTGCTGAGTGCACGGGATTTATGTCTGAGTGGTTAGTATTATATTACACTCACAAAGTAGTATCCAAATAGCAGCAGCTGTGTCTTGTATCCATTATTTCCCTTCTCCCCCAAATATAAACCTTCCTCACCTTTTTAATTAGAAAAGCTGTTTATTGACTATGACATGGAAATATTTTACATGTTGTTTTCCAAAAACACCATTATTAAATAAGCAGGAAAATATGTTAAGTGGTAAATAGAGATGACCTTTAAAATGATGTCAAGCCCACACACGCCATGATTTGTGCGTAGGTATGTGTTACTTTAAGTTGCTGTATATTAGCAGTAACGTGACATAGAAAGCTGCTACAGAAAGTATCTTTGGTTAAAGAACTGTAGGGTAAATCAATAAAAGCTAAAACCCATAACCAACTTACCTAGTAAACTACTAAATTCAAACCTGTTCATGAGAGGCCTGACTTTATATTCACAGCAACATGGGTGAAAATCAATTTGTTTTTTACCCTGAAAAATATTTTATAGCAGTTAACTGAGGTCAGGACATCTTACTTTCTTGGCTGACTCATTCACCACTTGTACAGCAGCCTTCTCGTGTAACAGAGAAGCACTGGTGTCACCCAGGGAGAGAAGTGGCACTGAGAAACCCAGGAAAAGAGGCTGAAATCACCTGCGTAAAATAATGTTATTTTTCAGAAAACACCTACAGAAGAAAATTTAATCAGGCAAGAGTACACCCTATCCTTCCCCCATGCCATTCCGGTTAAATGGAGGGGCTGGGGGGTTATTCCAGGAAATCATCAAAGATTCTTATTGTTGCAGTTGCCATTTGTTTCAGTTTCAGTTTGTATTTTTTTAAAGAGGAGGGAGAAGAGACAGAGAAGGAAGGGCAGGAAAAGGCATCTTTAGGGCAAAACATTTCGAGTGGTAAATTATTTCAAAAGTATAGTGACCAATTACCAAGAAGCCTCAGTAAGCTGCTTTAATGTAGGTGCAAATACAACCGGGTAAGAGACCCTGTGTCTCACGTCTCACACACTGGTGGCAGTCCTGAGTCTGTAAGACTTTTCCAGGAGTCACCACAAGGATACCCAGCCACAAAGTCTGCTGCTAGTCACCTCTGCCAACATCTATTTCTATCATTATCAAGAATACAGACGTAATTCTATGGGCATTTTATTTTATTAGCTGCAACGGACAGTACCTGTTGTATTTTTTTACTTCTTTTAAAAAGCTGTGGCTGGGTGGGAGAAGCAAGGCAGCTTGTTGCCTTGGACGTTGTGTGGGGCTCAGGTAAGGGAGGGGACCCTGTGCCTTCCCAGGAGCACAAGAACATAGGAAAAGCAGGAGAAAGCATGAGATGAGGCAGAGGGGAGACCAGGAGAGCCACAGATTGGTAATCCTCATGTGCTGGTGCTTTGCAAAGCCGTGTTTGGGAGCGTGCTGCAAGCAGCATGGAGCAGGCATCCACCAGAGAGGGACAATGGATGGGTGGATGGATGGATGGATGAGGGTCAGTGTCATAACACAGACAGGCTGTGTGGTGCCACAGCACCTCCAAAAGTCATAAACTGGTGGTATGCAGCCAAGTCTGCAGGAGAAACCCATCTGCAGAAACTCAGCATGCAGAGGAAGACCAGTTCATAAATCTTTTATTTATACTCACCCAACAGATTTTAAGCTTTACTTTTAAAAATGTACCTGTTACTGTTCCTGTTCAAACCCTCCCGGATTTTGAGTTTAAGAGCCCTTTCCATTGTTCTGGTGTGCTCTGTCTCAGTGAAATCTTCCAGGAAGCCTGACCCAAAAGCTCTGCCTGAGGCAGGGTCTCACCACTCTCGCTTTCCATTGCAGACCCCTGGGCTGGCCAGGGTGCCTGGGCTGTGCGGCTGTGCACCACTGCTCAGGAAGCACCACGGGAGAGCAGATCAGACTGAGCTCCAGCATGCCCAGGATCAAACCAGATCCTTGTGCAAGGAAGGGAGTGCCAGGGTGTGCAGGACCTCACGGACAGACTTCGAGCTCAGTGCAACCCTGATGCAACAGCTGAGTGTTTTACAGAGTACTTGTACCATGGGAACTGTACATGGAGGGCAAGGGTTGACAGAAAGAGGTAGCAAGATGTAAATAAATAAATGTTTCTCTTCTGTAAACATGAGAGTTCTGTGCAGAGAGGGGCTCTCTCACAAGGGGTAGACCAGAGGGCAGTGCAGGTATGCAAAGGCAGCCCCTCTCAGAAACTTACCCAGAGGTTAGGTGGAGAATTTTTCAGCTGAGCAATTTTTTGCTGGAAAATGGTGATTCAGCAAAAGCACCAGGTTTCACAGAAAGTTACCTGTTCTGATTAAAGTTTACTCAGGAAAGGGCTCTGAAGCACTAGATGAAATATGGGGACAAAGAAATGGGAAGAGCCCTTGTAATGTGTTGGTACTCAAAAGCATCCAGTTAGGAGGGAAAAAAGGTTTGTTCAGTCTAGAGCAGAAGTTTGAGCATGAGGTTTCCTCCTCATGAGTAAGTCTGGTGACAAGAAGAATATCCAGGAGAGCTCTTTTTCTGTGCTTTTCCCAAGGAAAACAGCAATAAATCTTGAGGATATGTCAGACTGGAACTTCTTTTAAATCTCAGACCTTCACGGGATAGGAAGATTATTTCCCAGCAATGATACCTGATCTCTGGTCGTTTTCTGTTCACACTGCAGTGTGAGCGTCTCTTTGAGCAGGCACCCAACCGCCACAAACAGCCTGTTCCCATGCGAGAGCATGCTAGCTGGGGGGAGGCCACGCAAACCCTCCTGAGGTGGGTGTCCCCAGGCCCCCATACTCTCCAGATGCACACATAGTAACAGCATATTCTCTACCTGGGCAGTTCTGAATGGCTGCAGATCATGAGGGGCCAAGGAGGAAGAGTTTCAGGCTGCAGGCTGCATCTCAGCACAGAGGATGGGGGAGCTGCTTGTACTAATCCTGAGGCAATGTAAAACTGCCCCAAACTTTCCCAGAGAAGGGAGTTTGGAGGGGTGGTTTCTTGGTTCCACGAATGACCTGCATTTTGAACTGCCCGTCTCTCTTGGTGGGCGTCATGGAGGACACTCAAATGCAGATCAGATGAGCAGAAATGAGCCATTGGCATGTGCTATGCCTCTCTCCTCCTGCCGAACAGCTGTTCCAGTAGGAAGCACCAGCTCAAGCAGGGGCAGGAGTGAAGTCCAGGAGCAAAGGCCATACCTTCCAATGCACAGCTCATGGGAAATCCAGCAACACTTCATGAGTAAAGGTTGAACCCTGGACTCCTTGAACAGCACAAGCTGTGAACAAAGACACAAGGACAACAGCCCATCCTCCTGTGTCTGTGTGGCTGTTACGCCTTCACTTACCTGAAATGAGTTTGAAGCAGCTCCGTGGTCAGACCATCATGGTCTTCAGTTGATAAACAGAAAAAATAGAGATCCTGCAAAAGAGCAAGAGCTTTAAAACATTGAAAACCAACTGGACCTAAATTCTTCATCTGCTCTTCTCCCAGGAATTTTTTTCTTCGTCATGTCTCAGTCACACCAGAGATCCTGGACAGCCCAACCATGTCCTCCTATCACCTCTGTCGCCTTTACTCAGGACTTGCTCCTTCTGCCTCACACCCTGCCACCCCCACCGACTTCCAGACACCCCAGCCTTGGTCATCCTTTCCAAGCTCTTCTTCCCAGAAGAACTGCCCTCCCCAGCCACTGAATGTCATTGCTTTTCTTCTAGAAAAACAACCTCCTCTGCAAGTCCTTCCTTCCCATTTTAATTTCTTCTTCATTGCTGCTTCAACACCTGAATTTTTCACCCATTTTGCCTCTGCCTGGGCTAAACTATACCCTCTACTGTGAACAAGGACTCATTTTATTTGCTTTGTAAAACATCCACATACATGGATGGAGCTGTATAAATAATTAATACATGCCTTAATCTAAAGATTATGAAGAAGAAGGTGGTGATTGCTGCAGAAAGATTAATGTGAACGAAATAACTCAACCAGACTATAATTTTTCTGGCGACCCATGAAAGAATTAAGCCAAAGGAGGCCCCCTTAAGTACTTTTGCAGATAGCCCAATGAATTCCAGGTATGGCTTCGCTTTGCATTCTTCATTTTCCTCTTTCTTCCAAGATATGTCTGCCTATCTTGTATACAAGCATACACATATCCTTGCCTGTTCCTCTGTGGACAGTTTCTCCAAGGCATTTCACACTGTAGCTCCTGATAAATAGTGTTATTTTTTTCATGGTGCAGGCAGGGTAGCTGGAGAGCAGGAGACGCAGTTACCTACATACCTTTTTGCAGAGATCTCAAGTCACACAGTATACAGCTCTTGAAACAAGGACTTAGAGCTTCAGCCTGGGTGCAGAAATGCTTCCTGGTCTGACGCTTCTTATTTTTAAATATATCTTCAAAATACATCCTCCAGGCTGGAGCTCATCTCCCGCTGGGAGGTAGGACAGGCAAACCAGCACAGGCAAGATCTGTCAGCAAGCTGTACAGAGCTCTCCAAAACAATTTGGTCAACCCAGCGTTTTGGCCAAGTTAATGAATCTTGCAGAAGGACAGAACTCATTAACAAGCAGTAGCCTGGTGCCAGCCAAGCTAACCGCTTCCCAGATCCTAGACTCAATACTTCTGTACCTACCAGCTTATTAGGATTCAGCTTGGATCTGCCTGACCCTCAGGAGGCTTAAGACACCTCAACCGGGTGGGAGCTGTGCGTGTGTGTGTGTGTGTGTGTGTGTGTATCAGAGTGTGGGCATGTTTCCCCAGCCCCCAGCCAGAAAATCTCCAAGAATTCCCAGCTCAGCGACTGCCAATGGCAGCAGGGTCCTAGCCTTGTTTTCTTCCTAGGGTCAGCCCAGTGCTTCTTTTGTAAACCATCCGTTTTCTCCATCCTTTGCTCTGAGAAGCTGTGAGAGCAGTGGCTGGATGGGCTGAGGGGACTGTGAAAAGGGAGGGGACACAGAAAGGAAGCACCTGCAGCTGGGGCAGCTGAGGCTGAATCCAGCCAGTCCACCACAGCTGTGAGGGGAAAGGTCTCTTTTTACCCTTCTGTCTTTCTAGCAATGCCTTACAGGGAAAAAGTAATTTTATAATGGCTGGAGCTTTCCGATGCCAAAGAGGAATGAAGGAAAGTTACTTAAAAGCCCAGAGCAGGCTTGCACCAGACATCATGGTAGCAGCAGACAAGTGAAGGATGGATACTTTCCACCCATGGAAAAGCCTTCACAAGGAGCGGGACAGAAGTGGTTTTGTCCCTCAGGGCTCACAGAAGAAGCTGAGTACGTGTAAGCCTGAGGTTTTATGCCTGGCGTGGGATCTCAGTCCTGTTAAGGACCGCCGGGTGGGAATCTGGGGAGAGCATACGCAGCTGGGTTAGGTGTCTCAGTGAGACACAGCTCTTGTGTTGCCTGATGATGACGATGATATGCAGAGGACAGGTGAAGCTGGCACAGAGAAGGACCAAGTCTGAAAGGCTTTCAGGCACCCCAGCAGGCCCATGCATCCATTTGCCTCTAGGTCTGTACACAAGCACATCACTGCCAGTTCCTGCTTTCTTTCCATCAGTGCCAGCTTATGCCTGGTGGAATAGTCAAATGTGAAACTGAATACAATCAGGGACCACAGAGAATAATGCAGTGCACTGGGGGCTGCTTCCAGCTTTGCAAAAATTCATTTATCTGTTTTTTTTCCAGGTGAGACCACCTGCAAACTGCACCATGTGCAGACACAAGGCATCCTCACACCTTCCTGGGCAGAAGGGGGAAGCAGAGGTTGCTTTGCTTGAAGGAGAAAGGACAGGCACCTGCCCACCTGCTGGGGACATTATCACCTTAAATCTGTCCCTCCCCTGCCCTTTGTGGGGATAGGGAGGAAGCCCAGAGACCTCACCCGTATGGCTCCTGCAAGCCCTCATTAAACCAGTTGTCTGGCAACTCACCCTCTCCCTTCTAGCCCCTTTGAGTCTCTCATTGCTCAAATGTCACAACTTGCTTTTTGAAACACGGGATTTTGATCTTCCTTCCAGATCTTTCTAGAACTTTCCTCTGATGTCACAGAAACAACTCCAGTATTTTGCATATAATAAATCACCTAAGTGCTGACTCAGTTTTTTGCAGAAGACATTCAGCTTCCACTGATTTCAGTGGGAGGTGAGGTTATTCAGTGCTTTACAAGATCAGACCTTAAAAGTAGGCTTAATGGTAGTCCCTGAAGCTCAGCTTTCTCCTTTGGTTTACCTTGAGTGATGACTAACATTTGTTCTCTTTTTCTATAAATTTGCATGTTAGGGTTAGGGTTAGGGTTAGTTAGTAGAAGGTACTGATTTTCTTGCTGGTGTAATCTACTGCATGCCATTTATCAACCTATTAAAAAAAGATGGGTACAGTAATTTCTTATATGGATTAGGTGTCTCAAATAATTCCCAGATACTGCTTATCTATTTAGCAGATTTCTGTGCTCACCTGCAAGCTTTGCCTTGATCCTTTTCTCTGCTTAGCTCCCACACATAAAAAGGGAGACTCAGCTGCCCAAACACACACTCCTCAGTAACAGTTTACATCAATGCCTCTCTGCTTATCCTGTAATTGCAGTGTGTATACTCTAGCTCTTTGCATTCATGTTTGTGGAAGTGGATGTATCTTGTGTGTACCTGTTTTATCTATCATAACACCAAGAAAACAGAGACACTTCGAAGTACACATTTGGAAAGTGCACAGTCCAACTGTTCATAAATACACTGGTTAATCACTTCATCCATGGGTGGAAAAGACTGTCTTAGTCTTGAGAAATGTTGGGTGTACAGGGCATTCTGCGTTACTACTTTTCAAGATCCAGAAGACAAATTAAGCTGTGAAGATTTTTCTTACATATAATATTTTGCCTTTTGGTTTACAACCAATGCCAGTGTCTGGGCTATGAAAGAGTCACCAGGAGTAACGGTTTCCGATCACACAATTAAGTTTTCATGACTACACAATAACTGAATCATGTTGCAGTTTCAATTAACATGATGTCTCTGTCTTCAGTCCAAATATGTTGTCTAAATAGTGGTGCATTAACTAAACTGAATAAATCGACGATGGCATCAAGTAACTGCTAGGGTGAATAAAATGCCTTTTAAATGAAATGAGAGGATCAATGCTCCCTACGTGCTTACCTATACTGTGCATTGCAGCATGCCTATAGAACAGTTTAGGATAGAAAGGTTCAATCCTGCCATGTGCTACACATTCTGGACGCTCTCCAGAAAAGCCCTAAGCACAGTCTTGATTTCAATCAAATTAATAGCTCCCCCCCGCACCCTTCCACAATACAGTTATATGTGCACGCTTAAGGATGAAGGCCATGGTTCCCCCAACATTGCAGGATGCAGTCCTTGGCAAGGAGAAATTCAATATGCAGCAGTAAGCACCGCAGGCTAACATCATAGTGAGCCGGGGAGCGGGAGGGAGGGAGGGACCTGCTCCCAGAAACAGGCTGTGCGCAGGCTCCTGTAGAAGTCAGTGATTCAGGATCAGATCAAAAGGGATTTAAGCTATAGCTGAAAAACAGATGGGGAGTTGGTGAGGTGGAAAGAGAGAGAGAGCAATTAATCCAGACAGCTGGCACGGCAGCGAGGCGGGCCTGACCACCAGCGGTGGAAGGGAGCGAGGGGAGAGCCAAGGGACGGCCGGTGTGGGAGGCGCTGGGCGGCACGGATGGGCTTGCACACGTGTGCAGGGTACAGAGGCAAGAAGCTTCAGAGCGTGATTCTTAGAGTAGAAAATGAAATTGCTAAAGCTCATACTAATTGTGAAAATCTTGTCGTGCTGGCGGTGGAAAGCTCAGATATCAGTGATCCCCTGAACTAACGTGGGCAAGCAGGGAGGGAGCCAGCAGCATCCACAGCAGCCTGGCATTTGTGGGGCTCTGGAAGAGTTCTGGGGAGGAGCAGGAGTTACAAAAGCATGAAGCATCCTGCATTCAAATGAGAGATCAGCAGAGCATATGTCAAAGCCAGGGAGCTGGACCTGCAGAAAGGCAGCTTGCCTTGGAAAAAACAAGATGTCAGTCGAAGCATCCTCCAGTGACCTGTGTGCTGGGGCTTGCACAAGTGCCACCAACAATGCGGCAGGGATATACAGGCAGAAAATACGTGAAGTCTGTGCTGACACAGGGATACGAGACATGGTGAACAAAATCATACACGAGAACTTCTCTGCCTACACATGCCTGCAAGAACCACCCCCGTCTGGTGCATCAGGAAGCCTGTGGGCTTTCCTGGCCTCCTTGGGATAAGCTTTACCTCCTGATGCCAGGAGTAGTTTTTATAGAGTTTCAGCCGTTACTTTCATAAAAGAAATAGTCTGGGGCCCTGCTGGCTATGGAGAAAGGCTTGAAAACTCTAAATCAAGAGCTTCAGAATACCAGTCAAAAAATGACAATATTTACCTCTATTTTATGACATTCTGTGGCTTGTGGTGGTTTGGGAGTGCTCGGGGTGGGCGATACAGCAGCAGGCAGGAGGCCGAATCACAACCTCCTACAGCAAGCGTGTGGGCAGCGCGGCTGCGCTCCAAGGATAGTACCTGGTCAACTGAACCCAACACAATGCTGCAAAGCAGGTCCTGTCTTTGGCTGTCCCGGGCAACAGAGTAAGCTCTGATTCACCACATTTTAGCAGAGGAATGATGGATTCTGCTGTTAGGCAAGTATTAATTTCAGTCAGTGTGGGCTTTATCGTATTTCTTTTATTTTTCTCCCTTTCTTTCTAATCATGAATGTATGTGCTATACAATTAGGCTGTATTCAATATCAAAGGCCCTGCAGAGTGGAGAATGCTTTCCGAAAGGCTTATGAGTCCCTTTTGAAAAGGACCCTGTGGTGTGGTTGCCTGCAGTAGTGAAGATTGGATTCAGTGACCTTAGAGGTCCCGTCTGGCCCTATCTATTCCTTTCTCCCTCCATACAGCTTCATTCTGGGGTATTTTATTTTTAAATAGAAAGTCTTAAGACGTTTTTGTGCAACATTAAAAAGCTGCTGAACATTCTAGGAGACCACAGATTATGATCTAATTTGTGAAGTGGACTTCAAAATATGCGTATCCCATCATCTGATCCACAAAACCAACTTGGCTAATTGCAGCCCTTCAGCAGCAGCAGCAGAGCACTATGACACAGTGAGAACATTAAAAGGTATCTTCTTGCGTAATAAAATGATGTGCTAAAGCCAGGGAGAATTGGGAGACAACAGTGCTGTGAGGATGAGGATGCAGTTAAGCATGACTTCACTTCTCTAGTACTTATCGCAGCAATGCCATAATGCATGCTAACTCAGAAACTTCAGCAAAACTAAACCAAACTACCTCTTCGAGGTTCTGGTTTCATATGACTGCTTTTGATAAAACTCTCTAGAACTTCAGGGTCTGAACACAGCTAATCCCATTCTAACTAAGGTTTTTACTGGCTGAAACTCACCATATAAATATAATGTTTGGTTACATGTTACTGTAGCATTCTGCAGTAAAAATAATTTTTTGGAAATAAATTAAACAAAACAAACCCCATGAGTCTAAATTATTAATGGTTTATGCTGGTACAACTGCTGAAAGCAGTACAATTAATCCAATTTTCAGCATTGTATGGTGTGAAGTAAAGCATGTATTCTAAGCTGTTAAATCCTTTTTAGCAGTATAAAAATTAAACTTAAGCAAATTTTCTTTTGTGCCACCTCAATGTAGAATGTTTACTTTAAATTAAAGCACCTAAACTCAACATTGGAGGGTTTTTGATATGTAACTTATTTCTAGTAAATTTATAATGGCTGTTACTTTTCATATGTAGCATGTGGAACTTGTTAATTAAAAGCTACTTCCTTGTGTTAGGTCTTGATCACGTTCCAGCATCTCATACTTAATGTGCTATTAAAATCACTCTTTGACAGCCCAGACCGCTGAACACAATCAACTCCCAGTTGCTTTGCACTTTGGAGGTTTTCCGTGGGTTAAAAGTCAGGCGGGACTGTCGTGATTGTCCCAGCTGGGTGAACATCTACCCCCAGGCTCCACATACCGGGGAGGCATCAAGTCCAGGGCTGTTGCCTCACCAAAATTAAATTTTGAGTAGTTAGGAGCAGGCAGATAGCACACACACGTTAGCCACACTTACCTGATGGCTCACTGATTTTACTCAGGGACTCCTAAAGGAAGAACTGCAGATACTGAACTCAGACCTCAAAGCTTTAGGAGAAAAGGGTATTATTTTACCAGCTATGGAGAAAAGCTTTGGGGAAACAGGCTACAGAGAAGTGCAGTTCTCTCACCTTCCTCCATTAGTAGCTTGGGAACATTTATCTTTTGGCACCTGCAGTGCTTACTGGCATCATCTTGGTTCCCTCTGCCTACGTGTAGGTCCCCAGTGACTGCTGCTCCTTGGGAGAGACAGGGACTCTTTGGTCAGAGTGCCCTGTCCTTGGCAATTCAGATTCAAGTCCTGACTACATAAACCAGTGGAGAAGACTCAGCATCAAATCTAGCCAGGTTCTCAAGATGCCTCTGCTCCATCACTGCCTTTCCAGCACTCACTGAGGCTTTTGCTCTTTTTGTATCTTTTCCTTTCAGCTATCCCAAGGCTCTGCCAGAGGCAGAGATGAAGTCAGGCTCAGATATTAGCATGGCCAGGACAAGTGTATGGCATTCCCAGACCATGCCAGAGCAGCCTGGACACCTAGAGGAAGTCCCTACATAAAGCTTACTACAGAATTTACCCCAATGGTTCCTCAATCAAGAGAAATACCTTTCTAGGGAGACCACACACAGTGTTTTAAGGTTTCTAGTCTTGATTTAAAGCATTCAGGTGGTGCATTCTACTACATCTCCTTCATGAGCCTTCCCAATGATATAATTGCCCATGCCATTAAGATGTTCATTGTGTATGTGTTGTTCTAGCAGGTTTCATCTTTTCATTTGTTAATTCTGCAAACTTAATTATGGTTTTTAGCATATTTTTCTACATGGCTTCCTTGCCATTTGAAAAAGGAAAATGCTGATTCTTCCACTTCTCACTTACCCTTGCAGATTTCCTGCTTGGTCCTCTCTGTTGACCCTCAGTTATTCCCCCTTTACCATCCTAACCAGTTTTCCCCCTCTCCTTTTTCACTGCAAACCCAGTGCTCAGGACACTTATGCACAGTGCTCCCACCCTCAGGTCCCATCTTGATCTTACAGCTACTACCAGTGGCGCGGTGAGTGCCCGATGTGTGGACATCTGAAAAACAACTTTCCAGCCCTGTCTCATACAGCTGCTCCAGCCTGCATGGTCTAGTTATTCCTTGGGCTGGAGAAATGTGGTTATGACTCTGCAACCTGGGCTGAGCGCCCTCGGAAATCCTGAAAACTAGGTTTGGTTTCTGCTCCTGTGCTACTTAATATAAAACTATAAAATAGTGAAACAGAAATTCAGGTCTTTCTTTCAAATCTCTTCCTGCACAGTTAAATAGCTTCGTCTCTAAAGAAAGAAATGCTGCATGAAATCTTCTTTAATTAACTCAGACTTGGAGGTAATCTCAAATCATACCAAGGATGGAATTAAAGACTCTTTGCCCTTGCAATTTGTGGAGAGGGGGTCGATCAGCATCTGCCATCTGCTGATGTGCCTCCATCCCTCACTCCTGCCTTCCCTCGCTTTCTAGCAGTTCAGCTTTGCTTAGCCAGGCACTCACAGAGCTGGAATACTGGCAGTACCTGGCGCAGCCAGACACATTTTGTGGAAGCCAGGCTCTGCACACAGTGGTCCTCAGGAACCAGTGCCCACCAGCCTCTGCACAGCTCTGAAGGGACTCTGCTGAAATGAACTTTTCTGAGGCAAACCCGTGGGTGAGTGCTAAAGGTCAGGATGCTGGCAGGGAGAATATATAGCAAAGCATAAAGGAGCTTTTCTGAGGAAGTGCTCTTGGATAAATATACTTAGTTCTGAGGAAACGCCAGAGTAGGCAGCAAGGGGATTGCAAGCCATCCCATTAACCAGGGAAGAGGCAGCAGCCACACGCCTGCCTCCTGACCTGCCCTGGGCCAGCAGCACCCAGCAGGGCCACCTGGGTGGAAGGGCATCCAGCTGCACAGCCCTCATCACCCAAGGATAAAAACTATTAGGAGAGCTTGAAAGTGCCACTGGGGTCATCGGCGATGTGCTAACAAGTGAGGTCCCAGCATGGACTCGGTTTCCTCTAGCCACTTAGCAAGTGTCATCAGATAGCAATGATATTTGCACACTACTGAGCTGGCTGCATCCAAACCCTCCTCCCAGTGCCCGGGGGTGGGGGGGCTTCCTGCCACCCAAAATCTCTATTTAAAAAAGGAAAGTAGTTACCAAGATGTATTACACATGGCAGGTTAAGATTAAGACTATCATTTTTACCAAACAAATAGCCATGCATTCCTAAAGGTCAATAAACTGGCAAAGGAAAACGTACAGCTAGTCATAAAGAAGCTTTTCTGTGAAAGTGTTCTTGGATAAATAAACATGAGTTCTTGTAAACACTGTGTACTCTCCAGATGTAAATATTCAGAAGGTGTGCTCAAAAAGCTTGAGATGGTTTCAGCTAAGCATTTTATTAATAGGAGATGGTGAATTTCTGGTGAGATATTAAGTACAACTTAATGTGAAAAAGTGTTTGTTTGCCTAACAAGACTTACTGCTTACACCAAGCTGCGTCCAAGATTTTGATAAGAGTTTTCAGAACAGTAAAAGATACTTTGGATGTTAGCAAACACCTTGTGCAATATAGTGAGATTAGATATGAAGAAGGTCGCAGGATGCAGGCTGGGACGGAGAATGGGGCAGGGGGCAGTTTACAGAGTTCAAACAGGGGTAGGACAGGACAGGTTTGCTTCTGCAATATTGCTTTGTATCATTAGAAAATTATAGGGTAATTTTCTGCTTTTTCCTTTTGAATTTGAGCTTTACACAAGCCTGCGAGTTGTTTGAGCCCAGGATTTATACTTGCTGTGTGAAAGGTGGAAAATCTGTTCTGAAGACAGTAACCCTGCTGGGCTAGGAGGGCAAGGCGAGGTGTTGTTCCAGTTCAGGAGCACACCTGAGGGGACAGGTTTAAAAACTCCGGGCTGCTCTGACAGTGCAGAGGAGGTCTGGGGCATCACTGGAGAGCACCAGCCCCTGCCATCGAAGCAGCTGCCTCTTGAGGCCTGGCACCCTCGCCATGGCCCCATGGGGAGTTTCAGGAGGTGACACTGCCCTGTGGGCAGCAGGGCAGTCCAACCTTATTAAACCAGCAGTTGTTTTCCTAATTTGTCCTCACAGTCTTAATTACTGTTGCTCTAAGCACACCACCACCCTCCTTCCAAGAAAACTGGACAGAAAGCACCTGCTGGGGTTAGGCGGTTCACCTCCCTCCTGGTCTGGGAATACTCCTACTGTATGGTTTCTGGCTTTTTTTTCCCCCTAGAATGACTCCAAAACCTCTAAGCAGCAAGACTTCTGCCCCCACCTCCATCTGCCAGCCTGGTGCTAGTGGTTGGGAGAGCACACTGCCCTTCTCCGCTCCATCCCCCCCCCCCCCCTTCAGAAGCTGGGATTGCCCATCCTGTGTGCTCTCAACTCAAAAATGGGAGTTTTCTTTGCATCTCGATGGAGACAGTGGAAAAATAACTGTATGCAAATCAGCATAAGATACACATCATACATAATACCTGTGCAGTCTGGGGCCCAAACACAGGGTGGATATAAACAGTGCAGAAATGCACTACAGAACCTTGCCATGCGAATAACGCTGACATCCGTGTATGGCCTTGCATCATGTCTCCTTCTCCAACAGGGTGAATCTGGCACACAGGGCACCAGGCTCACCCTGGGACCTGGAGCCTACTTTTCCCCTCTGAGCAGCACACAGTGGTTCCCAGCAAAGGCACTGCCAAAGGGCTGAGTCTCAGAGGGGTGGGTTTGGGGAGATGTGAGCCTCTGGGGAGAGTCCAGCTGTGCATAAAGCCCTTTAAGGGGGCTGGATCAGGTGTCATGCAGCAACATACCCTAAAGCGACTGCTGAAATGCCTCTGACCCCTCTGTTTTGGCTCCCTTTGTAGCTCATGCACAAGTCTTCTAGTGATAAGAAATAAAGAGGCTGTTATCCTGCACCGTAGAAAGCTCTGACAAAAGACCAACACAGCATGTAACCCAGCCCCAAGGACAGCCCAGAGCAAGGCTCTGAAGATGAGGGTCCCACTGGTGCTCTCAGAGCCCACTCTCTGGTTTGGCTCCTGCTGGCACTGAGCTCCAGCTCCACCATGGCCCTGCTGCTCCTGAGCAGCAGCTCCCAACCTGCTCCCATCTCAGGCCCCTTGTGTCCATCTTTGTCCTGCCTGAGTATCTGAACGTACCCTCACAACACTTATCCCCACACCCCTGCCAGGGCAGAGCCAAATGGCAGCAGCCTCCCCGCAGAGCCTCCAGGCGCTGGGTGCTGTGCTGCTGTGGGCACTGCACCCCATGCACATCGATGCCCAGCTGGGTGCTGCTCCTGCTGCTTGTTAAGTGAGGGGTTCTTCATTGCTTCTCTCTTTATTTGCTGAAAAATAGGGAAAGAGGAAACCAGCACTATCAGTCACACTATGCAGAGTTTTGCAATCTTGTTTCAGAGCACAGGAATTTCCTCCAAACACTCTCCCACGCAGAGGAGTCCAGGAGCAGATGCAGAAAGTGTGCCTGTGGGAAACGAGGCTGAGCCAGCCACCTTGCACAGCACCCCGAGGTCCCCATCATGAATGCCATCTCTGGCATCATCTTCTCAGACACAAGAACCCACCCCACATGACATGTGTCTGTCAGCAAGGCCAGGGGTCCCTGCACACAGCTCTGAAGTCCTCAGCCATCAGCCCTGTTTGGTGCTGCAGCAGACCTGGGGTGACTCTGGGATACCCAAAGCTGCTGAAAAGGGCTCACACTTCCCAGGAAAGGTCTAAAAACATCTTCCATTCCTACAGTGTAGGCCACATCTCCTTTGCAACCTTGGAGGATGAAGTAGGAGGAAAACTTGATAGACATGAGGTCAGCTTGCTTTCCTTCTTGCCATGTACAAGAGTGACTTTTCACATTTTTAAATCCATTTTTATACTAACCAGAATGGAGATTATTTCCTTACTGCTTCTCTACTGTAAGAAAAACTCATCTCCTTTCTTCTTTTTAGTCAAAGACCAAAAGTATTCACCAAAATCTAAGAAGAAACTCACTATACTCTCGGATAGAAATGTGTCTTTACCTTATGAACCATCATGCTGCTAGGGGTCCCTCCTCAAGGTAGGATGAATGTGATACTTTCCCAGTTGTTTCCATCTTTGTTTCCAAGGTGAGAGGACTCCATCCTCAAGGCAGGCTCAGTATAGCAAACTGTGGAAATATGGAAAACTCTAGCTAGATCTGGCTATTCAACAGATTTGCACAAGTCCTCTTTTGCTCACAAGTTCACATTGGAGTTGAAATAAATTCTCCCTCTCTCTTTTCCGAGATTAAAGCTGAATTTAGGGAAAGCCTAAAGCAAAAGAGTAAAATGGAAGTTGCAGAGGCGCAGAAAGTGCACTCCTTACAAAGAGCAGCAAAAGCTGGAGAGAAAAGCCGATCATTTCTGAAAGTCAGATAGCCTTCACATACTGGTTATATGTTTGATCCCTTTTTAGATAGCTGCCTCCATCCAGCTCATAGTTGTTCACAGCCTACCTGAACACGGTCCTCCCCCTCAATTTGAGGGACTTCCCATTTCTTCCTCCCCAGCACGGTTACATGACCTTTCAGCAACAGAATGAGCTGCCTTCCTCTATCTCTTTGCAGATAGAAACCACTGGAGATATCATCCGTCAACTCTCCCCTCCCCTCCTCTTCCTTGCAAAGCTTGCAGAGGCTGCCATCTCCATCCTTTTCTCCAAAGCAGGGCTGTTCTCCAGAAAGGGTCTCCATCTCACTTCAGGCATGCCCTGGAGGTACCTGCCTGAAGCACACTGAACTGCACCTCACTTTGAAGCCTGACATAGCCTAAAGCAGGCAGCGTGAGCCACCTATTTTTTCCCCTGGATCATATATTGGTAAACTCCAGACATCCCTTATTATACTACTTCCAATCATAGCATTCAAGATTTTTTAGTTTATTGAATGCTGCCACAAATCCTTTATATACTGTGGCATAAGAGGCAGTTTTTGGCTCATTCCTCACTTCTTTATGTTTAGAGCAGAGACACAAAGGAAAGGGAGGGTGGAGTAATCTTGACACTGTCTATTTAAAGGCAGTGATGGCTGCGTGCAAACCAAAGCGCACAGCAATGGGAATTACATGGCTGGAGAAAACAGTTGGATGGGTGTCTTCTGTGACAACCTTTTTCCTAATGCATAGCGAAGGAAAAGAGGTGCAGAATTCTCACATCATGCAAACTACAACAATTGTTGAGAATGTACTAATGAGAATTAAATGCTGGTAGGTGCTCTCAGATGTCATCTGAGAAACTGAAGTGGTGAGTACCAGAAATAGGTGGCCAGCTGTCTCTGGTCATATTCTTCATACAAGAATGCTAACAGTTCCCCCTCCTATACTCCCAGGGACAAACTCTGCCATGGTGTAAATCCATGCAAGCCTCCAGCTTCTCCAGGACTGCACAGCTGTAAAAGGAATCTCACAGTTTTATTAAAGGCTGAGAAAAAAACACTTGGCACTGTTGCCGGCTGTCAGCTACCACCTTTCTGGGAAGTGCTAGCGGTCCAGCCTGGCTTGCAGCATCTCACCCCCCACGGCAGGCTCAGCACATTCAGCACATCAGGAAGGCAGTATTCTAATTGGCTACAGTATGGGCAAAAATGCCCTGCACAGGGAAAAAACCAGATGGGTGCCAGGCATGCTGAGTTTGATCAGACAGGTTACTCGTGGCTGCATTACTCTCTGTGCTTGCTCTCTCCCTGGGTGGTGCAGCCTTCTCCATGCTGCACTGCAGCTCTGCTGTGCTTTGCTGCTGCATGGGGAAACAGATCCAGGTCAGGCAGAGCGCAGACCCCGCTGCTGCCTTCTCCGCAACACCCAGCGCAGTGGACAGAGCTGCCTCGAGGTGTGCATCCTGGGGACCTGCACCCACACGGATGTGAGAAAGTCATTTCCAAAAGCCCCATCGTCCTCTGTGATGACGGTGCCAGCTCAACTCTCACTGTGACAGACCACATATTTAATTTTGGAAATTAATATGCTCTGATTGAAGTCTGAACACCACTCCTTGTTACAGACTTAAAAGTGTCTCCACAATAATTGTATCTCTGGTTTGAAAATTCCCTGACTGGAATATTTTCTGCCAGTAGCCCGGTCCCAGCCCTCCTCTGTGTACAAAAGATAGAAGGATAATCTTCTAATTCTACTTTATGGTTAATAATTACTGGGAAAAATCACCCTTCGTCTCCTGTAGTTTCATCGATTATTTCTGCTTCACCCCCCAATTTGCTGTCTATGAATATCCCCTTTTCCCTCCTCTGTTCTTTAGTACCCAACATTTTTGTGACATAAGTAGCCAAACTTCAGTGTCCTACACGTTTCCATTGGGAAGAGAATGACGCAAACAAGGATTTCTTTTGTTTTCTGCTGCAATCCTGTTTATTTAAAGACTACACATAAAGCCCTGCTGCCCTAAACCCAGCAGGACTCAAACCTCAGGAGATGGTTTCTTTGCTCACTGACCCAGTGACTGTCCCATCTCCCAGGGCACTCCAAAGCCTGTCTTGCCCGGACCCTCAAAGGCTTCCCAGCTGACCCACAGCCCTCTTCCCACCCACTCCCCTCCAGTTTCCACCATTACACAGGTTGGCCCAACACTGGCTTCTCTGGGCAGCCCTCTCCTACCACCCCAACAGGGACATTAAGCCTCTTTGGTGGCTCCCAGTGCTTTGGCAATCTGTAAGGCAAAAGCCACTTTGTTCTCATGTTAAGTTTGAATTGTACCTTGCTACACCCACCAGGAGGAATGAGGCTTCTCCCAGGTTATCAATTTTAAAAATAATGTCTAACTTGTATTGTTCACCTCTGTTTTCCTGATGGATCTCGGGTGCTTTTACTGAAGCTCTAATGAAGTTCTCAATACGTCAGTATTTATGGCAAAGGGAACAGCGTTACCACAGCTGGGTACAGCTCAGCACACTGGATGCTGTATCAGATCTCCTGGAGTCAATCTGAAATTTTTAAAGGCAATGAAGGAAGCTTGTACTGGGCAAGCTGTCCACAAGAAGCAGAAACCTTTTCTTCAATAAAAACCTCTAACAATCAGGAATTGGTGAAGATGTTGCCAAGATGTTCTTTTGAAGGTGGAAATTGCTGCCTCCTAGAATTAAATTACACAAAGCTGGACAAAGAAAGATAGCAAACCGCATGCCAGACGAACTGCCACTCAGCTAATACATTACTTTCTAAATATAAAACCAACCTACTGCTTACAATGACAGCTCAGCACATAAGCAAGAAGGGAATTATGTACAACACCATACTGAGCTGAGGCTGCAGAAGCACATTCTCATCTTAGTTTCCTTTCTGTAATTCTTTATGAGAGAGTGCTGGGGAGGTAGGGGAAAGTGTGTCCAAAGAAGAGGAACAGCAGCACAGAGGTTGCTCAGCTGAGCCCCTTTTAGCCACAGGGGTTATTCAAAGCCACAGCTGGCACTGGTGGCAGAGGGATTTCTATCCTATTTCCCCCCAGGACGATTTCTTGCCTTGTTCATTTATGTAGGTCTTAGAAACACTTTGAAAAAAATGCCTGTAAGCTGCTGCAGTAGCTTCTGACATGCTTGGCCATGAAGGCAACCCTGGGCTCTGCCCAAAGTTACCCTGAAACCCGTTTGTGGAGAAAAGCATGATATAAAATGCTTAGATGTTTATGCCCTTCTTCATCCCGCTCGGCTCATTCAGCACTGCAGATAACCTTCTTCAGTCTTAACCAATGTCAAGTACAGGACACCCTGCAGATTGACAGTTTCTCATTTTATTCCAATTCCCTAGACTCATGCAGCGGGAGTAAGACAGTGAGAAGAAGAAATCAGCAGATATTTTTTTTTACTTTTATTTCTGTAGCCTTTATTTCTCATCTGGCCAGCCCCACTAGAATGCTATGCCTACACTGGGCTTCTCTTTCCTTTTCAAATTATAGTAAAATCAGTTCACTTGTGTATGAAGTTATTTTTAGATCTAGTTAAAAAAATAAAAATCCATCTGTAACGCTTTTCTATAGTTGAATTTTCTAAAAAATACAGCTTTCTGAAAGACCATGATTCGTAAAACTGAAGCTTATGTACAAAATTCTATTGATTACCTAAAAACTTACGGAATTACATGCACTTTTGTTTGAAATTTAAAGCAAAAATTCAGATCTTGGGAAACTTTGAAGATCTCCTATCGGCATTAAGTATGTTGATGCAAAATTAAATCCTTTTCCTTTAGGGGAGAAAATTGTCTCACTTTGGACAGCAGTTCATGAACTACTAGGTTTTACCCTCATGCTGCTTCAGCAGCATCATACTTTCTCCTCCAGGCTTCAGCTCTCAATACATTTTCAAGGCTGCACTCTGAAAGTCTGAGGACTAGAATTGTGGTCAGTCATTAGCTCCAGTAGCTGTTGTGGCAGCTAAAGTTGGGTTAAACCGAGAACAGGAGCTGAGAGCATTGAGGGAGCTGGGAGCAGCCCTACTTTAAAGTGTATGCTCTTAACTAAGGAAGGTAATACTTTAAAATAGATTTTACATGGTGCTGAATTTTAGCATTACAAATATTAATAGTTTAAACCGCTAAGTTCTGAATGTTCCTGTTTGTCCTCTGTTGTGTCCCTATGCTAGCCCAGCACAGAACCATCGGTTACTGGGAACCTGGAGGAAGCCAAACATGGAAGCGCTTTATGCCTGCACCTCCGTGAGCATTTGCACAGGCAGGTTCTGCCTGCAACAGGGTCTCACTGAAGCCGCTTAGGTTTGGAGAGAGTGGAAACACAGCAGCTTTCTGAATATTCATCTCTCTAAAGTCCAGGAAATTGTTGACACCTGACACAACTTAACATGGCAAAAACATTGAGAAATTCCTTTTATTAGTTCAATATCTCCCGCATTTTGAGGCTCAGCATTGCCTAACCTGTCCAGCGTAGAAATATTTTGGTACATCAGGTTAGATAACTTTCAGGATTAGTTCTGACAGAGCAGAAATGCAAAATCTGCAGCACTGACTTTGTAGAACCTTTTCTAGTGAACAAAACTGAAAAAAACCGAGTTTGGTTTCATGGGTCCTTTCAGCAGCTGGATCGCCAGCCAGTGAAAGTGCTTTGTATTAATTTCAAACGCCTGCATCATGATTCGAACCTGTTCTTATGCCAAGTGGTTTCCACTAAGTTAACAAACAGAAGTATTCAGCCCGGTGCTGGAAATCTATTCACATTCCAGAGGACTTGAGTAGATGGGCACTGGGTTGTCATTCAGATACTCTGTCTAGCAAAACAACGTTCCCAGCTTACTTACACAGAGCAAAAGTGTTCTAGGAATTTGCATGTGTGGTGTTCTTAGAAACAGAGACCTGCGGCCACTTCTCCTGAAAGCATAAGCAAGCCTTGCTGGTGGCTTGGGGACAGATACTCTGGGGGGAACATTTGCATTGGAAAGGTCAAACAGGTAGGGGGTGAATAGCTTCAGCAAAGCCGTAGGGCTTCTCTGACCCTGGGGGGTATCTCACAGTGTTGTTAGCACTGGATGCAGGGTGATTCATACCAGGAGGCAGGGGCGACTCACATCCCAGATGTCTGTCTTTCTGTCTGTCTAGCTGGAGGCTGTAGGTGAACGTGGGGTGGGTGGGGAGGTAAAACTTGACGGTCCGATACACAAAATACCATAGCTATGCTAACTATAACTAGAAAGATACTGTCAAATGGAAAATACAAATAGACTATAAATATTCTGAAAATATCAAGAGAAAATATAAACAGAAGGCAAACTCAATATGAAGCTGGAAGGAATGAACTCTTTACAGCACTGAGCCCTTCGTGTAACTCAGATTCCAAACAAGCAGGTATTGGCTCCCTGCATTTCCTTTTTGCGACTAAGATGGCACTCAGGCAGGACACACCAGACACACTGCTGCACATTCAGATACATATTCAGATGGTTCCCACTGGAGCGTAGCTGTTCGGCCTGTGAGGGGGAAATGCCACCTCCTGTTTCCTCCAGTTTTAAAATAATGTTGCATCAGACAGTAAATCGCAGATTCGCTCTTTCTGGTCTGCCGTAATAAGAATGACAAAGCAACTCAACACTTTGTGACTCAGTCCTTTAGACCTCCTTGTGGGTTGCGGCAACTCCCAAAATTCCCCTTTGAATTTCTCCATCTTGTTTTGCCCCCTGTGGAAGAAAAAGGTATGCAAAGAGAGAGCAGCATACGCGGTCTTCCACGAGCACAGACTCCAGTCCTACTGAAAATGTCTAACTTAGGTATTGCCCAAATGTTACATATCCAAAATATATTTTCCACACAGGACTTTCCTCTTGAAATGTCTAGCTGAGCTGAAGTTTTGTCACTGAAGATTTTGTTTACTGTTGTTCTTCCACTGCTGGTAAATGAGGACTCCTGTGCCTGTGAGATGGAGTCTTTTCATTTTAGAGGGTTTAAAATATCAAAGTATCCAGTAAGAAATAATCCTAGTTGTCGCAAAATGTCCTAAGAAGATTTTTTTTCCCCCACATCTGTGGTACGTGTTTTCAGTTCTAGTGTGTCAAGTTCAAAAAAAATACACACCAGTTTGAAATACCAGTGACATTTGCGTGTATTTATAATTAAATTATTTCATAGAGTAACTTGCATAGCTTCCCTCTTTTTAGATGCAAAAACGAGAAGCTCAGACCCTGCTGAAGCCAACAGCAAAGTTCTGATTGGCACAAACAGCAACAGGCGCTCACCCGTAATCTATATCATAAAACCATAATTGGCCGTCTCCATTAGGACTAAAGTAAGAGGAATGTTGTAGGTCAGGATGAAGGTGTATTTGCAGCCTGCATAGTTTCTGCACACATTAATAGTCCTTCATGAGTATTATGTTCACATTTTTCAGAATGTATTTGTGGTATTTTATTTGCTAAAGCCTGGTCGGGTGGTCACTGCTGTCTGAGACAGAAAATGATGACAGTCCCCGGCCTAACCAACACAACTAAACAGTGGCTGAGCTCACTTAGGTTTCTTGATAAGCTGTGCCCCGTTGGTCAGCTGGGAGCAGTGCTGCCCATTGAGTATCTTTTTCTAGCTGTCTTAGGACATCAGGAATGAGACAGGAGAAAAAACTCTTTGGGAGGGATGAGAAATGATGAAAATGCACAGTACCTACAGCAGCAGGACTGTACAGTTTGCTTAATTTGTCTCTTTTTCTGTCCCAGCAGGAGAGGAAGCTGAGTTTACAGAACAGCAACTACCTAACAGCAGGGAATGCATTTAGCCAAATCCCGACTCACGCTGCTGGTCTTTCCTGGGGTCAGGGGCTCCACTTTTGCATACTTACTGCAGCAGCAGTCAAAGAAAATCAAACCTGGCACATTAGACAAGAGGCAGTTATGCATGGCAGCTGTCATAATGTTTGACTTTCAGGGCCGAATAATCCGCTTCGGTAGGGTTTTTTTGGTGGCAAAAAGAAGGGCAGCAAAGGGTGCCCTGGGCAGGAGCTGAGTTGAAGCCCATCTCCAAGCCTGTGGGACCCTTCCCAGTGCCCCTGAGATGCCCCAGCTGCATCTCCACCACAGGAGCTGCTGCCTCTGCCTCTGTGCTCCTCCAGCCCCTAGGCAGGGCTGGTCCAGGGGGACTGGGTGTTGAGGACCCCGTTGTGTGCTGGCTCAAGCCTCAGGCTTCCCTGCATACCAATGAGCCTGTTTCACACAGGCAGGCTCTGTGAGCAGCAGCATTGCCCACCTCGGTGCCACATGTCCAGGGCTTACAGCTACTGCCTCCCCACTAGCTGCAAGGTGGAGTGAGTGAGTTTGTGTAGCAATAAAGCAATAAATATCACATGAAGGGAAATTATGTTTTGATCTATTTCTTGTACTTTGCTTTTCAGCTACCTTTTCATGCAATTCAAACAGGTCAGTCCAAAAACTGGCAGTTCAAATACCATGGTAAAACCAAGGCATGAGAGACAAAATGGGAGAAATTCCCCTGGTCTATTTTCCACGGTAGAGTATGGACCTTTTTCAACTGCTTCTCCTCAAATATGTGTTGTCATGAACACAAATTAAAACAAGCCTGCTAGCTACAGATTAATTAACATTCCAAATGCATGGGTTTTGTTTTCAGAGAAAGGATTTTGCTACTGAAGGTCACTTTGCTCTGAAGGAGCCAGGAAGAATGCATTCTGCTGCACCACACTCTGCAGCAAGTGCAGAGATTTAGTCCCATCAACCAAGCACTTCTAGCAGATCTCCACCTTTTGATATGCTTAAGTAACTGGACACGTTGCTCTAATCTAACACATTAAAGCAAGGACAAGGAAGAGGGTGTGAGTTCAATAATTGCATCTCATGGTATGAAAGGGACTTGGCTCATTGGAGCTCCATTATTTTTAATAACGGAGGTGGGCGATGTCTGCAACATGTAAAAAATGGGAAACACTGTATCCAGTTTTGCACCACATGCATACAGTTTCAAAGGGATAGCAAGAAACCAGAGATGGTCTACAATGGAGAGTTACCAAGACAGTTACAACGAATGGCCTGCAAAGGCAGATAAGCATCCTATAGCTACCTGAAATACAGGAATAATGAGACCTGAGCCAAGACTGGAGCAGAAAATAAATCAAGAAGTCAAGGGGCTTCCAAGGCTGCATTAATAAAACAGCTACTTAGTGAGCTAAAGTAGAAGGGTCTGAACGGCAGTGGTTCTGCTGCTTCAGCTCACTAAGTAGCTATTCATTTTACTGTTTGCTGTTTAAGACAATTTTCCAATGACAGAGACTTCAGGAGCAAGTGAGATGTTTTTTATGGATCTTACAAGAGTTTCAGTGCTGAATGCTCAATTAAAAAAAAAAAAAAAAAGGAAAAAAATTAAAGCTAGAACCTTGAAAGGACAATAAATCTTCCCAGCCATTCTTTGTTTCAATATCACAGTTTGGGGTGAATATTTTTAGATTTATTTTGTTTAGCTTTGGAAATCAAATATTCTGCTGTGGTTTTGCTAAGCATGCAATTTTTTTGTGTTTTCATTAAGCATATTGTCATACAGGCTGTGTGGTTGCAAATTTAAACAGCTGCCTCCCAAAATTACAACATGCATTCAGGTATTGGCTCATCAGCTGCTGTTCCAGTCCCCTTGCAATGTGCAGGTTATTTCCAAAACACCTGTATAACTCATTAGTCACAAAGTGGGAACTACCTGTGTGTTTTCAATTTTTTTGGAGATGGCCCCATCCATGTCTTCCCAGAACCAATGGCTGGTGCCATCCTTCCTCCACAAAGTAAAATGGAGCAGGCAATTGCATGTGGTTCCCTGTGATTTTCAAAGCAATTCAGGACCAAGTTCTGCTCAAAGTCTCATAGTCTGATATATTTAAGATTGCTGTCAAAACATACATACGTCCTCTAATAGAGATCAGGGGCCCTTCAGCTCTGCTGCCACACAAAGAGCCATAGCCTATTCAGGCAGGGTGACAATCTGCTCTTTTCAAACGTATTCATGCAGGGCAGTTTGGTGGCTGCACTGGGACTTCGCTTCCCCAGAACAGCTGCAGGTGAGCTGCTAAAATAGTGCCAGTTCAGCCAAGCTGTGTAGAAGACACTGAGCCAATCTCAGTTTTCCAGTTTGATTTATATTGCTGTTACCTCAGCAGAGTGAGTGTGTGTGTTTCCACCAGTTTAAATGTCAGACTCTTGGCCCAGGCTTTCTTTGGGTGTTGGGGAAAGGGAAGAAGAAGGTTCTTGTGCATCTCAACAGGAGCTGTTCCGTGTGGATGAGCAACATCTTTGCTCATGTCAGAGAACACACACCTTTTAGCCAAGGCAGGAACAGCAGCATGAAGCTTCATGGTCAGAGCATGAGCAGCAACATAAGGTTCAATAGATGAAGAACTGCCTGCTCTTACGAGACATGAACAGAGGTAGCGAGTACTACAAGATCAATGTAAGCTGTAGCTCCTGATGAGGAAATGATACCAGAAAATGCAGGGGTTTAGCTAAGGTCTAACAGTTTCTTTGTTTGCTTTGGGCAGGACATTCGATTTAAGAAAGGTGAACTCATTGTCTACATCTTCTATAAAAGATAACAGGTGGCAAGCTCTGTGCTTCTGATATTTCCCAGCCTTGTAACAAACACTTTGGAGAAGGACAGGTGAAAGCAGAAGCATTTTGCTTCCAAGCTCAGTAGCAGGTTACCACTCCAGGTGGTAGGACACTGCTGTACTTGATGGTCAGTGTTTGAAGAGATTATAAAGGGACTCTTTCTGCACTTTCGGGAGGCAGAAGTAAAACAAAGTGCCAGCTTTCTTCCTTAGCCTCACATCTCCTGCCTTTTTCCTAGAAGAACCACACTGCAATGGATTTCCATTAGTCTTTAAAGGCCCTAATTTAGGCATTAGCCTTATGGACATGATTAAAGCCCTGTCCACCATAATTAACTGCAGATACAAATTGTCATTCAAGAATGGAAAGGAGAAGAGGCAGAGAAAGTTCATGGAAAGCTGCTATTTAGATGCTTTTTAGTAGGAAGGGTAAAACACAAAGAAAAGAGGAAAAAACTTGTTGATTCAGGGACATGCCTGATAGCTTCTAAAAATAACACTGGGACATAAATTTTCCCATTTATCTTAATCAAATCTTAACCTTAGGAGACACCCCTACTTTTAAACTGGATGTCAATTCTGAAATCCGGGGACCTTTTGCTGAGAGAGAGCTGGAGGAACTGATGCCAGCATTGAAATGGCTTTGGTCCTGCCCACCAGATCCACTGCTTGAGTGCATGGAGGCTGGGACAGCTGGTCCTTGGTTCCTCTGAAGCAGAGGGCCACAGCATCCCTCCTGGACCAGCCCTTACCCTCAGCATCCCAGGAGCAATGAGACAAGGCCAGGGTGAGTGCCCCATGGAGTGCTGTGCACCCTGCCTGCTGCTGCCCATAGAGACAAGCAGCAGGTCCCGGGGACAGCAGTGGTGGGAGAAGCCTGAGGTTACCCAGATGTCCTGCTTCAGATACTTGGGTTTTGGTTCAGGCCAATCTAGAACTAACCGTAATTTATTTTCATGTTATTTTCACCCTAAGTGATGTCCACAATGTTGGTTTTATACTATGCATTTATTTCTACAGCAGGCTATAGCTCAAATAATACACCCTAATGGGCTGCTGCAGACCAAGCAGTGAATGAGCATGACACTAGCAAGAGGAACACCTCTACAAAAAACATTGATTTGTGTCTGTGACGAGCAGCATTATGGAAGAAAGGAAAACTTCAAGGCTATCCTACCTTCTCTCACTATTAAGCCTGATTGCTTAGTTGCATCAGTTACACTGATCGCGCAGGTTTACAGTTTCCTCCAAGCCAGAGCTTAGCTCTAAACTCATTTATGTGAAGATGAAGTAAGAGCAAACTGTCCACACCTTCAGCAGCTGCCTAGGATCACTTGGGGATTTTGCAAAGAAGGGGCACAGACGTCCCCTGATGCCAGGCATTGCCTCTGCTCAGCAGACACCTTAGTTGTCATCACCACAACCCCGCACACACCCCAGCAGACCAAACCCTGCGGCATCTGCTCATGTCAACTGTGGGGCTGTCACAGCCCTCAATATGTGGAAGAAGGGCCCCCTAAGCGCTGCAAATCAAGTCCTCCTCCGTGGTCTGAATCTTTTCAGTGCCACCTGAACTATGGAACTAACCCTTGAGGTGGGTCACTCATTAAAGGTGTGCAATGCACCTTCTTCTGAAGTTGCTAAGAAGCTCCAGTTACTTTAATTACAGCTCATGATAGCTGGGACGTGAAGAACAGCAGGTGTGCTTGGGGGAAAAGGGGCAGCAGACAGGCAAAGCAGGGAGAAGAAACAAACATTTGTATTTCTTTGTTATGTATGTCTCTGCCCCTGCTTCCAGCCTGTGCTAATCTTCCCCTGGCAAACACAGGATCTTCATGGTACCCCTTCTTAGATGCATCTTGTCTTCTCCACTTCTCTCTTTGCCACCTCCCTCTCCACTCCACAGGGACCTGTGGGGCGGACAAGCGTCCCAGCCTGACCAAGCGAGCATTTATGCTTTTTATCCCGGTGGAGGTTCAGCCCTGCAGCTGGGCAACAGGCAGCCGAGGGGAAGGTTTAATGGGCATCTGCAGCAGGTGGGCAGTAAGCACTTTTACTGTGCATTAGAGGCTCCACATACCCATGTAACGGCTGAATATGGTCTCCAAGACTACATTTCTATGAACAAATCACATTTTCCATCAAGAAAGAAATGGGCATTCAGCTGCACATTGCTTCATGAGCTCTGGAACAGTTACCTGACTATTATCACAACTGAAACTATGACTACAAGTAACATGGCTTTCAACTCAATATTTCAGCTCAAGAGTATCTTGGCTGATATTTAATTGGTTGTTTCAGTAATGCAAGAGAGGAGCTGGAAATAAACTGGTTTGCAGGTACTCTCAAGCCTGTTGTTCATCTAGATTATTTTTTTTTTAACATATCACAGCCACCAAGTTTATCTGCCAAAGAGAGCTACTGACAACTGGGACAAGAACTTTGCCCTTTTTCCATGATGCTGCCGCAGGAGAGTAGGGATCCTCCTGGAATGGAGTATCCTACCTTAATCTAACCAAGCAGGCCTGTGGTCTTAAAGAGAAGGAAGGCTACAAGATCCTTCTAGCCACCCTTGGGAGAAGATGCAGTGTACCTGTGTGTGCATATACCAATACAAAGACAGCCCAGGAGAAAAACACCAGTCTGCTCAGAACAGCCTTCTGGCATACACCAGCGGTGCAGGTTTCAGATAGATAATAAGGCCATAAAAATAGAAATATCAAGTGCATGGAATATGGGCCAAGGTGGGAAAGATAAGAGGTACAAATTCTACTGAAGCCAAGTATGAATTCCTTCACGTGGTCCTGGAACTAGGAAGGTGGTCTCTTCCTGAGGAAACTCCTGAGGAAACAACAACCTGGTTGGAAGAGGGTTTTTTTTATTAAAAGGAAAAGAACTAATACAGCAGAACAGGTGATACAGGAGGCCATTTGGGAGGGGTTTCCATGCACATTGAGGAGGTCAAAAGGAATGCTTTCCTCTGAAAGACAGACAGCGAGGTGGACTGCTGCCAGTGAGGAAAATATCCTTACTGGAACTGGAAATGTACAGTAAACCAAGAGACAGCATCTTCCTTGCTATACCAAGCAGCAGCCTGGCAGGCACGTTGTTACGGAGGCTGAAACAAGCAGGAGACATTTGGCTTGGAAAACAGCTGGCTGGTCTCAAGAAATTGGAATTGTCAGTGGCCACAGCAGCAAGAACATCTCCTAGCAGAGCATTCAAGGAGTTCATTGTACATGAACTTCACAGACATTGAAGAATCTGCTAGGATGCAGATAATATCACTTGGGAAATAATGGGACATTACAGAAGCCCCAAAAGACAGTTAAGAGTATGGAAATCTCTTAAGAGGAATCTTAGCATGATCAAGCTTGCATTAGCTCTCCTTCAAGCCCACTTGAGATGAGGGGTAACAACATGTAGTTTTCTTTTCCTTCACTGTTTCTTCCAATTTTTTTTCCTGGACAAAGATTGCCTTAATTAAAAATGAGGGTACATTGGACCCAATCACAATTATAAAATACAGGTTTCATTGACAGTATCTGCCTCAACACCCAAATACCACAGAATGGAATTAGGAAGATTAAGTTGATAGGAGGAAGCAGCTAAAAAAAACCCAACAACCTGGCTGGAAGAGGGTTTTTTTTTATTAAAAGGAAAAGAACTAATACAGCAGAGCAGGTGATACAGGAGGCCATTTGGGAGGGGTTTCCATGCACATTGAGGAGGTCAAAAGGAATGTTTTCCTCTGAAAGACAGTGAGGTGGACTGCTGCCAGTGAGGAAAATATCCTTACTGGAACTGGAAATGTGCACGTGACTTTGGTTCTTCAGAGAACAATTCAGGTCTTATAACGGAAGCGATGGACAACCAAACTTTGCATCTTTAACACACATGTCAAATCATTACGATTAAATGAGTTGCAAACATGGAGTAATACAAAGCTGCTGATGAAGAGATTTCAAGTTAATAAGGTGATGTCTTCAATGGACTTCAGACGCTAACTGATCTTAATGGATAATAAAAAAGGGCTTACACAGAACACTGTGGAAGGAGAAGTGGAAATGGGTATGCCACATCTGTATAAAATTATATTGTATATGAAACAACCTTCTAATGTTCCTATTAGGAACACAGGAGAGATAAAGACCCAAACCATCCTGAAAAGGAAGACAGGAGCACCGATTCCATCTGGAGTCAAATCAAAAAATGCCTCAAGGGTGAGAATGCACAGAGGATCATTAGCAGCAAGTCTTCTGCTTCCCTGGAATGAAGATAAGGCAGGACACGCAGTCTTACCATGCAGGTTCTTTGTGAAGGTTTGTGAAACTACAGTCCATGAAAAAAAAGACTGATTGTGGCAGGAAGAAGAGAAAATTAAAAATAAGGGTCCTAGCTGAGAACTTACTATCTTGCCTGCCATAAAATAAGAGGTCCAGAAAGAGAAAATTGCCCTAACCAAAGAAGGCAGAGGTAAACAATTTGGCTGTAACTAAGCCAATGTGTGTAGGACATTCATAACAAGCAGAAAGGTTTCTAAAAAGCAATAGAAACTATATTTCACAAGAAATATAAAAGAAGTATGCATTCAAGAGCACAGCTGTGAGGGAATATTTCAAGACACTGTTTCAGTGTTTACATTTACTCTCTCAACAAGGGTAGAAATAATAATTTTAACTAAAGCTACACTTTGCAGGGGGAAGGGGGAGTTGTCAATAAAATGAATGAGTTACAACATTACAGAAATGCTCTTTTCACCTAGACTTACTGCCTCCAACAGTAAGATATACATAAATCCAGGCCCTCTGGACATGGAAAAAAAAAATCTACAGGGCATATTTTGCATATCACTATAATTTGATGGTCTGTGATTTCTCAAGAAAACAGAAATGTGAGAAACATGTTGACAGTTCAGTCTAATTCCAGAATTCTTTTGACTATGTTGTAGTTGCTACTTGTGAGTACTGCACATAAAAATAACTTCCCTCGACCTAAATAAAAAAGGAATTATTTCTTCTTTTTATTTTTTTTTTGTATGAGGTGAAACTCCTCTGCATCACTAAGCAATATGGAGCTAAAATTTACTTTATACACTGATCTCAATGACAGGGTATTTGTGAGCGTGTTTTCAAGAGACAGATCCAGGTTTAATAAAGCCAGCAGGACTTGGTGATCATTTGAAAAGATGTCTCCTGTGATAACAACAATGTACAATGTGTTAAGGCACAAATAATGTTGTAGACCCCTGTGTAATAGCTACAATAAGATGAGGTCATCCTATGGACTATACCAGCTACTCTGAGCACAACCACAGCATGTTAGTAATGCATCTGATCCTCTGTCTGAACTCAGGATCACATGGCGACTTTCCTGCCCCAAGGTTCAGACCAGAATAACTGAAAAATTATACAAAGACAGCTGGACTTCAGAAATAATGAATGAAAAATAAAAGAGTCTTTTCCAATACCATCAGGTAGAAGAAAATGGACACAAGCTACTAAAGTTATATAATCATTGGGGGGAAAGACAAAAAGACTGAGTTTTATAAACTCCTTTGCAGGTGGAACTTGATTATTATTCTCATTTCAAATTTCCTAAACATCAAGAAACATTTTCTGCCTTCAAACCTCAGACAACTGAACTGACAAGACACCTTGCACAATAGCATCTTTGTTTGTCATCACTAATTCTCTTTCTCTTCCTTGATGGATAAATTTTATAAATCGTAAATTTAAGCTGCTAATTAGCCATGTCCTGCTCACTTCACCATGCCAAACTGCTCAGCAACAAACTCTCGGGCAGGCTGGTCCAGCCTTTTGACAAGACAAAATGAGGTTATACTACTGGTACTTCTTTGCCAGATGGCAAAACCACCTTGTAGTGGTATGGTAAGGTGAAAGATAGCACCAGGCCAGGACAGAACAGACCTGTGAACAACCCATGGAGAGCTCTAACACTTTAAGAACAGACATGAAAGTCTGGAAAACAGAAGTGTTCTTATTTCTAGTCTCACATCAGCAAACGATATGCTGTGTGCAAAAGAAAATTGAGGACGTTGTTGTTGGTTACTTCTCCCAGATTCCCTACCTACAAATACGGCTGCCTACACATACACAGCTACATGAGCAGGGGCTGCATTTCCAAGATTTCATCAAAATTTCAAAGAATTTGGAACCTTGCCATTTCTGCAAAACAAACTGCAGTTGTCAGGTGCCTGGCCATATCCCTCTCTCCATGTTGGCTAATGTACCCCACAGGCACCTCGCGAGAATTCACTGGCTGGGACAGGACTTCGCATGAAAAGGTATTAAGCATGGCTCACAGCCCATCTATTTCTACTCCTATAATCTTGGGAAACAGAACTAGAACTTACATTTGCTTCTTTACTTGGTACAAGAGTATGCACAGCAGAGCATAAGCTAAGAAGATGACGCAAGGGACTGAAAGACATGCTGCAGGTGCATCTTGTCTTACCTCTTGCCATATTCTGTCTCCAAAGAAACTTAAGAGGCTGCCTTGGAAGCAGTCTCCTCAAATCCCTCCTACTTGTGTTTATTAAACACACATTTCTCTTCTTCAGGGGGACAAGAACAATGCTGATGTTTTACACCAGAGAGTCCCATCTCCAGCCTCCACATATTGCACTCAGTCATTTATGAAAGACATCTTTTTTTCCTTCCAGTTGGTAGGCAGTTTAAGTTCTGCACTGATCAGTGACAATTTAAGACAATTTTCCTCTGATTTTTCTCTTTCCACTCTCTGTACTGCCCAGCTCTGCTAGGTTTCATCCACCCCAGTTAAGTTTGGGAGCACTGCCTGCCTCATTACTAGCTGCAGCTGAAAACCAGCCCATACAATAATAACATTGCTCTCGTCTCCAATATTTTTTTGCCTATGCTGCTTGCCCAGACATATCTCCTTTGGGTGAAATGCTAATGCAATTCTTGCCAAAAAGATATCCCCCAGCTTTTTTCCAATTTAGCAAAAAGACATAGAAAATATTGATGGTTTTCCTCTTCCTGGAACTTTCTCAATCCCTTTCTAGGAAAAAGAAAGGACATCTTTTTGCAATCCCATTATTACATAGGTGCATGGTTATAAGAAAATGCTCTGAAGGGACATCAAGCAAATAATACCAATTTTCAAAATTCTATAGCAATGTATTTATACAAATTACAGAATTCTGTATGTATTTACACACCATTACAGAATATAAAGTAAATAACACCAATTGTTCTTTTGTTTTTCCCTCAGATTTTTCTTCAAGGGAATTTTAGTGCTCAGGAAAGGTGCCAGATGGGGCTAGCACTAGAAAATGAAGACTTCTGTTTGCCCGCAGCGCAGGAGAAGCAGCCCTGCAAGGCCACTCCGCCCCCCGTCATTTCAGCTCTCCCCAGCCCCATTTTATCAGGGTCATGTAAGGAGCAGGAGGGCACCCATAGCCCTTCACGCCTTGCCAAAGGAGCTAAGCAGCACCCAGGTGACAGTGGGTTTGCCCACCCCCCACCAGAAAACCAACAGAAATAACTCATTTTACAGAAGCGACTGAACAGAATCTGTCGTTCGCTACCCGAAACAGGTTGAATCTGACCCAGTGACCCTGCAGGGAGCGGCAAACTGCCCACTCCCAGACCATCCAGCCTCGCGATAATGCCTACGTTAAATTTCATGTTTCTGTATTTACATAAAGTCAGTATTTACACACCATTACGGGTTATTCGAGTAAATCAGTTACAGTTTATTTATATGGACTGCCATAAACTCATAACATATTTCTTGGGTTTAATCCTTTCTTTAGAAAAATACAAATAAAAAAAAATAAATTAAATAAAATGTGTTAACTAGTAGTAATGATTTGCCTATGACTAAAAATCCAAGTCGATTTAACATTAAGACTCAAACCGTGGCCTACTATTGTGGCCTCAACTCGTAGTATTTTTAACCTTTGCAATTAATTTCTCGGTGTATGTCAGATTGCTGAAAAAGCTGAGAGTTGTACCCTTCCTCGCAGTAGGATTGATCTGTTTAACCCTGAGCAATGAACCCTAGCCCTCCCTAGAAGCTCGCTTTCCTCTCCCGCAGTCCGGCACAGCTTCGTATCGCCCAGATAAATGATTCGGCACCTGCTTGTCCTGCAGCAGCCAAACTGCCCGCAGGTCTCAGCAGTTCCAAAGGGTTAAAAACAAACTAGTGGGCTGCAGTCGAGGGCTGTAAATTCCCAGGCAATAACAGTCCCTAGACAAGCATGTCTAACTGTATCTCTCAAATCAATTAATGTAACTTATGTATCTTTTTCATTCATAAACAATTATAATAAAATGCCACAGCTTATTTATTATCACTGGTATCGCTGGTTGAGGCATGGCCCCTGCTACCTGCTCAAGAACAGAAAGGTCACATTCATTCAGGACACCAAGCCAGAGGTTATTCCAGAACAGAATTACATTTCAAATAATATATATCACATGGACAAGAGTACCTTAGAGCAAAAATTACTTGATTACGAATAGGCTACAGACTTATAGGTATAGCTCCTCCAAAGTACATCTGTGCTTAGCCTCCATGCCTCTGTGGACAGCCAAGGGTGTCAGGACCAGCCATGCTCCTGACAGATCCAATGGCAACAGTCACACTCAACTTAATGGCATTGGATTCAAATCCTAAGGGATACAACAACTACAAAATTCATTTGTCATATGGACCTTATGTGATTTTTTCTTTTGTTTGGGTTTTTTTTTTCCCTTCAGGGTGCTGGGGAAAAAAATGCCTCTTCCTAAGGGTTAAATCTGAAATAGTAACTGCTAATCAGCATGTTTGTGTGCTTAACATAAAATGCTACAATCCTTTAAATATTACATACTGTCAGCTCACTTACGGTTCATGAATATTTGAATGTACTTCAGGAAAAAAAAACAAACCCAAGTCTAATACTGTCCCCCTCATTGTCGTTATTGATAGATTTATTAGTTTCACTTTGCAAGTTTTACTTTAGGAAGGGTGCTAATATCATGTATCATGACAGTTCACACTGAAAGCAATTTTCCATAAAAGATATTACAATGACCCCTATGGAACTTGTATAATTTCATAGTAGATAGTCTAGTGCACAAATAAACATGTTTACAAGAGTGATCCTGTTAACCTGGTTCTTGCCCTCTGAAACCGTTATGTGCTAATTGTGGAATCTTAAAATTAGTACAATTGTTGATATTACTTATGTTGTTTCTGGCATTCTGCTTTAGAAAAAAAAAAAAAGAAAAAAAAGCATATTTATCATTTAGCTTTGGTATAAACTGCAATAGGTTTTAACAAGTAGAATATATTCCAACCCCTATATTTTCCACAGCTGTGAAGTTTACAATGATGTAGGAAGTCACTTTATCAGAGAGGAAATATTACAGACACATAAAAAAAGGTAAGACCCAGTTTTCTCTTTAATCCTCTGGGGGTAAGCTATGAAACAAGCAGTCAGAAGAGTGAGGACTCAGTGTCATGAGTGTGTGCATACTTGTACAATAATACGGGCACAAAAGAGATTGTCGCCTTTAGTACATGAGGGTCACTAGAATTTATTATTATTGTCTTTTTATTGTTGGTTTGTTTTTGTTGTTTTTTTTTTTTTTATCCATGCACCTTTATATTTACTTGCATGAATTTACCACAGGTTCATAGTGGCCTTTGCCATTTTAATGCTTACAGAGCCTAAAGCTTCCAAAATGCCTATCTGGCCTGTACATATTTCATTAAAAATAAACTCTATATAATAAATAAATATATAAAATAAATAAAATGTTGCCTTTGGAATTTCTATAAATAAATTTAACTTTTTATTTTTATTTTTTTACTAAGAGGTCTTTGCTTTAAACTCAGTGGGGTGAGACCCAGAGAGCGATTAACTGAAAAGTCTCTTGTTTAAGTAAGACTGCACCCTCCATGCCTTTGTAAATGCAGCGTACACTTGAGCAGGCCACCAGCCAAAAATCCTGATGAATCAAAGTATGGCAGCTATGCTGATATATGATGAAGTACAACTGATCAAAAATTTAAAAGCGTGTCTATTCCCCAGCATGCATCAGGCCTTCCTCCTCCACCTCCCCTTGGCTCCTCTCTCTCGCGCTCTCACTCCCATTCATCCTCTCTCCCTCTCTCCCTCTCTCTCTCTCACTCACTCTCTCGCGCTCCCTCTCGTACTAAATCAAGCGAGTGGGCATAGGCTCTCCTCCAGGAGGACAAACCTTTAAGTGCAGAACAAAATCAGCATGTTCCATCCAAGCCTCCATCATACATTATGCATGCGACAAAGTTTGGCAACAGTGGAGCTGATGTGATGACACAGCTAATCAATAAGAACCCACCGCATGAAACCTTTATAGTGGTTACTTTTTAAGGGCTCAAGTGAAGGAATTGTCTTTGTCAACTTTGGCTTAAAATATCCTTATATAGTTCCGGTACTTTCTCAGGGTCCACTGGTCTAGGTAAAAAATGTGTAAATTTTTGATGCCGTTTAGTCCTAGTCCCTTCTCTTGGAGTCCCATCTTTATTTAACGCAACGTAGTATCGTCTTCCAGTGTCCACGTGTTTATATAGATTTGATGAATATGTGTTATACCAGTTTTCTTCAAACTGCTCTCTGAATACACACTCCTGGGTTAATTTTTCCTATGGAAAGAAAAGAAAAAGCAGTAAGGAGATAGATAGCCACAAAAATAAGCTATTTTTCAAAGAATTACCGTTTTCACAGCTTGAAATCGGTACCTCCTTGCTCAATTCACAATGAACCATTTTGATATTCCCAGTTTTAGCTAAGTGAAGACGGATTGCTGCGTATTTCATTAAGCAGTCACAAGGGTGGATAATTATGTGAAGCAAAAATGATTCTCAGAAAGCTTCACTGCCCAGATCAAAACATCAACAACAAAACTGAAAACAGATAATTTGATTCCTGACCATTCCCAAGCAGCTCAAAAGAAGTTACTGGACTTGTGTAACTGATTGCTTGAATCGTGAGTGCAGGCATTCAAACAAAGAGGCATAAATAAAGAAAACTAGAACTGCTTTTCAGGGCTGTAATACAAATTGGAGCCTTAAAATCTCTATGTCCTTTCATTGCGTGGAGAACTCGCTATGTTTCCTTAATTTTAAAAGATACAATTGACTACCCTTGGTTTGGTTTATAATTTGTATCACAGAACCACAACCCAAGAGAGATTCAAGAAGGAGCACGATCACCATGTGCTGAGATGAAGTTAGGTGAGGAAACTCCTCCAGGCTAGTGCTGTCCACGTGTCCTGTCCTACTGATGGAACCCACTGAAGACAGTAACCATTCATCAGAGCCCCCCTGCTACAGGCTCCCACTCCTTCCAGTTCACGCACTGGTTCATTCAGTTTGTGTGTATTCCTTTATATCCTTTTGGTCCAAATAGATGGGGTTTGCTTAAAAAGCAGCCACCTGATAACCAGATTCATTTTAGGAAGGACTCACACAAGTGACTGAGCAAGAAGACTGGAAAAAAGGTGGTAAGGTCTAGGCCAGAAAGCTGGGAAAAATAAGCCTGGATATAGTCTTTTTAGCTGGCGTAAAAAATATAATAACGATAATTTAATGCATTTTTTCATAAGAAGAGTTCTCACTTGAATAGCAGTCACAATGACCAAACTCAGCTTCCAGCTGTGAATCAATTTCTAGTTATTACAAAGCTCCACACAACACAGACCTCTGTGCATGTGTTTTACAGACATTAAATCTTAAAATAGTCCTTTTAGATAGATACACAGAGAAGGGAAAATGGAGACCAAGGCCTAGATGCAACAAAGCATTTAGGGCATCTAAGCTGTAAACGTGTGCCAGAAAAACAACTAAGGAGCCACAGCTCAAGCTCCGATGCTCTCAAGAAGCCACCATCCATGGAGCATCCCAAAATCCAACATCACCAAAGCCTGTAGCTTGCCCTGGGGCTGCAGATGCCTTTGAGTCCACCTCTGCTTCTCAGGACTCAGCTCACAACCCTCTCCCAAAGCAATGTGCTTCAGCCCAGGTGTTTCACTTCTGCTTTGTCTGGCAAGCATGCTGCTCCCAGGATAGAGCTCTGCAGTGTGCCAGGGTTGGGACCAGCATCCTAGCCAGTTCCAGGGAGCCCTATGCAACTTACAGGAGCCACGCAGGAACCTACATGGGGAGAGCAACCCCTGCGCAAGTGGTGAGAGCAAGTCAGCACCCCTCTGCACCCCTGCAAACTGGGTACGGGACTGCAAAAACAGGGTCCTCCTCAGTGCCTAAAAGTTTGGGATTTGGAGGTTTCTTCTAAATTCAACCTGTGGCAACTCCAGTAGGCAAGGAAGGCAGCAACTAAGCAGGTCCTGACTTCCTTCCCCTTTGATGGGCATTGGGAACCTCATCACCCCTCGGGGAAAGGGAAATCCCCAACAGGACCAGGTTTTGGATATTAAACACTTGAGTATTCACTACAGCAGTGGCCATGTCCCTGCATGGGCCCAGGTGGCTGAGGCTTGCATGGTCAAGGAGGAGCCTATGGTGGAGAAGAAGACAGCAGTCCCATCCCTCACTCCCTGTCCTGCAGCTGGACCAGGAGACGTCCCTCCCTGCAGGTCCCACCAAGCAGCATGTGCAGAAGCATGAGCACTTGTGGACGAGCACGTGTGCAGGCTGGTTGTATGTAACAATTTATTTTAGAGACATTTCTAACTACAACATTTTTATTGCGTGAAGTAGCTCAAGCACAGCAACACTCCGTGCTGGTTATAGGGAAAAGCAGAACAACTCTGTTTACATTAAACCCTTATCTATGGGGCATATCCTGCAGCCTCCTATTGATAATTGCCTCTGTCCTTGGACAGCTGGAAACTGGAGCAATTTTTATTACTGGACATCAACAGCAACTTAAAGTTACACACATTGCAGTAGCCCCCTTGTACAGCCTCAGCATACAAACTATTATAAAAACTATTCAGCTGCTATAAAAATTGTCTTTAAATACAGCTTTCATTAATGTTTTATTTTGCATGAGGTCTAAAATCACTTTGTTTGCTTTAAGGCAAAAACAGATGCTAAGGGTATTGTATGCTGGGCCTATAGGTCCATGGGGAAAGAGAAACTACTTTAAATTGTTTTCCTGCTCTCAGAAGGCGATGGGATCACATGGCAAGCACTGCAGAAGCACTCTCTGCTAAAAATAGCATCATTTTAGGAAGATATTTCAGTCCTGTCTCTAATTCATTAATTATTTACTTCATCTGCATTTTTTTTTAGCATCATCATAAATTTCTATCTTTGCAAGAACAGAACTTCCCCATGCCCTGAAGCAGAAATTTTAAAATAGCCTCTCTTTATCTGGCAGGTTTGATGGATCATGACAGTGCTGTGGTACACTTAACTAGCAGACCTTGAATAAAGGGGTTTGCACGGTACTGCGCTCTGGATGAGTTCAATGGATTTCAAACTTACAAGTTCAATCTCTGTTTTACCAGCTTATCCTGGTTTTAATTTTTATCCTCTTACAACACCACTACATCTCTTTTGTCCTTCATCAAAATTCTCAGAAATTCATGTATAGACAGTAAGTAAATACTTCAACATTAACTTGACCAAGCAATCAGGACACAGGTTGAGATATGTAGGGACACTAACAAGACACCTAGAAATTCTGGTTGTAGTCAGAGACCGCTGGAGTAAATCAGTGCTGGTGACTTTGGACCAGGCCTGCCCTGTAAATAATGTGGGGATCAAAATGCCAGCGTATCCTTCTTCCCATGCCCTGGGAGAACCTTACAATAAAGGCTCATCTAGTACCACAACAGACAGAAGTAGAATCATAGAATCATTTAAGTTGGAAAAGAGCTTTAAGATCATTGAGTCCAACTGTTAACCCAGCACTGCCAAGTCCACCACTAAACCATGTACTACCACAGCACTACTTAAACTAGCTTACAGTCATGTTTTGAGCACACAGATCTTTACTCAAGCCAGAAATGAGCATAATACAGGGGTGAGGCTGGTCCATCCTGCCAACAAGCACCTTCTCGCCTCATCAGCTTAGGATGAGAAAGTCTTGATGAAAGCCAGCTCTCCCAGTATGGGAAAGACATCTCAAGTGTCCTGCATTTCCCCTTCTGGCTATGACCTTTAGAAAGTCCCTGTATGCACAGTCAAAAAGCAAGATTCAGCCCTAGAATACAGCAAATTTTGCATATTTTTATTCTAGCAACTGACCTCTCTATCATTTTTCCAGTACCAATATTTCCTTGCACCATACTTAATGTCACTAGACATCTTTGTCGAAAGCTGACACAAATACCAAACATACCCAACTGGAACAGCTATGGAAAGTAACTTGCATTCCTGCAAAAAGGGAGGCTGCGTGCTTTGATCAAATCATCAGGTGCCAAATGATGTGACCTCAAAATTATATAAATCAAATGTTACAACACATACAACATATTTTCTATGAGGACCGTTCATAGAGTATTCCACTACATAGTGATTCCCATTTTACTACATTTCCATGCTTAACCTGATGGGTTTATTCACCTGTTATTTAACTTGGAGCATTCAAATAACTGAATTGTGCAAAGATATACATACCAGAAGGGCAGAAACCCAAGCCAGATTTAATTCAAAAGTCTGCTAATGCCTGGTCAGTGTTAGTAATCCCAGAATTCCTTCCCCTTCCTACGTTTTCTACCATCTGACCAAGGAGAAAAATAATGTTATCCTGTTTCCAGGTAGATTGATTAAAAGTGAGATCGCAAATTAATAAAGTTACAGCCACGACAACAAAAGATTTGCCACCTTGTTGAAAAATAGATATCTCTTGTGAAGCAGCATATTGGAAATAAGTAGAAATAGGCAAAACATATGTACACTGCCCAGAGAATGGTGTCATGACCCTAAAGAATGGTAAGACATCTGTGCTGCTTAGTTGTTGAAAGCACAGTACAGGGTCCTGTATAAAACATATCAATATTCTTTTTTTCTTTTAAATAAGCCTACAGAGCTGAAACTTTTTTTTTTTTTTTGGTAACCTGACAAAAGGAAACCTTTTTAGACCATCATTTCTAAAATCACAACAAATTCATTTCATGTCTACCAAACTATTCTGTTCTATGTCACGTATAGTTTTCCCTTTTGCAGACTGCTATGCTGACTCCGTAGAGACACTCCACAAGAAAATACCTAATGCAGAAGTTGAAGCAACTATTAGCAAGGAGTATATCTGATGCAGTCAGCACTTCCTACATACCTGCTGCATGTTATCACCATGTTAATCCACACTCTTAACAAAATCATGTTTAAATATAGAGTCTCCTAAATAAATTCATGCAAATCCCTCATTATGGCTATATGACACTAATAAAAACTGCAAATGTAGTGAAGAGAAACAAAAAACCACACCCCTATTCTCATCCTTTGCTCTTCTGCCTACAAACACACAGATTTTACATGCAGTTGGCCCTTCCCATGCTGTAATGCAAACACCCTCTAGAGCACACTACATTCAGCTAATAATTAACATTCACCCAGAGCTGTCATAAATAAAGGTGTAGTTCAGCATTTGCTGTGGTGTTGCCTGACCTCCCATGCTAAGCCTGTTTGTGGCTGGGCAGGCAACCTCCAGCCATAACAAGAAGCCAAATACCGGTGTCTGAGCAGTGCCACTTTCCTTTCCAGGTTAGACAGCGATGCCAGGCAAGCCCTGCACATGGAATGCCTGACTCGGTGAGTGTCGCAGGGTTTTCTTTGAACAGTTCCTCCAAGCAGTGTTTTTTTCAGAATGCTTTGTTTAATAATTTGACAGAACATGGATAAAAAGAAGCAGAAGGAAAAAGAAAGTCTGCCAAAAGGACTAGCTGACTGTGTCAGTGCCTCTCCACAAGCACTTCAGAAAGACAGCAGGAAACCCTGCCCTGCAGGGCCAGAGGAGAGACCAAGCAAACAGCCAGGTACCTGTGCTGCCTCTCACACGCATTTCATATTCCATGGCACTTTTTATAAGATAAGGGAAATTAGGCAAGGTGTCCTGGCAAAACCACAGCTGGGCAATTGCATTCTCCCTACCTGAGGTCACCTTGTGCTTTCAGAGAGATGGAGTATTCATTTTAGTTTCTCCTCCTCAACTTCTAGTTAATTTGTATAAAGGTTTTATTATACATAAAACTGCACTTACAAAAGTGTGACCATTCTGTATTGCTGCCATGGAGCAGTTATAAGAGTGCTTAAAGATTAATATCTTTCATACAAAAAGCTTGTAAAACTCCCCAAGACCTGGCAGAACCTGGTCCCCTTGGGAAATTATCATCAAAAGCTGCAACAGCCACACAGATACAGACACCATGATGCTTCCATGTCCTGAAGAAGACAACGGAAAAGCAGAGCTTCCTCAACAAAGCAAGCGGACTGCAGCATCAACAATAAAAGCCCAGGAAACTGCCAATGTAGGAGGGATTTCATTGCTTCTCCCCTTTGGCCCATTGCCCCTCTTTTCCCCCTCCCTTGCTCTCCACATCATCATGGACCTCCTCTAGAGGGACCGGTGGGATCCGGCACTATGCTATGCCAGGGCTGTTTGCAGAGCCCTTCCGACATGAACGGCAGGAGGATGAGACACCAATTAGGCCTTTATCCATTTTTGCCACTGCCAAATCCACAGCTCTTGGTTTTACTGATATCCACTCCTTTGAGACTTCAAGTTTGCAGCATCTGTCAAGCTTTAAGCATGCCCTCCCTGGACATGAAATCATTATAGGAAAACCAACCCCACCGTGCCTGAGCTTGCACCTGCCAGCACAGGTTGCCTATCCGCCGCCATGCTTACGTCCACAAAGGTTTGATTTAGATCTGCCCAGCCAAGTGCATTAGATGCAAACTCATTTTCACCTAAACACCCAGGGTCTGCTCGTGCTTCTGTTGGAAGGCATGACACATCTCCAGGGATAGGTCTGAGGCCACATAAGCTTGCACAGCACTGTACCTCTGGAAGCTGAAGAGCTTCCTTCTCCAAGCCACAGCAGAGCAGAACTCGGACAATGTCAACTCTTAAAAAACAAACAAACAAGCAGGTGTGTTCCCCTCCCTCCCACGCCAGCAGGACCAGGCCCACACTGTGCCATTTACTAGTCAAACTTCTGACCTCTATTTTATTTTTGGTTTCCCTGGCACAGTCAAGAACTGCAGTCATCAATGTTATCTAAGCATCTAATTCATAACGCTTGGCTGAACCCTTCCAAGAATCAGAAAGCAAGGTGGTATGCAATCTGATACGAGGGCCGGAGCCAATTTTTAAAGAAGACAGGAGAAAAGTTCCCATCAGCTTAAATGGAACTTGGATCAGGCTTGCAATGATAAAAAGGCAACAAATATTTTAAGACACTAAAAGAACCATTTCAGGCACACTCAGATTTACTGAAAGCTGTAACTTGAACTAACCCAGCTCCCCACTCCACAAATTCTCTTCTATCAAAAGACAACATGTATGTCAAACCAGGGCTGTTATCCTACAGCTACACACATGCTTTTTAGCCTGAAATACTAGTTACGCTTTTAACTGAATAGAGAATTTTAACTAAAACATGCTTCCCTTAAATACAGCTGAGATGGAGCACAGCGTCATAGTGTTTTGTCAGTATTTTTTACTTTCTTTTGTGGTTCTCCATGCCGAGAATGCTGGGTTAAAGGGAAGGTAGCCCTCCTTCAGCAGAAAGTGCTGCATTTTGCAGGAGCAGCTTAACTCACACACTGAAAGACATTGTAAAGTGGGTGATAAAAAGCACTTCATCTGCACAAGTCTCTACAGTCAGCGAGTCCCCCTCTCAAACTGAATTTATCCATCATTAGAGAAGTACCTTAGCTACAAGGTGTCATCATAAAAACAGCAGAATGCTTGGGCCTTTCATAAAAGCTTTGCCACATGGGCCAAGTGATTATAATAAACATGTAGCAATAAAATTGTGCACTACAGAAGTATCTCATGTTTTATTCTTTCAGCAAGATGACTTGGTCAAGGATTGATGAACAAAAGCCTGTCTCTGTATTGTTATTTACTGCATGTAAAGCTAACTGCTAGCTACTAGCTCAAAGGACAGGGACATCACTGGCCATGCAGTTGTTCTAGATAGGGGAGTCATCAAACAAACAAAGCATCACAGGCTATCACATTCTGGAAAGATCCAGCCCTCCTCTCTGAAATGCCAAACATCCACTGGAGTCTTGGGAATCAATAAAATTGCCAGAGACATTTTAAAACCTACAGTGCATTGGTGGGCAGTAGAGCAAAGGGTTGGTACTCCAAGACCTTTACCCAGCAGGACTCAATTGCGTATTCAGTTTGAACTGTTTAAAAATTAGGCCTTTTAATTTCCCACCTTTTTTGGACACAAGGGCAGGCCAGCATTTCAAAGAGCTGCTGCTGAAGAAAAGATGTCATGTTTGCCCTTTCAGACAGCAGTGCTCCTCCGCCGGCAAGCATTTCACATAAGCAGTCTCTCCAGAGAGGACTCTCTGGACACTTCCCCCATTCCTTTTCCCAGAAGCAATCCCACCATAAAGTCATGAATCTAGATACACAATTTTTAGTATTTCACTTTCAGAGTAGGATAGAAAAAGATTTCCCTAAGATTTCTCAGAAAATCCACGTATCTTTGGTGTTGCTATGCCCTGACTTAGGTTCTCAGTGATACAGCTGACCCAGCCTTTGAGAAATGCTGGAGGAAGTTGGGTGGCTCTGCTCCTCCATGAGCCCCCTACTCCTCACACACACATGCACATCAGTGGACCTGTCTTTCAATGGGTCAAACTTCAGCCATGCAGTTAATTTCAGCTTTGATGAAAGAAGTTGTCAATCTGTCTGAAAAAAAAAAAAGAAGATACATAATAATAACTTCAACAGAACTGGTGACTGAAGAACTCAAAGACCAGACAGTTGGTCTACCAGGTACCAGCAGCACACAGACCTTCCAAAGATTTTTAAAGTATAAAGAAAAAAAAACCCAAACAACCTGATGATTTTGTTTAAACTTTACAACATTTGTATATGCTAAAATGACCCAAAGGATTTTTCTGAAGTCTTCCCCGATAAGTTTCCTGTTCTGAGTCCAGATTATATACCAGATGCTGTCTTAACAAACGCGTCAGCAGGCTAAAATCCCTCTTGCTATGCAAAAGCAATAAACACCTACATGTTAAAAGACTGTCTTTAGATTGCAGACTCTCATGGGCAGGAACCCTATCTAGATTCAGGTTTTTAAAATGATGAATACAGTAGAGCTCTTATCTTCAGTGGGGTCTGCTGACACAACCATAAAATTAATTGGTGGTTTTACAGGAACAGGTCCAATCCTGATTCCATTGAAGTCAATGGCATTTCAAACGTAATGGAATCAAGTCAAAATTTCTCCTGAGTCACATTTGCCTCCATAATTGTGTTAAATTTGAAGAGTAAAGTTTAGCAGATTAAAGATGCACAGCCTGGGCCAGACCTCAAAAGCATGCAGCATCCACACCACAAGCCCAGTTTTTCCTCAGCAGCAGTCATGGAGCATGAATATAAAATCTGATCTTCAAATCAAAAATAACAGCAGAGGCCTGCCTTTATAAAAAGAATTAAAAAGAAACCAAAGGGCTTTATAAAAGGGGGGGGAAACGGATTTGCATTTGCACTGTAACAAGCTTTATTTCTTAAGCTTTTTGAATGTGACACAAATGAACTGCATTACCGCACATCACCAAATCAGCCTGAGCACATTCAAACTGCAAAGCGAATCTCAACCTAGACAAAATCCCTAACGAAGTCCCCGCAGGGCAGACTTTTTCTACTCCGTCTTAGAAAATGATGAATGGTAAATGGGAAAGAGTGCCACATTCACATCCCACTGGCTCCTGAGTCAGAAACAGAGCACATCAGATCTTTATCTGATGCAGCGAATAATCCCCAAGCATATCGCAGTGTGTCACTGCACCGCTGATGATGTTCTTTTAGCGTGTCACTTCAACATAGCGTTCTCAGATCAAACGAAGACGCTGAACCTTTTCACACCTTCGTATCATTCACAGGGCTATAGCTCCAGAAATGTGCAGTGACTGGGGAGCTACACAACTGCAAAGATGTGAATCTGAAGGCATTCAAACTGAACATACCCCGCGCGTGCTCACTGGGTAGGACTCGGTTTGCGGTGCAGTTATGCCACTTTAGCAACCAGCCGCCGTCAACAGCAAGGTACTCAAGCCCCGTCCCACCCCATGCTGCAGGTGATTCCCCCACTGAGCGCTAGTGCTTGCCCAAACAGGCAACAAGCCAGTTCAAGGAGCTAAACCTGCGAAGAAACAACCTTGCAAAAAAAAAAAAAAAAAAAAAAAAAAAAAAAGATAAGCTTTCTTCTGTGGCTTTAGGTCCCTAAATCAGCCTCGTGACAGGTCAGATGAGTGCTGGTGTCAGAGCAAGGGAGGAAGCAGAAGCACGCAGCGGAGGCAGGGAAGCAGGGCTGCCTTTTCTGGAAGGGGTTTTCTGCAAGGTGTTAGATCACCTTGGCTGCCTCCTCAAGCAGCACCTCTAATCTCCTGTTTATGTAGGAACACAAAATTGCAGACATGTTTAATGAGGGAAAAGTATATCATTAAATTAAGGTTTGAGGGTGATTTTGCTTTACCAAAGCTTGGCTTTATATACACACACACACATTTATAAAAATATACAATTTGTGTAGGAGATATTCTAATACTTTCCTGTTCCAGGCATGTAGTGAGAATCTAAGTTCAGCACAGAATTGCCAACCAAGGTAAAGATCGCTGAGGGCTTTCTCTCATATAAAATTATCCTCAGACGTAGTAAGCACCTGGAATGAAGTCCTCTGAGCAAAATCAAAGACCTGAGGAAAAGCGTAGTATCTATCCCACAGGACGCTATTAGCAGGTGTCCCTCTTTGGTGACAGGTGTTACAACCTGTGAAATTCTGATTTAAAAAACAGACCGAAGCCTTAGTTTAAAAAGAACCACAACAGCTGCAGTTTCTCACAGAGCTTTCTCCCATATTACCTGTGTTAAGCATATGCATTCACCTACCAATTCTTCCTACACCAGCAGCAACGTCTCAAAAGACCTTTCTTTTTTACAGTGCTTCATACCTTGCTGAGTGGGTTGCAGTTTCTGCTCTCATCACCAACGCCAGCACCTGCGAGGAACACCATTTAACAGTACCCAGCTTTCAGCAAGGCTGCCCACCTGAATTCAGAGAGGCTCTCTGCAAAGGTGAAGTAGATGAGGTTGTAGACAAATCTTCCCAAGAAACTAAAGTTTCAGGGCTTTTCTTAGACCTATGCCCTCCACAAAGAAAACGTCCACAATTACAAAGCTGTTTCCCACTATGCAGTGCAGAGAGGAAGCGTTTGTTCTTCATCTCCCACCTCCCTGCAAAAATTCCTCAGACCAGCTCAAGATCTCACTTCCTCATGACCTGAAACTTCCTCATTATCCAGCCTAAGCTTTCCTGTTACCCATTCAAACCAATTCATTCTTGTTCTCTATTTCAAGGACTTTTTTTCTCGCCTTGGTGTTAAACCTCAATGTATTTACAGAGACGGAGAGTGTACCCTCTCAGTTTTCATTCTGCAGGCTAAACAAGCCAAGATCTTTAGAGTCTATCATCTGATAGTCTTTTCATCCCTCTGATCATCCCAGTAAGCTCCTTCTGCACCTGTTTCAGTTTCAATTCATCTTCTTTAACACAAGTGACCAACTGCACTTTGCATTTAGGCTGGATCCTACCAGTGCTGTACACAGTGGCACCAACAGAGCTCTCCCTGCACCCCGTGTGAAATATCTTGGGGACTTTAGGTCACCAGGTCCCTTCTGTGAAGCTGCCTTCTGTGCTGAACATACTTCCCAACTTTGCAACAATTTCAATAACACACTGCTACTTTTTTATGACAAGATGTTTAATGTCCCTAATAAAAACAGGGAATAAAACTAGCCCAGGGGCCAGTCCATAAAAACTCTACTTACAGCTTCTCTCCAGTCAAATACTTTTCAACACTCCCCATTGCTGTCTTCACTTTTTTCACCATCTATCATACAAGTCTTCTACTAACACCCGTTTTATCCACTGTAGCAAATGCTCTCTTCTGCAGGTCATACAGGTTAGCACAATCGTATTTCCCATTTCTAGAAAAAGAAATTCCTACCAAAAATAGAATACTAGGCTTGCCTGAAACTCTTTATCCAGCCTCAGTAAACTCATCTTGTACATACATTCAGGTCCTCCTCTACTCTTTCATTTAAAAGCACGTTCCTATGCCCCGAGCACAACCCAAATCAGACAGATAGCCCTCCCAGCTTCCTAGGTCGTACCTCCAGCCAAACACAAACCACGTGGCTGGAGGTCCACAAACACCTGAAGCCAGCAAACACCTGCATTTCCTCAGCCAGGAGCAAGCTCTCCCTCAGCCGGGCTCGCTCCCACCTTTGCACCACATCTTGCAGTGACCTGGGAGGGAACTGCTGCGGCTGAAGACAGCCCTTCTGCTTGACCACATTGTTTTCCAGTTCCCTGCTTCAATTCATTGGACAGCAACAGAAACGCTTGTGCCAGCAAAAGGGAGGGGAAGGGTGGCTGGAGGGAAAACTGCCGCTTCTTTTAGCGGTGGTGTCAGCTGCCCTCACTCCCTTTGTTCATTGCACGACAGGGAGCCCCCCCTCCCCGCTACCACCCCAAGGAGTCTGTCAGAAATACTGGCTAGCCCCAGTCAGCAGTCACATTCAGACTACAATGCATTTACACTCCCACCTGAATACGCTGTGTTTGTAAATACTCTTGTTCCCTTCTCATTTATATAGCTTAAAACATTTTTGCCCTGTATTTTAGTACACATTTCAGGGCCCCAGTCAGCTTTCTTGCAGCAATTTCCATTTTATCCCCGTGCTTCCATACTTCTAAGGCACAGGCTTTTCTGCAACCTGCCCTCCTGCCATTCCTCACAGACCCTCTGCCAAGCACCCACAGCCTATTAGCTTCAAAATCCTCCCCAGCGGTTTCACACTTACTGGGATACCGTTTCCACAGGATTTCTACATCTCTGATGAAGTTTCAAGTTTCCTCCACATCGAGAGCCATAAGCACATTTTTGAACTGGGCCTCTTCAGATCCCAAAGTTTGCCCTTTCAGATCAGCTACAGGCCTGTTTCTCACAACTCTTCTGCTTAAAGTGGATTTACCCAGGAAGATACAAGTCACTGCTACTGCTGAGAGACACCACAGGGTTTTTGATCACGGGGTGGCCAGGTTTCCCTGAGCAATGCTGCTTGTGCCTTGGGCACCACCTCACCACTCCTCGCCACTCAGCTGCCCCAGGAGCTGCCCTCTGTCTCGCCACCATTTGTACCATTTACCAAAAGGTGCTTTATTATTTTATACACAAGCAGAAGGGTGTTAAACCTGCTGCCACAGCCGTTATCCCTTCTGGGATCCGACAACTTTCAGTCTAGAAGCCTGCACCTTCGCTCAGGGAAATTGCATTTCATTCTTCCTCCAAAAATTACGCCCTGTAACTGTCCTGTATCCAAGCCCACCTCAGCTACAGGCATCTGCGTGTACACTGATGAATAGATAATCCAAATTATTTTTTAAAAATAATCAATCTGCAGCATATGGCATCGCTTTAGATCGGAGGTGTTTAACAGGAAAGCGTGAATGATATTGCAGGGTAATTTATTTATCTATCCTATTGTTAGATATCTGTAATGACTGTATACTTGGCCCACATGCTGCTCCCTACACGCACCTTCAACCTGGTTTTTTTCTTCACGTTGTTTCCGTGCACCTTGACCTACCATTTGAAGGGCTGAACAATTACTCTCCCTTATTTGCATGGGAAAGTAAAAGATATTTTTACAATGCAGCAAAACAAATTGTTACCTATGCCAAGTAATTTTCAGTAAACTATGAAAAACTGCCCCTTTTCTGCCCAAAAAGTTTCTGTTCACCCATCTTTGTAGCTGCATAGTCCTTCCAGGACTGTGGTGACCCAAAGAAAAGCAGAAAACACTGCAGGTGCAGCCTTGCTGGGACAATAAAGAGGCGTATCATCACCTCCCCACACGCTTACTGGGAAAACATGTTTCCTCAAGGACAGTACTTTCTTTCCTCCCCAGTAGTTTTGGGAGCAAAAGACAGGTTTAGTGTCCCAAGAACATTGGGACAAACAAGTTTTTAGATAATTTTTTGAAGGACAGCAATGCATTACCCTGTTGTAAGCAGTCCTAAATCCCCCTTTTCTGCACACACCCTGTAAGTCCGAAACCCAAAGGTGAGGAGTCTGCTTCCCTGGCTCCAGATCTGGGCTCTTTGGCTCCGTCCCAGCTGCTCCGTGGACACACGAAGCCTCTCTCCTCTCCTCTCCCTGCAGAATTCTAGCCCCCTCTCCCTTCCCCAGAACCTCCATCATCTCCCCTCCCACCTTCCTCCTCGCCCCTGTACAGCTCCCCTTGTAGCTGCTCCAGATCTTCCAAGTCCCAAGTTTGCTCCTGAGCACTCAGCCTGAGCTGCCTTTTGCCACCTGCCAAGGACACAAGGCACAATGGAGACATCAGCGTTTCACAGCATCATAGAGTCATAAAATGTTTTGGGTTGGAAAGGACCTTTAAAGGTCATTGAGTCCAATCCCCCTGTAATGAACAGGGACATCTTCAACAAGATCAGGTTGCTCAAAGCCCATCTAACCTGACCTTGATTGTTTCCATGGATGGGCCATCTGCAACCTCTCTGGGCAACCTGTTCCAATGTTCCACCACCCTCATCGTAACAAATTTCTTCCTCTAGTCTGAGGAGTGGGGCAGATCTGTGTCCATGGGAGAACAGCGGGACAGGCATGCAAGCAGCAGGATGTAGCACACCTCTTTACTGCAGGAGAGCCTGGGACAGCGAGGGCAGCTGAGGCAAGGATGTCCATGGTCCTGCTGTGCTCAAGGTAGCCAGCACTGCCTCAGAGGAAGCCTGCAGTGCAAACTGATGGGTATCCCCTGGTGTGGGTGCTCATCACTGCCTGCCATGTGAGTGCCAACTGTTGATATTCCTAAGGCTACATAGGGACAGCCCATGAAGGTATGAAGGTCATGGGACTGATCAGGAAGACCTCCATGGCATGGCACTGAGGAGCACAGCTAAGACGCATTTGCTAACACCCTTGCCAGAGCTGTTGGCAAGAGCCTTTTGGCACTGAGGAAGGAAAAAGGTCTTTGTGTCTCCTCTTAACACTCTTCAGGTCCTATCTGTAGTTTGGATTTTTTCCTCCTCTCCAGTGACAAGCACAGTAGCTGTTGTGAAACATGATGAGTCATAGCTGCAGGCTGCAAGGGGAAGGCAAGGTAAAGGGAGAGCAGGAACAGAGTGAGATGGAGGGAAAGCTGCGGTCACTAACCAGCCTCTAAGTCATCGTCTACATAGCTACCGCTGGCTTTTCTGCAGTACCACATACACATATGTTCAGCTCTCCTTGGTTAAACCCACAAGATGAGGAGGAACTTGAGAGCATCTCCCCTATGTTATACATCGCTGCCTGAGAGCAACAGGAGTGTCACTGTGCTCTTTTAACCAGAAGATGTAGTAGGAACTGCCCCCTGTAATGGTGGCAAGTTGGGAAGTGTTTGTCAGGTAGCTAATCTAGGAGGACAGCAGTGCTTTAAGAAGGCCAAGAGGAACGTGTCTGGATCAAGATACACTGAAATTGTCTTTACTGTTGCCTTTCATGAAAATTGGCAGTGATCACCCATCCTGGCTGTTCTGCTTCGCCATATGTCCCATCTCCAGTGGCACCACAAATATGCTGGGAAAAATCTTCCTGTGCCAAATGTTTCAGACACAAATATAGAAGGATAGAAGTCTTTTCCATAGCTGATTTGAGTCACATCTAATATATTTTTCGTGCAGTAATTTGCATATAAATGTGATAGTGTCATAGACACAGGGCATCTATTCTGGCAGTGTCAAGTGCTGCAATACTGAATGCCTGCAGAAACACACCTGCTAAGATCCACAACGCTGATGCAGAGCAGGAATTTCTTCAGTTGCTATTCAGTTCTGCATGGGAAAGTTTTCCCACCTTACAAAACACACTCAGCCTCCTAAGTGTACCTGCTCCATGACAAAGCTGGTGCTATTCACAGCCCTAAGTGAAGAAACCAAGACAAAGGGACCCAAAAAAGGGACAAAAAGACAGAACAGTTCAACTCAGGTGACCGCTCTGCTTAATTCAGGTGAAAAACTTGAACTTCAGCCTTTTACGTTTCAGCCTTGAAACTAATTTCATTTAAACTGACCTTCCCTCTCACCAGAAAGATAATTCTGTGCAGGATTGTGCCTTGCTTCTGGTTCAAACTGCAATATTTATTCCTATCAGAGAACTTCACTTTCAATTAATTGCATTTTTTGACCAAAACCAAAAGCAAAACACTGTCACTTAAAAATGTCCAGCCAATTCTACACGAAAATCTGCTCTGAGGCCTGCTTATCTCAGTGTTTCTACAAGGGCTGACAGTTGCTGAAATATAGGCACTAGGATTGCTAGTGTTGACAAGGCTTTAAAGCATCGTCACACTGACTAGCCATTAGAGGTTATATTTCATTGGAAGTAATGTAATTCAATTACCATCACTCTTTAGTATGTCCCATCTCTGGAGGCTGACAATAAGCCATATCATCCATCAGATTTTAACCTGAACTTTGCATTCTGGCCCTATAGATTGCCAGTTCGCCATTATGAATGGCTTCATATTTTTAGCATCATTTCTTAGGGAAAAGAGGTTATCCAATTATATAGTACATCCATCTGCCTGCCTGTCTGTCCTTCCTTAGCTTTTCAACCAGTTTCAATCAGGAGGCAAAGGTCTTTAAGAAAATTAAGTTCCTATCAGCTTTGCAACTAATCAGAGGCAGGGTAAAGAAGAGAGAGCATTTGCACATCCCGCTTGGGAGTGGTGAGCTATGTAATCCCCGCAAACTGCAAATCCAGTGAGCATGGACAGCTAACACTGTCTCTTTCTCCATGCAAGGAACACAAAAGGCTGGGAAATTTGTGTTACTGCAGGGACAGAAGGTCAGGGAGACCCATGTCTTGGACTGTGAGACACAAACCCGTAGGAAAGCAGGCTCCTTTAGAATGGCTGTTCATGGAACAACTATTTTATTAACACAGTGAGCTTAGTAATACATAAGGAATTCCTTGCACACATTTCTTCAGCAAAGGACGTTTTGAGTAATCCACTCTGATAGGAAAGCAAGTGTTACATCACTTTTCTGTGCAACTTATATTTTGTGCTTGCAATATGTTTGACTAAGTCCATACATTTAAGCTCTATTAATAACCACATTTTCTTTTTCTGAATATTTGAAGTGTACAGCAACTGATACACTATGTTTATCTGTTTAAAAGATTACTCTTACTGATGATTATTAACATTACTGATTCATATTACTGCTGTTCTGCCTTTTTGCTGCCTAACTGAGCCATAACGGTACTCATGACTTCACTGGTTCTTTACCCCATTCATCAGCTGCACAAGGATTGTGACTTAAGACAACTTACTCCTCACAGGCAACATGTTTACACCTGTCATTGCATATCTGTCTCCCTTTCCCTCTCCCTTTCTCTTCCTTTCCATCCTTCCAATATTTTCCTCTTTCATATTGCCATTTGTGCTAATTTTCTGGCCTTTCCCACTCACTGGTTCTCACTGTCTCTGCACCTTCCCTACTCCCATGTCCACACATTCTCCATCCCAGCCTTTACCCTCATTCTACCGCCTCTTTTTTGCCTTCCACATACACTGTCACGATCTGTACCTTCTGGCTTCCTCCCCTAGCCTGCTCTTGTTCAGAAGACAGTCCTCTTCCCCGCTCTACCTTCTTCTCTCACACAAAATGTTAACTAGGAAGGGATCAGTGAACCCGGGCACCCATACAAAAACACTTCTGCTGGACTTCCTGGTCTCTCTTCCTCACACTTCTCCATGGACCACGTATGCGGAAGCTGGACTTCCTTCTCACTCCTTCCATTTTCACCTGCCCATTGATCACCACCTTCTCATGTGTCCTCCCTCTATCCCTGCTGGCACTCAGTTCCCTCCCAGTCACCACTGCTCCCCTCTGACACCTGTATCTTCAGCTATAGCCAAAGCCACTCTCTGTCACTGTAACTCCTTTTTGAGTGTCTCTCTTTGCAACATTTACACCATCAGCTGAGTGTTGTCACCTTCTCCTCTGTGCCTCTAACGAACCCCAGTGGATACATAGCCTCCCTCCACTTTACACATTTGCTTACCCTCCGACCTGTCACCCTCTTCCTCAAATGCAACTGCTGCTCTAGTCCTTGTCAACTTTGGAGGTTGATACTGTACTGCTAGAAAAGGTTGCCTTCTGCTGTTTGGGGAGTTACCTGCTCGACTTCAGATTCCCCCACCCACGACCTGCCCAGGGTGTGAACCCCGGTGTACATCAGATGTCTTGAGTACTCCCAGGTCAGGGTCACACCGCGTGCATGCATGCACACACACACACATTCTTCTCTGCTGCAAGACAGCCTGTGTTGCCCAGAACCGTCACCCATCAGCTGCAGGTAAGCTGCTTCGCCAGCCTAACTCCCACATCTGAAATACCAAGTTTTACTCCTCCCTCCCACCCGTTACTCACTCCTGCTGCCATCCCTCAGGATGCACCAGCTGAAGGTTCAGAACAAGACCATCAAGCCTCTTGCCCTCATTCCTATACTTTTTATAACTTTTATCTACTCCTATTTCTCATTTTCTCATGCACATATGCCACTCTTTACCTCCCCCTCCACTTTCTTTTGTCAATTCCTAGAAAGCTCTCTGCCTACACACAAGAGGCAGTGACTTTGTCTTGGTTTAGGTCTCTACTGAAAGGACACATTTACAAATCTTACAGTACATCCTTTAGTCTTCAGTGACCAGCTCTGGCCATCAGTCTCCAATTGCCTGTATCTAAATTGTCATCCGTCCTCGTTATTACTCACTCCCGATTGTGCCACCTTTTCCCTCTCCCATGTTCGTTACACCACCCACAGGGTCTTGTTTCAAATTAGACTGCAAGACATTTAGAGCAGAAACAGTGCTTGTACAGCACCTAGTGCAATGGGGGCTTATAGAAGCTAGCAAGTATTTTCCCCACAGCATGTAAGGTTCATGACTGCCCAAGGCCAGCAGGAACTTACCGAGCCGTACAGTTCCCCTTTCTCATTCATTCCAAGGTACAGTCCACTGTCGACTCCTCGGATGCTGACCAAGCCCACTGCTATACTGATAAATTCCAGTATACCTATAAAATGCAGGAAAAAACAAACAATGTACATACTGTTTCCATGGAAATATTTTTTTTTCAGGTGTGACTGATCCCTGAATGACAAGCAGATGTTTTCAAAGGTGTTTTCCTATTTTCAGAGTTGTTTGGAGGAAGATGAAGAACAAGTGAATACATTTTAAAGTATGATAGCTGAACAGTGAAGTCCTTGAGTCTCTGCTAGAATGATGCATTGCAGACAGCATTAATGTACCAAGTTAAAAAATTACTCTCAATCTTTCTCATAATTTCTAAACACAGATCTAAAGTTCAGTCATATTCTGATTTGTACAACAAATAATACATTCAAAGAAAAAATACCCAAGTTTTTAGATGGCCAAAATTAGCAGTATTAAAAAGCCTATGAAATTTTTCTGGCAAAATGAATTCTAAAAAAAATACATTTGAATCAGAATTGTGAGATAAAAACAACATTACACATGAAACCAAAAGATCTACTTCCAGGCATTAATGAATTAAGAATACGGGGAAAGGTTTACTCACAGTATGATCTCCCAGAGGCTTGAGAAAAGAAAATCCTTAGTACAGTCCAGTCTCACACATTTCTGTCTAGATAGTAACTGTTCTCTCTGGTGTGTTATTTTTTACTCATCTCAAATTCAAAGCTTAAAATACTCTAAACCTAAGTAATAGTGTATAAATGATTAAGTCTTCCCATGCACGCAACAGCAAGCTCACACAGACATTTGTGCAGTGGAGATAACATTTTGCAGAAAAGCACTGCATCTGCAAAGCTCCTGGGTTCAGCATCAGCGCGCACAGTAGAGCAAGTATCTGTCTCAAGTATCAGCTCATCTGGTTCTGAGGGTTTGGGGTTTTTTTTTTGGCAGCCTTCCCTGCAAATTGCTTACCTCTTCAATGAGGATGCTACCAGCCAAACCTTGTGTGAACCTAGAAGTCTTGTGGAAAAAATGGAAATTGCTTCCTATTTGGGAGTGCTCGTGTAAGACTGTCATGATTTCACAGGAGTCATCCAGCAACGTTCAGAAGCACGCTGCTGCATTACGCTACTTTCTGAGCCACAAAATAAAGCACAGAGTAGCATTTTCCAGATATTTTGTGAATTTTCATGTCTAAGCACAGCATGTAACTATTTTTAAAGCTTATTGGAAACTACATTTACATGAAATAATATAATAACAGTATAGTATGTGTTGAGCCTCACGTGGCCAATAAAAAAGCACTTTCATGGATTTTTTTAACAATTAATTTGGCATCTCCCACAAAATAGTTGTGCGCTAATCAATAACAGGCATGAATCACATAAATCTAACACAGCAAAATCTGAAGCCAATAGGGAAAATTTATGGCCAAGCTAATGTAAAGATGAAATGTATTCCCTGTAAGGGATTATTGATCATTACCTTATATATTATTCAGTACTATAAACACCATAGTCTTATTGTTTTGATAACCCTGTTTTAAGGCCTGGCCATCTTAAATTATTCTCTACATATGCACAAACAAAAAAATACTGGGAGGAAATATTTATAATTATGGATGGTGGGTTTTTTAAGTAATAAAAAGTGGTAGTATGCTGTTTATATGCTATATGCAGTATCTGAGATACAATCGACCCATTGAAACAGCTTAAACATTCCTATTATATCTGGATAAGCAGTGCTTCCAGATTTCTTACTAAGGCTTTTTCTGTAAAGCTTTTACCAAACTATCATATTACCTGATACATATTACCAAGCAATTTTAACCGAGGTTGAATCTTAAGCATGTATTATACTATGCTATAGCTAAGTTAGCAAGTCTGACATCTTTCACATCAGTAGAAATGTAGTCTTTAATTGCTGTCCTCATTTCAAACATTTGGGTATATGCTGCTTAGTGTGTCAAAAGAACAAAAAAGCACTGTCACATCCTATTGTAAGTGCAGAAGAATAATTTAAAGTACTGGGCAAAGAGCATCCACGTATTTGAGATCAGAGTAGACATTTCTTCATCTGAAATATTCAAAAGCCTATTCACAGCAAGTTTTATGTGCCATGCTGTTAAGTCCTTCAAGATATTACCTGGAGCCAAGCATGCAGTCTTACACAAGTCTTGCCAGTTTAAGGATTGCATGATTTGGCCCAACACTCCTGTGAATATTTGCACTGCATAGTTTTTGTAATACACAGATAGTGCTTAGGACCTGAACCAGATATTAAAATAGATAGATATTCCTCTACAAAATGAGGCTGGACCAAATGAAAAACAGGACAGCTCCAAACTCCAAAAGCTAGGGCCCTATTTATAGCTAAAAAATGGGAAAGAGAAGAAAAATGGGGAAGAGAAGAAATGACTGTCTTAATACATGGGATTCTGACTATCTTCTTGTCAGACACGGAGCATTTTCTTTAATGAAACCACTTCAAGGCAAAGACCCACTCCTCCACAAAGAGGGCAGGAAGAAAGTTTTGGGGAAAGTTGTTCCTTGCATGTCCACAGCAGCAGCACCTTCTGCTGCATGATCCAGCTTTGACGGTGCTGAGCGGGTGGGCCAGCCCTGCTCTCCTGCCGGGCTCAAGGGGAGAGGAGCTGGGTCATTCACACAAATTTCAACTTTCTTCTGGTTTAGCTGGAGTGAAGGGCAGACCTACAGGAGCATTTGCCATGGCTTTAAGCAACGAACATCTCTGCAGCTACACATCTTTTTGTTGTTGCTGTTCCGCCCTTTGCACATTTTTGTCTTTGGCTATACATGGGCTCTCTTTGTACTGCTGGATTGAAGCAGTTGAGCTTCCACTTAGCACCCTACACGCCATCTACGACAACGAATACGGTAAACAAGCACCTCTGCCAGCCACTTCTTTGTAGGACTTCCAGGGACCCGCGGGCTGCGCTGCCCCGCACCTCGCAAGCCACGATTCACCCAGGGAAGAGCAGAGGGGCGAGGAAAGCAGAGGCCTTGGTGGCCAAGAAGGGGGGGTCAGCGCGGTGATGGGGCGAGGGCAGGGGCTTCCCCAGCGTCACCCTGCCCCCGCCGCCGGCCGGGGCTGCGGCGCTCGGCTGAGCAGAGCGTTCCGCCCGGGATGCGTCCCGCCTGGCGCAGCTGTCACCGCTCCGCCCGCTCCCCCACATGATGCCAATTAAGAGACGGGAGCGCAGACAGCCACAGCCCCCCAGGAGGCAGCAGGGCCCTGCTTCAGTTTCAGGCTCTTACAGAGCCCTTGTCCGTTCCCCCCCCGCCCCCAGCCGCCCCGCATCCCCTCCCCTCTGCAACGCTCAGTAGCGGGGCAGACTGTGGGGGCTGCTCGGGGCTCTTCCCTCCCCCTAAAACCTGGTCCCCGATTTCCACTCCCGGGGGCCAGAGCCCTCCGCATGCATCACACGCCGCCCCTCCGCCCCGCTCTGCCGGCTCCGCCCGGAGACAGCACGGCGGGGGGCGGGCGGGATGGGGGGAGGCAGCCCCAGCCCCCCGCACCAGCAGCAGGAGAGGCCGCAGGGACCCCCCAGCCGCAGCCGCCCCCCGCCAGCCCGGGAGCCGGCACAAGCAGGGCGAGCTGGAGGCGCGGGGGGGCGGGCGGCTGCGCGGCTCCCGCAGACGATGAACGCAGCGGTTCCTTGTAGCAGCAGGTCCCGGGGTGCGGAGGTCACCTGCTGACAAGCTTTTTTTTTTTTCCTTTTCCTGCATGCTCCTATTTTTTTAATGCTGTGCATGCAGTACTTGTGCTGACGCAGAGAGGCACGCCTCTCCGCTGTTACAGAGTTCCTGAATTTACAATGACTCCACTGTCTAGCAAATGCCCTAGACTAAAGGAGACTGCATCAAAAATTTTTCTTTTGTGACCCAGGAGAGATAAAGCTTTGATCACCTGGGATCGCATTACGGGGGGGGACCGAGCCGGGGTCTCCCGGGGAGCTTCTCTTTTAGAGATGGACATCTTGCTGCAGGAATTGCGAAATGCCAGGGCTCCCAGAACCGGGCGAGTATAGACACACAATATGGCTCGGTTTATTGTATGCAATAGGCACACATCCAACATAGCATCACAGAAGAATTACTCTTATCTGATGTCTCTCCAGAGGTGTGTGCGCGTGTGTGTGTGTGCGCGGGGAGGGGGATTCCCACGGGGCAGAGCCCAGAGAGGAGTTTACGCGCAGCCCCCGGGGTTTTTTCTTTGTCCTCCTTATTCCTAGAGGAAAACTTCCTTCCGACTCGTGTGTCCTGTGTCCGTCCGTCCGTCCCCCCCCCCGCCACACACACACACACGCAGATTTCCCGCACACGCTCAGAGGAGCCCAAGTTAGCCCGCTCTCCCCTGGGCAGCTCCCGAGTTGGGATGCAGACCTTCCCAGGATCGTCAGAAGATTTTACAACCATCAAAACCCAAATAGCATCTGCTAATCGGTGACCTCCCGGCGAACACAACAGCAATGTCACGGCACCGATACAAAAGCATCGAGATCCCCGCCCCCAAATAAGCCGGGAGCCCCAACGCATCCCACAGCTTTGCCGTGCCCGGTCTGCCCGACCCCGGACTGAGCAGGCGCATCACCGGCGCGCTCCATGCGGGAAGAGTTATCACGAGGGTGCATCCTGGGGAGGAGAGGGCGATCAAACCGAGAAGGAAAAAAAAAAAATCTATTTAAAGCCAAGGCGCTGCAAGGGCTGGAAGAGCTGCCCCTAGGAATTGTCAGCTTCCTACAACTGCGGCTGGAAAGCCATTTTTAAAAATAGACGCCGCGAATAATGTGGTCACGGCCGCCTTGCGAAGGGAGCAGCTGGCGGCCCCCCCCGGGGCGGCGGGGCCCCGCGGTGCCGCCCCCCCAGCCCCGCAGCCGGTGCCCTACACCTGCCGCCGGCCCCGGCAGGGGCAGACCTGCGGCTGCGGCTCGGCAGCTCCGCACGGCGCCTGCCAGCGTCGAGGGAAATGCCTAGAGGCAAAAATCCCCCGTTCTCCTCACTGCCTAAAACACTTTCCGCACTTTTTCTCGCCAGCCAGCGTGGATGTCGGATCCCCGGGAGAGCCATGACGCTCCCCCCCCCCTCCCAACCCCCAACCCCGGGGACCCCGGGCGGGCTGGCGGCGCGGGAGGGAGGGAGGCAGAGCCTGGGAGCAGGGAGAGTGTCAGGGAGCAGCGGCTGGCGAGGGATGGAGGATAAACCTGCGACCATGCGAGCCTCAGCCCTCTTCCCACCCCCCCCGCCCGCCCCTTCTCTTCTGCGCCCTTTGGAGATCATCTCCTGCAACACCGACATCATCTAAACAGCTTCACAAAGCAATAAAATATAGCTTAGATATCGCTCAACATCTGGCATTAAAATACGAAGAGAGAGAGGGGGGGAAATCACCACAGGACTTTGTTTTTACGACCGAATTTAAGTGCTGTCAGGTTGGTTCACTCACAAGTTAACTCCTTCCAACAGCTGGGAGCGTGGCGAGCTAACCTGGCGTATTTTCCTCACCCTCCCTTAAAAGAACCCCCCACAACCAACACCAAAACACAACAAAACAAAGAATCGGCTGGTCCAGGCTGTTTGAGTGACTTTGGCACGTTGGATCTGCCGGGCCTTTAAGAGCCTCCCCGGCAGCAAAGCAGCCCGCAAGCCCACAGGACTGGGTGTGCGGGTGTGCATGGCCGGGCTCCCAAGAGTGGCCGAAGCCGTGAGTCCTGCAGCCCTCGCTGCTGAGTCACAAATAGCGTCCCCTGGAAATGAAACCCAGGGAACGCTCCTTCAGACTCGCCGCTGCCAGCCTGACACGCCAGCCGGCTCGGCAGAGGCCGGGTTTGGTGCAGGCTTCCCGGCGGGTGCGGGGCAGCGCGGCCCCCACCTGCGCTCCCTCCCTACCGGGGCGCCGGGCGCGCCGCACGGCTGCGGGCTGCGGGCCCCGCTGCGGGCTGCGGGCGCTGCCGGTGGATGCTCGCCGAGAAGCCCGATAGGCTGGGTTTGCAATTCAAGCAGTTACTAGGGCAGGTAATCGGCAGGGAAAACGAAAGAAAAGCCCTCGTTAATTTGCGTACAGGACGACAGCCACTCCCTTCAGGAAACTCGGTGGATTTTAAATTGTAGTGGTTAATGATTAAAACCCCTTTAAACTCGCGAAATCAAACCGTTCAGCAGAAACGTCCTAGGCAAAAATTCCACCACCGCCACCTCCCAGTACGCGTCTGCTCTCAGGCAGAACTTGGGGGCTACGCAAACATCGCTACCAAACACCCGGCGACTTCGGCGAGGGCTCCTGCTCCGCTGCGGTGGTGCCGCTTGTGTCCATCTGCAATCCCGGACACGTTCATTTTTCCCCTCGGTGGCTCAGCCATCGGCACAAACCCCCCTCCCCGCCCGCCTCGCACCCCCCGCCGTCCCCCCGCCCGCAGTTCTTCCCCATTATTTCATCACATGACCACTAAAGGGTTAAGGATAATACCTACCAAATCTGCTGTGGTCTTGCCTGGTTCCCTGGATAGTACCATTGGGGAAGATTTCTAAATGAAATCCAGTCCTGCAGTATAGCTGCCTCCGCCTGAGGATCCCCTTTAAATGGTCCAAGTCCGTGACCGCAGGCCCCCTGGGTAGCCCACCTGCCTCAGACTGACCCAGGTGGTCACTTAACAAAACCGGACTATCCACCGGCAAAACGGGCACATTCCCAAAGGGTACTGCATCCTGCACACCGAAATAGTTCCCAACTTCACCTAAGGGAGCCATCAGAAGATTCTGCTTTTAGAGAATAAGAATAAACAATAATGATGGTGCCAAACCCAGGAGATATAAGATTAGGTATATTCCACTCCTCTCCCCTCCCTAGCGCAGTTACAGAGAAAATGTTCTTTCTTCAATCCATTAAATGCATAAATAAAAGTAATATTCTGTTTTGACTGGTACAGGTTCAAGGTCAAACCAGTTAGTCTAAGAAACCACCACTTTATACTCACACACTGACATATTTATAAACATATAGATGTGTATATCTATATAAATGCATATATCCCCAGCTCTTAGCAAGCAATACGGTCTTCAGCCCATCCAACTGTAATAAAGAAAAAAATCCGTAGTTTCTCCATTTGGTTTAAGATAAGAATGACCATAGCAACTTAAATACCTAGGCGTTATAGGGATTTTTTTTTAAGATGCACAGGCTACGTCAGGATTTATGGATTCTGACTCCAGAAAGGCATGCGCTGTTTTTACTCTATAACAGACTGCATACATCAGCATGAATCCTGCAAAGGGGGAGGGGGGAAATCTCACGTTGTTGGCTGAGATAAATCCAAAAAAAAAAAAAAAAAGGAAAAAAGAAAAAGAAAAAAAAACTTTTGACGTCCAAATCTATTATCCAGAATTCTCAGGAGGCTCAGCAGATGTCCACTGGTTTAGGATTATTGACGATCCACAAGCAAAGCAGCAACATACAAGTGCTTGTGTCTTTCTTGGCTGGCTCGAAACAGGTGTTGCTTCTGCAGGGCTCCCTGTGAAATGTTGTACTCCAGCACTGAGCTGCAGCTCTTGACTGTGGATCTCCATCCAGCACGCAGAGTGGCGCAGGAAGAGGCATTGGGCTGGGTTTAAGGTAGTCCTGATTGCTGCTGGAAGGATTCTCCGAGGTCCTAGCGCTCAGCCCTACCTGCTGCAATACAGAGCCGCTTCCAGCGCTAAGCACGGCGTGGAGCCGCTCTTACTGCTCTGCGGCAGCGCGGCGCACGCAGGCAAATAAATAAATAAGTGGGCGAAACTTTGGGGGAGGAAAAAAAAAAAAGCGGCGCGATGCTAAATATACCGAGCCCGCCCGCTGCGGGGAGCGGGCTCCTCGGGAGATGCCCGCATAGCCCGAGTCCCCCTTGACATTGGCGGGGGGAGCAGGGCGGGCAGCGCCCTGCCAGCGGAGCCCGGCCCCGGCCCCGCCGCTCTGCCCCGCCGCAGGGGGGGCGGAGGCGCGGCCGCTGCCCCGGCCCCGGCCCCGGCCGCCCCGCTCCTCAGGTAACCGCGCTGCCGCCGTCCCAAGTGGGGTTGAAACTCGGCTCGGGGCGGCGGACCGGCGGGGTCGCGGGAAGTTTGGGAGCTGGGTTGGGGGGTAGGGCGTTATCGCTCACGCCGCATTTTTTCCCGTTCTCCCCCCCGCCCCCCCGCCCGGCTGCCCGCAGCCCTCCCGCTCTGCCCCTGCGCTACCGGCGGCGGCCGGGTGCCGGGGGGGCAGCTTCGGGGATGCCGCGGCGGGAGCGAGTCGCGCCGGGACCCCCCGCCGCCTCCGCCCGGGGCGCTCCGGGGGCCGCGGCTCCCCGCGCACGCTCTCGGCACAAGTTTCCAGGAGCGCGATGGAGGGAAGGGGGAGGCGGGCAGGAGGAGGCATGGGGGAGGCGGGGGTGCCGGTGCAAAGTACGTGTTCTACACCCACCCCACCCCCCCAAAAAAAAAAAAAGTCATTTAACACCGCCCGGCGAGACCCGGCGAGACTGAGAGGATTGCCGTTTCTTCTCATGAGGCCGGGGGTTGGTGTCACTGTGGTTTTGCCCTTCGATATCGCTGCATTAATTGGCAAAGAGGCAAAAGGGTCTCCTGCCTTTGCAGAGGGTTGAGCTCAAGGACCGGGCATGATGCAGAGGCTCGCATGAGGGGCAGGGCAGGCCCTTGAATGAAGGGCAAATCCCGAAGATGGGCTCTTTTGGGGGTGTTGGGGGGAGAAAGGCATGGAGAAAAGGAGAAGAAACATAGTATCTTTGGTGCTGGGGGGAGAGATTGCACGGTGTGAATGATGATGTGCATCGATGAGGTGGTGAGGCCCAGGAAGGTCACCGGTGGAGTCTGGGAACAGCTCCAGAGGAGAATTTTGCAGGGGGGTTAATTAAAAATAATCGACTCCCTGCATGTCCTCCTGCTCAGTGGGCATGTGGTGGAGGGGGAAGCTCCCCTTGCCTTCCCCACCACTGAAGCCAGCAACCCAGCTCCGACTGGTGCAGCCTTTCTGCATCCCCCCACTCGACACTGTGACTTAACACTTGAAAGGAGGGAAAAAGACTTCTAGTTTCCATGTCTAGCAGGGAAACTGCAGCAGAGCAAGGCTGTGTCCTGAACCCCCACAGACCTTTTAGGGAGCTGACACATTCCATGCCAGTGGTGTTTGAGCCACCTTGTTTCATTTGACTCCATTGGTCGTTATTCCTATGTGAAGGACGGGATGCAGAAGCTCCACAGCAGAGTCCCATCGCGCTAGTTCTGTACAAACCCACAAAAAGAAACAGTTGCTGCATGTCAGTCCGTGCATTTCAATGTGCAAGCGAGCCCCCCAACCAACACCAAAGCAGGAAAGTTGGCACTCTCCGGTAAATAGTTCCATACCATTTACCCCGTGTATCGGGTTTAAGGACACTGCTCACACATGCACACTGGTTCTATCAGCGTGAACAACTGCAGAATGACTTGGGAAAAACCGCAGAACTCACCATGTCAAAAATCATTATTCTTTATCAACTGGATCATGGCAGTACCCAGAGGCCCCCGTTCAGGGCTCACAGTCCCATTGTGTCGGATACTGCAGACACATGTAATAAGAGAGATGGTCTATGCCCAGAGAGCTTATGATCTTAACCCATGATGAAAGACAACAGGTGTATACTACAGACCCATGGGGGAAGGATAATGGAAAAGCAGCCCTGAGAATAAAAAGCAACAGGCCTGGCCAATGACAAGTGTTTGGTGTCAGAAAGAAGTTTTAAGGAGATTTGAAGGGGAACAATAAAGGAGCTTTACGGTTATTAATGGGAAGGTTTTTCCATGCGTAATGGCTAACTTGGAAGAGAACATAAAATTGCTTGTTAGGGAAATGGACTGCTGAAAAGTGAAGGCTTGTGCCACTGGCAAAGCAGAGGGAATGTTGCAGAGTGACTGGAGGGCCTGGTATCTGGTGTGCTCTCAATCTAGAAACAACTGGGAAAGAGGCTCCCAGCACCTTTCCAGTGCTTTAAAGTTTACATTTCTAGTCCCAGTGAAGAGTATTATATGGATTTTTATTTTTTTCTCTAGTCCACGCTTCAGTATTTTCTACCTTGCGCTTCACACCAGCAGCGTACTTTATGAAAAATATCTGAAGGTAAAGAAGAAAGTAATAGTATAGCTGTTCGTTGGGTTTGTTTTTTTTTTAAATGAACTTAAATGAAACCCCACAGATTATTTGCTATAGGAAGTTTAGTGTTATAAAAGTGTTATAAAAGTGTTATCTAAGTTGAGGCTTTGATGTCTGAATTACTCATAAGTATCAAAGCCACACATGAATTATGCAGGACATCCCCAAAATTATACCCATCTGTGAGTAGGTGGTGTTCCAACCCTGCTTCACATAAAATCTATGTGTGATGTGTAATGTCAAACTTAGCCCTTACAGAAGTTTGGCATTACTGATAGCTGAGGCCATGTTAAAAACCTGTACTTTTATCCCCAAGACACTGGGGCAGGAACATCCCTGCCCCTAGCTCTCCTCTGCTCAAGATTCACACCCACTTCCCTTATACCCTCCTGGAATTAAAGGCTGCATCTGCCACAATGAGTCATCAAGAGCTTACTCATCAGCTTTATGCAGGATTTTAACTCCTGCAAGCAGAGCTGGTCAGAAGGATCTTGCATTTCTTGAGGAGTTCCTGGCACATGTTTTCCTCACATTGATGTGATGCCTCTGGCAAGTTTTAGACAGTATGACTTTTTTTAAAAAAACTGTTTCACCTGTACTCTGCCAGCCACTTCAGCTTTACATGAACATTTCACATACCAATTTTTGAGTGTAATTTAAAAAAATAAATCAGCCTGCCATAAGAAAATGAGTTTTGGTGGTTTGGTGTTTGGTTTGATTTTTTTCATTCCCCCCGATTGCATCATTTCACCAAAAGTACAGGATCCTGTTGTCAACCTACAATATATCTAACTCATTTATTCCTCAACCGTGAAGATGGAGAACTGGAAGACTTAAAATTATTAGGGAGAGGTGTGTTTCACAACTTCCCCATGAAACACATGGCATTCGCCATTTTTATTAAAATGTCTAGAGTCAGCAAACTTTTAAAGCTGCATTTTATAAATCAAGAATAATATAGAAAGTAATGCTGTTTTCAGTTTTCTTCACAAATAAGAATTTTTAGGGTACTTTGAAGCACAATATAAACCTGGATATGATAAGTGAGCAATTTTAGGGCACAAATCATCTGACCTATTCTAGGCATCTACTTTAGGATAACATGACTCACGCTCTAAAGATGCTCAATTCTTCCTTGTGTATGAAGGAAGCCTATATTAGATGTAGACTTCTACGTGATAGAGGTTTAGATAGGACTGGATGGATCCCACCTGCTGTGCTATACATGTGATTCAGCATTTCCCCAGAATGGCTGGTGAGGGCACTAAACTATTAATATAGCTGCACAAATTAATCCTCCAAAGAAAACTCATGTCATCTCAGCAACGAAAAGTTACTGAAAGTCATGATTATGAAACATTAGATTGCCTGGAAATAAATAAGGTATTTGTGAAAACCTATTAGCCATGTGATTCAGGTTAACAGGATTAACGTAAGAAGTGCCTACAAGTTCAGAAAACTTGATCTAGAGGAATGTATTTGCTTTCTCACTTCAGAAACTGCAGAAAAAACAGCAGTATTTATGACAAAAAAAAAAGCCTACAAGAATCCCAGAAGACAACATGTAAAGAGGGCCCGTTTACCAGTTCACCAAATTTTCAGACCAGAGGAGTGTAAAACATGCAGTTTAGTTGGAAAACTCTAAGAAAACACCAGCATCAGCATCACCATGAGATACAGAGCCATAGCAGGGCATCCGACATGGATTTCTTACAGTGTTACGGTATTTTGCTGCATACAGGAATTAGTGAACCTACGTTAAATAAGCATTGGCAGAATATGATCTTTGTGACCATCCTAGGGTGGGAGTTGTCAGGTTACATGTTTTAAGATATCTTAATTAAAGTACAAAACTAGTAATGCCATTATTGGTCAGATACAGTCGAGTGCATTGACACGGGTGTTGATAGTCTTTTGCAACGCGTGCCCTTCTCGGCGATACTTGGAGGCAGACAGGGTGATGTAAGTGTGCAAGCTGCCAAATATGCTTAAACATTTCTCCGACGCATGTGTTCGTACATGGCTTGTAGCTGCTGGTTTTAGTAATGAACTGGTTGTCCATGACGCTGCAAGCCCCTCCAGCTCAAGAGTCAAAGTGCCGTTGGTTGGATGGAGAAAAGGGGAAGAAACCAGAGTTGCCATGTGCGCAGGTGATGGCGGAGGCCTCTGCACGGTGAGCGGGCTGCTTGGCATGGGGGACAGGGCCGCTGGCTGTAGCACAGCCCTGCCGCAGCCCACCCCTCGGCTTGTGTGCCCTGCCCGCCCAGGCGCACACGGCCTGTAACCCAAGCGGCTTCTGACCCCGTCATGCTCTCGATGCTCATGTGTGACTGCAGGCTCGGCAGGGCCTGCCGCGGGGCGTCCCTGGGGCTCCCCCTTTGCCCCATACGTTTCCTTTGTAGACAGTTCCCCATCTGAAAGATGACTTGGTGTTCTACTGCCAGCCAAGGCAGGTGACCAGGCCATCAGCTGGATGCTACTGACCAGTGCCAGCCCGAGCCGCAGCCGGACACCCGCTCACCCTCACCTTCCTGGGGGCAGGGAGAAGGTGCCCGGCCTGGCGGGGGGTGGGTGCGTGACCCCACATACCCACCACTCGGTGTGCACTGTGGCCGGCACAGCAGCCCCACGGACCTTCACCCCGATGCCAGCTCCGTGTCTGCTCCATGCCCGCTTTCTGGCATGGCCAAAGCCTTTGCTAGCTTTCCCGGTGGAAGCGATTACCTCTCCACCTGTGGCACCGTGGCCATCCAGGACATCCCTTCCCGCACCGCAGGCCTCGGCCCCGGCGGTCCCGCTGGCTCCGGGAGGCACCTCCGCCGGGGTCCCCGCCCGAGCAGCTGTCCCGGGGCGGCTGCCGCGGCGCCGGAACCCGCCGGACCGCGCCGGGGCGGCAGCGGGGCAGGAGCGGGGCTGGGCGAGGCGGGCGCCGGGGGCTGCGGGGCAGGGGCAGCCGCCCCGCCGCGCTTGTGCGGGGCTCTCTTGCCCTCTAGCGGGCAAAGCCAGCGGGGCGGCCCCGCCGTGCCCCCCGCCGCCGCCACCCCGGGGCAGCGCTGGCCGTGCGACGCCCGAGCCCGGCGCCCGCCCGGGACCCCCGGCTGCTGCCGCAGCGCGGAGGGCCCGGCCGCCCCGCTGCGGCCAGCGGGCGGCCGGGGGCGGCAGGCCGGGGGCCGGGCCCAGCCCCGGGCGTGCTGGTGTCTGGGCGATGGGCGGCGGTGCCGCCGGGGGCGGCCAGCGCGGCCGGTGTGTGCCACGAAGGGCGCCTGTCCGAGCCGCCACCGGCACCGCCACCGCTCCGCCAGCGGCGGGGAGGGGGTCTCAGCGCCACGGGCCCGACGCGCGGCGCGAAGCTGATGAGCAAGACCGCGACGGGGCAGTCGGAGGCACCGTTCGTCAGCGAGGGGTGTGAGCCCCTCAGCTGGTGACCGTGCGCCCCTGCCAAGACCGGAGCTGGCCAAGCAACACCCGGGCCCCGAGGGAGGCAGGGTCCGTGCACCCCCCGCCGCTGGGCAGCGTCCCGGCTGCTCTGGGGAAGGCAGCGGCTGCCGAGGCCAAGGTGCCCCCGGTATGGCCGCGCTGCGCAGGGCGCCGAGGCGGCCCGGCCATCAGCCCGCGGCCCGGCGGGGCTGTGCTGCGGGAGGGGAGGGCGATTGCGCTCATGTGAGGTGCTCTGGCTTGTTATAAGACCAGTTCTTGAAGTTGTCTAGCCTGTGTTTACTAAAAAAACATATCTCCTTTCTAGCAAATGAATTAGAAAATATTTCAGTATCGCCATCTCCCTCATCTTCTTCCTTCCCACATCTAAATCAGTTGAAACTTCATCCTTTCCTATATTATTTTAAATGTACTCTCTCCATCTAACAAAAGATACTACACCATTGCTAGGAATTCTTGCTTTACAAATATGTTCTAGAAAATTTGCATTTCTTTTTAAACCTATCAGTGACTGACCTTCTTCCTGTAGTCTTCAGCTTGACTTTATTGCTTTTTCCCATTTTGTAAATACATTTTATACTTTTGCTCCCCCCCCCCCCTTTTAAGATTTTTTCAGTTTTTCAGTACTATATATTGCATTTTTGCTCTGATTGCTGTTATAACCACTGAACCACAACAGGCTTAAAAGTTACCTTTTAAATGAAATTATTATGAAATGCCTTGTTAGCTATCTAACAAAATTCAAAACTTGAGTTTGTTTTCTTCCTCTCTAAAGCTTTCCTCCTTTGACTCTCATTTATAGTTTACCATTCTTTGGGGATCCCTGGTATCTCTGGGGTGACTGTCCCCTGGCGTCATGGTTCCTTGAAGCAGGGTAGCGATGAGAAAGTCCTCCAACGGTAGTGAATGTAGTCGGGTCACTTGGCATGTAGACACTTGGAAACCTCTACTCTCTGCTACAGTTATTATAATCCTTTGTAATATTTTGCATGCCTGTGTCTGTTTCACTTGCTTAAATGCTATCCAATTACTTTGTTGATAACTAACATATTTTGCGTGGTTTTGCCTGTTGATTTTCTTAATCATTCTGTTGCCATTTCACCAATAACTCAACAGTATGTAACTGCCCTCCAATGTGAAGGGACAGAAAATAATATAACCATTTTCTTCAAATAATTACTCTAGGTATGTGCTAATGTTTTCCTTTTGACTGGCCAAGACAAAAGCATCTCTGACTAGAATCTCGGCTTGTTTCTCCTACATGTCCTGCTTTTACAGCAAGACTGGAGACCCTTCCCTCTTGTACTGGGAAGAAAGGGCCTGCTCTGGAGAAGTCAGTAGTTGTGGGGAGCTGAGGGCCTGACTGTAAGATTACTAAGCTGCTCCCCATAGAGGACTGCCATCTTCTGCTTAAGCAATTTCTGTTTGCCCAGTCTGAATAAGTTTATAAAGGAACTGGGCAGAAGTATGAGAATGAATGCTTTCCATTTTGGAGGGAGTGGAAGTTCATGGAAAATGCATGCCATCTTTTGGGTCTGAGAGATGGTGCCTGACCTGTTTGATTCTCCAGTTAACGTAAAAGCGTAAGAACATGGTTATAGCGGACTGAGGTACAGCTATGCCACTACCTTCTCTGTAACAGTGGCAGTGGGAAGCACTGTCTAGGGAGTGTATGTGTTCCTGGCTGCTTTCTGCAGTTTGATCCCCTTGTTCTACCTCAGCAATCACAATCACTGGATGAGGGATGTTAGAGGGTACTACCCTCTATACTGCCTTTAATATCTGCTTATAGACCTGCTGTCCCTGAATTTGCCTAACGGTGCTTTGACCCTGCCTCCATAGTCTCCTATGATAACAAATGCTGGAAATTCATTACTCTGTGTGTGAAAAAGAACTTTTTTCTATCAGTTTCAAACAATCTCCTGTTAGTTTCATTGCATACCTCCTAATCCTTGTGCTGTAACTGTGGAGTAATAGGTGAATAATAGTTACTCATTCATCTGATAAACTCTCTTGTAAACCTTACTCTTTGCTCTCAGCTTTCTCCTTTCCAAACTGAAGAGTCCTGTCTACGTAGCCTCTCATCAGGCACCCAGGAGGTGCAAGGGTCTTACTTTCCCTTGAGGAGACAATAAACGTGATCAACGTTACGGGAAACTTAGGCAGTATCAAGCTAAACTAAGGGATGATAGAAAATGGGCTGAGTGGGCTTATGAGATGTGTTATGTGCAGCTCAAGTGAGGCAGATTACCAACATCATTTCAGCCAGAAGAATCCCAGGGACATGCTTTTATTTGCTCACTGTCAGGTCAGTTCTCCAGGAACTGGTCAAGGAATCTAAGTTTTGTGTGCAGTATGTTAAATGTTTTGTGGAACCCATTAGTGCTAAATTCCATAAAAGTATCTGCAGTGTGGCCATCATCATAGATACAGCATGCAATGGACCTTTCATATATTGGATCTTGTAGTGTGCCAGAGAAGTATCCAGGTGTTGACCACAATATAGTTCTGGTAAATATAGTTTTAACTATGGAGACTGTATCATAAGCTTATCTCAAGTCTTGATTGCTTGGCTAACTGTGTGTGTGCAAATAAAAAAGCTTAAGTTCGACCCTAGCAGAAAATTCAATGGCAGTCAAGATAGTAATACGGTGGTGTGCTGGTCCTCATACAACAGCAACATCACGCACCATTAAATGAAACTGGCTAGACTTTTTATGTTTGGTGGTATTCACCATCTTAAGGCATTCAGTGTTCTTTCATCAGCGGCCAGACTATAGTCCTAACACCGCCAACTGTTAGTGAACTACTACACTGATGAGATGAATGGGGAGAGAAGGGACTGCACTGTACAAACTGCCATCAGTGTAATCTTTTCACATGCTGTTGTGAGCCACCAGAAGTATTTTATATATTATCCCATGAGCTGGTGAAGAATTGGCAATGCCCATGACCTAGCAACCACTAAGGTGTTTCAGATAAGTTTTTCTCCTCCAGATCTTTGCCATGCAGAGCTGCAATGTGTTTGATGTTACACAGGGAGTTAACCAACAGTAGCAGTGGTCTCTTCTAGGTTTAAAATACGTGAAAAATAGGCTTTCAAGAAAAGGAAGACGAAACCAATTACAGTGGCTCTGAGCTACTACACAGCCCTCGGCGTGGTCCTCCCTCCCTCTCTCTGGCTCTCAAGGCACTGCTTTTATGAGCACCACCAACACACTTCTGAGTACCAGGCTGTATCTTTATCCCTACCCGTGATACCTCCTTGCAGAAGAACTGAACAGAAAAAAGTCTCTAGTCCTCTGCCCCCACCCCTCAAAATTAATACTAGGTTTCTACATTCTACCCTCAATTTCTCAGAAAAACGGGACAAGGAGATGAAAAGCTATTTACTGACAAGAATTTGCTTCTCTGCCTTCATAGCTGCTCCTAATAAAAAACAGCTTTCCCACACTGTTGTTTAGAGATTTCATCAAAGTCCGCAAACCTGAAATCCACCATGGGGATTCCGGTCCGCTCCCAGCAGCTGTTATTCCAAGAGAGCTTAGAAATTCACCAGAGGGTCTGAAAAACACATCAGCGCTGGGAATCCACAACTAAGATTTCACACCAGAAATAGATGCCGTCTGAACTGCTTTGCTTTTTCTAGGCATTGCAGTGCAATCACTGACAGGCAACGGGGGAAGAAAGCATTCAGGAGGTTCCTGTGCTTCCTCTGCTTTAAACATTGCTTTAGGTTTGAGGAGGAGAATTATAATTACCATCAGGGATTATCAGGGACTGGCTTTATAGCACAACCAAGCACTGAGAACTCACTTCTGCAGACAGGGACAAATTGGCTCTGACTACTTTGCCCTTACTGCAGTAGCACTGCAGCCAACAGAACTATGCAGGCAAATGTTGAGACATCAGGCAGACCTCTAGTATTAGGTATCCTGCTTTTTTTGATGGGGGACAGGCTTGTGAAGAAACACACGGAAAAACTGAAGGAACATTATCTTGCCAAGCCTCGTGTTATGCTATTTGTATAAATCTTGAACAAGCAGAAGGAATTTGCTTGATCTTTCTGGAATTCATACCTTGTATTCCTGTAATCATCTGATTGTTCCAGCTCTGTATGTGGGAACCTGGTTCTGCTGCCCTGCTGAGGGCTGCTAAGGAGAGCTCCGATACACAGAGCTTGCAGGCTTGTTCCCTTCTTGAGAGTATGTGATTACTGGTTATGTCTTCCAGTGGGGTAATGGTGACACTGCAAACCCTGTTCCTCCAAAAAACCAGCAGATTCTCAGTTTAGGTAAACTTTCACAGCACCACCTTATTGCTGGAGCTCTGATAATTGGTATGAACAGAAGATAAGCACATTTGAGTCTTTTATTTCCTCAGTGAAAAATCCCTCTTACAGTTCTTCATTGCAAACCCTCAGAATTTGTGGGCCATCCTTGGCCACAGCTTCCACAATTGTGGAAAACTGTGGAAGTCGCCACAGAAGAATAGATGAAATGCAAAGCCTGGGTACACCAAGCACAGGGAAATGAATAAAAGATCTAAGAACTGCTTAAACATTTACAGACTAACTCAGTCAATTTCTGGAAAGACTATTTGCAGTCCAGCTGCTCCAAATACTTGAATCTCAACTGTAAAATTGTGAGGACTGAGTCCTGAGTAAATGTTCTTGAATAACCCTCTCTGTAGATTTGACTGGCACCAAGTTTTTCCTGCATGCAGATTTTGGTCCAGTAGTCCCCATATTTTATTTATAATTTGAGTCATATGCTGCTTTCATAATTTTTTGTCTAGTCATTTTAAACATCTTTGTGTAGTATTCAGACAGCAAGTGAATCTTGTAGCTATTATTGTATTTGCAGTTTCCCTTGGGTGTAAGCAAAGTCTATATAACACAGTCTATCAGATATTTCAAATTTATTGCATTCCAAAGCTATTAAAAATTTGAGGCATTAGAGTTGTCTATTAACTTAACAGTGAGAATGCAGCTTATTTCTTAGCATTTCTGAAAGGTAAAAATAAATCTGTAAGACACGCAAATGCCACACTTGAAAAATAACTGCATACTGGTAATGTGCTTGAGAAGAGTTGGTCATTTATAAGGATGTTTTACAGTGGAGTCTCTCTTCAGGAATCAAGTAACTTCCATTACTGTAATGATTTAAAATCATGTGTTTTATAAGACCAAGGGCAAATATTCAAAAAACAGAGCCTAAATTAAGACTGAACGGCTAAGATTCTCAGAACTGCTCTTTGGTGTCTCTTTTTAGGCAATTACATACAAAAACTCTGAAGATGCCTCATATGAGCACTCAGTAAGTGAACTTCAGAAAGTACATACAGAAAATTAGGTCCATTAAGATCTCATCATAGAATCGTTTCGGTTGGAAAAAACCTTTAAGAGCATCAAGTCCAACTGTTAACCCAGGACTGCCAAGCCCACCACTAAACCCTGTCCCTAAGCACCACCTCTACACGTCTTTTAAATACCCTCAGGGATGGTGACTCAACCACCTCCCTGGGCAGCCTGTTCCAATGATCAACAGTCCTTTCAGGACAGAAATTTTTCCTAATACCCAATCTAAACCTCCCCTGGACAACTTGAGGCTGTTTCATCTTGTCCTATCACTTGTCACTTGGGAGAAGAGACTGACACACACAAACACACACACCCCCCCAGCCCCCCCCGCCCCCCCCCCCCCCCCATGACCTCCCTTCAGGCAGCTGCGGAGAGCGATAAGGTCTCCCCTCAGCCTCCTCCTCTCCAGGCTGAACACCCCCAGCTCCCCCAGCTGCTCCTCACAGGACTTGTGCCCCAGCCCCTTCCCCAGCCCCGCTGCCCTTCCCTGGACACGCTCCAGCCCCTCGACGTCCCTCCTGCAGCGAGGGGCCCGACACTGACCCCAGGGTTCGAGGTGCGGCCTCACCAGTGCCCAGTACAGGGGCGGTCACTGCCCTGGCCCTGCTGGCCACACTGTTTCTGACACCAGCCAGGACGCTGCTGGCCCCTTGGCCACCTGGGCACACGGGGGGCTCATGCCCAGCCGGCTGTCAGCCAGCACCCCCAGGCCCTTTCCCACCGGGCAGTTCCCAGCCACTCTTCCCCAAGCCTGCATCCATTGCATAGGGTTGCGGTGACTCCCCAATGTCTTTAACTATTTACTTATGTCCTACATAAGGATAAGGATTTCAGTGCCCGATTTTAAGCTCCTGCTGTTTTAAATTCCTCGCCTCATCTTTCTGTAGTGAGATTACACTTTCACTAATCTATGGCATCTTTTTCATGTGAAGTTAACATACTTGCTTTACATCATTCATACCTCCTTAGCCTTCTGCAAATTATGTCAACCAAGTCCGAATCACTAAATGTTTCCTATTGCACAGAATACACAGAAATCACTAAGGTTTCTTATTTCATAGGATATACAGCTATGATCTTTGCTTTAGAGTATTTGGGTATCACCAGGGTAGTCCTGCCAGGTTATGGAGAACAGACATAAGCTGCCAAGAAGGCTGATAAGCATGGTACTTCTTTATTCATGGTACATTTTTATTCCCATGATTATTCTTAAGCAAACTGAGAAGAAAAGCTGGCACAGGCAACAAGACAGCAGCAAGCTTGTACGCAATATATACCATGAGACACAGGAACATTAGTTTAATACTAAATTCTGCCTGTAACTTGCCTTCCAGCCTGACCTTCCTAGCAATTTCGTTCAAGAATAGCCCAGAGATAAACTACTTCTGAGTAACACGTTGTAAAATCACTTTTTATTGCATCTTTTGAACAGCATTTAAGCACAGATATCACAGTCTTTACTCCCTTCCCCATTAAACACAGAGCAGTCTGCCTCCTCCCCCCTTATTTGAGATAGGCAGCATGGGCATAAAAGCTCACAGCTACTGCATGTTCAGGGCTGCTCCCTGACCAGGGCTGAATGTGGGTGCTTTGACCCTCACAACTTCAGCCACCTTTGGCAAGCTGCTAATTCAAATCCTACTTCTGTTCACTGGGCAGATATTAGGCAGCAACCTCAAACCTTCCGAGGTAAGCTTCACACAAGTGGCTCCAGTTGCAACTGCTCAGTGGTACAGAACTGCATGAGCTTAACCAGGCTTACTCCAAGGGGGAATATAAACAGCTCAATTAAAGGTCAGTTTTGCCTAGATCATGACAAAACACAAATTCACACTGAGCTGGAGAGGAACTGTTCCTGACATTGCTCTCCTTCTTGAATACATACACAAACGCAGGCACCCCTTGCTGGTCATAATGCTGGTATTTAGAACACATGTAACCACTGAAAATTAATATCCATTAGGCTGCATTTACAGAAAAGACTATTCCAGCTTCACTGAGGACCAGACTGGGTATCTATTGACACAAAAGAAGGGAAAAGCTAAAATTCCTATCTCATGAGAGACACATGTCCCAGTCCACAAACCCAATCATCAGTTTAGACTGACAGCCAAGGATTTCTCTCACACTGCGGAATGCTGTCTCATGCTCTTCTGAGGACATCTGTTCCCAGTCACTACAGCCTAGTTGGTTCCCATCAGTTCCAGTATTTCAATAGTACTAACTGCTGCCGCATGGCAATTACTGTTGAGTCTGCAGAAATCCACCCTATCTCTTTTTGCTGACAGTATAAACTATGAGATTGCAAAGTCATGTGAGCTGTTTTCACATCTTGTCTTCTGGGTTTTGTTTTTCCCCCTCTGATTTCTTATAATTATTGAAAGGTTCTTACCCTTCTTTGCTTCGTTCCCTTTTCAGGAAGGTGCAATCTAACCAATTCAGTCATTTCTGATTTCATCTCCATTCTGCTCCCAGTATGAAGCTATCTCATCAGCTCCACACTCCACCCCAGCCTTGCCTTTCATCTTAGTCATGCTTTGGTGTGGCTGATGACTGGATCAAGAAATACTAAGGTATGGAACCCTCAAGCTCTTAATCACTAAGCATTTAGAGCAGAAATTCTAGAACTTTGCCTTTAATAATAACACCCAATGACCTTGCGCTGGGTATTAGGACATTTCATCTTGTTCTTACCCTTCAACTTAAAGCTCATGTAGTTCCTCTTGTGTAATAATCTGATCCTCTTCCACTTTTCTTACCAAATTTGTAATCCTCAAACCAAGAGATTCCTCAAAGCCCTATGTGTATAAACAGACTAAAAGAATGTAGAATTACAGAGCAAGACCCTGTATCTTTGTACCTGCTATGGCCCCTGTGCCATAACCCCTTTGTCAAAGTTACCTTTGGCACCAAGGGCTCTGCACTGTAGCGCACACATCTTCTGGGGTACCAGAAGGCGTTAATGTATCATCATCTTCTGTCCCCCCTTCCTGATGTGAACATTCTCAGCTGTGGAGGGTTAGAGCTACTGCAGAGCCAGCTGAACGGTTGACTTACTCTGTCCTGCTGATGGTGTGCCACGTCCATACAGCAACAGTCCCCTTCGTGCAAAGAGCTCAGTACAAATGCTCAAGCCCCAAGCTCTTTCTTCAATTAAGCTTTTCATAATTAAGCATTTTATTTTTTTACAGGCCTTTTGAAATTTCTTTTCTCTATTTGTGTGACCATTGTTCTCGGTGTTTGCTAGGTGGCAATGTACCTTTAGGAAAGGAATATTTATGATATCCTGGCTGTCTGGAATACTGCTTTTTCATTCTTCTTTAACCCCTTTGCCAGATTTAGGTCAGGCCATTCTTTAACTGATGACAAATCAAAAACAATTCAGATTTTAAATATCTGAAAGTCATTAGAAGTCCTTGGGAAAAACAAAAACTCTGCTGAAGCTTAAATTGTGTACACAAAAGCTAGCAGCACCTTTGGGAAGTAAAAATCTCCACAGTACAAATGCAACTAATGTGATCACAAAATACCAGGCCACTTTAACATGTATCTGTAAATAAAAGATGATCTGTGTCACAGACTTGATTAAGAGGGTTGGGGGACTCAGACTCAGAGGAGAGTAATGTCAACAACAGGAAAAGACTGCTTTTTGTTGGGGTTTTGTTTGTTTATTTTTGAACAGGCCTTTTATTGAGCTCTTTCTGACATGAAAACCTTGGTCCAGAAGCCTTTCACAAACCTTCAGCAGAAATCCTGTGGATGCAGAACTCACAGGATTGCATCTGGAATGCAGCATACAGTGGCAAGTGCTCATATATGCACATAAACAAAAGCATCTACTTCTCTAGCAGTAATTCAGAGATTTGTAGGCAGACTTGCAGTGCTAGGTTATAAAGGCATACTGGAAGTCACACAAAAATCTAAAAAGAGGACACTCTTTCCCCTCAACTGAGGCTTTGGACTGAGGTTATAGCCTTCATTTCAGCTTGGACAACATGTAAAAGATACAGAGAAAGACAAAACAGAATTCCTCTTCATCCTTCTCTCATCATCATAACACTCTTGATCACAACATTATTAAGACATTTTTCAGGCTGCTAATTCAATGCCCACTGGCAGTTCTGCTCTTTTCCCTTCAAGTACAATTTAATGTTATCTCATCTGAAATTCAAGTCTGGTAAATATAATAAATTTGATTGTAACTTAGATTCCCTAGTTATTAAATTAGCTTTTTTTTCAGAGAGTGCTGAATCTAAAGGAGAAAAAGCTGCAAATTATACCTGACAGCTTTAATGCTCTTATAACTATATTAATAAAAGATGTTCTGATTCATCATAGATAATGTCTTGCAAAAAAAAAAATTGGGTGAGCTGAGAAAATAATGCTAACAGCTTTGCAAAACTACTTACAATTTTAAACAATTTGGGTGGCAGGGAAAATGTGGCTGACTGAAGACTACAAAGTGTTCCAAATTACATTTAACTTTCTCTTGCCAAATCTCTGTTTTTGTGTAAAACAATAGAAGTAATTTCCACTTCCATAACTGCCAAGTATAGAGAAACCAGGCAAGATACCTTTTGTGAGTAAACATCTTACCATTTTTCTGATTTGCTAGAATGAAAGATGTGGCTTACAGGAAGCCCTTACTTGGTATTCATAAACTGAACACATAATATTATTATCTATATTACAACAGGGTTGTGTATTGTACAGTATCAATATTGTAACTCCAGGATTCATAGAAGGTGGCAGGGCAGATGACTTTAATGACACATTAAAGGACTTGGAGAAACCAGTGGAAATGTAAAGTACAAATAATGGAATTCTTGCTATCTGGCCCAGAACTCAATCACCTGAACCAAGCTGCATCACTTTTAGAATTACTTACAATACATCTAGTATGAGCAACTTTTTATTTATGCCATTTAGATAGAAAGCTTAAAATAAATAAAAAAACCTCACAACTGTATCTAGCAACAAAAAACCCCAATTAATATTATAATAACCTTACTTCTATATAAGAAATTAAACTAAAGGCTAGACTCTATAATCCAGAATTTTCCCATTCCATTTTCATAGAAGAAGAAATCTTTGAAGATCCATTTTGTACCATTTGTACATCTATGTACAGACCTCATAGAATCACAGAAATTTAGAGCTGGAGGGATCTCAAGAGATCAGTTCTCAAACTACAGCAGTGGCGCAGAATGAAGTATGTAAAGAACAGCCCCAAGAGATAGTTACTTAATTTGTCCAGAAAAAAGTTTCCCATGAATTCTGCAGACCTCTACATAGCTTGTTCCACTCTTTCCCTATATTTGTAACAAAAACGATTTTTCTAATCTGGAAATTAAGATGATTCTCCTTGTTTTTCTCTAAATGGCTGCTGAAGAACCACTGATCACTATTATTCTTAGAAAAGTCTTTTCCATACTGGGAGAGGTCAGCCCTTACTCTATTTTTCACTGTCTAGACTAAAATAAATTGCAGTTTTTCCTCTGGTCTTACACTGTTGCACTTTGCTTAAGTCACTTCTATGTATTTATATTATTTAAAGCTTCATGTCTCAAACTGGATACAGTAAACCAGTTCAGGCATCTGGAAAGCATGTCCTCTAGGCTTCCCTTCCTACAAAAGCCTGAACCAGATGGTCTTTCAAGGTACCTTCCAACCTGATCTGTTCTATCATTTGTAGTGGAGTATTCAATCTTTCTATCTCTGACAGTAGGTATCATACATGGGAACTGTCTTTAGGTCACATGATCACATTTATGGATCTCATTTCATTTGTAAGTTTATTCAGATCTATGTAGTTATCTTTGCAGTCTTGCTGTCCCATCAGGGGGGCTGTCTGTCTTGCTTTTGTGCAATTGATGCCTCCTTTATCAGCATTAAGAACCTGTATTTATTGCACTTGTTGATTTTAAGCCGTGTCTGCAACTTGGGAGGATCATTTCACTATTATGATTCCTTTTTCCAGTGTATTTCCAACTTCTTCCAGCTTGACATAAATTTTGAAATTTATAAGCCTATAGTCTAGTCACTCCCCCCATCACACTGAAGAGAACTGTCCCCGAATTCCTAAAGCCTACATGAAATGCCATCTCAAATTGACTGTAAGCCACCAATAACCACTTTTCCAATGCAGTATTTTTTGATCAGTTGCCTTCATCCATCCTTACCTTCTAGTGATTTCATCTAGGCTATACTTCTTTAGTTAGTTACAAAAAACAACAGGGAACAGAGTCAGAAGCCTTACCAAAATCTATGTGAAGTAATTTTCCCTGCTTCTTCTGTATCTACTAGGCAAGACAGAAAAGAAGAAAATTAGTTTGGTTTGACATGTTAGGTTCTTGAGAGAGGCATGTCAGCAAGCTTTTATCACTTTAACATGTTCTACGCCTTTAGAAACTGCTTATTTAATAATCTGTTCTAGAATCCAGGGGTGGAAGTTAGTTAGGCTACCTGGCTACCTTGAGTTCTCTGCTCTTCTAAAAGCTATTATGTTTTCCTTTTTCAGTCCTCTACCATCTCCTCTGTCCTCCATGAGTTTTCAAAGATAGCCGAAATACCTGGAAACGATTCAGTGCGTACTTGGGCTAGTTTCTGAATTACTTCAGAAGGTAGATGCAGGAAATGTGAATCTATCTCTCTTACCCAAGTATCTTATCTTTCTTAAAAGTTATTCTGTTACGTATCCATACAGCAGTAACCTTTCTTCTGAGTTTTGAAGACTATCTGATGTTTGAGAAATGTTAGAAACTTTGGCTTGTCTACATGATACCCATAATATTTATTGCATGTGGGCATCCAAATTAGCCAGGTTTGTGGCATGCTGGCTAATGAACAAGTTTACAGCTTTGAAAAAAGTAAGTTATCAAAGGAAATTGTAACTAATTAAAATGTTTAACATAATCCTTAAGAGGCAATTGCAACCTAGTAATTTTTTTTAATGCTACTATGTAATGATCTGGGGTTTTGCTGGGGTTTGGGGTCAAAACATCAATCAAAACATGATTAAGGATGTCACAGTTTTTGCAGAAGGGAGAGAATAACTTTATGGAATCCAACACCACTTCTGCAGGACATTCACTGTTTGTTCTGGCTAACCTATTTCTAAGGCCGGGGTACAAAGATGATGAATAAGGTGGGTTAAGTTTTAGGCTATCAAGTATATGTAGAAGCAAAAAAGCCAAGTTCCAGACTAAGTCCAGGATAGTTTTGCTAGTGACTTCAAGCAGATCAAAATCCTAGAGATGGTCTCAGAGTCTTAGGGAATATAAGGGACTTTTAACTTGTGTCATTTAGATACAAAGGAACTAGAATAAGGTGCACTGAATAAAGCATAAAGTTAATGCTAGACGTTCTCACCATGCTTTAGCCATTGTTTCCTTATGTGTTCTTGCCATCATCTGTCCTGTCTCTTCAGAATGCAAATTACAACAAATTAGAATCAGTGGAGCTATGGCTAGGAAAATTTAACTATTACATGTAAGGTGGATGTAAGACAGTGGACAAGCAGTAGCATAAGACAGACACAGACATCCTTGGATTTAAAATCACGTGGACCCCAAAAGTTTAGTAATGCAGAGATTTTATTTCTTCTCTTAATTTGCAATAATCACCTGGAAACCATCCAAGCAATGCAGTGTTTGCAGAAAATACATTACAAATAACTTTTGCCCTCAGGGATTATTTCCAGCTCTGTCACTGCCTTGCTTTAAGATCTTAGACAAGTCATTTCAGCCTACTGCGCTTCACGGTACCAAAAGAAGGCAATCAACCTCTAGTGACCCTCCACAGATGCTGTAATACTTAGTTCTTGCTGAGGTACTCTAACCCTTCAGAGCACTGCAGTCCCCTGTTGCTCTTGCTGCAGGGACTCTGGTACCACCCCAGCTACTAGTGGTAGTTGAGTTTCTGGCAATCAGCAAGTAAACCTAGTTGCTAGATGCATACAATATGTCTTATAATAAAATAGAGAATATATAAAAAGAGAATAAGGAGTAGAGTAGACTACAAGGAGGGTAAGAAAACAGACGCAGTTTGCATGGGCATTAAGTCATTTAGACCCTACTTAGTCTGTAGCAACAACTGCTAACCCACGATTTATTCAACATAATAATGCAATATTCATTCCTCAAACTTGCCTTCTACTTTGTCCATCCAGATCTGGTAAGAGCAGTGGGCTCTTTTGGGTACCAGGATGTTACCAGGTGTAACAGACAGCTGTCATGGGTAGATTTGGAGTAAGATCAAACCACAGACAGTCCTGCTGGTCCTCAATCCTCCACTGCTGCCACAGCTTCCTAGAGCTTCTCAGGGATTATGGAGTGGGACGCTCCAGACTGACCTCAGGTCCTCTGAGTCAAAATGGTGGTCTCTCTTGTTGCTGTAGAGAACAAGAAACAACTTGCTTTCATCAGTCACCTTCTCCCTACTCATAGAGCCCCACCCAGTCACGCTTAGGGGCAGCCTATAATGGGAAGCCTAGCACTCCTAAGTGTCTTCAACTACCACAGGCAAGCAGGCAGGTAGCCTCTGGACCACTGGACCATCCACCTTCCTGAGCTCTCTCTGAGCAGTCTCTGCAGCAGATGATGCCTGAACTGACAGAGGATATGCATATTTTTCATGCAAGTCAAGACACAAAAGAGACATAAATTCCAATGTTCCCAAATACAAATGTTCTTAAGCCTAGTAGCAAGTGATGCACAACACAATCGCTCACCACCTGCTAACTGATGCCCAGCCAGTCCCAGAGCAGTGATCAACAGACACCGTCCAGCTCCCCCCATCTTATATACTGAGCATGATGTCCTATGGTATGGAATACGCCTTTGGCTAGTTCAGGTCAACTGTCCTGGCTGTGTGCCCTCCCAGTTTCTTGTGCTCCTCCTGGAGCTGGCAAGGCCTGAGAAACTGAAAAGTCCTTAATTTAGTATAAATATTACCTACCAACAACTAAAAACATCAGTGTGCTATCAACATTGATCTCACACCAAATCCAAAACACAGCCCTGCACCAGCTACCAAGAAGAAAATTAACTCTGTCCCAGCTGAAACCAGAACGCTTAGGTAGGGAGGGTACTACAACTTCTCTCATGCAACAGCAGTAAGTGATTCTTCCCTCAGCTGCACCTTGAAGTAACACTTCTACCTGTCATCAGCATGGCACCTCATAATCAAACTGTGTCTGGCTATCTCCTTTGTTGCCAACTCTGACAGTACGTGCCCAGCAAGTTTGGTATCCAGATCTGCAAGAGTTCCTTTTCAAGAATCTCTGCAGCAACCATAAGTAGCCCACAGTGCAGATACTTACAGCTGAACTAAAATAATCTTGGTTCCCCTTACAGCCAAAAAGACTGACATGGGTGTTTCTTTGGTTGAGATTCATCTGAGCTGCTTTAAACATTCATCTTCAGACGAGACAAATGATGACACAGAGATGCATACTTCTCCCCATTGACTATAACGACAGCGATCAGCGATAAATTCTGGTGCAGACACCTATATGTAAGCATTTCAGTTGGATAAATCTTAGCTATGTCTTATATATCCTTGTCGTTCCACACAAACCTCTGTTACATGTGGTTTATTTTCCCTAGTCCCCTTTCCTCAGAAACTAAGTTGTAGCTGATTTGCTGTGGATCCTGACTAATACTTTAAGGGTACATCTTTTGTGCTACATAAAAGAACGAGCTCAGGGAGCAGAACCAGCACCATACAGGTGTCCTGGCTGTGCTCTGGGCTGCTCCAACTAAATCTATTACAGACTAGATACAGGGAGGCTATACCTAACTGCAGGAACATGAGACCCATAAACACTGTGAATGCCATGTGAACAGGAGAATCCCTAAGCTTTGTGAACAGAGCCAGTCTGTGTATCTTGACTTTTTTCTTTTGATACAGCATACGCCTCCTTGGGTACATGCAATTCAGATATTGCAGAGTACCAACTCCCTCAAGTTCTCTCAAGATCCTTCCCTTTTCTAGAAGAAGGCCCTGTAATGGACTGGAAATCCTCTTTGGGTGCACTCAGCCAACAGATCCTGCCTGAATGGTGCCAAGTGGGGACCATTCCCCGAAGAGCAGCTTTGTCCACAGTTTTTTCAGGGATTTTTATTAGTGCCATTATTACTATGCCTTTGTGAGTGGCTCCAGCAGTTGCTTTTGATGTAGCTACAGACTGAGGAAACCCTCACTAGAGAATATACCAAGACTGCCCACAATATTTACACAAAGAGTATAGCTATTTTTCAATTCTGTAAGAGCCAGATGCACACATCTATCTATGGAAACCAACTCTGCTGACCACAATGACCTTTGTATTAGGACTTTCAACTTTTTTATGAAAGGATCACAGACCCTTTTATAGTGAAGTTATGTGTCTACCACAGACTCGCACTATTAGCTTAGATTAGACCCTATACTAATTTTAGTTACTAAACAACTAAACACACATATTTGGAAAATAATCATGCCTTGCCCTGCTTATACAAGAATAGGTGCAATCAAAGATCATAAATAGTATTCTGAGCAAAAGAAGTAAACACTACTTAAAATAATGGAATAAATTACCGAAAACAGTAATTTAGAGTTTCATAATTCCCTTCTTTTTCAAAGAAGTAATTATATACACTTCACCATCTTCAGCAGTATTAAAGGTGTTATAATTTAAGATAACTTTCATTAATAAACCACAGTAGTACTACAAAGTGTTATTAATAGCAGCTTCAGACAGTGGTCTGGGAAAAGAAACAAGAAAGAAGGTATACGATGGTTATTCTACTTCAACATTTCAAACAAACATATATTTTAAAAATATTTTACAGGTGAAAATAGTGATAATTCTATAATTGTTTCTTTAGTAATACTGTGAAGTAATGTCTTTGCCATCTTTATTGTATTTTTTGAACTACATAACAATAATTATTTAAAATTATATCAGTCACATTGCATTTAAAAATATAGAGTCTGAGTCCCTAATAAATCCTTCTGGTTTTTCAAGTAACACAGATAAAATTAACTTTGCTAATCTTGACTTGTTTTATTGTACCCTTATGTACAATTTCTATCCCTCTCTCTTTTTAAAGTACAGAATCTATACAATGAAAAGTGTTAGGCAACCTTAACTGTAGTTATTGCTGTCAACTCTTCCCATAAAACTTAGGGTGAAATACTGGTATAATTAAAATTGATGACAATGCTCACAATGATTTCAGAGAATGAAAGAAAAGAGAAGAAATGCTCTCTGAAATACAGTAAGGTACCCACAATAAAATTTTGCATTGAAATAGGAAGCACTAGTAATAAGATTTCAGGAAATCAATCCTACAATTAATATATTATAGGCAAAGGACATACATAATTATGTATCTATCTATATGTATGTATGTAAAGATACAACTAAAAAGTCTAAATAATAGGATTTCACTAAGAGATGGGTCTATCTTTTTAACTGGTGCTCACAACAGTACAGAAGAATGTTTGAAAGAACTAAAATGAAGTATAACTTATTCAGCTGGAACCATAAGGAAAATATTAACCACTAAAGCACATAGTATAATTCCATTACTTAAAATATTTTCAGGGGACCTCTGTTATTGTTGCAAAAGTGCCATGGTATCTTATTATTGAAAGATAAAACAGCAGTTGAACAACAGTTCTCATCCAATAGCAAGAAACTCCCCAGTCTTCAAAGATTTATGTATGCAGTTAATTTTATGCAGTAGGAGTAGCCTTGCTTCAGACCACAGAACTTTTCAAAATGCTTAAATTCAGGCATAATATATGTAACTCGTCACAGAATTGAGACCTACAGCTTGGCCTCGAGAGCCCTCACAAATATACGTCTCAAATTAAAAAAAAACACGCATGTTCCTTCACAAAAGAGTATCAGTTTTGACCTGCATGTTTTTATTCACATAAAAGCAGTATTTCAATAGTCTGTGTGCCATTTCTTTTATGAATCAAACATCACAAAAAGGTCACTGGCAACTTAAGAAATTGTACTTTAAATTCTTTCCAGTTACATTACTAGTATCTTCAATTCTCACATTTTTTTAAAACCGTAAATTTTGCTTTCAACTGTATGCTCTGATTTTTCAACTTGACTTAAAAAAGTAATTCTCTGAGGTTTGAGGGAACTGGTTATATATGCCAGTAAGGTGTTTTTCAGCTAACTACATAGGAACAGCATGAGAAGACAGTTACTGTGTTAGGAAGGTCAATATAAATTAATGCTAGAAGAGGTATCTGGGGACGTGTATCTTAGATAAATTTTAATTCTTTTCCTTTTAAATGGACTTTATCATGATAAGCTTTCAAGTAACTTTAGCAAGCTGAAACTATTTGAAGCTAAGCTATATTTATGGCCTAACTCCTAAATGCAAAGATTGCTGTGAACCCTTATTTATGAGCTGAACAGTGCTATCTAGCCACAAAATGTTCATATTTATTTTCAGTCTTACTAGTGAATGAATGTTGACTGCCTGCTAATCGGTTCCATTTCCATCAACTCTAAAGCCTATAAAATAACAGAACCTTCTGTAAACTAACAGCACATTGTCATCTTAAGGCTGCTTCATCAGAGGAAGGTATTTCAGCTTCCTTGAGACTTCTCTTTCATGTGTTTGTATTTTTTTCTTGTGGAGGAGGGATGGGTAGAAATTACGGAAACATTCAAGGTCATATTGGACAGGGCTCTGAGCAACCTGATCTAGTTGAAGATGTCCCTGCTCATCACAGGGGGGGTGGAATAGATGACCTTTAAAGGTCTCTTCCAACCCAAAATATTCTATGATTCTATGAATAATAGCCTTTCTAGCATACAAAGCTGCTTTGGAAATTCCTGAAGTCAACTCCCAACCTTCACCATAAACAACCTTGGTACAGAAACTTTGAGACTCTGGATAAAGATCAAGGTATCAGCCAGGCAACTTTAATGACTGTCCAGTTTTATCCAATCACCCTGTAGTTTTCAAAGTGTGCTAAGATTATTTCATTTTATCATTTGTAACAAAACTTGTCTTCCTTGTGCTTATATCCTTATCTGCTTCAGAGCATTTTCCTTGTAATCATAGGCAGACAGATTGTTCTCATGTTTGTGAAGTAAAATACAAATTATATTCTTAGGACGACCAATGTAATTTTGAAGGGGCTAAAGAAGGTCTGGCTTTGCGAGACCTTCCACTTCGGTCTTCCATCTGACATCGGGCAGAATTTAATCTATGGTCCAGGTCTTTAACCTACAAAACCAAGCAGTGATATTTTCTGTCTTTCAATTAGCTTGTCTGTCCAGCTCCTCTAGGAAAGTATCCAAAATATTGTTAGGACAGTGCCTAGCCTACTAAATCTTACGTTTGATTGGAGCTTACTGTCAAATGTACATAAAGTAAATAAGTCAGACCATCCCCATGCTATTTCTTGTTAAATGGCGTCATGGATATAAAAAGTGGCTTGCCAGCCTGTCCTGGTTTTGCCTGGGATAGAACTGTATGTTCTGTCATAGCGCAGTACAGTGCTGTGTTTTGGATTTAGTATGAGAATAATGTTGATAACAGAGATGTTTTAGTTGTCGCTAAGTAGTGCTTACTCTAAATCAAGGACTTTTCAGTTTCCCATGCTCTGCCAGTGAGCAGGTGCACAAGAAGCCGGGAGGGAGCACAGCCAGGGCAGCTGACCCGAACTAGCCAGGGGGATATTCCATACCACAGAATGTCATGCTCACTGTATAAACTGGGGGGAGTTGACTGGGGGCCACCGATGACTGCTCTGAGATGGTTGGGCATCGGTCAATGGGTGGTGTGCATATGTACCGTATACCACTTTGTGTTTTTCCCTTAGATTTTATATCTCTCTCTCCTCCTCCTCCTCTATTATTATTTTTTCTCCTTGATTTAAATTATTGAACTGTTCTTATCTCAAGTCACAGGTTTTACCTTTTATTGATTCTACCCCCCATTCCACCAAGTGTTGGGGGTGGAGGGCAGGGGGAGTGGGTGAGTGGCTACATGGTATGTAGTTGCTGGCTAGGGTTAAACCACAACACAGCCCCTCCCTCAACTCACAAATGGGTGAGTATTGCCTTCCCAGTCCAGTATACACAGCATTTGGAGTCCCTGAAGACAGACAAGCATGATGGGTGGCCCTCAGATTGGATGACTGAATGCATCCATCAACTCTTATTCTAGCTGAAATAGTGAGAAAGAGTTTGGACTGAATGTAACAGGAGTCAATTTAAGCTGTTACAAAAGTAAATGAATGCTGGCACTAAGCCTAATGCTCTTGAGGGGATTGGAGTTCTAGCAGAAAGTGAATCCCTGTTGCAACTTGGCCTAGCACTCTTAAAAGACACTGAAAGTGGACCTTCAGGCACGTGGAGCTGTATGGTTTTGGAGCTTGGTATTTTTAATTTTTGCTTTTGACTTTGTAACAAACCTCGGAAGAACTAAAGGTTCTGCCAAACATAATTTCCTAAAAATCACAGGAGTCACAAGAGTTTTGTTTCATGGTCATGTGGTTTTGTCTTTTGACGTGACTTCACAGTAAGCGTAATGTTAAGCACATTATGCTTAACAAGAAATGACTGCATTTAAGTATTGTTATATAACAATTCAGTGGAGCACTGAATCTTACAGGAAAATTAGATTCTTAAACATTTAAGAAAATATTTTATTAGCCTGTTCATTTGCTTGAAGGGCAAACTGAGCTGGATGGGAAAGGGAGCCTCTGAACTAACATTTTAGTACCACAGGGCATAGCAGTTGATTACTTTTGTCACCATGTAGCTCAGTTTTTCTGATGAAGCTCCTGTTATATTTACCAGACTGTCAGTGTCATTTCTATAGATTGCAGTGATCTTTGCCTTCTGTCATAACCTACCCTGCAGTGATGCTGTATCAGGTGAAACAGGACTGTGTCTCAACAGCCAAGAATTTTCTAGCTACTTAGGCATACGTTCTAGCACCCACAAATATACCAGCCTAGTTACGGCAACACAGGTTTGAGCCACGTCAGCGCAGCAGTAGCTTTGCACTCCTGCATGCTGCATACACGGGGTGAATTTACTGCAGGGAGAAAAGGGGTGGCTAAGGACACTTCTTCATCAGCATTGCGTGCTTGCAGCCGTTTGAGAATAGTTCTCCATTCACATTGCAGTTGTATCTGTTCCAGTCGGGAATGTCATCTGAGGAAAGACAAATGACCTACTTACTTGTTCTTACTCAAAGAAAAACTGAAAATGCCTGGCAGGGTGCTGAACTAAACCTGCTTACCTGTGTTGTGGTCGTGTGTTCAACATCAAGGGATCTGGCATTCAGAATTCAAATCTCAGCCATCCTCTACAATGTTTCTGGGATGTTGCCAGCATTCATGAAGTGCTTGTTATTGGCTGACACAGAAAGGGAAGTACTCTTAATCTGCTTGTGCAAATATTACATGTCAAACTATAAGACGTGGATGGAAAATATTTTGTCTGTCTAGAGGGAAGCAGAAATAAGGGACAGGAATTTGCTGCAAGTTTTACCTCTCTGCAGAAGAAGTGGGATTTTGCACTGTGTGCTTGTGTATAACAACAGAGGGATTTTGCTGCTATGTTTTACCGTAGCTGGGGATTAGAAAGGATTTGCCTGTATGAGTTACTTTCTATGTCTCTGGGGATAGGAAAAAGATTTTGCAATGTACATTAGTCTGCAGAGATGGAAACCACTCATGCTGCACTCTTGGGTGATTTTGCAATAAGCAGTCATTTGTGTTCCCCAGAGAAGGTGTTTCTGAAGGGTTTGTATCCTGCTAAGGGTTCAGGTGGCACATTCCTGAAGATGTCCCAAACACTTCACAGAATGACACTCAGTGAACATCACAAGCTAATGGAAGACGGGATAAATTCTGAGATGGCATTAGTTAGATGACTGAAATTACCATCTATGAAACTGAATTAATGACTCTGAATTCAGGTCAGGGAAGGAGAGTGTACTAAAATTACTTCAGTGGCACTGATGGATGATCACCATTTGTCAGGGGATAGAGGGCAAAAAAAGCATTTCCAGATGTTTCAGAGCCTGTACCACTGCATTTGTAATGTTGACAACACAGTATTGGCTGTTGTATCAGGAAGAGGTGAAAGATAACAGTTTGCTAAAATGGACCAAGTACTTTCTGAAGGCCTTTAACCAAAGACCAAAGTAATGAGAAAGTGCATGCAGCAGTTCCCTCCCCAGTCTTGTCCCGCATTCACATGGAGCCACTAAGTGAACTACTCTGAAAACGCAGATGCTGCCACTGCCAACGCAAAATGACATTTAACTTCCTCTCTGATTTACTCCCTGTGATCATTAATTCCCAGATGGCCCAACGTTTGACCAGGATCAACTAATGTTTGAGTGTGGTCAACTCAATCTAATTAAGGCCTAGAAAGCTTTGTTAAAACGGACAGAAAAGCACACAGTGAATGGCTCTTTAACACAAGTTAACACTTTCACAGTGAATAGCTGACTTTAACACAAGTTAACACTGCTGGTTAAGTCAATCTGCAATGCTTTTCAGTTACCACCTCTGTCATGACGGTTTCTGTAAACAGTATCTTCCGTCATCTGTATTTCAAGACAAACTCTACTCTGCCCTTGGAAAGGATGTTCTAAACTTCTTCATGCTTTTGTTGTTTCTCATCTGGAACATATGCAGAGCGACGCATCCATACGGGACATCTCCAGTGCTTAGCGAGCCCTAATGGCATGGCACAGCACAGGGCAGGGGTCAGCCCCGCTAGGGCAAGCTCACAGCCCTGTCTTGCCCAGCACAAACCCAGTTCGTCACCTGTCGCTCTTTATGTACTCGGCAGTGGCCCAACGCTCTGGAAGGAGAGTCACATCAGTGAATAACGTCAAGCTGAGCTCTGTGACAAACACAGGGTGCTGGCAAGAGCTGCCGGAGCACCGCGGCGAGGCCTTCGGTGCTCCCTTCCCTGGCACACACAAAACGCCTGTCGCCAGCCACCGCCTGCCCTCTCCGCCAGGAACGCACCGCCCCGAGCCCGGCCCCGGCCAGGCCCTGTCCCCTGCCCGGGCCGGGGAGGCAGGGGCAGCTGCAGCTCCCAGGGGCCCGGCCCGGCCGCGCAGGGCCTCTGCCCGCCGAGCAGCCCCTCCATTCAAGCTGTTGCCTGCGAAACGCTCGAAGCCGGGGCCCTGCCGTCTCGCCTCACCCCTGAGGGGGCCTACCCGGCCCGGGGTGAGGGGGTCGGGAGGCCGGGCGCTCCTCCAAGCCGGGAAGGCGGCCCTGCGGCGCCGGTCGCTGCTGCGAAACCCTGCGCACCTCTGCCTGCGTTACCTCTCCGCCAGCTCCGTCCCCTCCGGTTTGCGGGTAGCTTCCCTCCCGCTCGCGGAGCGGGGCCTGCGCGCTCCGCTCTCGTAGGGGACAGCACGATCCCGCCGAGACCGGGCTACCGCCACCCCGCCGGGCGGGCAGCGAGCGGCCTCACGGCCCCGGGCCCGGCGCTGCGCATGCGCCCCGCGGCCGGCGGAGCAGGGGCCGCCCCGGTATCGGCGGCAACGCCGCGGTTTCCGGGAAGATGGCGGCGTGGAGAGCGGCACTGGCGGCGGGCGCCCGAGTGCCGCTGAGAGGGCGGCTCGCCGGGCTGCGGCCCCCTCGGGGCCAGCGGCGCCCGCCCAGCTGGAGGGTCGCCGCCGCCGCCCTGCTCGGGGGAGGCTCCCTGGTGGCGTGTTACAGTGGGCGGCCGGGCGCGTTCCCCGCGGTCCTGGCTCAGGTAAGGCGGCAGCAGCATCCCCGCTCCGTTAGCCTCGCCTCTCGCCGGCGGGCAGGGGCCGGGTGGGCCGCGGGGGCGGGTGGGGGCCTGGCGCCGGGGGCGGGCGCGGGGCTGCGGGGCCCGGGGGCGGCGCGGAGGAGCGGCCCTGCGGGGGGGCCGGGGTCCGTGGCTGTCAGACGTCGCCCGCCTCAGCGCCGTGAGGCAAGACCTGGCCGCGGGAGCCCTCGTCCCTCAGGTTGCCCAGCAGGTAACGCGCGTCCCCGGCCCCTTGGCCGCAGCCGGGGTCAGCCGTGTGTCACTTTGAAGGACTCCCGCCTCCCCTCGCTGGCGGGAACGTGGCCGTGTGGGCCAGCGGCGGAAGGCAGGGGCTGCCCTGGCCCGCCTGGCAGCGCCGGGCCTGCAACCTGATGGACCCGTGTGGTTTTGTGTGTAACTTTCAGAGCTTGTCTTCCTTCTGTGATGCCTAAGCCACCTGTCAGGTGCGGTTAGACAGTCGTGCATCTTTTTTTCCCATAAAAAAAAACACTTCACAAAAATACTGTTTTTATGTCTCATACTTTGTCTGAAACACATCACGCGTATCAGGATGGTTTCCTCTTAGTATGTTCAAGATGTGTGCTGTGGATGTAAAAATTGTTGCCTTGGGGCATTAGTGCACATTCAGAAGGTTATGTTCAAGGACAAATAGTTATTACCTACAAATTAATCTTTGCAAGTTCCAAAATACAGGTTTTTTTCCCATCTTTCTCCTTTTCCTGGAGGTAGTGAACTTTTTCCCGTTCTTCCTTCGGAGAAGAAGTTACTGTCAACTGGATTTGGTTAGGTATTTCAAGACTAGAAGACCTGAATGTTTTTTAGGCCACAGGGTTTAGGTGGGATGGGGGGAGGAGGTCAGTGTATGCTTGCAGTACCGTACATCTACTTATACCTAAGAGTTTTATGAAGTATTCAACAGTTTGTGTGCTTTGATATCTTGTCTCTTGACAGATATTGAACAGCCTGAACTGCAGGCAGATTAAATAGCAACCTTTATTCTCAAGTCAAGAACAAAGAATGATTTTTATAAAAAGTGCTTTTTTGTATTGCAGTCTTAATTGTGGAGAATTTCTAAGCTCTGTGTTCTTAGGAAACTCCAATTTTATTTTTTTTAAATAAGCATGTTTCTAAATAGATTAACTGTTAGTCCTGATTTCTTGGACAGCAGATGTTAACCTTTGGTTTTCTGTCTACAGCTCCTAGTGAGGAAGGCATCCATTTTTCCACTAGAAATCCTACTGGAAACCTATCTCTCTGTTGTAAAGAGCTGGCAGAATATGATTTTATATTTAGTTGTGTGCCATCTCTCAGCAGCATTGCATTATGTTTAAAAAGTTGTGTCGCTGAGACTGATTTCATATATGTTTGGAACTCTTGCATAAGTACATGTGTATATAGGTATATATAAAAAGTATTAAATGCAGTGATTTGAAGAATCAGTCAGCAATATGCAGGCGAGCGGAGGTTATCTTTATTCGGCAGCGCTGGGTGCATGGGGGATCGCTCCACCAAAGTCACGAGCCCAGAGGCGACTTTTCAGTCCCCCCCTTTATACAAGCTACTCATACCTAGTCACTAGTTTTCCAAGAAATTGTTTACATATTCATTACAATTCTGAGAATTCATTTACATATCTCGTGCCTGCGCAGTGTCCTTGAGGAGTTGTCTCTACGCAGACTCTATTCCTTAGCGGCCATGTTTAAAGTCTTCGTCTTCGCCACGTTGCATGTACAACAGGAATCTAAGACAAAATGTCCCTTCTAAAGATAACCAACCCAAGGACTTAGCAGTCTGTACATCCATCATGTGGCAATAAGGGTCCTTGGACATTTCCCGACTTTTAACCAAACATAGGTGCATCATCCTTTAGATAGGTGGTACAGCATTCACTATTCAGCAGGAAGTAATCACTTTTAAAGGGTGTTGAGTGAAGTCATCTAGTTCTGGTGCTGATGTGTTCAGGAGTAGCTGCCATGCAGTGCACAGACAGTCCTACAAGTACACTTTTTAATTCTCTGCGGAACTCCTAAAGTGTACAGCTTATTTAATTGATTCATTTTGGGGGACAGTAAATTGCTAGACTCTGCAAATATTAAATAGTTTATTCAATTTAAACTTGGCGGTTTTCCAGTAAAACGATTGTTGGAGATGCTTTCATAGTTACAGGCAAAAGTTCTCCATATGTCCTGTACTTCATGTTGATGCAATTAATGTACTGAGCTTTTTAAAACTGTTCAATAACTGCCATGCAGTGCATAATACTAAGGCCAATAAAATAAAAGTGGAACTGGATTGTAAAAGCTATGAGGAACAGAGTGGTAGAGCCAAAGTAGCATGCTGTGAGTAGTGTTTCAGATATTACTTGTGGCTTCTTCTTGATAGAACTAGGGAATACTCAAAAGCAAAACAGTGTGTTGAAACCGGTATGTCACCTTTATTTTATGTTTTGAAGTGATCTTTTTTCTGGTTCAGAGCTTGTGCTGTCCTGTTAAAAGGGAGGATTCACATTCTAACAGTGGATAACTTTTCTTCCTATTATAATAACTTTTCATTATAACTGATCTTAAGCAGGCTAGCTTGAGACTGTGCTGGCAAACAATTCTGAACTGTTTGTGTTGCAGTATGTTATGTAGTAGAAATGTTTGCAGCATAGGTATGTGAAATAATTATAGGTTAAGGCAAGTATTTGAAATGAAACAGCATGATTTTCATTATTGTTGTGGTAGTAAAGGAATATGTATTAAAAATGTTTATACTTCTATCTCAGCAACCAGAATGCAGAATATCTCATCTGAGAATGCAGTGAAATTATGCTACAGTGCTCCCCAGTTTTCTGTGGTAATGTAGTCTTTACTGTTGAATCATAAGATTGAATTGCTTCAGAATGAGTGGTAATTATTTAAAATACTTGATAAAGTCACAATGTAACTCCACTTTGTAAAGAGCTAACACAATATGATTTTATGTTTAGTTATATGCATTTTTCAGCATCATTGCATTATGTTTAAGAAGTCTTGTCATTAAGACCAATTTCATATATGTACGGGACTCTGGTGTAAGCATAATTTGAGCCACTGAGTAAATTCTTATTCTTGTCCTAAGTGAGATGTAACAACCATTAATAGCTTTGTTGCAGATTCAAGTCTTCATTGTAAATACTTGCTGTTCATTTAGGTTAAGTAGTTGAAGTTGATAACTCTCTTTAGATTTTCCATTAATCTCAATAAAATTAGTTTCTACTAAACTAGTCAGAAATTTTTCAACTGTACCTTAAGAGGTACAGTTTGCTGTTGAAGCTGGCAAACAACTTGTCAAAGATAGCTCTGTAAATTCAGGATTTACTCTTTGTCTTCTAAAGCTTTTCATTATTTCAAAATCAAAGACTGATACCTTTGGCACCTTGTTTCTTAAATCTTTAATTCCAGTCCTTGTGTGCTGCTGCAGTGGGTTTAATCCTGCTCATGTTCATTGTTGGCACTTTTGACTTCTGCTCAGAATAAATGAAATCTAGCCTGTCTGCCGGTCTTTACAAAATCAAAGGTCCTGCAGGGTCAGTTAATCTGTTTTCCTTTTCCGAGCTGTATCGATAGTTTCTGTTTTATTTTGTAGTGGCTTTATGTTTGGTTACTGTGTTCTGATGTAATTATTGTTTATTCTGGCAATACGTTTTCAGTTTTGAGGTTTTTTTGAAGTTTTTTTGGCCTGTTTTTTTATCAGCATTTTCACTTACCTGTTCTGACAGCTTACATCAAGTAGGTAGCATATTAATATTAAAACTTTATATTTTTAATGTAAGATTATCTTGGATGTCATCCTTCTTACTGTTTCTTTAGAGCTTCAGCAAGTGATTTATGAAGATATTTTCATTCTCTGTCTTCATTTGCTGATGTACTGTTTAGAACTGTACAACTAATATATATTGGAATAGGTGCTTAGTGCTGATTGTAAATCTCTACTGTGCAAATAATTTTATAGCAAAACTTCAGAATCTTTTAAATTTTTTTTTTATGGATACCAGGTTTTAGTTCTATGTGGACTTGTTATTTACCATTGAAGCTACATTGACAATATCCTAGACCGGATATAGACTGTGCTGGGGAGAACTAGATCATTTTTTTTATATGAAATGAGCTTACATGGCTTGTATAAAGGGTTGGCAAAACAAAAAGGTGGGGGGTAAGATCTTTCATTCTACCAGTGTAACTTAGAACAGGGATTTATGTTGAATTTCACTAGAAGTGTTTCTTCTATTATCCTAACTAGCCAGCCAGGTCAAAAATGTACACACTAAATACACACTGCAGTGATACTATACAGGCTGCTTTTCTTATTTAGTAGTGTAATTTGAATGACACACTAGTATATGATTTGTAACCTTGATCAGACTTGCAGTATTGTCTACTGTGTCTTTATTATTTTAGAGCTTGCAGTTTTCAATACTAAAGTGGCATTATGTAGCCTAAAGCTGTTACAATTTTTTGGTTTAAAGTATGCTGTTTATCATGAGTCAAGCTTTCAGTCAGTTAGGTTACCTTTATCAGGGTCAAGAATCGAGTATGTGATTGTCAAAGAGCACGCAAGTGAATTTGGAATGGTACATGTTGGGAGGCTGTAGCATTTTGTGAGAGGCAATGACTCCTGTTTCCCCACTCCCATTAAACTTGGAACTTGCCAAGGGACCATAGCATAGATCTTGTATGTGCATAAACTGCAAATGATAAGAAAATTCTTGAGAAGCATTATCTCCTGTCCTGCTGAGATTAGTCATGTCCCTGCATGTTTAGTCACTAGCTTCAGAAAGAAGCAATTCCTATCTTGGAGGTCTTAAATACATACATTGTATTTGGTCATGCTGGATATACTAAGATAATGATTATAACAATGTTTAACAAACAGTTTGTGCCTTTTTTTTAGTGTCTGATATTTCTGAAATTCTCGTTTTATTTAAAATGTGTTTATTGAAACAGTCCTCTTCTAGACTGTGTAAAATTCTTTATTTCACACTAAACTGGCGGAATGTTTCACTGTTTTTCAGTGTTAATGATTCTTACGAGAAGCAAAGATAGCCAGCCACACATGGTAGTGGTGACTTCCTGTGTCACAATGATATGAAAACTGCTATTCCAAGCAACTGGGAGTAAAATAATGATTAAAATCAGAGCTTAGATTAGTTTTCTGGGGCTACATGTCTAACCACCACAAAAAAGTATTTTGGGACTATTGCTTTACACTGTTTAAAGAAACCAGAATACTGTAAAAGATTCCCTGAACACCAGTTTGTTCAGGGAAGAACCCCTTGGTTCTGTCACTATGGAAAAGGCAAAATAATATACCGGAGGACCCCTTCATAAATCCCAGGGCTATGGAGAACTCAGTGCCACAGTTTATAGAATAACCTAGGCAGAGTGCTTAGATTAAATATAACTGTTAAGTTTATTAGGGGTTTAGTAGAAATCTCTGGACTCCTAGACTTGGAAGCTGATAAAAATGGTTTAAAAAGTTCGAAGTCCTATCTTTGTTTTTGGTGACACTTTGAGATGTGCGCTGTGTCTCCAAAGAGATGAGTGCTGCGATATAGTTGTTTTGGACAAGTTCTGATATATTGTGCATGTTTTTTTCACTCAGGTGAAATTTCCAACCCAAATCAATAGATGATCTGCAAAATAGTTTCTACCTAGCATGCTACATGTGTAATGTGTGTTTACTTGATTGGTAACTTCTGGCATAAACTTGTTTAACTACATTTGTTTTGGAAGCATATGTGTATCAGTTGCATGCATGTCAAAAGCAGCATTTTTGTTTGCATTATTGGAAGTAACTTCAGCAGAGCAGTGGAAGGAAGAAGTGAGTAGCCCTGGGACTTTGATGTTTTTCCACACATCCTTTGTATCTAGGACCACTTTGTATCTCAAGTTATGCTTACACTACTTCTAGCCCACAGTTTCTCACTCAGTATAGTTGATATTATTTAGGAAGGTAAACTGTGGATAACTGCATATGAAGGATTTTTGGTTTTGGCAGCTAAAAAGTATATATGTAGTGTTTGAATTTGGTCACCAAATAGAAAAACAAATAGTGCTGTATTTGTAGGAACCATTGTTTAATATATGAATTACATGTAAGTGCTTTAAATTGTGAGACACTGGCAGATCTTGTTAGAATGGAAATTTTTGTGGGGGTTTCTTTGCAATCTGTTTTATAAGGCTGGCTCATGCTGAGGGAAGAACATTGCTATTAAGATGAGGTGTCTTGATAAATATAGAACCTGGGATAAAATTGCATAAGGATTTGTAGTGATGTATGGAATCGCCCAGAGGGAGGAATGTGGTTCTAAAATAAAATTAAAAGAATATGTGCAGTCTAATCTGAGAAGTATACAGGAAGGTTCCTGTGCTTACTCCATCATAAAATGAAGAAGAAAATTGCCCGCTTTTGCTGGATCAGAAATCCTAGAATAGATTTTTTTGTCCCAAGTAATATTCTAGTGTTTATATCTGAGTCTTTGGTCTCTTAGAGATTGAGAATGCAAAAGTAGCAGTGCATATAATAATTATTAGGATGCTCACAAAGTAAAACGAAGTATGTCTAAAATAGTGCAGCATAATGTTTTAACAGGCTTTTGAAACAATGCAAATGATTTTAATCCACATCAAACATACTACTCAGTGATAGCTTGCAGGCCTCAGAGAACCATTGTATTTGAATTCAGCTGGTGTAAACCTGACCACATGGTCACATCATTAATGCTTAAAATCTGTGTAGTAAAACAAGGTCATGTAAAAATCATTAGAAATACCACTGCTGTTATGGGTTGGACCATCTATAAGTAAGGATTATAGTTTTTATTGTTTTAAAAAAAAACTTTCCCCTGCTTTACCATGTTCCTTATTTTGCTGCTGACCATTGTTCTCTGTGTGAACAGAATGTATTACACAGTATGGAGCAGACTGGGATGCAGTGGAGCCAGGCAGTGGTCTCTTGCACAGCCTTAGGTTTCTGTACTGGTTGTAGCATGACTGGAAAGGCATTAAAGGATTCCTTACTGCATCTTCAGCTTGGGTCCTTCTTAAACCATCTGCAGGATGGTGCTTTTAAATCCTCTTCCCGCTGAAGAAACTGCAAAACTGTCAGCCTTCGGAGGGGCCCAGTTGGATTCAAGGTGCTTTGAACCTGTGATGTTTCTTGACAGCAGTGCCCAGCACTGCAGAGGCTTGTTACTGAGGTGCACTGAGCTGCAGCCAGTGTTCTTGGTGGTGTGTGGTAGCATCCCTGTGCCAGCTTCGTGTTTTACTTTCCACTGTATCTTTACTTCTATATTTACTGTCTCAATAAATATTACAAAAAAAAATTGGTTTAGACCATGACAAGGCAGTCAACTCTGTAGGTAAATGCATTACATACTGCCTGTTTTTGAACAGGAGATGGGTAGTCAATTTTTTGTTACATTACTGAGATACCAATAGTCTATGGTTACATAAGACACAGTTTAACAGAATTGATGCATATGCCTTCTAACTCTGGTACATCATGTGTAACATGTAACGTTCCCATTAAGTTTGTTGGGTTTTTTTTACCATGCATCTAGAAGTAGGCTGAAGTATTACAATACTTTGGTTCTGTGCATTTAAATGCCTTGTTAATGTTGTTGCCTCCTAATTCATCTAGAATGAATGAGTTGCAGTTAATAGTCCCAAAGTATTACGAAAACAGTAAATGTTAAAAAATGCATTTCTAAACAACATTCCTCCAGTTTTTAAGCATCAATAAATATTAATTTTACCTGCAAGAAGAGCTTTTTGGAATTAGATTGCCAGCCCAGCCTACCCTAATCTTTTTCCTTTTCCGTAAATATATTTCAGTATTTCTGAAGCTGTTCCTCTTGTGCAACCAGCCAGGGTAACCTTAGCTACCTCTTGTTTAATTCTGTATTTCACTGTGTTATGGAAATACTGTATGTATCAGGTATCCACCAAGCAGTCTAAATCAATAACTGAGATATTAAATATATCACAAACATCATTCTCAGCATTAGTGACATACAGACATTGTCATGTTGTGTGCCTAAAATAGAATGTGATATAGAGAGTATGGAATCTGTAGGACCATGATGTTATAATTAATTATAGACTTAAATATTACTTACGGTTGTGCATTTGTTTCTCAACTTTAAATATATGGTATCCTTTTCAGCTTTTTGAATGTGTGATATTTATATCCTGAAGGTTTTGGCTTTGAAAATATTTACATTTATTCCCTTCTCTGTGTGCACCGAGATTCTTTGTGCAGGTGTCTTCATTGATACTAAACCAACATGATGTCAAATGTAATCTTAGGGGTCGAGATTAAAATTTAGCTATCTTTCATCTGATCTGACACCTTTTCCTTGAATTCATTCTTGCTATATGACTTCCGTGATTAAATACAATCTGACTAAGCTAACATTCTTTCTAGGCACTTTTGATACATGTGGACAGATGGGGTGAGTTAAGCTGCATGGTTTTGTTGTGGTTTTAGCTACTGTTTTAATTGCAGCGTAATAAAAGGTTAGTGTTTGAGAGTCTTTGACTGTTTATGTTAGTGGACAGATAAGAAAATATCCTGCCTGAAAATCAAAAACATGCTCTTCTGAATAGGAAGAATTGCACAAAATAATATTCTGCTTTTTAACAAAGATCCCAGAGAAGAAACTAATATTTATTTATTGGGGATATGAGACTTTTCCTCCAGTAAATACTCTAAATAGTTTCAAAATAGATCTTATGTTTCTTTTTTATTGGCTTTCTTAGATGGAAGCTCTGTTTTGGTTTTCTTTTCTAAAAACTTTGAACATTGTGATAATGAGCCTTTTATTTGTAAGAAATGGTCTGTTCTGTACAAGCAATAGCATCGATTCTCCTGTTGCTACTGTTTTGCACTGTTTTTCAGGTGTGTTTGCTGGATTAGTGTGAGAGCCTGTATTAAATTTCCCTGCAGACCTTTGTGTAAAGGCTGTGGCTGGCTCAATGTGGCTATTCCAAACAAGCAGGTCAGCATCTTGAAACATAAGGTAGCCTAAAAAAGAAGAAATTATTCAGAATCTACTTTAATTTGTGCTGTGGAGAAAATTTATATATATATATAGAGAGAGAGAGAGAGAGAGAGACTTCCCTGGTGATAGATGTAATAATAGCATTAGGTCTATTTATTCCATCTCCTGATTTTCTGCATTCGATACTTCTAGGTCACTAAATTTTGGTACGTTGTAACATTGTCTAATTTTCTTTTTAATATGGTTCTTATTATAAGGTTACTTAACCTAACGAGGTTTAATTTTGTTTGAATAATATTCCAGAAAGACACTAGCTAAAATAATAAACAGAGATAAATGACAGGTAAAACTATGAAATGCTCATTCAGAATACATGTAGTAGGCTGTATCTCCTTACTGCTACTCATGAAGGTTTTTATTAGGCTATGAACTGAAAAGCAAGTGAAGGGAATCTTGTTAGCTTTAAAACAAAGGAGCATTTAAAGTAGTTCCTCAGGGTTTGTGTCCCTTTCAGGGTAGGAGGAATTTCAAGAGTGACTGTCTTGCACTGATGGAGTCTATAAAAAGCAGATATAGCAGATGTAGCTAGTAAATATTATCTTATCAGCACTGATACCTTCCCTGCTCCTTTGCCAATTCAGCAGAGAAACTCCTTGATCTACCTCCAAGAAATGCAGAGGCTGACCCTAGCATAGATGAAAAATTTACATGAAATTAAGGAAATTGGTGTTTCCAGAAACAATTTTTTTCCTTAATCTTTCTTTTTGTTAAAAGTAGGCATTTCCTTTGATAATGCCTATTATTGCAGATACCACAATGTTACATTAATAAACTATTAACAAATTATAATGCAATATTAAAATAAAATACATTGAGCTGCATATAAAACTATATACATATATATTTATAATGTAAATTTATACTTTACATGTATTAGTAAGGATATAATAGTAAGCACATGTATAAAATATACTTAAAATACAGTTTGTATGAATGCAGTAATAAAAAATCAATATAATACTCCATTAAAAATTAAACTATGGGATTTATTTTGAAAGTTTCTGTTCTAAATTGTCAGAATTTAAAGGATGAATTCTGCCTGAAGTTCCACCAAAGGATCCTTCTAGTGGTCTTGTAAGAGGCAGAGGAGCTGTATGCTGCTGAGTCAGGCCAGGCTTTGAGCTTGACTACATACGCATACCGATGTGAAATCTTGCCAAGGAGAAAAGTGGAAAGTTCTGTGCTGTCATATTGCTCACCTTGATGAAACTGAGTTAGTAATTCTGTTGTATTCTCTCACAAAATTGCTAAAATGAATTCGGTATTTTTCAGTACAAAAGTCTTAATGGTTATGTATTGACCACATTATTTGATGGTCTGCTTCTTTTCTAAAACTTAGAAGGCACACCAGAGCTTAATGCCATAATGGATTTGGGCTGCAGTACAACTTCTGTACCAGTTATCTCTACGTTTGTTTTTGAAGCAACTGTGGACTTGTCTGGTAATTCCATGTTTTTTAGGAAATGCAAAATCAAAATGATATGTGGCATTTACTTTATAACTTTAAATTGTTTAAATGCATAGTAACAGCAATCTCAGAGTAGCTTCAGAATGTCACAAAATAAAATGTTTTCCCTTGCTCATTTACCTGAGGGGAAGGCATTAGAGTTACATTTCTTTCTTAGGAATGCAGTAAAGCTGATTGATAAAACATCTGGAACCCTTTTGTACTGAAAAATACACTTGATGGTCTTAGGCATAAGGGAATGCAGTAGTATCACTGCTGTATTTGGGAATATGTGAAAAATGACAGGCTTCTGCTGAAGATCTGAAACAGCAGGAATCTGTAATCTCCAAAAGATAAAAAAAAAAATTAAACCAGGCTTTCCCAGGGCAATTTAGATACTGTTATCTAATGTAAAGCATTAATATAAAATCTGTATTTTTCAATGGGGAATAAATGAGGAGAGTTGATAATTGATATAGTTGTTCACGTAAGATGGATTTATGGTTCTCAATGCACAAACAAAGCAAAACAAGGAATTAATTTACCAATTCCCATCAGCAGGCTGGTGTTCAGCCATGTCTAGAAAAGCAGGGCTCCATTTGGCATAGCTGTTACTTGGGAAGACAAAGCACTGTAACTCCAAAGGTCCTCTCTCTCTTCTCCTCCTTCCCCCAGTGTTACATGCTGGAGCATGACCTCATCTCCTTCTCTGACAAGGTGACCCACCTAGTGGGTGAGGGAAGGGCTATGGGTGTTGTCTGCCTGGACCTTCGCGAAGCCTTTGGTACTGTCTCCCACAGCATTCTCCTGAGGAAACTGGCTGCTCATGGCTTGGACGGGTGCACTTTACACTGGGTAAAAAATTGGCTGGACAGCCAAGCTCAAAGAGTTGTGCTGAGCTGAGCAGTTACATCCAGCTGGTGGCCGGTCACAAGTGGTGTTCCCCAGGGCTCAGTACTGGGGCCAGTCCTGTTTAGTATCTTTTATCAGCCATCTGGACGAGGGGATCGAGTGCACCCTCAGTGAGTGCAGATGACACCAGGTTGGGTGGGAGTGTTGGTCTGCTGGAGGGCAGGAGGCTCTGCAGAGGGGTCTGGGCAGGCCGGGCCGATGGGCCGAGGCCAGCGGTGTGAGGTTCAACCAGGCTCAGTGCCGGGCCCTGCCCGTGGGTCACACCAGCCCCAGGCAGCGCTACAGGCTGGGGCAGGGGGCTGGGAACTGCCCGGTGGGAAAGGGCCTGGGGGTGCTGGCTGACAGCCGGCTGGGCATGAGCCCCCCGTGTGCCCAGGTGGCCAAGGGGCCAGCAGCGTCCTGGCTGGTGTCAGAAACAGTGTGGCCAGCAGGGCCAGGGCAGTGACCGCCCCTGTACTGGGCACTGGTGAGGCCGCCCCTCGAACCCTGGGGTCAGTGTTGGGCCCCTCGCTGCAGGAGGGACGTCGAGGGGCTGGAGCGTGTCCAGGGAAGGGCAGCGGGGCTGGGGAAGGGGCTGGGGCACAAGTCTGATGAGGAGCAGCTGAGGGAGCTGGGGGTGTTCAGCCTGGAGAGGAGGAGGCTGAGGGTAGGACGTTGTCACTCTCTACAGCTTCCTGACAGGAGGCTTTGGGCAGGTGGGGTCAGTCTCTTCTCCCAAGTGACAAGTGATAGGACAAGATGAAACAGCCTCAAGTTGTCCAGGGGAGTTTTAGATTGGATATTAGGAAAAATTTCTTGACTGAAAGGGTGGTGAAGCATTGGAACAGGCTTCCCAGGGGAGGTGGTGGAATTACCATCCCTGGAGGTGTTTAAAAACATGTAGATGTGGTGCTTAGGGATATGGTTTAGTGGTGGACTTGGCAGTCCTGGGTTAATGGTTGGACTTGATGATCTCAAAGGCATTTTCCAACCTAAAGGGTTCTATGTTTCAATGTGATTTTAAATATCCCTTTGGTTAGTTGGGGTCAGCTGTCCCAGCTGTGTCCCCTTCCAAATTCTTTTGCACCCCCAGTCTACTGGCTGGTGGGGTGAGAAGCAGAAGAGCTTTTGACTCTGTAAGCACTGCTCAGTAAGAGCAAAAAGCATTGCTTTATTAACCATTTCATTTTCAGCACAAATCTACAGTGTGTCCCTGTGCTAGCTGCTCTGAAGAAAATTAATTCTATCCCAGCCAAAACCAGCACTGTTTGTGTCCACAGTAGAACATCCTGCGGGGTTGTTTATTTTGTTTTGTTTTAGAAAAAGAGTTTTGGTGCTAACATGCACAGGTCAGAGAAAATATTTTTTCAGTGCTTCAAACAAGTGCAAGATCTGGTTTGTCTTCCTGAAATTTTTGTGTCACTAATGTAATTTAGAGGAATACTTTATTTTTAATGGTGCAGTTATAGAAGACACTTAGAAAATGTGAACCTATTTTGATAAGTTTGTAGTTGGAGAAATGTAGTCTTTCATACTCTGATTCAACAGAAATCCTGTGGTTAGGCCACGGATGTTTATAAGCACATGAGAAACAACTGAGTGATGGAAATCGAACTATTTAAAAAATATGCAGATTTGATTCCATTTGTGCTCAGTTGGGTGAGCTCTACAATGTGCAGATGCTTTTCTTGTTTTGTGACTTATTTTGTCTGAAATTATTTTTTCTAACCCTCCACCAGGTAGTGCATGCTGCTAGCTATTCTTAAGTGACAGTATTTTTTGCGAACTTTATTAATGTAAATTGTATGTAGCCAGATCTTCCCACATGTAAACTTCTCAACCAAATTTTAAAATATGTTGAGTTTCATTTGTAATAGCTAAACAAATTCTATTTTGTGGTATACAGTTAAAATGTGTATTTTAATTTGCCATTGAAAGTAAATAAATTTCTGTATTATATCAGAGCTAGAGTTTGTTTTTATAGCTTGGTGGTTATTGCATGTGTGTTTGTTAATGCTGCAGTGTTCTTCCTGGGAAAAAATATTTGTTCATTTTTTCATATAGGGCTGTAGTTAAAAACTTCAGTAAAGAAATTTGTGCTTGTCTGTCTTGAGCGCTCTCCAGCAACTTTTCTGAAAAAGAGTACTAAAGATCTAAAAGTCATAGGTAACAGGGTTAGACTACAACTTATGGGAAGGACTCAACATGGAAAACAAAAATAGCAAAACCTAAAGCATGTCTTGTGTTTCTGGATTTTTAAAAAAATACTTTAATTTTTCAGCTTAGCTGAAGAACAGTCATGGACAATAAACAGTGTAAAGTGCGTAAAATTACTTTTCCTAGAACACAGTGTTGTCTTTTATTCTGCATAGGTCTGTTGTGTGGAATGTTCCTTCTCAATGTCCCAGAAAAACATTGTAGGAAAATGCTGACATATTTTTTTCCGAGCTGCTGTTAAGTTTGGAAAACTGACAATGTCATATTGCCAAATTGTGTTGCATTGTTATTCTTTAATTTTAAGATTTAAGTTCTTATTTCTCTTCATCCTCAAAAGTGAAAATTAGGAAGAAAAATATAAAAGATTTAGGTGCACCAGAAATGTTGCATGTGTTAATTGAGTAGACTTTGTATAGCAATAAATACTGGAATCTTTTATGTGAGCACCTGTATAAAAAATAATGCACTTTCATTGTTAATGTGCCATCCATTTACTGAATGTTTATGATCAGTACCTCATTTTATAATTTTTGATGAAGAGATCCCTTGACAATACTGATTCTTGAAATGAAAGCAATGCAATCAAGATGCATTGTAAGAAATAGCGATTCGTAGTCAGATTCCTTGGTCTAAAACTCTTAAAAGCAGTGTATAGTGTGCCACTACAGATGGCTTTTTCTTTGCACTGTAGACTCAGTCTCTGTGGCAGTGATAGGAGGTACCACTTCCATTATTGCAGTTTTCATATTGGACAGCAAACAGGGAATGATTATCCTGAGAGTCATCACTTGGCTGAATCCTTTGTGGAAAGGATTTGTGAGGCTGTAGTTGTGGGAGTAATGGGGCATCTTTCTTACTTCATCCCCTCATTGCATGTTAATTAGATCTTTGTGGTGGTTTGGGAGTCTTCCTTGCAGGACTCCTTCCTCGTGGCAGGCACTGCAGGATGAAGTTGTGCAGAGGGTCCTGGTCCTCTCTGCTTCGTGTAGCCTGCGGGATAGGTGACTTTCCCTCCATAATTTCCAGGACCAGCAGACTCCATGTGAAGGACTGTGTTGCAGGGCCACTTGCCAGCAAGAAGCAGTGCTTGCTTCTACTTCCATTGTGGAAGCAGAGGGGTTTGACTCAGCTCGGCTTTGAATACAGGCAGGTAATGTCCTATCATGCTTGAGGAACACTTCTCACCCATTTAGTGTCACTGTGAATGCAATTGGCAAAACAGAGTTGATAGAACCAATATCCTTTATTAGACCAGGTGCTGTAACTGGGAAGATTGCACAAGCTTTTGGTCACCACACCAAGCTGTAGAATGTGTCTTCTCTGTCAGTAAACTTTGAATAGACAGATAATGAGTTATTGATGATTATCAGGTTGTGTTGAGACAACAGTGATGTGCTTTGATTGTGGATAGGGTATTGGTCCTAGAGGCCCTGCTTTTGCAAGGAGCAGAGTCTGTGAACGGTTTCATAAGAATTTGAAATTAGTGTTAGCAACACTCATGCCTCTACATCAGCTGAGTAATTTTTCATGCTGAGATACTTTACTGAATGTAACTTACCCAATAGGCAGTTCATAAAAGCAGTTGTTCTGCTTTTGCAGTAAAAATGTCCTTTATTCAGTTTCAGTCCCACAATCTATTTAATGTAATACCTTTATAGTAGGGAAACAGAGGAGAAGGTAGACCTACTTTCCTCCAGAGTTTGCTCTACTGTATATTTGGAACTAATGTATGCATAAGGCACTGAGGAAAGCACCCTGTGTTATTGTAATTGTCTCAAAAAATGTTATTTTATGCAAAAAGTAGATACAATAGTGTAATTAATTTTCCATTATTCGTAAAGTAAGTGTCCATGAAATATCTGACATTCAAAGAAATTAGATTGCTGTTATTTGTAAGCAACTTACCTTAATTAACCAACCTGTTAATGGTAAAATGGTTTGACAAGAGACAAAGTTGAACTTCATGGTAGCGTGATGTAGTGGTCATAAGTGTTCAGAAATCATAAATCAAGCTTTAAAATTGAACTGTCTGAAAATGTGATGTTTTTGTTTAAGTTTGTGTGGATTCTTTTTATTGGTTTTGAACCTCCAGGCTTGAAACTTCTGAATTGTAAGGGCTAGAAGTTTTTCAAAGAAAGCTAAGATACTTTCTCAGTATTATGAACTACAGTAATGTGACTTCAATGATATCAAATGCTTTATTAGTGCTTATGATGAAAGTAAGTGGCAGGACCAATGTACATATACACTTTGTATACTCTTGACTTGAGAATCAAGAGTGGAAAGAGTCTTGAGTTCTTTGGTGGCATTTGCTAAATCTGTTATTTTCAAATTCATAAAAAGAAAAAGCTTTCTGGAGAGTTGTCTTTTTTTCTATTTGTTTTTTCTTTGCTAAGTAAAAATATTTAGATTCTTACGGTATTGTTTATCTGTGATAGATTATTCTTTTAGGGCCAGAGTGAGAAAGGCACAGAATTTCAGAATTTCAAAGGTACGCTATTTCTCAGTTGGATTTGGTTATAACTGGATACAGCATATACATGCAACTGAAGAAAAAAAACCAAATCAGTTTTGAAATAAATGTATCATCAGCTTTTCTCTATCTTCTCAGTTTACCTAGAACTTCCTGAAGGATGACTAAGCTTTTTCTGAGACTTAAAGTAAAAATAATTGTTTTTATGAGCTAAAATAATTGTTTTTATGGGCTAAAATAATTGTTTTTATGAAGTATTTAAATTCACATGTTCACATGCCTATAACTCTGTATTCGAAGTACAGTTGGTTTAGTGTAACTTGTGTAAGCATGTGTGAACTGTATCATTAGTTTAATTTGCCTGTTTTAAAAACAGTACTAGATTAGAGTTGGACAGATAACAATAATTTACCAAGTGCTAAACTGGGTTTAAAATCCTCCTTAATCATATAGCCTGAAGTGTGTATCTCAGTTGCGTTAAAGATACTAAAGTTAAAAATAAAGGGGAGGAGGAAAGCCGTATCTGTGGTGTCAGCAAGGCATGTGGCAAGCTGATGTATAAAGAGAAGGTAATGGATCTGCTTGGATTCCAGCCAGTGGTGCCGGACACGGGCATTCTGCCGAGGCACATTCCGGGGCATTAAGTGCAATCCCTTTCCCAAGCGTGCTGAGCCCTCTGCGTAATTCATCTTCCCTGCAGTCCACGCTGCTGGGGGCCGGGCATACAGTTTAGGTGGCTTCATTGCCAGTGCAACTCCTTGGTAGTCACATTCTCAATTCAGGGCAATGCTGGCCTTCTGAACATTTAGACATGGGTAGGTCTGTTTGACTCTACTATGCAGGCACCATATATAAATGTTTATAATATTGTATGTCATATAAATATATAATATCAAAGTTACAACATTAAATGTCATGTTTATAATATTAATAGCTTTTAATATCAACTTTTCATGCTAACAGCTATGATTACCTTTCATTGTTATTGAAAAGCTGTTTTGTAACAAGAAGTTTGAGATAAATATTTAATGTCAAGCTGAGCTGAGATTAATCTAAAGATATTAATATGCCCAAGGTAACTGTGACCTGCACTTCATTGAGATGCTGTGCCTTGAAAATATGAAATAATCTGCATTTCTAGCATGAGTGTTTATATTCACTTTTTAAGAGCCTAATGGCCATAATCTATTTTTAAAATAGCTTGTTTTTCTGATGTGTTTATAGTAATTAATCCTTATTCGAAGATGTACTATTACAAGCTAAACTTTTTAAATTAAACAGTTTGATTTACCTTTCACTTCTGCTGTGTTAGAAAAACTTCCTACTTTAAGTACTACATAATGTTGTTTACAGTTGTGGATGCCAAGAACAGAAACACTGGATAGTGGAGAGCATATAGGAAGGGATGGTATTTTCCTTCTCTAGCATTGGGAACATAGTGCAGTGACGTCTGTCCTCCTCCATTCCCACAGCCTTGCTAAAAAAGTAGCCAAGGTCCCCAAACCTTATGTTTAATTTGATGCTGTCATTTAACATTCTCCATGCTTCTGGAACAAAGCTATTTATGCATGGGACCTAAATAGCCGTTCACAGCTGTTGCCAGCTTATATGCTGGTTATGCCTCCTCACCATAACACTGGACAGACTTTTTAAATGTAGTATTTTGATGAACACTGTGTTTCTTGGTTAGAGCCCTTGTCTAACCCTGTTCATGTTTCACATATTTAGGAGAACTGACATTAAGCTCATCTCTGTTAAATATGGGGAGCCATAAGTACTTGAGAAGACAGAGGTTTTAGGAACAAATAGATGTAATTCAGCAATAATAGTGTGAAATGGTATAAAGCACGCCTTACACTAGGGAGTCTGTTGTGCAAACAGGAGAGTCATGCTTCATTTTTGGCAAGTTCCTCTGGTTCCGATAGCAGGCATATATTTACAATAATTATTATTGTACTTGAACTACTCTGTGCCAGCAGTTTTAACTATACTCTTCTATAACTTTTAGTGGGCTTTCCCAAGCATTTAGAGTGTTGGGTATCTAAAGAGAAATTAATATGAAGCTAAACCAAACGCAGAAGTGTTTACGTTGAGAGGGAAAAAAAAAAGTAACACTGAGAAGTGGCTTGTCATCTCTTTCTCAATTCTTGTTGTCTATTCCTTCCATAATCCTATCAAAATAAAGATAAGAAGATAAATATCTGAACCTTATGTTCGCGCTTTTGTGTAGTGTAGTGTGGGAAAATGGCCCACTGGAACTTCTGACCTACTGTTCTCTCTTGTGAGGTAAGAATTTTCTAATGCTTTTTTTCCAGTCTGCTTTTAGGTTGCCTTCCTCTTGCCTCTAAAGAGCATCCTCATCTACCTTCTTCCCACTTTGAACTTCCAGTCTCTCTGTATGCATTTTGATTTAAAACAAGCTTTAATTTAAGGAAGAATGAACTAAGGAAGTATCCTACTCTGAAACTAAAAAAATAACTATGAAAAGAGTTAGAGACAATGGAACTGTTTTCTTTCTACAGAAAGTCAAATGGCTTAGTATCATTTTAAATAATCGAAATATGTGTTTCAAGTTGTCCATGCACAAGTAACCGAAGCAATTAACTTTTCTAAAAATTCTTGCAACTAATTTGTACAGATATTGCTGTACCAACCAAAATGTAGCATTATGTGATTTACAGGTTGGAAAGTATACAGAATCATAAACATCAAACTTCTTTTATGGTAGAATGAATGATGAGAACTTCTCTATCTTAGTAAATAGGTATAGAATGTTAAATATAAATAATGAAAATATGCACAAAATATTAATTGGAAAGGAATGTTATTTTTTAAGAGTTACTTTGTGTTGACACATATTCTGTTTAGTTGTATTCTGTGATGTGTTACAGTTTTGTTAGCTACCATATTAAAGGTAGCTTGAGCTTCCTCAGTAGAAGCTTTAATGACTAGCTTGAAGCCATTTTCTTTTAAGGAATTAATATTTAGACATAACATTAGCTATGGGGGCAATTAACAGATTTAGAATAATTAATGAATAAAATTGCAAAGACTGTCATTTGCATTGCCTAGTATCAACTTTTAAAGCTTTCTTTAAAGTTTTTTTCTAATTAAAATGCTAAATTGGTTTGATTTCATGAATAGGATATGGAAAAATATTGCTGTAATTTCTTTGTAGGCTCCATTTGACTTGACGTTTCATTGAAATGAAGCCTGGATTAATAATTTACCCTTTTCTCTAAGCAGATACACTAGAGGTTCAAAAAAACCTCATTTAATACTGCTTATTTTAAAACCTCTGAAATTGTGTTATTTTGTGATTGGATTTGCTTGGTTTTATAAGTAGTAAATATTTCACCTTTTAGTGTGCATTGGTGGGGAGAAGGGAAGGAGACGGAGATGGCCTTTTGAGTTCAGTTTTGTGCCAAACCCAGTTTCTCACAAGGGTGGAAGAAGGACCTTTAACTGGGGCATCAGATGCTTGCATCATGATTGGCACGCTGCTGACGTTTGAATTGAACTAAGTTGATAACATTCATACCTCAGGAAAACTAAAAGCACAGCAGTTATTATAAGCATGTACATTGTACCTAACTTTTTGTAGTTTGGAATATGGTATTCATAACTGTACTTAGGAAGTTCCTTACTGGTCTTCCAGTTCGTTGTGAAAAACGGACATTGTTAACTGGTGTGGGAGTGGCATCTCAAAGCTTCTGATCTCTGGTGTTAAATCTTTTGAAGTGGAAAAAATAATAGCTTAGAAAAACTTGATTGAAGATTACTTCAAGAAAAATGGATTTAATAAGTGGTTGCTTAATTGACATGTGACCTGTAGGGTTAGAGATCCCAGATAGCAAAACTACAGTGAAAGAGCTGGGCTAAACTTTATTTAAATAATGCTTTCAGATGCTATTATACATACAGATTGTAATCAAAATTACTATTTTATTTAAAGCATGGGTAGAGACCATAAGAATTAGTACTTTATAATTATCAGTAAATTGCTCAGGTTACTGCTCAGCCCAGCTAATTGCTTTCCTTTCTGTACTTTCTTTTAATAAAAGAGGGAATAAAATTATGACCCAGCTTAGTAATGGCCAATACTGTAGTAGGAGTTGGCACACTTTACTGGTGTTTCACCAGTGAAGCAAGTTTTGTGCTACCTGAGTGATGTACTTTTGGTTATAAGGCATTTATGTTCCTTGAATACTGCTAGATCTGGCAGGGCCTCGAGTGTTTATTTGGGGATACCTCTTTCCCATCCCTAATGATGTGTTGACCATTTGAAGTTGCTTCATTTGTAGAATGCTTTTAATTTCAATGTATAAACAAATTACCAGGTTGGGTTTGGGTTTTTTTTTTTCAACCACATTAAATACTGTCATGCTTCTAAAAAAAATAGTTTTTACTCATTCATTCCTGTTTTTACTTCAGGAATAAACAAAAAGTTCTTGCTTTTCTTGAATTACTCTGTCCGTATGTGTCTACACTTGATGCTTACATCTTAAGAAGGATAAGGCTTAATGATTAGTAACATTTTATTGGCATTGTTATGTGATGTGATGGCATGTAGCAGTTGTGAGAGAAGATACTGTTCTCTGACACATTAATCCTGTGTTATGCGGGGCCATTCACAGACCATTCACATAGTCTTCATTACTTATCCTTAATCTTGCAGTCCCTTCCTTCAAATCTTTTGCCTGTGATGGTTCCTTACTTGGAGTCCATATTTAAATATTTTGAACATGGAATTTGTGAGTAATGTGGTGCCCAGGGAGGATTAACACAGCACTCTTGGTTCCTTTTCATCTGAGGCTTCGTCTTAATCATTTGATTGGATTTTCAGACCAGACAGTCAAATTCTATTTCCTAGTTTCTCATATATAGTCACAAATAACTGCAGGCTTTACAGGCATCACTTATAACATTATTTATGAAAGTACAATGGTTTGTATCAGGTTTGTGTATATTTTAAAAAAAGCGACACTTTTTATGATCAGTTGCTCTGTTTCACACTCTAGCAACAGTTAATGGATTTAACTGGAATCTGTAAAGTGATTTGTAATTTTTCTAAGCCTGTTCCTTATCCATGCAGAACCACTAGAAGATAGAAAAAAAAATTAAATAATTTGTACTTATATTAATTCTTCCATATTTAATCATATATTGTATCTGTACTGTGTCATTAATACTGGGATTCTCTGGTGTTCCTTATTCTAATACAGTGAGAGTTATTTGATCAACAGTCCTACCAAACTGCAGAGGTCCCAGCAGACTGGAGGTTGGCCAGTGTGATTCCCATCTACAATAACAGCAGAAAGGAGGATCTGGGGAACTACAGGGCTGTCAGCCTGACCTTGGTGCTGGGGAAGGTTATGGAGCAGATCATCCCGAGTGCCGTCACGTGGCATGTACAGGACAACCAGGGGATCGGGCCCAACCAGCATGGGGTTATGAAAGGCAGGTCCTGCTTGACAGACTTGATCTCCTTCTGCGACAAGATGACCCGCCTAGTGAATGAGGGAAGGGCTGTGGGTGTTGTCTATCTGGACCTTAGCGAAGCCTTTGACACTGTCTCCCACAGCATTCTCCTGGAGAAACTTGCTGTTCATGGCTTGGATGGGTGTACTTTGTGCTGGGTTAAAAGCTGGCTGGACGGCCAAGCCCGAAGAGTGGTGGTGAGTGGAGTTACATCCAGCTGGTGGCCGGTCACAAGTGGTGTTCCCCAGGGCTCAGGACTGGGGCCAGTCCTGTTTAGTATCTTTTACTGATGATCTGGACGAGGGGATCGAGTGCACCCTCAGTGAGTTTGCAGATGACACCAGGCTGGGTGGGAGTGTTGGTCTGCCGGAGGGCAGGAGGCTCTGCAGAGGGACCTGGGCAGGCCGGGCCGATGGGCCGAGGCCAGCGGTGTGAGGTTCAACCAGGCTCAGTGCCGGGCCCTGCCCGTGGGTCACACCAGCCCCAGGCAGCGCTACAGGCTGGGGCAGGGGGCTGGGAACTGCCCGGTGGGAAAGGGCCTGGGGGTGCTGGCTGACAGCCGGCTGGGCATGAGCCCCCCGTGTGCCCAGGTGGCCAAGGGGCCAGCAGCGTCCTGGCTGGTGTCAGAAACAGTGTGGCCAGCAGGGCCAGGGCAGTGACCGCCCCTGTACTGGGCACTGGTGAGGCCGCACCTCGAACCCTGGGGTCAGTGTCGGGCCCCTCGCTGCAGGAGGGACGTCGAGGGGCTGGAGCGTGTCCAGGGAAGGGCAGCGGGGCTGGGGAAGGGGCTGGGGCACAAGTCCTGTGAGGAGCAGCTGGGGGAGCTGGGGGTGTTCAGCCTGGAGAGGAGGAGGCTGAGGGTAGGACGTTGTCACTCTCTACAGCTTCCTGACAGGAGTCTTTGGGCAGGTGGGGTCAGTCCCTTCTCTCAGATAACAAGTGACAGGACAAGAGGAAACAGCCTCAAGTTGTGCCAGAGGAAGTTTAGATTGGGTATTAGGAAAAATTTCTTGACTGAAAGAGTGGTGAAGCATTGGAAGACATTGCCCAGGGAAGTAGTTGAGTGGTCATCCCTGAGGGTATTTAAAAGAGGTGTAGATGAGGTGCTTAGGGACAGGGTTTAGTGGTGGACTTGGCAGTCCTGGGTCAATGGTTGGACTTGATGATCTCAAAAGTGTTTTCCAACCTAAATGATTCTATGATTCTGTGATTCTAGAAGACAATAAATTGTTTTCTGTTTAATAGTGCTTTTATGAAAAGATTAATTCTCATTGTAGCATATGCCTTTTTCAGTGTCTTTAAATAAATGTGTAGGTTGTTTTCTTAAGCTGTTAGTAGCTTAATTTAAATGAAGATTAACATATAGGTGGTTTCACTTTAATTATGAGTAAAATTACAATGATTTGAATGGTATGGCAGAAGGATAGCCAAAATTAGTACTGTATGTCATTCCAAAGAACTAACAGAAGCATTGATGCTGTCAGTTTTGTTGTGTGCTTGTGAGTGAGCAAGACCTTATGCAGAATTTAGAATTTGAAATAGGGGTTGTGCTCATGGACTTGGTGGGGAGGGGACACAAGTTAGTGTTTGTGTAGTGTGTGGCTTGGGTTTGGTTTACTGTGTTTTTTTACTGCAAGAGCTTTCACTCCTAGTTTTTCTCTTAGGAAGCAATTCCAGTTACTCATATATTTTCTTGTTGACAAAAATACTCACAGTTCACAAGCAACTGTAAAATTGGATACAGAGATTTCAGAGGACTTAACCAAGCTGCTTGCTACTAAAGGCATATTTAATTTGGCTAGTAACGTTTCTAGGTATTTATAATTTTTGCAGATGTAATAAAATGCATAGATAACTTAAAAATGAGAATGTTTCCTATTGTATATATGTAGAGTCCTGTTACATGAATGTTAAGTACCATTGATTAGTGAGTTCAGGCAAAGCTGTAGAGCAGACCAAAAAGTAAATGGTGTGGATAATAAAATAATACCAGTCTTGAGGTCTGTAATTCTTTCATGGATTAGATACATGATATTTTGCTGGCATTAAGTTCAAAAACCTGTTCCTTTACTATTCTTCAGTCATGCATAGACTTGTTGACAGCTATTTACTAGAAGTCTGCCTTTGCAAGAGACTAGTACCGTGTTGTGTAGCAATGAAGATATCAACATACCAGCTGCAAGACATATTTTTCAACTGTATTAATATGTAAGTTTTGGGAAATGGGAGACTTGCACTTTGAGTGGACGTGTGCAAATACAGTTAATTTCTCATATTAATTGCTTAGCTGTCTGATCAAGCTGCTTTCATTAGACTTCTGCTTTATCTTGTATATTCTTTATGAAATATCGATATTCAAATTACTTTTTCAAGTATCTGTGTTAAAAAAAAGGTTCTGCCTAACAAGTCCCAAGCTGTGTTTAGAGGCTGTTATGTAGTAAACTCATTAGTAACTTGAAAAGACACATTCTACAGTGTTGGCATCCATGGAGGTGTTAGCGTATTTGACACAGTGCAGCTCATGCTATATACCAAACGATGCCATTTTGTAAAAGACATTAGCAAAACTCTGGAGTTGGCATCAAGTAAATGAAAATATTTGTTTATAAACTTTTGAAAGTTGTAATGTCACCATTAGGAGAAAGCTGTGTTTTTCTTGCCTCCTGCCGTACTTTGAGGGTACGCTGTAACTGTGTTCACTTTCTCTGGTTTTCTGCTCCGTGGACTTAAAATTAACCTTTCCTTTGAGCACATCAGTCCAGTCTGTTTTGCTGTATCACTAAACCAGGAGATGTGTGCAGTCCAGTTATTTCTTTTTTTGGCATTCCCAGTTGAATTGGATTTGTTTATTAGTAGAAGCTAATGTTCTCATTTTGAGGCTGCAGATTTTAAAAGTTTACTGATTCTTTTGGTCGTAGGTTCAGAGCTAGAAACAGTAAATTAGTTAACCAAACTGTTTCTGTCACATTGTTCTGTTAGGTTTATTTATTCTGTATCTAGAAGCTAACCAATACTGGTAATAGTCTTTGTCTGCTCTGTGTTCTCATTTTTACGATGTTGAAGAAGAATGGTAAGAATCGTGTACGGTATGCAAAAATGTGAGTACACTAGTGGCACAGTGGTTTGCTTCCTTTTTTTTATTCTTTCTCATAATTTCCTGATGTTCCTAACTTTAGATTTCTCTTTTTGATCACTGTTGCAATTTTAGCTGATACATTCAGAGAACTATGCGTGATGATCCCATTCCCTCTCCCTGACTAGTAACAGAATTGAGACCATTTATCATGTGTAATTTCTTTTTCTATGTGCTTTCTTTTGCATTTACGTTTATGCCTTTTGCTCAGATTTATTTTTGATTACACCAAATAATTGTGTATAATTAGTAAGCCTTTTGACTTTTTTTTTTTTTAAACTAGCTTTCTAGATCTTAGATGTGCTGAATCACATTGACCATTTAGGAACTCTACTGGCAAAATCTCTTGTATGAAAAACTTTTTATTTCCACTCTTGCTCTGCTTCATTTTAATGAGTTATTTAATTCTGTGAGGACCTTCCCTTCTGTCCTGTGCCAGCACAGTTTGTTTAGGAGATTCCTTACCTTTTGTTAGGTAGCTTATCCAAAATTCTTACTCAAATCTGTACTGTCACTAAAATTATGCTTATGCAGCTGCTTATCCTTCAGCTACTACTAGTAGTGATGACTTCCCTCTACAAAAGTTGTTGACTCTTCCCTTATATTTATCCATGTGCTTTGTCTTGCTGGTTTTGTTACACTTTAAACTGTTTGTTTTGGTGCAGGCCTGACTTACCCGTACCAAAATTCCCTGACTGCTCCCAGAAAGCTAACTTCTTGTTTAAATGATACAATATTTGACTCTGTCGTTGTTGTTGTATAGTGTAGTTTTAAGGAATAAATTTCACACCACAGCTGTTAGATCATCAGTTTCTTATTTTACTTTGTCTGGAAATTTTAAATACTGTCTGATCCTGATGACTTGTTAATGGCTTTATCTAGATATTATCTTCTGCTGATGATTGCTTAAAATGTTTTCTCTGTTCTACCCCTCTGAAGAAAGACTCCCTTGTGGCAACTTCCAGAGCTCTTCTATACTGAGCATTGAGGCAGGGGGAGGGGAGAGAATCAATGTAGCTTTTCAGGTACTTTTGTTTGAGCAATTCCTACATGTCTCAATCCCGTATTTACCCAACTGATGCTTTCTTATCTTCTTGCTTCTTCTTGGGACAGTTTTTAATTGCAAATTGAAAGAGTTATTAAAAAGTTGGTTTTAAAACTTATTTTTGCTCTGCTTTACTGCAGCATCTAGTTAACTAGCTAATGTTTATGGGGAGTCCTTCCCCACCCTGTTTTCACTGTTTAGGAGCAGCACCCACGTCTAAAAGGATGGTTTTCTATGTAAAATAGCATTCTCCAATGTTGTTTTTAATCAGGCTGGGTTTTCTGGGGCTTTTTTGTTATTTTTGCTTACTTGTTTTTAGTGAGTCATGTGTATTTACTGTGAGCTTCTAACCCTTTTGCAGATGATCCCTGTCACATATGAGCATTTACACTTTGATGTGCTCTGTTTAAATAGCCGATTCATTTTGACCATTTTCATGTAGCTTTCTTTTGTGACATTTAACTTCATAAGAATCCTTTTTTTGTTGTTGTTATTCCAAACAGGTTTAATATGAATTACTATTAGTATTTCATTAGAATTATATTAGATATTATATTATATATATATATATAATATTAGTATTATTACTATTAATATGAGTTACTATTAGTGGCTCTTTGCTTCAAGATGTAACTGGCTTTGTGAGCTGTTTGCTCCTGTATCAAAAGTTGTGCTATAGTTCTCACAGTTCCGTTGTATTTACATATCTAACAGTGAGAGATTTCAGTTACTGAGTAGTTGCTTTTCTGCTTTCATAACTTCTTTATGTTTTCATTACTGTGTAGTTATGTTAACTTTTGGTCACGTGGTTTATAGTACAGCTCTTATTTTATACTTGGAAGATGCTGTGCTTATAGATCTGTTGGCTTTCCTGTGGATTTGCAGATGAGGGGAGAACAGCAGGAGCCATTTACTTCAAATGTTTTTGGGGTCTTCAGTGCACTCAATATACTTGCCTCCAAGTTAAGATCCTGCAGTCTGGGTAGGTGGACAAGATGAGTGAAAAAATGGTTGAATGATCAGCCTCAGAGGGTAATGGTTAATGAGTCGTACTTGATCTGGAGGCCAGTGAAAGTAGAGTACTGTAGAGGTCTGTCCTGAGACCTGTCCTGTTTAATATCTTTGCCAATGAACCAGAGGAGGTGACAGGGTTCACTTGACAAGTTTGCAGACAATGCCAGACTGAGGGAAGTCAGTTGACAGGCAGAGCTGCCATTTGGAGAGCCCTAAATAGGCTGGAGGAAGGGGTGACAAGAACCTCATGAAATTCTCTATAAACAAATGCAAATTTCTACACCTGCAGAGGAAAGATTCCTTGCAGTGATATTGTCTGCAGAGCAGCTCTGTGGAAAGGGATCTAAGCGTGGGGTTTTTTTCCAGCAACCTGAATATGTTAGCAGTGTGCCCTGGCTGCAAGGAGGGTGAAGTATCGTGGGCTGTATTAACAGCAGACTGAGAGAAGGAAAAGTATTATCTCCCTTAACCTGGCAGTTTTTAGAATATCTAGAACACTGCTTCCAGTCTTGGACTCTCCAGTACAAGAAAGGCATTGACAAGCTGGAGTGAGTTCAGTGGAGAGCCACCAGGGTGATAGGGGGCTGGAGCACTTGCTGTGTGAAGAGGGATCTGGGCTTGTTAAATCTGGAGAAGAGGCAGTTTCAAGAGGACCTAATAGCATCCTTCCAGTGCCTAGGAGGAGGTCATCAAGAAGGTAGAACCACATTCTTTGCAGTGGTGAATGGTAAAGAGTGGGCATAAATTGAAATAAAGAGGATCTAGCTGGATATTAAAAAAAAATATAGTAACAAGTGTGGTGGAGGTGCACAGTGGGATTTTATGGCTCTTGCATTAATGTTGAATTTTTGGCCCCTTTAACTTTGAACTGGTTGATGTAGTAATTCTAACATTCTTTTAATATTGTCTTGCCTAAAATAAAAGGAACAGGCACTGGAACAAGATAGGAATGTTTTGGGCTGCTGCTGTTGCAATTAGATGGTGTTCCCATTCCACAGCACTTGGATTGGAATGCTGTTTGAGATGTATAATCTAATGTTGCTGTTGAACTGTATCTAGTCTTGTGGTTTTTGGGCTTGGTTTTTGCAACTTACCTGTCTTGATGCAGACTAATAACATTTGGAATTATGGAATCCACAGGTAGTCGTTATTTCAGTGTTAATGTTCTAGCTATTCAGAAAATAAATTTAGAAAGAGACTTACGCATACAGACATGAAAACAAAATCTTAACAGAAAATATGTGTGGGTAAAAACTCCTTTCAGGCACTTCCAGACTTGCAAAAGTGTAAGCATAAACAGAGAGAGATGAAGAATATCATTAGATCTCAGTAACTTGGAAAGTCAAATACACAGCAGCCCTACCTTTATTTGTTGTGGGAAATCACATAATATTTAATCTTTCATTTAATACAGAAACTTCATCTAGACTATTAATGAAAACTTGCTGTTGTCTGAACTTTTCTTAACTTGTAGGGGCAATATTGTTTCCTCCGTTATATCCTCAAACATATTTTTCAATTGGAATTTGGTACTATCAGATAGAGCCTCCTGAGGAAGCTCTCTTAACCTCTGCTTATGGTTGTGCTAGATTGTAGCCCTCTTTTCTTGAACTTGGAACAAAAAAGTAAGATGGGTTTCACTGTTGTTCTTGGTTGCCTTAACAAAAGTCTTATCCCTGGAATTCTCTGGAAGACATACTCTGATTATTGATAATTTTAAGAAAGTGACTCGTATAGCTAAAGTGTAGCAAAGTTTTTTTTTTTTTAATTTGTGCTTTGCTAACTGAGTTCCCTCACGTTTCTGATATCACAGTTGAGAAGTGATCCTTTTCTCATAAAAACATGAGAACAGCCATGCAGGTTCAGCCAAGGAAGAACAAAAGAATTGGGCAAGTGTATATGGCATTTTTTTCTAGTATGCTGGCCACTTGAGGTTTGGCAGCCTAGGGAGAAACCATCTTTGGCTCAGGATTTACTGGCTTTCGGGGTTTGGTTGGGGTTTTTTTCAATGAACATCTCCAGATTTCACTCGAATGCAAAAAAAATTAACATCTACAGCATAGAACGGCAGCATTTATCAGCTGGTTATGTCTTGAAGCATCTCTTATTGTTTTTGAGCATTTGGTATCCAAGGCGGCTACCTCTTTTTAATGTTTCAGGTGTAAGTCAAGATAGAAGCTAGAAATGGACTTCAATGTTTTATCCAAATTCTGTATTTGCAACTGAATACAGTGCAAAGTATCTCAAGTGTGTCACTGACAAGTAAAAAGTTGAATTAAAAGCTTCTTTGTAACAGGAATGTTATCTTTCATAATGAACCCTGTTTGTAATAACTAATGGCATTGCGAATATAGAAATCTTTCAGAAATCTAGCACAACTGATTGCAGAAATACGCAACGGCAGATATTTATGCAGCATTCCTTTCTGTTTGTGAAATACTTGTTCCGTACAGGTTGTTTGAACATGATGATGTGCTTAGTCATTTCATCCTATCTTCAGCAGTTTTCCTAGAACAAGAAATAACAAAGGTTGCCATTGCCAGAGAAGGTCACTTCTTGTGTTCTTTACACAAGGTAGAGAAAATTATGGATTTCTGGAGGTTGGTCTACATTGTGATCCCAAAATTGCAGACTAATCAAGAGATGCAGAAGCAAAGTTAAAATTGGCTCACTGTTGGCCCAGAATCAGTAGCGTGTTTATCACCACAGCATGACTGGTTGGTCCTGCTGAGAACCTTCAGCAAAAGATATACTTGGGAAATTTGAATTGTCTTTAAATGTATTTAACAAATGAAGAAACAGCTGCATTGGAATGGAGGAGTACTGTATGCTATACTGCAAAACTTTTTTCTTTGTATTTATATGGGTGAAAGGATCCTTTGTTCACCTGCAAGCTCTAGGCAGTAGTTTCTAGTTTTGGCTTCAGCCATGTGTGTAAAAAGTGCGATAACCAACATATTCTCTTTTTGAAAGCAGGTAATAGGTTTCAGTTAGGCTCTACCCTACCAGGATCTGGTAGTTTCTAAGAGCATAAGTATTATGCTTACTTTCTATTGTAATTTCAACAGAAATGCTCAAATAATTCTTAAATTTGTAAAGATTTCAAAGCCAGGAAGGACTGCAGTTACCTGCAGTACAGCACAGTTCACCTAGTCCTTTGTTAAAGTCAAGTTAACCAAACTTAAGCAATAAACTGTGGTCTTGCTAATACACCTGCATTTGCAGTGAAAGCAAAAATGGTAATTTCTATGTTGCAGGTGAACAAGAATATATTATAAATTTTAACCCTATTTTGAAAATGCATGTGTCCCAAGATCTGCTGCCTTCCCGCATCCAAGGGGTCCCTAGGAAAAGGGTCAAAAATGAGCACACTATACTCAGTGTAGTGATTTAGTCTGTCAATCTGTGCTGCGCATTAGGTAATATATTCTGAAGGGTGTCTCAGAATTTGAGGTTTCTCTGTTGAGTATAATGTTCTTATGTTGGTGTCTGTAATGGTTTCATGTTGTTGAATGAATGGTCATTCTCCATAAATTTCTGTGAACAATTTTCTCATTTTGTTAAGACATGAATGCTCTTCAATGTTTAAAGTGATACTCTGTTGCTAAGATTTCCTCTTTTCCCCAGTTTGTCACCATCTATATTTAAAAAAAATAACAAAAATGTACACATAGGGATTAGGGCCACCACTATGCTAGAAAATTATTGTATTAGTGAACAGACACACACACCCCACCCCCACCTTATAAACATCTTTTCTACTAAAAGAACTTGCCTGTCATTGTCTATAGACCCATCTATAAACATATGTGCCATTATTGCAATACCCAGCAATTTTAGCACTTTTGCAGAGTACATGAATTTTGGAGTATTTTTGCAGCCCATGCATTCTCTTTTTTATTTTGTAAAGCATCTTTTTTGTGTCCTGAAGCATGCTTTTTGCATTGCTCTGGTTTCCCCTTTCAATGGCACTCTTTGATCTGGCATTTGCTGATTGTCAGTCAGCTTCCAAGGTATAACTTGGGGAGGAAAAGCATAACAAGGGAAGGAAATACACTCAAGCTTACCTCTCTAGGACTGTGCATGATTCTGTAAAATTTCTTGTTCCATTTTAATTTGCCTGGGGTTTGTGTTATTTTTCTTTGTCAGTGGTTTTTAAAGGCAGGCTGTTGCTTGCACCATTTTGTTGAATGTCAAAGCTATGAGGCTGCTGCTGCTATGCTATAGTTTGTTGATGAATAAAACCTGAAGCTCTTCAAAACCAGATGTCTAGGGATTATTGTTTTATTTCAGCTAGGGGGTCTTTTGATCAGAAGTGGGGAAAGGATCACACTCACTATGAAGCAATCAGCTCTTGAGGTCTGCATGGCTGTGCTGCGGTAGTTCTGGTCAGTTTGAGAATAGTGCACCTTTGTGGGTCCTGCTTAGCTGGTAACATACAACTTCCATAATGTATCGCTTCTCTACTGTTTTTAAATAGAGAAGTAAACAAAAGAATTGCATTTTCTACCACTGTTAAATTTTTTAGTTAAAATCAGTCCTTGAGTACATTGTTTAGCAATTAGTATTATTGGTGACCACTAGTGAACCTTCTTTCTGTTCTTTCAGATCACTTAGCGTCTCCTTTTATTTGCTCTTTTTTATTTCTGTCTGATGTTATGCATGACTTCCCTCTATCCACCTTGGTTAGTTTACATTGAGTTTATTTACATTGGATTTCAGCTGTTAGAAAATTTTTTTTTTAATTATTGATGTACAATTAGCCCTAGCTTGTGGGGAGCATTAGAAAATTCATGTTTCAGATTCCCCTGTCCCTGTTGCTGGCTGGTGTGAAGATTATTTTTTGCCAGAATTATCCGAGTTGAAGAACCTGGCTGAACTTACATTGCTGGTAAGGGTTATGACCTGGGAAATTTCAGACATCTACATCTCTAGTCACATTCTTTAACAATGAATGCCACCCACTGCCTACAGATTCTCTTAGTGTGGTATCCCTCTTGTGCCATACAGTGTGTTGTTGCAGTTGAGTTTTTAATTTATCATTTAAAACTTCTGTGTTTAAAATCTTTATGGAAAAATGTGTATCGGTGTTTATGTATTTCTTTACTAGTTTTCTATCTATACAGACTCTTACTGTTCAGTTATTCCTATTACTCGCATTAATTTGGATGCCAAATTAATTACTTTCTCCCTTGTATTTCCCTTGAGAACTGTCCCAACATTTCTGAAGATCTGTTCTCATATTTTGGTATATTTTGTTCCTGAGTGACTTCTGTTTTTTCCACTTGTCTTCTCTTTCTAGTATTGTTTGATCTGATTTACTGCCTTTCTTTAGCTTTTTCAAATTATAATTGCCATCGCTAATGCTGTGCTCCAGCAGTTCACTCTCAACAGTGACAATAGTTTAACCAGATTAGAGTGAATAATATTAATAGGTGCACTCCCATTGTTAAAGTAAAAAATAGTTTAGTGTCTTCACTTCATATTTTATGGTCGTTAAGTACATTTAGTCTGTCATTGTGGTTGTTTTCCAGACCCTCATCTATTGTGAACAGATGACTCACAAAAGTAATGGTTCAGATATATTTTATTGCATGTTTGCTATATTTAGTGTATGTATCTTTGGAGAAAATTATATGTAAGTCTATCGTTTGCAATGTAAGGTTATAGCAATTGTTAGCAGTTAAAATATGTAAGTTGCCTCGTCCTACAGTGAAGTGGAGAAGACAATACAGGTAAACTATAAGGGGAGATCTCCAGGTCTGTAGTTTCTGGGGGATTGTGTGTTTGCTGGTGCTTGGAGGTATGTAGCTGTTCCAAGCTTGAAATATTCTCAAAGACAAATTGTCTAGGAGTAGGAAATTGCTGGTTCCCTTGAACAAAAGGGTGAAAAAAATTATGCAATCTGCATGTCTATATATGCCAAAGCTATATACAAAGTCTGTTTGAAATTCAAGCGATGTTTTGCCAGTTGTCAGTTATAAAGAAACAGTATCAATATAACCTTTCTCTTTCTGCACTTTATTGTACTAATCTTATTTCTAATGAAATTTTACTGCTCTGTTTCAAGCAGTAGTAAGAAGGCAGGTAAATATTTTTAAATATCAGGGTTTTTAACTTTCCATCATATGGAGAAAAATAACACACACACACACAACAAATACTTAACACTGTGTACTTCATAAGCTGATTGTTTATACTAGTGCCATTATTTTCCACTTTACAGAATGCTGTGTACAGCTGGTTATATCTAGCTCTTTGTGTAAGTGTCCTAGTGTTTGTGCATGTGTACGTACACACACAGAGTATCTGGCTGTATTTAAGTCCTCAAAATTAACATAACAGTGATTTTTATCACCAAAAAAAATCCCTCATGCACTCTTTGTAAGAGGGAGAGGGGCATGCTCCCAGGTAAGGTAGTTCATGGCTTAAGGCAGCTGCCAGCTGTGGTTCCAGCTGGGTCTGTTCAGCCTTTAGGCTGTCTGTGATGTAGTGTATCTAACATCAACGTTATGTACAGTGATGGGCTCATGTGCATAAAACTTGATCTTTCAGGCTCTTGGTCCTGGTCAGCTAGTGTGCATTGGCTTTCTATATTTGTAGGAATTTTAGCACTTTAACCAGTTCCATGATGGCTTTTTCCAGTGTTACCTGTCTTAAATTATTTCTGCAAGGCATGAAAGAGCAGAGCACACCTTGTCATTTCTTATTTGCTTGTTGTAAGGCTTGAGAAGGCCATCTTCATTGCTCTTACAGATACTGTCAGGTCACCTGTTTACTGTTGTTTATGCTCCCTCCCCAATCTGAAACCTGCATCTTCTTGTTGTTTAGTCTTATTATGCCTGTAGATTATACATGTCAAAACAAAGAAGCTTTAATATTTTTCTAGGTAATAACAACACTAAAATAAATTTCTCTCTGATCTTTTTAGATGGGAGAAATTGATTCAACCTTGCAAAAACAGAACTAGAGTTTAATCTTTCTTGTAGCTCATCTTTGAAGCTTACCTGCAGCTTTTTTAAAAAATCTTAGTTCCAAAATTCAACTCAAGTGTCTGTGATTTCATGAGCTTATGTGTGAAGGCAACATGATATCCATACTCCTAGTCAGGAGTTTTCTTGTTTAATTCCCATTGGCAGAAAATCTTAAATTTCTAATGTTCAGCAAATTATCTATAATCCTTAAATCAAAATGTCACATACTGGCTAGGAAACTTCAGTGTGAGATATGAATGGATCTAAAACTTAAAACCAGAAGTGTATAGTGTTTGTGCAGAATGAGAATGGTATATGTGGACACAAGATGAAAAAAAACCCCATTGTACTATGTGTGTGAGATGGAAGTCTCTTAATTGCCTGTTGCAGTAACAGATGACACTGCCAAATCTCTGCTAAAGTGACAAAGCAAGTCTAGTGCAAGTTGTGGATGATGGTCAGAGGCAGATGTTCTGGTGACTTTCTGACTTCCTTCTCTACATCTTAGAAAAGGAAGGTAGAGATGCAACAAAATCAGGAAGTCATTGGTGGTAATGATGAAGATTTGAGGCTCTTCAGCGATGGGAAAGCAGTTGAAGGAAGATGACTCTTTGATGGATGTGTCCCAGTTAAATGCTTGAGCAAATTGCTCCTGGATTCCAGGACAGAAGGTCCAATATAAGCCTAAGAGCAGGAGAGAAGTTGAAAGGTTGAGAGAAGACATAGAAATTTCTTTTTATTGTCTTTGTACCTTGGAGGAAGAAGTAAACCAAATGGGAATATAGTTGTAAAGGAGAAGATGAGAGTAGGACACAAATGGCAGAAAGCAGTATAGAAGCATTAGGTGGGTAAGATTTACTTCACGGGCAGTCTTTGTCCTCTGTACTAAGTTTGCTGGAAATATGACCACCTGTAATCATTTTTTTCACTGTCATCAACTGGCGATTACTCTCCCCACAGACAAACTGTGTAAGCATTCCCCATCCTGCTTCAGGCAAAATTGACTACATGAGCACATATTGCTGGTGATAAAACAGTAATGAACAGTGGAAGAGAGGGAAGGAAAATAGCCTCCTTTAGCTGAAACATCTGTTTGCAGAGTGGATGTCTGTGATCTTAATGAAAGGGCACTGTATCAGTTTCAAAAGAGAGACCTGCAGTATCCAGGCCAAAGCGTGGAGTCAAGAAAATAGAACTAGAACGACTGGATCAGATAAAGGGAGACATGTTAATGGTACATAGTCAATTTATTTTTTGTGTATGAGGCAAACTGGGGAGAGGGAAAGGGAATGGCAGAAAAAATAAAACAATTTGGAATGATCAGATCTTTAGGAGTCTGTAAGCTCAGTAGTGTCCTTTGGGACCTCAAATCTAAAATCCTTCTGTAGCAGCTAAGCGTATCCTATATAATTAAAGTCAGAAATTGTTCAACCTCCATTTTAACTCATTGTGGCCTGTAGCTTTTGTTTTCCTAAACTTTTAATTGGAAGACTGTTCCAGAATTTCATGTCAGTTAGGACCATCTTGGTTTTAAGCTACCTTTATTTCTGATCAGTGTTTTACCCTCACATTAACATTTTTAAAAACTGTAATCATTCTTCTTAATAATGGATATCTTTCCCTCACTACTTCATATTTTTATATGGAACAATTTTATCTCTTTTAGGTTTCATTTTGCTAGGCCAAGGTAACCAAAGTACTTTATTGTATTTCTCTCTCAATATGTTCTTTGTTCTCCTGATCATAGTAATAGCTTGGCTCATCATCTATAGCATTAGAAAGTGTGCTTTAGACTTTCAGGATTTGATTTGGATTTCAATGGAAATACCTCTTTGAGAAAGAGATACTAACAGAAATCGCCATAGAATCATTTCCCACAATTGTAAACTGGCAAACAAATGCTTATAATAATGCTAAAGCCAGTGTGTTCCTGGGTGTAACAGCTGACACATTTTTTCACAGCATAACTGTGTGCTCACAAAGGAATATGCTAATTATAGACTAGATCTTGTTCAGTGGGGATGTTGTAGAAGCCTGACTAACACTATATAGATGTAAAAGTAAAGTTGAGTAGAAAAAATAAAATAATAATGTGTAAGAGTTTTGGTTTGATTTTGTTTCAGAGAAATAAAATAAACCAGTGATTTAAGAGCACAGGAGCTCAGTTATGGAGGAAGGACACAACATAGCTGGGATTGTAATACCAAACAAGAAAGAGAAACTTCCAGGAAAGGACTGCAAACATGAAGGGATATATAAGCACCTGAAAAACTGGAAGACTAGAGCAGGAACTTGACTACATAGAAGGTCAGAGAGGATAGTGAGACAGGGTAGAAGTCAAGCAAATTAAGCTTTATGGAAAGTAAACATCCATCCTCCTGCCTGAAGACAATGAAAAGGATGGTGTTAGATATTTATAATGTTGAAATGAAACACTTGGCTAAAACTGAAGTGAAAATTTTTGTCTCAGTTTTAGATTGGAAAAATACAGTAAGATGTGATAGTAAAGGCATAAGGTCTCTATATGTGTTATTAACACCTTCAAAGTGGAAGCAAAGTTCAGATCTTTGTATGCTCCTGCCAGAATTGTCTGTATCTGAATGCCCCTGCTACTTGACTGTATGTAACTATTGCTGGAAAATAAGTGGGAAAAGAGGTGCAGGTGGTTATAGTCCTGTTGGACTTATCAATTTATGAATTTCAGAAGATACTTAAGTGGAAGCAAGTCATTAAGAATATATGTGCAGGTGAGAGCCATGACAAAACACAAGGAGCTTACGGTGTTTAGATGACTTCAGGCTAATGCATTATTTTTACAGTGGTTTTGTGGAGGGTATGGAGGCAAGTAGACTGCTCCTTGGAGAAGTTCTGACTCCAAATTCACTTTCTTGAGATTTTTCCCTGTGCCTAGGTAGGAAATATGAGAAGGAAAGATAAAGTCGTATTAACTCATCTGGGGGCGGCGTTGCCAGTATTTTCTACTTGAGTTAACCAGATCACCTCCTAAGTCATCTAATAGCAGCCTTATCTTTGAGAAATGGTGCAGGATAGATTATATACTAAAGGACTGGAAGGGATAAATGTACCAGTTGTCAAAGAGGATAGAGGAGTCAAGGAGAGAGAGTACAGTCATCTTAATACTGACTTGTATAAAAAAGTTTATCAAACTGTATTTATGTGCAAGGTAATGAAGAGATGAGTGGTTGCCAGCATGGGTTTGTCAATAATTAATATAAAAATAATTTCTGTCTGTGGTAAAACAGTTGAACCTATGAATAGAAACAAAGCAGTAGCCGTCATGTATTTTCGTGTATTTTTACTTTATTTAAAGGCTTTCATATGGCTGTCTTTTGTGACGTTTTCATAAAGTAATGCAGGGAAGTGTGATCTAAAGTGCAAAATTGATTGAATTAGCCTTGCTATTGGTTAATTGTCAATGAACTGCTCTCAAAATGAAAAGGTATGAGCAGGGTTTCTTCAGAGACATGCCTGGAGTCTGGTGGTTCTTTCTGCTTTTTGCCTAGTGAACTGAATGATAAAATAGAGAGTAACTGGAGTCATTCTGCAGAGGACACAAAGCTGGGGAAGGACCATGCTGGAGAACAGGATCACATTTCAGAATGATTTTGCAAAACTGAAAAAATGATCTGCAAACCAGTAGGTAAAATTCAGTGGAGATGAGAAGACGTGACACTTATTCATGAATAAATCATAGCAGTCCTTCAGAAAAGATTTTGCATTTTTTTTTTATTTGATAGTGCTGTACTGTATCAAAAGGTAACTCTTCCACTGGGATGTACAAATAGAAGTGTAGCCAGTAAAATGAACAAAGTCAACTTCATTCTTAATTCAGCACTATTGAGTCTTTGCTGGAACACTGTGTTCCACTTGGGGAGTCACATTTCAAGGAAGACTTGGGCCCCTTTGAGTCCGAACAGAGGCATCACAGGTGATCAGAACAGTAGGAAACATCCCTTGGAGGAAGAGTAAACCATTTTCATTTGTTTAGCCTGCACAAGAGAAGACATAGGAGAGTGTGATTTTCTAATGCATAAAAGGCTGCTGCAGCAAAAATAAAGGAGTAATCTCTTGTGACAGTGGTGACCATGATAAGTAAAAAGAGTCCAAACTAAACCAAGAAAGACTCAAAGGAGATATTAGAGAAACCTTTCTAAATGACAGCTTGATGAAGTAATAAAGCAGATTGCATGAGAAGGCTTTGAATTTTTGTCATTGCTAGGCTTTGAAGAACTGGTTAAAGACATGTAGCTATAGCTTTCCCCAATTTTGAGAGTAAGGTGGAAATGCATTTTTTTTTTAAAATTGTTTTCTTAACCTGGTGTTTTCTGTTAGTTTCTGACTGAATAACTGCCTGGAATAGAAGTGCTCAATCTGAGGGCAAGAAAACATAAGCAGTTCCATTTACATGGCCCCCTGCTTAAATTCTCCATCTTTGAGAAGGAAGTGAGGAAACCTTTCCTTCATTGTGGTGGGGGTGGGTGGGTGGGTGGGGTGTAAACAAAAGAATAAAAAGAAAAAAAGTTGCTCCAGACTGTAGAACCTTTCTTTCTTGCAGGAAGATTGTTACTCATATTGGCCAGTCAAACTGATAGCTTTTCTCCTGATTCAAACATAATATATTTGATTCAAAAGGCATTTTATTTTTAAATATCCTTTTAATGCTGTAGTAGGAATTTGAATTCTAGCAGTTGATATCTTCAGATTACTTTTAGACAATATATTTGTGTTTGCATAATTATAGCTTTCAGGCCAAAGTCTCCCTCACCTTTCTCTGATTTGAATTTGAGAGGGTTCGCTTCAACGTAACTGTCAAGATTACTTTAGCCTTCTAACACGAACTTAAATTTCTCCATTTCTTCAAGGATGGTCATCTACGTGTTTTTGTTCTGTAATCTGTATATACAGAAGCAGCCCTGGTATAGCTTAATTAAAAATTCATTGTCATTTTATGTTTGACAAAAAGCTAAACAATGCATTAGACTAAGTTGTCCATTACACTTTTACGCAAGACAGTGTAATTACATGAAAAATAGCCTTAACAGTAAGAATAAAATGTATCATAGGATAGTGCTAATGCATTTATATGCAATGAGAGTAGGTTTAATTATAGTGCATTTAAGATTGGTATGCCAAGGGCAGTAAACTTTACAACAACATACAAAAGTTTAATAAGCGTGAAACATCACAAGAACAATGTAGACTAAACCTTTCTTGCATCCGAAAAGCTGAAATGCAAGAAGTTTTTATTTATTGCCTCAGGTAAAAAAGTCTGTAGAAACAGATAAGTGATGACAAAGCTTTGATGTTAATAAACACAAATGGAAGTAAAAAATCAAAGTGTATAAACGGCTAGGTTATAAAAAGAAAGATGACAGAGTTATACCCTGTAATTAGGTGTAATTTGTGCTTTTGGCACAGCTATTTGTCCTGCATGAATGAGAGGTTGTCTTATGTTTTCTTGTCCCTGTATAATAGAATTGCAGTATGGGCACATCCCACTTGAAACCTCCCTATGTTTTTTTTTCCCAAGAAATATTTGAAAGCAACATGCTTATTGATCCCCTCTTATGTGAGTACTACAGTTGGTTTGTTTTTCCTGGTGTTTGAAAATAATCATAAGCTTATTAGTTTGCTTCTAGCTCTATTATAAACACTAATTTTAGAAAAATGCAAGCAAATCACAAAACTAGTTTCTACCTTGAGTATAAATCACAGACTTAACATGTCATACAAGTAAATTACATCAAAACTAGAAAATTAATAATCCAATTAAATTATTTAATGAGTTGTTCTGTTTAGCAGCTGCATAATTGGTTGTCTCATCTATATTTTAAACTGTTGTAGAACAAATTGCTGTTAATTAAATAATTTGATTCCTGGTTTTGTTTTATGGTATGTCTGCATGAGACATCACATTCTCAGTACTGAAACCTATTTTACAACCATCTTTCTGCCATGCACTGTGAAAACTTAAATCTTTTCCTCTACTTTCTATGTTGCGAAGAACTGACAATAAACTGATTCAGGGAAAACTGCAGATTTTACTAATGGCTATGTATCTGTACAGCTATCGGGTTTTTTTTTAACTTTCCTGTTTAGGAATAATTACTGTATTTTCAGACATGCTACATTCTCTGTGTCTTTATGAAATGGTCACAAGGTTTGCTACTAGTGTGGTTTTAGTCTCTGATGTGAAGTTCACAGCTCTCGTTTGGTGGGATATGAAGTAGCCTCACAGAGCACCTTGCAGTTAGCTGTGTTACATGTTTAAGGTTGTAAAACCATGATAATGCAGTGCAAGAATTGACAGCTCCAGCAGTGCAAAGCCACTTGCCAAAGCTTACATTTCTCTTACACATGAAAACATGTGAAACAAACTGAAGAATGAGTATGATTCCTTTTTATCGTGGCCTAAATACATTTTTTGTTTCGTTTTCAGTCTCTCCTTTTTTATTTGAAAGTCAAGTCTGACATGTTCAGAAGTTCTCAAATGATTTCTGTGAATGCTGCAGCATGGGTGCATGTCTGTGTTTGCTGGTGGCATGAGGTGGCCCTCCACCTCCTGTGGGTATCATCCTTTCTGCTGGTCCATCCTTGAAAGGGTGTTTGCTTGTCCTGCTGTGCATAAATCTACCTCTTTCTTTCCAGTTCATGAAGCCCTTTTCATGAATTCTACCTTGAAGGACAAACTCCCTGGTGGGGGAAAGGGCTCTGACGATTCAGACATTTCTCTTCTGTTTGGGCCAGGGGGGCTGCAGTTTCCCTTCTGGGGGTCTGTGTTCATTGAAGGGCAAGGGATTCCTTCCTCCCACCCCAGTGTCAGTCCTGACACTGTTATATGCCTCTCTTGCTCCTGGTGTCATACCCCATTCTAGAACTGCTATGGCAATATTGGGGGAAAAAGATTTGTCAAGTCTGTAGCTTCTTGTGCTGTTAAAGGAATAATCTTTTTGTTATAAAACCAGTTACGTAAGCATTTCATTTCAGAGGTCACACTGTGGTAAGCTAAAAAGGCTGGCTAAAATTTCTGGAAACTTACATGGGATATTGTTTAAATAAAATTTTTTAAAAGGCAAATTCTCAAACTATTATTTCAACTTCTGCCCATGCTGTCAGTACTTGAAAATATCTTCAGAAGATTTAAGTGAAAAATCGAAGTATATGAATAGCATGCTACTGAAGTAACTTCAGCTCTTCTGTCGAGATTGGGTGGGATTCAGCAGAATTCCAAACCCTGTGGGATGTGACAAGAGCAGAACTTTGCATAGAAATTCAGTAACAATCCACTGATTTAGTAGTTATAAAAGTAGATGTCTGTAGAGAGGTTTTAAACTAATTTTCCACATCACTATGGGATTTTCTGCAGCCTTAAAATTGTAAGAAAATTTTAGAAAACTCTATATGCTGTATATATAAAAGTGCCAAAGATGCATGCTTTTCACCTAGCCTCTAAAACGACACTGTCTTTTAAATATGTTCTGAACATCATTTGGTTTCTCTTTTCTGGTAAATCTGATACTGTTAGTGACACATGGATGAATATTTCTTATATAATCTCAGAAGTTAGAAAATGCTGATCTCCAGGGAATTTCTGTAAGTGTGGGTCATGCTAATTGGTTACTTGAAGGCTTTTTGATTTTCTCTTTTTTTCTCCCACTGAGATCCACTTTTTAGTTTTATCTGTAGCTTTTAATGTATATTTTCTAACTTCAGTAGAAAGATGTGACCTGTACTTCTCTTATAAGTCAAGTGGTAGAGCTGTGCTCCAACTGGCTCAGCTGCTTGTCTTTTATCCTGCTAACATTGTGAGTTAAGCTTTCCAAGACAGACTTGCTTAAATCTGTTTTTTGGGCCCAAATATCTGCTGACTACAATTGTAGCTATTGCATTGCTGGCATTTCCTGAAAATTATCACAATTTTGGAACTACTGGCACTGTTTGCTCCCAACCAGGTGACAGTTCATGTTTAATTAACGAAATCAATATTAAATTTTCTTAATCCCACAGCCTGTAGTTATAAAAGTGTACCCTAGCTTAGGGTCAGTCTTCCCTTCTGTGTTTCTGATCGTCACAGGGATGAAGAGCAGAATGAAGTCCCCACAGCCCAAGAGGAAACAGTTAGTGACCTGCTGCTCCACTTAGACACGCATAAGTCTATGGGGCCAGCTGGGATCTGCCCAAGGGTACTGAGGGAGCTGGCGGAGGAGCTCACCAAGCTGCTCTCAATCATTTATCAACAGTCCTACCAAACTGCAGAGGTCCCAGCAGACTGGAGGTTGGCCAGTGTGATTCCCATCTACAATTAGAGCAGGAAGGAGGATCTGGGGAACTACAGGGCTGTCAGCCTGACCTTGGTGCTGGGGAAGGTTATGGAGCAGATCATCCTGAGTGCTGTCACGTGGCATGTACAGGACAACCAGGGGATCGGGCCCAACCAGCATGGGGTTATGAAAGGCAGGTCCTGCTTGACAGACTTGATCTCCTTCTGCGACAAGATGACCCGCCTAGTGAATGAGGGAAGGGCTGTGGGTGTTGTCTGCCTGGACCTTAGTAAAGGCTTTGACACTGTCTCCCACAGCATTCTCCTGAGGAAACTGGCTGCTCATGGCTTGGACGGGTGCACTCTGCACTGGGTAAAAAACTGGCTGGATGGCTGAGCCTGAAGAGTTGTGCGGAACAGAGTTACATCCAGCTGGTGGCCGGTCACAAGTGGTGTTCCCCAGGGCTCAGGACTGGGGCCAGTCCTGTTTAGTATCTTTTACTGATGATCTGGACGAGGGGATCGAGTGCACCCTCAGTGAGTGCAGATGACACCAGGCTGGGTGGGAGTGTTGGTCTGCCGGAGGGCAGGAGGCTCTGCAGAGGGACCTGGGCAGGCCGGGCCGATGGGCCGAGGCCAGCGGTGTGAGGTTCAACCAGGCTCAGTGCCGGGCCCTGCCCGTGGGTCACACCAGCCCCAGGCAGCGCTACAGGCTGGGGCAGGGGGCTGGGAACTGCCCGGTGGGAAAGGGCCTGGGGGTGCTGGCTGACAGCCGGCTGGGCATGAGCCCCCCGTGTGCCCAGGTGGCCAAGGGGCCAGCAGCGTCCTGGCTGGTGTCAGAAACAGTGTGGCCAGCAGGGCCAGGGCAGTGACCGCCCCTGTACTGGGCACTGGTGAGGCCGCACCTCGAACCCTGGGGTCAGTGTCGGGCCCCTCGCTGCAGGAGGGACGTCGAGGGGCTGGAGCGTGTCCAGGGAAGGGCAGCGGGGCTGGGGAAGGGGCTGGGGCACAAGTCTGATGAGGAGCAGCTGGGGGAGCTGGGGGTGTTCAGCCTGGAGAGGAGGAGGCTGAGGGGAGACCTTATCGCTCTCCACAGCTGCCTGAAGGGAGGGGGTAGGCAGGTGGGGTCGGCCTCTTCTCTCAGGTAACAAGTGACAGGACAAGAGGAAACAGCCTCAAGTTATGGCAGGGGAAGTTTAGATTGGGTATTAGGAAATTTTTTTTCACAGAAAGGGTGGTGAAGCATTGGAACAGGCTTCCCAGGGGAGGTGGTGGAATTACCATCCCTGGAGGTGTTTAAAAACATGTAGATGAGGTGCTTAGGGACAGGGTTTAGTGATGGACTTGGCATTCCTGGGTTAACAGTTGGGCTTGATGATCTCAAAGGCCTTTTCCAGCCTAAAGGGTTCTGTGATTATTTGCTTTCCTCTTTTTCTCCCTGTTTCCCACCAGTAAATTAGAAACTTCTTTCATGACTGAACAACTGAGATTTGTCAGAACTGAGGTTCTTTTTCTTTCTGGATTATCCCGAGCCAGGTCACCTGAACCATCTCCCACACCAGCCAACAGGGGCTGGGACATGGGGCAGGCAGTACATGGACCTCCACTGAGCCTGAGCAAAGCTGTGACCATTTCAGTCATGCCAGATGCCACCTTAGTATTGAGACAGTCTGGTTTGCAGGACAGAAGTGCACAGAGCTTGGCTTCCTAACCAGACACCATTACTCTGCAACTCTTCAGGTCAAACCCAGCAAGTCTGCATGACTCTGGAGGAATGACTAATAATTTATCTGGGCCTTCCAAATAGTCTTACTGTAGAAAATCGTGTTTGCCTGTCAATTGCCCAAACTCATTACGTTGTGGGGAAAAAAGTCTGAAAATTGTTTTCTCCAAGTTCTCTATTTGTTTGAGGTGAGTGAGTTTTTAAGATATTTTTTCTAATGCTAATATATAAACCAGAATTTTAAAAAATGTTTTTGAGTGGAGCCATTTCATATTAAAGCATAATTGATTTTGAATTAAGAGTTGTATTTTAAAAATGAGGGTGTGGAGTGGGAATTTAGAAGCATACTTTAGTATGTCTTTTGCTGTTTGGAAAAAATGCTAGTATACATCTGAAGTGTTGGTATTTGACAGCTGTGAAATTTTTGTGTGATTTCTTCCTGAATCGGTATATACAAAGTAATGTACTTTATTAAAGCAGGTTCTTTCCATTGTTTTGCTCTGTTGAAGTGCTGATGCTTGTTGAGAACTGTGAAGATACCTTAAGGTGAAGTGAGAATTGGACTCCCTGTGTGCAGAATTGTAGCTGTGCTTACAGACTAATGTTAATGGTTTGGATTTCTCTAAATGTAACATTCATGTAAATATGTGGTTACAAAGATATTTTTCATAATGATTGGAAGAAGTGTATGAACATTAAAACTAGAATAATGGACAAATTACCCTTTTTCAAATATTTAACTGTAATGACATTGGATTTATAGATAGGAGAATATTTCTTTCTACTTTTTCTCTCTCTGGAGTCTGCATCAGTTCTGGAGTTCTTTGTTTTTGGTGGTCTTGTTTTTTTGAGTCATTAATTTGATGGATGTCAAAGCCTTGCCTTTGTTTAAAAGTGTGATGACATCTTTGTTTGAGAATGTGTGGGGATGTTATCATCTGGAAATGACGGAAGGCAGATTTGTGTTCTTTAAGCACTTTTGTTCCCAATTATAATGTCTTTTTTTCTAAATGGTACTTTCAGAGTGCAGTTACATCAGTGGTTGCAGTCATCATAGCAAATCAGTTCCCTCCAAAACATGATTGCTGTAAATCAGACCTGTTTAGCTTATCGTATCAAATAGATGGAGACTTCAGTCCCTGGCCCAGTTATTTACTGGCCCAGTAGAAGTTTACTCTTTGCCAAGGAAGCCTTAATTGTTTTAAGTCCAGGAATGGAAGGTGTGTACTTGAGACCAGCAGAATTGCAGAAGTGTGGTTGATTTACTAACTGTGACTCAGTAGTAACTAATATTTGTCACTTCAGATAGCTGTGGATTTGATGAGCAAAATTTAATGTCACTAATTAAATTGAGATTTTGTTAGCATGATTTCATGTGTTTTTTCTTTTCACTTTATCTTCTTTTCCATAATGTTAGGTGTGCATTTGCATTACAGATTAAAGTAGTAGAGAAAGTGCAATAAAAGTTTATTTCGGTAAGGATGCATTTGATCCTCTTAAAGTTTTAGTTATGGAGTTTTACAGTTGAGATTAGTTTTTGTTAAGTGTACTGATCTTAAAAAAATCAAAATACTTGTTCTGGAGCAGATAACCCAAAATTCTCAACTATATTTGCTAGGTAGTTTCAAAAATACTTATGTGAAGGATTCTTCAAAAATGTGTTGCAGTTTAAAAATGTTTTTAAATTAAATTTGAGATTGAAATGAAATTATGCAAAACAAAGATGTAATTTATTTCAGAAGGTTCATATACTGAAGTGTTTGAGTACTATGTAGACAATTCAGCAAAATCAATAAATGTAACTATGTACATACACACACGTGTATGTGTGTATCTGTTGATGCTTCCACTTTGAAACCTGCTGAGAAAAAAGGCAAGAAACTTCCCATGGCATTTTTGCATTGTCCCAGTAATATGCCTGCCACGGAGGAAGCACCTACCTAATTGAGGATAGATCAGTATGTATCTCTGCATTTCCTGCTGAGAACGTTAACAAAAGGGCTAGCTTTTCTTGTGTTTAAGCAAAAATCCTGCCCTGTTTCAGGAACTTAAATGTTTGTGTGAAAATTGTACCGTGTTATTTTCAGTAGGCTGTAAGTTGGCTTTCTCATGCTTCAATGTCAGTGTTTTCTGCTTCCAGAGTATGACCCTGAATACAGTAAAAACTTACTGATAATAGTTGTTTCAGAGAACCTTGTACTTGTTTTGCTTATGAGAATTTTTTTTTCATTGTTCCAGAAAGAAAGCACCTATTCATCTCTGTCATTTCACCTATTACTGTAGTTCTGTAGTTAATATTTTCCTGTGTCTTTGCTTAGAATGCTGGTGAGTTCTCATGAGATTTTTGCATCTGAGGTTGTGGTATTTACGTCTTTTTAAAATCAGCTTTCAGAATTAACTTTCACTGAGTTACTTGTATCTGCCAGTATTAAGTAGGCTGTAAGTATTCTATTCTTCTTTAAAACAGTAACAGTTTTCGTCCCTTTAAATGGAAGTGAGAGCAGCATTATATAATTGCTGTTGTACAAATTTCTGGAGTGCACCACAAATAAAATTCTATTTTTTCTGTGGCCATTGAAAGTGTAGAGGAAAACATAATGACCTTGATGATTTCTAACAAACAAATGAGGGTTACTTATGGCAAGCCAGCATTGTTGAATTAGAAGCTATATTCCAAGCCTGCTTGTAAGTCTTCACAAATCCTATCACAATGGAAGCCATGGAGTAACAAAAATATTGTGAAACAAATGCCTCCTGGGTGGCTAATTATTGGCATTCTTTCCTTTTTACTCAAAGGGAAGCTCTGTATCTTCCCTGTAAAATGCTGTCTGACTCAAGAGCGCTTTGGGGTGGGGAGCTGAAATCTCTTCAGTGGTTTATTCGCTAGGGATTTCTTATTTATGCTTTTATTTTATATTAAAAAAAAGTTCTTAAAAGGAACTGCATTAAAACCTTACTGTCACAAAAGACTGTTAATACCTTGGCTTTCTCTATTAAAATATCATGTAAACAATTACTGCATTATTTCTGCCGATTCATGGATATTGTTCCAGTTTGAAATAAATGTTGAATTCAGAAGAACAGTTAATACACAATCTTAATTTAACGTATTTTGTTTAGATGAACTAATGGAGTGAGAAGGCTTTTCAATTTATTACGCTTTCTTTTTAAGTGAATGCCAAAACCTTTCTGTTGATTTGAAGTAAGAACTTATGATCATATTGCTGTTTATCTTGCGCTGTAGAGGTTGCAATTGTTTCCTTTCTCTGAGAATTTCTGTTATCGGCTTGATTTTTCAAAAGCTTTAGATACCATAATGTTAATTAGAAAATGACAATGGTTTAATTGCATTCTCATCTTCACAGAAAAGTGGCAGTTGTCAAGGAAGAAAAGAATAAAAGGCCAATATATGCCTTTCTATGTCTGCCTGGAGGTGGTTCATGTTATAGAAGCTTTTTGATGAGTGTGAAAAATTACAGCCCTAAAGTTGAGACAAGTTTAGAAACATGGTTAGAGAATAAACTCTCTCTAGGAAGCCTAAATTTGAGGGTAGAAAAATAAGTTTTCCTGAATTATCCTTTTATATTGTCCATGCAAGTGACTGAACCCTTTCTCACTTAGTTATTTTTAATTTAATAGACCATTGTTTATGTTCCATTAACCTCAGTCCTTGACAATCTGTGGAAAGATTGCTGTAAATGTGAACAGTAACCATGTCTGGTGATACCTTGATGGCCTGGCTTTTTATTTTTGGCTTCCTTCAGTTGTGCTGTGCTTCCTAGGAGATTAGAAATTCATTATTGTGCATCTGTTCTTCCTTCTTTGTGAAAGCTGTCAGTCTGATATTTTGATTAGGGTTATGATTTGGGGGAAGAGAGGATTTATTGTTAGGGAAGAGTGAATCTGTTATCTTCCGACCACGCTGCAAACAGTTTTTGTTACAGTATTTTCCTGTTGTCATTTTCCACCCCACCCCCCATAGACTAAAGCAAAATACCCAGGGATCCATCTTCTCTCACATTAGAGAAATAAAGTTTGTCTGTGCTTCACATAGCTTTGGTATGTGTTCTTAACTTGCTGGGAGCTTTTAATTGTGTTACTTTTCTTGGTGCTAATTGTAAAGGATGGAAGAGTTTTCTACTGCATAACAACTGGTTTTCTTGTTCCATGAATGTGCAATACCTGTCCTAAATCTGTTTTAAACAAAAAAAGAAAACCCTTACGTGCTTTAAAAGAAAAGCTTTAGTGACACAAGTTCAATCACATCACTGGCTTGTTCAGAACTGCACCAAGGGAAAAGAATTAAGTTGTAACTTCATAGAATGAAATAGCTCGCCTCATCAGCAAAAAGCTGTGGTACAGCAGTAAAAACCTATGGCATACAGCTATGCAAAGTCTTACATTTTCTTGCTTCCATTTTTTGGCATTAATGAAGAAACAGGTTTATAATTCAAAGTAATTGAATACTTTAATCATGGAATATATAAGAACACCACTGCCACCACCCCCCAGTTCCAACAGTGGCTTACAGTATTTATTTAAAATTTAAATTTTAATTTACTGTGGGTTCATTTTTTAAGGCTATTAGGACTATTTTTCTCTCTTCCCTTAATAATGTGTGTGTATCTATGTGTGCGTATATATATATTAAAATAAAAGCATTGCTGCTTATCCAAATATGTATGTTGTAGCTGAGGCTGGTGCTTATTAGTCTGAGTACTACTTCAAAATCAGTCAGGCTTGTAAGTTTTTTATACACTAATAAAAGTGAAGTAGATTATCTGATCTGTAATCAAGATAAATCCACTGACTTCATCTGAATTTTCTGATTTATACTAGCTTCACCTGGTTTACTGAAGAGGGAAACATAACAGAGATTAGATAACAAAAAGTGGGAGAAGGCAGGTGGGACAAAATGAAAATATCCTGCAGTTACTTTGAAGATCAAATATAAAAAAGCAGAAAGTCAAGTCAGGAATTCATGCTCCCTGACCTAACCTTGGAATGCAGAATATGGGGAAAATGCAAAAATGACCTAGGAATTTCTCTGGGCTGTGTCATTTAGAGAGACCAATCTGTGTGTATACACATTGCATCATTTTTATACTTAATTTTCAAACATGGAAAAACAACTCAACTAAGAAAGCAGACTAAAAGACTTTTTTGAAAGAGAGACCTTCAAATTATGCTTAATCCCTGTTTGTTTAAATTCTGGTTAAACTAACTGTACATAAGTATGTCCATAAAGCTGAGCACAGATTTAAGTGTTTCGTCAAATGGAAAGAGACTTAAACAAGTTCTGCATGTGTTCAAATGTTCTGATCTGCCATAATCTACTAGGTGCTCTTACCTGTATTCCTGAGTGTAATAAAAACAGTCTGTTAGGTTAGAGATGTAGGGTCAAAGACATTTGGCTTTTTAATGCCTTATGCAGCAGTAGGCTGCCTTTGTAGTATTAAAAAGCAGAAATGGAAATCTGGCAAAGTGTGTGGTATTCCTATAAACTGCTGCCCTCAACACTTCTCAATTGAATTATCATCATGAAACATCAGTATTTACAGAGTTAAGTACAAAATAAGTTATTGAGTGAAAATAGAAGAATTTAGTATTCATTTTCAGGCTCTTTGACAGTTAAATCCTTCTTTAAAAGAAAATTTAGGGAGCTGTGATTGCACACAAGCATTGGAATTGTTGGTTAAGGTTGACACAGGCAAACAGTCCCACTGAATTGCTTGGAGAAATGAGGGGTTGGCATGGAGTTGGGAGCACATTCACAGGAAACTTGAAAAACTATAATAATTTGAAGTTCAGGTGACTCATACTATTTCTTCAAATAATAAACTGATACCCTGTATTGAATGATCCCCCTTTCTATCTGTATGTGCATATACATACATATGTAAAATGCAGTACATGTGAAGTTGTGTGTGTATATATACATGCACAGATATGAAAATCCCAAACTGGATATATGGGAGTTTTTTCCCAATACTTAAAATTCACTCTTGTGAGTCCATTTCATATCCTACACACACACCCACTCCCACCCCCAAGTATTTTCATGTTTCACTATTACCAAATGAAATGCCTAATCCAAGAAAGGGCAAGTATTGAAACTAACAATGATTGTATTGTGAAAGTAACATAACTGTCGAAAGTGCTAATAATTTGTGGAGTATATCAGTTATTTACTTTTGACCTTTGGAAATAAGAAAAGGTGGTTATTCTGAGGAAGCACATCTATTTTTAATGGTAGCATTTTCCAGACTCAATAGGAGCAAAAGCTTAGTAAGGAGTAAGGCATTTAGAATATTTTAATGGAAGTAACTGATTCAAGTGGATACATATTGCAAAATGTGGTAATTTCACTGCCTCCCAGTCCTGCTTGTAGCTGCTGTTGATCATTAAAATTTATAACAAATTTCACAGCTGCTGTTGATGAGTTAACTAAGGTAATAACCTGTGTTAAGCTGTAATTGGACTCTCCCTGTCATCTTCACTTGCAACATTTTGAATTCTGTTAAACATTATTAAACTTGTGACACCCTGTGGCAGTGGTGAGCCATTGCATATTATGTATTGCTGCAGAAGATGGATTTTGGACACCCTTTTGGGGCAGAGCCTGCACTTCATAAATAGAATGACTGCAGAATACTTCTGGTTTCCCAAAACAGACGCTCCCCTCAGAGGCAAGACTAGAAGGCTTGCAGCATTTTACAAATACATTTATTTGCTGGACCAAGCAAACACATTGTTTTGCCAATCTTTCTTTGAAACTGCTTCTTTGTCATTGATGTTCCTGAAATGCCCTTCTGTCTGTGTACACAGCAGCAGTCCAAGAAATAGCAAGGGCAAGCAAATATTTCTGAAAGGCACTGTCTTCACCAAACTTTCTGCCTTTGTTTTGTCATAAACTCTTGAAGTTATTTTTTAAAGCAGCTGATAGCAATAGTTGTATTGTTGACTAATCAGGTAAGGCAGCTGAGATGGGTTTGTATGGACATTTAAATCATTTTACTTACAGTGCTCTTTGGGGATTCATGAAAGATATTGTTACAACCACTTACGTCATGTGTTGGCAAACACTAGAGGATGGGTCTGTGTGGGCAACTCTTATCACATCTTGAAATATTCACCACAATGTTTGCACCTCTCCACTATAAAAAACTGTTTCTTCACAAAACCATGTTTTGCTGAAATAAATTAGTTTGTGAAAGCATTGTATCCTCAGCTGCTGATAACTATTTACTGGTAATTTAATGATTTTGCTTTATATCACACCCAACAGAAATGGGAATGGGATGCGCTTTTAATGCCTCTGTTGTTAAATGTTATTTATGTGTCTACATGCACACAGATACATGTATACACACATACACACATGCTTTCAGGAGCTGGGGCAGCAATTGTGCCCCAGCACTTGTATGAGGCAACTTTAAAAGTTAATGTGTTTCCGAAGTCACAGGAGCTTATGGTTTCCAGGTAGCTCCAGTGGCTTTGCTGATGAGTAAGTTTACTGAACCTTTTCCTTTGTTTCAAGTTGTTCACAAGTGTCAAAACATAACTGCTCACTCTGAAATTCTCTGTGCCAGAAGTCAGCCTTAGGCTGAATTTTTCAGAAACCGTTCAGTGAAGATGAAATGGAAGGTACAGGCACTTTCAGGGAAGTGTCTTAGGTACAGGAGACGGGAATGGAGCAGACTCAGATCAGGAGATGGAAGGATAAAACCAGCTGCTGAGGTGGTAGGTGCAGGGCTGGTAAAGGGTTTAGCAAAGGGGAAACTGAGCAGCTTAGGGATTGGGCAGTGGGGATGGCACGGTAACTGGGGCAGGACGGTCTGGGTTCTGGGCAGAAGTCTGGTCCTGGTACATTCCTTTGCTGTCAGTAAAATACAAGCTGTGGTTTTATTCCTCTCAGTCAATCAAGATAAGATCCTGTTGAATCTACCAGTTACTTTCCCAGCTCAAATGGTGTAGGAAGATGCTGTGGTGAGAAGTGTAGTTACAGAGCAAAGGTGGTGCTATGTAACAGAGCTTGGGGGTGGGCATTGTCTATTTCAGAGTGCTGAAACAATTGAAAGAACTTCTAGTCATATTGCTACATTATATAAATGAGAAGGAAGGCTAAGTTATGACTGAACTAGCAGTTACAATTACACCAGTTTTTGAGTCTGTGATTTTGTGGCTTTAATGTGCCAGATAGTGGATTTATTGAAAATAGTTCCACTGCAAGGATAAAAATTATGGTATAAAATGTAGTGAGTAGAAACATGAAGCAGTCCAGATACTAGAAACTGAGGGCAAAGCTTGAATTAATTGAGCTGGTTTTTTTTAAAAAGAAAACACACTGAAAAGTTGAGGAGAAGATGACAGTAAACATCAGCACAATTCACGATCTTTCTTAGCTGTCATTTTCCTGGAGGGAAGTTGGGCAGGTCTGGATGTTAAAGGATAAGGCCCTCTCTAAAATGGATCTGTATGAAGTAACAAAGGTAGTTGCATTACATGAAAGATGGTTCTAGAGGATGACTCCTTGGTTGAAAATTTGAACAATGAGTTTGATAATAGCAGTGGAAAGAATGAAGTAGGGAGTAAAATTCATATGAAAAGGAGCTGGGTCTGAGTTGTTTCACCTGTAAGAAGATGAGTAGGCATCCAAGAGTGGCTATCAGAGACTGGGACTGAGCTGTAGATTGAGTTAGTCAAGTTTAGTGGCAGAAAGGTAATTTATGCATCATCAGTATACCGTGATACTTGAAGACACAACTGTCAAAGAATAGCTCAAGCATTTAACTTAAAAATAGTAGAGGGACATGGTAATTTTAATAGTGACAGGAGAACTGTCCACCTTGCCTGTATTGGACAGACTTCACCGAGTGAGCTGCAGGCGGTAGCCTGCTCACTAACATTGCAGATAGTACTGAGCAAGGCATCTTGAACCTTGAGACTTCCCAAGCTCCCCAACTTGACCTTTGCTTACAGAACCGCTGTTATATATGTACCTTTTTATTGCTTTGTACCTTGTCCACCTATCCTGCTTTGTCAAAAATGTTAACATGTCATTGATGTGAAAATAATTGTGTGGTAAGAACAGTGTTTAGGATCAAAGGCCACTTCACATCAAGGTATAATTAAGAATACCTTTTAGTCTGTTGTGTATCTTCATTGCCTTTTGGGATATGATTTATATTTCCAAAGAGTGAGCAGTCTATTAAAACCCACATTTCTCTTTCAAGAATACTTTGTTATGATAATTACATTTTGTTTCTAGTTTTGGTGGCTTAATGCTTTTTACTGAAGTATCACACTACAAACCAGTTTTTTTCCATGTGTTAGTACACTGTTTTAAACAAAAGATAATTTCAGCCTATGATTAGATCCTTGCATAACAGAATCTAAATATTCAAACCAAATGAGAAGACAGGCTGAGGTTGTTAAATGCTATACTTACAAAACCTTTGTTCTTGTATTAGCTGTGTTTGGTCCCTACTCTTCCATTTGGTTGTTGCAGTTACCGACATGCAACCAACTCTTTTAGGTTATTGATTCTCCTTGTTCCTAAGGCAAGAGTTGTAGGTTAGGCCTGCTGCATTAAAAGAGAACTTTTGGGAGCCTCATTTGCTGCTTTTTCATCCTGATTGTAGATTGATTAATTGTCTTTAGGATTACTTTCGTCTCATGAGCAGAGGATGTGTTCTGTGCCAGGGATGTACAGGTTCTTTATTGTGGTGATGTTTTTATCTTACATGATTAACACAATTGACAATCAGTGTTTCTCTTGACAGGTACAGAAAGATGAGAGCATTTTACCATTTTTTTTCCTAAATATAATTTTGACTATAATAGTAGGTACTTACAAGTACATTAGCTGATTGGTGTGGCTGTGTTTTGTCCAGTTTTTCATGTGACTTCTTGATCACACAAGGCATTCCTCAGATCTGATGAAAACAAATCATGATGACTGAATAGTAGTTGCTCTGAATGAAGTGTTAAAATATCAGACAAATTAAGATAGAAGGATGGTTGGTGCCTGCAGGGCAGAGGGACATGATAACAGGAAGAGTGTCATTGCCAGCTTTGAATGGAGAAGCAAGCAGTGAGTTACACCTATGGTTAACAGAACTGTAGGTGTGTGGAGGACTGTAAGAGTCGTAAGACCAGTGTTGATATCAACATTGTTCTATTTAACGTATAAATATAACGTATATTTAACGCTCACTTTCTGGAAATATTTTGTAAGTCTTATTTGAAGGTCAAGATTAAAAGGTCAGAGATGAAGGGATTCTGGTTTGGACTTTTTTTGTATTGAGAAATGGTCCGCTGGCAACTGGCTGTTTATGTTTTCATTTCTGTGAGTTTGTTCTGCTATGCATTGGTTAGTGGTTTTATTTTGTGGTCTCCATGAAATAATTTTTTTTGCATCTGGTATATAGAAAATGTGAACTATGATTCTGTATTGGGAGGTGTTTGTAGTGATTATTGTGGAGACAGTGACAAGGATGGTTAATTCTTGCAAGATCTTGTTCTGTTCCAAAAACCACTGGACATTTGCTACTGATAATGAGTTAGATAAGGCTGAAGAAGTCATAAAAATGGGGTTTGGAAAAGATACCTTCCATTATACACCCTTTTCCAAGTAGGTGTTGGTTGTTCTCTGGTGCTCTTTGCTCTGTATGGTTTCCAGCATGGGACAGTTTGACAGGCAGGAACACATTTGCAGGAAGGACATGAGGCAGAAATCTTCCTGCACTGAAGGAGGTTACTATGCAATATCTGTGTCTTGTTCAAAGACAAAATCTTTTCCTGATGGGAATATTTGTGTTTGGTTTATCCATAGGCTGGTTAGGGTGTAATGAGTGGCTCTACTTGGAGCAGAAGCGATAAAGTTCCTGGTTTTCTGTAGGCAGGTGTGTTGGGCTGTGAGCTCTTTTCTTGTGGTAGCAAGGTGTACTTTGCATGTCTGTCGTGGTGCCTAGGAAGCTGACCTTAAAGCAGGACAGAGTGATTTGGTGAAGGGAGGAGGCTGATGTCTTTGCAGTAGAAATCAATGAGGAAGTTTGTGGGTTTGATTCAAATGATGGAGAAAATAATTTTGTGTGTTCTGGTTACGGGGTAATTTTGCTCGTGTAGTTACCTAGAAAGTCATTCTGGAGGAGGTCTGTCAAGAAATGTCAATTGCATGTTTGTTCTGGGATCTATGGCTTGAAGAGAAAGACAGTTGTTATTCTTGGTTGGACTGATATCTGTGCCTGATTTGATGGGACTAATGATTTCTGTCTACTGATTTTCTGTGCCCACCCATGAGTTGCACTCTTGTCCTAGTGCAGTGGAAACCATAAAGTAACTCTGATTTTCTGAGCCCTGCTGGAGAAAAACGTGTGTAGTAGTTAATTTTATTAACATCTGAAATAACAAAGAAAAAGTTATGAATAAGCTGCAGTGTGTTTCCCATCAGTGGCATACTCTGTTCTTTGAATTACGCTTTAGTGTAATTTCTTTCTTGCTAACTGTGAAGATCTACCTTTTGTATCCTGTCTGTTCAGAGAAGGTTAGGTTAAGTTGCAAGGCTCCTCTTACTTCTAGGATTGATTTCCAGTTAATCAGTATTGAACACGATTACAGACACTGATTCTGCTATTGTGTAGTTTTAGGCATGAAGTAACCTCTAATAAAGATTTAAATACTGATAACTATGAAGCTCAGAACAGGTGAACATTGTTAACTGATATTTTACTTTTTCAGCCATCAGATTGGATTCATGCTTATGGCTTCAGATTAAATAGTGATTTTATATATTTTTTAATTACTTTGTAAATAGCTGTTAGAGTTAAGCTTTTCTGAAGTCTTTTGTCAGTGTCTAAAGATTAATAATCACAGAAATTTTTAAAATAGCTAGCTGGCTTATTTCTAGCATGCTTTGTTTTACAGATGGCTTTTGAAAGCACTCTGTATTTAAAACCCTAGCATGGATTTAGAATGGCTTTGAAATAGTTTTCAAGGTGACAGAATAGAAAGTGTGTGACATGACTACTTAATCTCTCGCTGGGGCCAAGGGTTCTTTTTACATAATCCCATCATTCTTACAATATGTTAATGCAATGGATGGGGTAACTAACCAAGAGTTGCAAAAAACATTTTACAATAAACCAATTCCCAGTAATTGGAATATTATACAAGAAGTTGTTTTTGAGGAGCCTTGTTACTGGTGAACCTAAATGTGCTTGGCTTTTTTTTTTTTTTTTTAATTTCCTTTTTTTGTTACAGATGACAGTTAGGCTAATGTTGTCTTAAAGGTAAATTATATATATGTGTGTATATATATATAGCATTCATGTTCCTCCCACTAGTTTTTACAACCTGGTAGGATAAACCGAACCGTCAACAGGCTGTAAAATCAGAATACATATTTCTTTAAATAGTGTGCTGTATCTGTTATTCCATCATAAACAAAACAAAAGGTTTATTTTCTAAAGTAATTGTGAATATAAGCTGAAATGTAAAATGCTTAATTTTACAAATATATACATTGGCATTCCCTTTAGATGCATTTTGTAAAGGTTTGGTTTGGTACAGAAGTCTACACTGAAGTTTTCACCATACCTCAGTGTTGACTAACTTTTATTAAAGTTTGTTTTGCCAGATCATTTCTGTGAATCTAGGTCAAGGTCAGTATGTTGAAAATAGTCTAAAGAAAAGAAATCCACCTGAACCTTAAAAATCAATTCTACAAAGGTGATTGAGTTTTTGCTTTTCCTTTAAAGATCAAACTTCCTGTAATAATTCCCATATAATCCCTGTGTAGTTAAATAGCACAGTAGTCATAATATGCTTGAAATGTATGCAAGGCATCAGCCCAAAAGTTTAACTCTTAATAACAGAAGGATCAAAGGACTTCACTGACACAATTTTATTTTAAAATAAAACATGATACAGACATAAATGTTAGTCTGAGTAAAAGGCTTTTATAGCATGCGTTTTGGATATTTTATATTGTAGATTAAAACCGGTTCTCCTTGTCTCAGCCACAGAAAGAAATCTCACACACCATCATCTTAAACCAAATGTTGTTTCAGTTTGTTCACCAGTTGGTGGGTCTGTGCTGGAGAACAATGCTTCTGAGAAAAGGGAGACAATCTGTGACATGCAGCTTCTTTCCTCTCTGCAAAAATAAAGTGTGTAGGTTTGAAAAATGTGCTTTGATGTCTTAAAATACTTTTAGCAGAGGGATCTTGTATGTTTTTAACTTGCCATGTAACTCAGAATAATTAAACAAACTTCCTTTGAAAGTAACTATGTTGCTGTAGGGTACTGAAAATAATGGAAGTTACAATATCCCATTAGTAATTTGAGTGAATTATAAAGACAGCTCAATGGCTTCTTTCTGTACTGAAATTAGTCTTTAGAGAGCCAGTTGTGTGGACTTACACAGTTGGCTTCTGGTCTTTAGACAAGCTAAGGTGAACTAAATCACAAACCTACTTAAAGAAACTGTCTTTAACTGGTATAATTTTTTGGTTCCTTTTAAGTGAGATGCAATGTTTGTAGGAAGTTCGCATCCACTTCTTACAAGCTGTTGTTCCAAAATGTCAAATTATTAAGTAGCTTCTGCTGTGGTGAGTGTATTTTGTCCTGATTCTTAGAGATGTTAAATTTCTAGAAGTGTACCACATCATTAAAGTAGACATCTTTCTTTTTCAAGGTAATGCAGTGCCAACTTTACACTGTAATATTAAAATTAAATACTTCCTATCAAATATTCAGAAAGCCATCTTGCAATATTGAAGGTGGGAACTGATTCATCAGTGTGGAAATTCACTTTACTATTGATGAGAAGTAGAAATTTTTCCCCTCTGTTTTACAAAAGAATACATTGCATATGCAGTGTGATTGATCGCCAGGTTTTGTAGTTTAGTAAGTTTTTATTCTGCTAGGCCACAGTATATTATTCTTATAAATAGTGGTAGCGTGTGAAAAGAGTCCTAAGAATTCCCAGGTACAAAATCATTTGCAGGTAAGGGAGGAAAGGATGCAAATTGGTTGGAGTTCTTTTTCTGAAATGGTACTATGTTTTTTGATACATACAAGGAAACACAGTGTCTGTCGGGCACGTGAGTCTGGTTTCGTTTTTAATTTTCCAAACTGTGTCTTTATCTGTCAATTTTCCTTTCATACTGTGTTTGAAAAATAGCTATTATTTGACACTCATACTTTACTTAGCTTACTGTATTCTTCATAGGCAAAGACATTGGCACATGTCCATCAGAACTGATTTTGTAGCATTTTTTTTTCCACTTGCAGGAGATTAAAAATATTTTTAGTTTTTCCAGGGAAGGTGCTCAGCCTGTGAGGTGTGCTGCTTCTCTGGCTTCTCTTTGCCTCAACCCTTCTTGGCACAGAGCCCCTCTCCCCCAGCCTGGGCAGTTAGCCTTGCACTTCTGCACATTACCATTGCCTGCTTCCATGAAGATCATCTCCTGCCTAACTGATCCAGGATTTGGAAAGCCTTAAGATAAGTGTGCATGAGGAAGGACCTTTTCACTTCTTACAGTATCTCTTAATAATAGGATTAAGGCCTGGTTTAATCAGTTCCTGGGAGGTTGGTCCGTCCGTCCCATCCCCCTCCCATTTTATAAATAAAACATTCTGTCTTGGGATATTACAATAATAACTTTTTATATTCCTGTTCACAAATTAAGGAGAAACTGTAAATGTCATGAGACCTTCAGTTATGTATGAGAAAGCCTATGGGGCAACTAATTGCTTGGGAGGAATGGAGTTAATAAAAGAGAAAAAATACATTGCAGTGTTTCTGTATCGCCCTTCATGCCCCATGTTGGGCACCAGAAAGGACTGTCATAGTTTAACTCCAGCTGGCAACTAAGCACCATGCAGCTGCTTGCTTACGCACGCATCCACACCCACCCACCCACTCACCCACATGAGACGGGATGGAGCAGTGAATTGGAAAAAGGTAAAACCCATGGGTTGGGATAATAATTGAAATCAAGGACAAAACCCAATAATAACAGTAGTCATTGTAATGAAAAGGAGAGGGAGGAATAAAACCCAAGGGGAAAAAACCCAAGTGATGCACAATGCAACTACTCACCACTGGCAGACTGGTGTCCAGCCAGTCCCCAAGCAGCGACAGGTGGCTGCCAGCCTACTCCCCCCAGTTTATATACTGCACATGATGTTCTGTGGTATGGAATATCCCTCTGGCTAGTTTGGGTCAGCTGCGCTGGCTGTGCTCCCTCCCGGCTTCTTGTGCACCTGCTCACTGGCAGAGCATGGGAAACTGAAAAGTCCTTGATTTAGAGTAAGCACTACTTAGCGACAACTAAAGCATCTCTGTTATCAACAATATTCTCATACTAAATCCAAAACACAGAACTAAGAAGAAAATTAACTCTATCCCAGCCAAAACCAGGACAGATAAGCAGTATTTGCCTGCATCTTTGAACTGCTGGTAGACTGGGATTGGTTTCCTCTCACAAGACAGGACAAGGATGACCAAAGCAGGGCCTGCAATGCTTGTGAAGTTTGCTGTCCTGCAGTAGCTGAAACCACTGGAACGAGAAAGTTGGGGTGAACTCTCACTGTTCACCTGCCCAGGCAGGTTTCCATGGGACCTGTGGAGGTGTGTTGCTCAAAATCAAACTCGTGTTTGCAAGGAATGCCTTCTTTACTCTGCCAGTATGTGTGAAGTTCAGTCATACTTGAATCTAAAAAACCCCAAACAATCTTTCAGGCAGGATATTATGCTGGTTTGATAGCTGTTTTTTAAAAATAATTCAAATTTTAATTAGCCAAACTATGTAACCATTTGGAGAGTAATTCAAAGTTGGTGACTGGACCCTTAGAAGTTGGTGAAACATGCTGGCTTTTTTTGTAGTGTAACTGTTAGTAATGGAAGCTAAATTAATCCAGAAAAATGGATTTTCATTTTTGAATATAATATTTAACATGTAAGACATTAGAAACAGATAGTGTTCAATATAACAGACACATAGAAAGTTATTTTCTCCTCTCTTGAGTAAAGACGACTCTTTTCAGTATCCCAGTGCAGTATGTTTCAGTTTTTCTAGTAAGTCAAAAAGAGGTGCAGCAACTTTTCCATAGTTAACAGAAATTACTTCCCACTTGGAATTACTGGAAATTTCAGTTTATTCAGGGTAAATGACAGTGAACTGACCTCAGCTGGGTTCAACTTTAACCTCCTCTCAGAGTGAGTGAAGTAATGCTTCACAAGGGAGCCACAAAAACTTGAATCATTTTAGCAACAGTAAAATCTTTTTTGAATATAGAATTGTTTCTAAATGATTTTGTGATAAATGAAAGGTAAGTGAATTGTTACAGCAAACATTATTTCTGTCTGATGTCATATTATCAGTCCATCTATATTTGAAATGTCCATGTCATATGCTTTTCTAGGGCTGATTAAGCTATGCTGCTGTTTAACATGTGCTGTTTTCTTCTTGTCCCACTACTTTTCCAGGGTTTTGATCCCCCCTGCCCCGATCTTCTCTCTCTAGCTACTGCTCTACTTAAAAATTAATGCTGGAATTGTATATATTTTTGCTTTCAGGTTAAGAAAGTAAAATTAAGTAGTAATTTGAAATTCAAGTCTTTGCATTTCAGCTTGTGTGCTTTGCCAATTCAGGAAATAACTATTGAGTTTCTGTTAGTTTGAACATTTGCAACTAAAAAGGGAAATCAAGGCACTTCAACTATACATGCTGTTTAAACACCTGGCAATGTGTGTTGAATTCTGAGATTTCAAAATATTACACAATGTGTTCTGTAATCGGGAAGTTGAGATAAAGCTTTAGAAAATACCGCAGAAAACCTGTGCTTGGAGAAGTCAGATGACATGATAGCTCCCTTCATTTCCTAAGCAGGAAGATGGATAGAGAACAAAACATCAGCATAGTGCAGGGTCTGGGCATTGTAAAGAATCGTGCAGATAATTTGTAACATGAAACTGTTTCATTTGTATTCTCAGAGAAATCCAGAAGTAATCAAAACTGCTAACATAAGTTTTGTTAAATTTATGAGAAAAAGAGTAAAAACCCTTAAGACTGCTTTGAAGTTTTGCTCGCAATCAGTATAGTGTCATGATAGCCATAAGGAGTAATTGGGACGAAAGAGACTTTGATCTTCTTGTCTTTCCAGAGTGGACCACCTTTTGAGGCAGGATCTCAGCTCCTCTAGCTAACAGATGCTCACAGAAGGGATTAGCTTCAAATTTATTTCCAGATTGTCCTTTCTTATTTCAGACTTTGTGCATTGGAACAGCATTGCCAGTTTTGTAACTGAAGACTTGACACTTTGCTAAAATAAAATTTATGGTTTTCTGCTTTTGTTGCAAAAAAAATTTTAAATTTTATTGTTTAATAAAGTAACTGTTCTTAGAGAAGCATAATATATGGCAGTCAATGTGGCAGAATCTCTCCAGTACAGAAAAGCTGAAATAGCTGTCTGACACATGGTATGTCCGCTCTGAAAGTACTGTATGCAAAACTCAGCAAAATTGATTTTCACATTCTCAGCACTCATGCTCAGGGTCATATCTGTCACAAATAGTCTGCTGTTACCTTTCCTATCACAGGGTGAAATTTCCTTTGTAGCAGTGTATGAGAAATGTTTACTTCCCTTTTTGCTGTATTAAAATATCCAAGTAATGGCCTGCCAGTATCTTATATACACCGCTATATGAAGGGTTCCCAAAATTCATAGAAATGGAAACTCGGATACCAGTGGCCTTAGGGGAAGTTTCTGGCTTTATACTGCTCTGTGGGCATCTACAGGAGGGACTTGTCACCATCCTACCCTTCAAATTCAGGACTAAACCCCACGCACCTGCGCTTACCTGATTTGTTGATGGGTAGTAGCTGCCTGTGTGAAAAAAGTTTTGGCTACAAACTTGAAATGATCCAGCTACTACTTGGTACTGTACGTATGTCAGGTTGGGCCCTTCAGTGCCATGTTGAGTTGATGGAGTTAATTCAGCACTTAAATGTTCTACCTTGATGCCAACAAATTCTGAATATACAGGTCACCATTTTGTGTTGAAACTTCTCACTCCTTAGCACTGCTGGAAGTTGTATGTGGATGCAGAGAGGCTTATCGTAGTCCATGTCTTTCTGAAAATGTGCCTTGATACCACATCTGGTAGCTGATTTTTTTTCTGTCCTTGACATGTTTCCTTTATCCTAGTTGCTTCTTACATTATATATTGAGGGTTTTCTGAGATTTATTTTGAAGTACTGATACTGTTAGAGTTTATAAAGTATTGCTTACTTCTCCAGATAAAGTTCTTTGAAATAATTTGAAAGCTATAGTGTCGTGGCTTGTTAATTTGTTCAAATAGCAACATGTTTATTACTTTTTAAGTAGCAATTTGTTGCAAAAGATGTGGTATAGCAGCATCTCTCTTTTCAGCTGAAGAGTCAAAGCACCTTTTCCATAGATAACGCAGAAGCTCTATAGCATTCTTTTCCGTCTCCTATGACTGAAGAAAGTCTCCAAATATAAACGTAAGCAATGCTGTGCTTATCTTTCATTTTTATAGATTTTCTGAAAGTATAAATCTGCAGGAATTGTTGGTCTCTTTTAATCATTTAAATGAAGTGCCGAATGCTGAAAATATAAGTGTGGGTGATAACTATGTGGTTGCTGATCAAAGCAACTAGAGAGAGTGCCAGTCCTATAATGACTCAGATTATTTTTTTGTTATAAAGTCCTCAGGAGCCCTAGGCTTAATCATACAAGATAATTGTTCTTTGAACACATGTAAACTCACCCTGTGTTGCCCGTTTTTACTTTTTCTTCAGATGCACCTAGCAGTTCATGCAGAAGGTAAGCAAAGGTCTAGATTTCAGAGGTCCTTTCCAATTCTTATGTTCCTAAATTTTCTGTTTCTCTCCACTGTTAAATTTTCCTTCTTTTTCTTCTTTTGCTATAAATGCTTTAGAAGGTGGAATAGAGATAATTTTTTTTACCTCCTTTGATCTTACATAACTATGCTACTTTGGTTCTTTGTGGAGTTTTTTGTTTTTAAGCCAAAGATGTGCTCACAACATATTCTGCTAAACAAAGGAAGAGTTCCTTTCCAGTTTTTCACCCATTATAGAACATTAATTGGCTACAGAAAGGAATTTAAACACAATGAGCATATTAATCTTAGCTTTGGGCCTTGGGACTTTGGAGGAAGGTATGCTTTCTGCACGGTGCACTCTCTGTCAGATTTTAAAATATGAAAATGCATTGACATTAACAAAGATGCATTAAAAAGCAAACAAAAGGTGTTATTCATGATAATCATTATGGTGCATCCTAATACATGTTCTCCAATGAAAGCACACTTACATAGTAAGTATGCTTTGATGAAGTTTGGTATACTTTTAGAGGCTTAGTAAAGGCCAGTGTCCGCTAAGTGTGGTGTTTCAAAGCCAGCTTTTTGTTTCCAAAAGCATTCTATTTAAACCAGTTGTTTCCTTTCCCAAATAAGTTGTAAGTTCCACTATTTTACTAGTGACATAGGTGTAACAGCAGCATGTTGTCACTGCATTTGCAGATACCATTGGAGCGCTTCTGCTCAATAGCTAGACCTCGAAAATCCCTTGTCAGTTGTAAGTGAAGCTTTAAGTCTGTACAGCTGCTTTGTTCATAGTTAGAAAATCACAACGTGAAACAGTGGCTGCAACTCCCATGTCTGCAGTTTGCATGGCTTCTACTACAAGATGTGGGTAAGTCAGGTTGGACAGTGAGCAGTGGTACCACCCCTCTGTCAGCGGGTCTCTCTTCCTTCTATTGCCCAGGTCCCTGGAGTGGTAGTATGCAGCAGGGTGCTGTGGTTTTGTGTGCAATGGCAGGCTGTAATTGTGTCAGTCCACTGACATCTTCAGGTTTGGAAGGACAGTAATCATCTGCGTATTCTGTCGAGATGCATTTTTACAGTGGCATAATGGGTGATGTTCACACTTCAGGCTATGCAGTCAAAAGTGAAACATTTAGTTGTCTAGCACATTGCTTGGTGTTGCAGCTGATGGCCATGATAAAATTTACATTTTTTGTAGTTACATTTACTCCGAGTTCCAGGCAAACACTGTAAAATAATGAAAATGAAGGCAGCATTTTAGTCAGAGACATAGGGTGTATTTATGATCAAGTGTCTGAATTACAAAAGAGTGAATGACTTACTGTTTCATTTTAAGCAAAATAATCATAGTGGCCAGCATGTAATTTTTTGTATATTTATTTTAGACTTAAGAAAATACCACATGTATTTGACATTTAAAATAATAGTAAAAAAACCAACAAACTTTCAGAAAAATCAAAGCTCTGTTTTCTTTCTGGACAATGTGTGTAGGACTTAATGCAGGATTTGCTGGTGTTTTTTTATAACTTGGGGATTAGAAAAGTAGAGGACAACGTTAATTCCTGATACAGTTCCTTTGTTTTTTTAATCAAATTTATCTGTGACTTACTAGTGCTTGCTTCTATGATGCATCCTCAATTTACATTTCCATAAAGAAAATCAAAACTAGTTTTCAGTGCAGGAGCAGGTTGGAATGGGTATTCCCATTTTCTTCCCTGCCCACGGGGCTACAACTGCTGTGATTGCTGTGACCTGGGTATCAGCTGTTGTCTAGCCCTTTTCTTGAGTTATGGCAAGAAAGTGATAGTGCTTGTGGTTTTTATTTTCCTTGACAAAGATTTTCTGCCTTTCCCAGGCGGTTGCAGCTATTCATGTGAGCCATAGGCTACATATGATTATTATTGCCAACTTCCATGCTCTTTCTCATTTCTTACTACACCTGGTTAGGAAGGAATTTAAATCAGACATCGATTTATCAAAGGATAAATTGTATTTTAGATGTCTAAGTACTATGAGGAGACACACACCCATTTTTCTCTGCTGAAACCAGAAGGTGTCTAAGGTAACAGTGTCCTCACTTTTTAGGCTGGATCTGGGAATCTGTCACGAGTGTGTAGACAGTGATCTGTGAACACTGTTCTGGGCGCTTTGAGCTTATGACCTGTCCATCGTCCCAGACATACCTTGCTTAACTGTTGTTTGGCATCCAAAGAGAAATTTAACCTAATCTCAGACTAACTCATTTCTCTTTGTTTGCTGTGGTGGCCAAAAATTACTGGCTCTATCTCCTTTCCTTATACTTAATTTTCTAAGAAATGAATGTGTATCTATCTTTCTCTAGTGATGCTTCTGCCTCAATAGGGCTTTCAGCTCGTTTTTGGGAATTCTTGCGCTTTTATTTAACACCAGAAGTAATCAAAAAAGTGGTACTAATGTAACACTTCAGTGCCCCTGCCAGAGGAAATGGTCTTTGCAGTTTGTAAACTGAGAGGGAGTGAAGAGGAGATGTTAACCAGTCAACTTCACTGTTCGTTGGTTCTGTATTGTAAAGGGTGCTTGAACTTCTGTTTGGAGACAACTTACACTTAGTGGTTTCTAATAAAACATTGAAGTGTTGGCTCTTGTTTTCCTGCGTTGGAAAAAAAAAACCCCTCCCTAACCAAAACCTACTTGAAATTAAAAAAAAAAAAAAATTGCAGGAGAAAACTGCTTCATCAAATATCAGACAATTTACAAGAATTATACTAAGATGGCTCAGATACTGTAGCCTTAATGGATTTTTGGCAGAAGCCAGAAGTAATAATTAAAGTAAAACCCTTAAAATATTTTTTTCAGTCTGTTAAAGCACAGACTGCTATTTCATATTTCTATTAAATAAAAAGCAGTGCACATTTGATTTGGGAGGTGAAGATTACTATTCTGTGGTACTGCTGTAGTGTGGGTAGAATTAGCACATTGCCAAATATTGATGTTCCACTACATGCAGTCTTCAAAGCTAATTCATATCACACACTGGTTTTGTCAGCAAATCAGTACAAGTTTAGATTTTAAACTAGTATTTGTTCTTTTAAAATAATTTCCTTGCAGTGCCACAGGAATGGCAATTCATACATATAATTTGTGGTTCTTTAAAACATGTCTTTGATAGTCTCAAATATAAAACTACAGTGGTGATGTTGTTTTATGAAAGAGGAATTAATGGCAGAGAACAGGGATTAGATGGAAGAGATCATGGAAACCTGCAAGTTCTGTTAAAGCTTTCTCTGAGCTGATAGCATGGAGAGTAACAGGTGCCGTAGCACTGGTAAAATGTCCCCTGTCTTGATAGCATGAAGAGTAGCAGTGCTTCAACCTTGTTCTGTTGTGCTGGAAGGTAAGTATGATTATATAGTGATGCTGGAGGCTTTTAGCTACTAGATGAGTTCGGTAGACTTGCCCATTGAGGTAGAAGGTGGTAGAGCATCATTTAAACTGAGTTGCAACTCGACAGGCTTTGAAATGAGAGCAGTTGTTGCACTAATGCAATGCAGAGTTCTGTATCAAGCTTCCAGACTTCAAAAATTCATGAGGAAGTGGCAGTTTAGGACTTTCTTTAGAGGAGGAGCAAATGTACAGAAGGACCAAGCTGTACAAGTGTTCAATTTATATGATTTCTCTGCCCTCCCCACATATGAATACTGAATTGCTCATTGTCCTGAGTTGCTGTTGGTGTGAGATGAGCAGAGATTCCTTCAACATTACATCAGTAGTATAATTAGGAAGGAAAATAAAAATCTTTTAAATATTACTGAAAATTGTCTTACAACACACAGTATTATTTTAAATTCTGCTAGTTTTCTTGCAACTAGAATCTGGAAAGAGATGTTGGCTGTATGCTTAAATAGGTAGAGTTTGTGGATGTTCGGTGAACCTAGTTCCCACCTCCATCCTTAACGGTTCACAAGAAGGCATAAGCCTGTCACAGATTCCAGACAAAATATTGCTGACTATTCAAGACTGAATATTGAACTTCAGGTAAGCGTGATTTGAAGTGGCAGGATTACATTTGGGAAAATAAAAGGGGGGGTTTGTGGCAGGTTTTTTTCATGGCAGCTGTATGAAGCTGCTCAGAAGTGTGGAGTGTTCAAAGTAGTCCCAGCAGAGATGGATTATTGGAAAAATGCAAGTGAGGTGGGCAAAGCTGCCTGATAGATTGCAAAACCATATGATAAATTATACTGATCACATGCATATGGCCCCCATATAAGTCATGTATATTTGTGCACAGAGATTTATCCTCCCCACCACCTTTTTTTTTGTAGTAAAATTCAGAGCAGTGAATTAGGAACGATACAATCAGATATAAAAGGATTTAGAACTGTTTAGGTGACTGGGCCAACAGCTGGCAAATGCAGTTCACTGTGGAAAAATGTAAAATAATTAGTCTGGGAGCAAGAAACCAAAGGAAACACAGTGTGTGCTGCAATGGAACAATCATTCAGCACGCTGACTAGGAAAAGGATTTGAAGGTTATTGTGGAAAAATCATTGAAACCATGAGGCTTGTGCACAGCTGCAAGAAAGCAAGTTACTAGGTTGTATCAGAGGGATAAAATACAAAATAAGAGGTGATACAGTTACAGGAGTGTTAGGCTCCATCTGGAATACTGGATATAGTATTGGTCACTGTGCCACACAAGGAAGATACTGTCTGGGAAAGAGTGCAAGAGCAGTAACAAAGATAAATATTTTTTGTATAAAGATTAGGGAAGGTGATCTGGTAAAACAGGTACATATATTCTTTTCTCTGTACAAGATTAAAAATTAGGAGTAATCTTAAAAATGGGGAAACAGAAATGGACAACTTAGAACTGCATAGAAAGAGTGATAAGGATCTGGAATAAATTATTTCAGGAAGTCTGTTGGTATACAGAACATGCATAAATTCTCTGGACTTTCTTAAGAAAATTAAAGGAATGATGTGAACAGAAGATAAATCTGTGATGGAGTTTGTAAATTTGAAGGCAAGGACATTAAGCTGTTTCCCTTCCCTCCCCTCTTACAGGTTTGTGACTTGTATGACCATAGTTTTCAGGCTGATCACTGTAACTGGGAGGGGACACACACATAGTTTCTATCTATGAATTACACTTCCGTGTCTGTTAAGACTGTTTTTAAGTACATTGGGGAGCACCCAAATTCTTCATGCTGGATATTAGGAATAATGTATTCTTTCTGCCTCTGCTTTTCTGTATTTCAAAGTCCTGCAACCAGAAGTTAAGGCTGACTGTCTAGTGCATTTATGCAGCGTACCACAGGTTTGGAAATGTGTTTTAGAGCGTTTGCTGTTTTGTCAACCTTGGTTCTTCCATTAAAAAAATTGAGGGAAAGCAAGCCAAGCATATTAAAGAATATGGCATTCAGGTTTATGTAACTGGTAAAATTATAGTTAAGATGAGAAAATATGCTAAAGCAATTAAAACTATTTTAAGTAATAAAACTCCCTTTTTTTCAGGATTCAGCACTTGGCTGGGTGGGACGCTTAGCTCTTTCTCCCCCGCCCCTTACTGCCTAGCTAGTTGTTGCAGGAGTGGTAAGACAGCATGTGAATAATATAAGGGGTATAACTCCATAGACTTCAGTTCCGTGAAGCAAATTGTTCCACAGATTTGAACTTAGCTGTCTGAATCTTTGGTTCTAAACCAAATGCAGCGTGTCACAGAACTGATGTTTGAGAAAACAACTTGTCCAATTTGATGTAAATTGTTAACTCCTCATGGGAACCTTTTCCATTTTGATACCCTGCTTTGAAAATTTTGGAGTTACTTGGTCCCAGCTGCTTCTGCGGTGTCACACAGCTGCAGCAGTGAGGACAGTTCTGTTGTAGTCATTGTGTTCAATGTGCTGGGGCCATTTCTCTCCCAGACCTATGTGGAGGTACACGACAGAGCCCGGTATTCAATATTTGATGTTGTGATTCTACTTTTTAGGTAAATACTCATGAGACTGGAATAGACTACCTCTGAGTCAGGCACCCAAATTCCATATACATTACATATACGTTACTGAGGCAGTGGAGGAGCTCGGGAGGGGAGTTGTGAAGCCCAGGAGCTTTGTAGGCAGCAAAGTGAAACCAGTGTGTGAATCGCAGTAGTGCTTCTGCTGTTAACTCTGAATGATAATTTAGTGCAAGTTGGAAGGTAGCCTCTTATTAAAGCAAGTTGCTGAGTCTTGGATAGTATCGTACTACTGTGAAAGGCAGCTGGCCGTTTCTTCTCAGCACCCACTGACTTCCAGACCACCAAAGAGCCTGCCGTACACATGCTGCCAACATGTAGCAGTATGTGTGTGCACGTTGAAAAGAGATTTTGTGGGGTCACTGTCACGGAGCTGCTTTATCTTGCAGCTCTATGCAAGTCCTGCTGCGTGTCTGACAGGGTGCTGCTCTGACTGCTAGGGTGTGACGGTGCCTCTTCACTCATTTCAGTTGCGTTAGAATGGCATAGGCACCGGCACCAGTTTGCTTGTAGCAATGCAGATTTGGCTGGCTCCTGGCAGCATGGAGAAACAGAACCTGAAGGACTTAAAAATTAAATAGCAACCTTGCTATCAGCAGTATAAAGGCTTCTCTTCAGCTTTTCCTCACAGGTGATGGTTTCCAGACATAATTATTACTTCCAGTTTTACTTCCCTTTCTATTTCCATCATCCCAGTCACTGATGAAAATGTTGGTTAGAACAGGACTTAGGGCGTTTGTGATGGCTCCTAAACTGCCAGTGTAGTCCTCAAAGATAACCTGTATGTATTGCCTTTTGGTGCTTAATGCTGACAGACTTCATATATATGTTGTAAAGAAGGTTCTTTGTGATATTGTCATCTGTATCATAAGTAAGGTGTCAGTTTTGCAGTAAAAAGCAGATTTTGACTCCCCTAGACTGAGCAGTTTGCTTCCCAGGGTTGTTCCTTTGCCATGTCAGAAATCTGCTTTCAGTCATCTGGTCAGGAACTGTCAGCAAATTAGTTTGTTGAGGGAAAACATGGTGCTGCATATTAAGACAGTCTCAGCAACCAGATCAAATTTACAGTAGTTTCATAAATACAAATGTTTGATTCTGGAATTGAGGATAAAGTTAATAGAAATCAAATTCCTATTACACTTTTTCTTCTCATTTTTTAAACAACTTTTAAGATATGAATTTCTGCACACAGGTAGAATCACTTTAAAGCAGGTCATTAAAAATTTTGTGACTTCCCAGAAGCAAAGTCAAGCCAGTGGTACCTTTTTTTAATTATTCAGTATCTTTAATGGTATGTAATGATTGGAGAGCAAGTCAAGCGTGGTCTGAGAGGGAACTGTCTGCAGCATCTCCTGTAGGAGGCTCCACAAAAAGCGCAAATTGACTTTATTTGAATAAAAGCTAGAAACTTAAACAGAGAAAATTCAAGAATCTAGGGGAGACAAAACAAAGATATTTGTACACATATCTCCTCTGTCTTCTGGGTCCTTGCAAAAGGGTCCTTGCTTTCAGCAAGCTTGATGACCAAGCTCTGCCTCTTCCCTGCTTAGTCCTGAAGGAGGTCTGTCCAAAAAGCCATGCCCATGCTGTTTGGCACTACTCTAATGACACTTCAAAACATCTTTGGCCAACAATTTCCTACATGAAGACTTGAGCCCTTCTGGGAACATACTGTTCTGTTCATGCTGTTGCAGGGAACCGCTGAATTAGAACTGGTCCTTTAGATACACTTAATAGTATCTGGACACACTCACCTCATTCAGTGTAGTCAAAGCCTTGTAGAGGTTTGCCATGAAAGTGGTACTGTGTGGGAGACTCGTGGTACTTTACTCATCTACATTTACGTACCTTTAGTTACCGAACTGAGGAACTCAGCCTTTAAGTCACTCTGCAATCAGTGTGAAGAAGCGGTTTCCTACTGAGGTTCTCCACAGTTTAGGTATCAAAAATGGATTCTGTTATTAATACCCATCCCAATTAGTGTTTGAATGCTGGAACAAATCTAACCCAAAAATACCTTTTAAAATGTTAATCTTCCCTAATTAAATAAAAGAAAACCTGGTTTTCATGGCATACATAATCAGTAGACTCAGGTCTGAAGAGCTTCAGATGTTACCTTAAAAACAGTTTGGCAATCATAAAACTGCTGTAGCTGGATCAATGAGATCAATGAAGTATGAGAAAATAGATCAGTTTTGAGTAAAACTATGTATAGTTTAATTTGAAATGTGCAGCTGCAGAAAACAAAATATATAGCAAGCACAATGCTTTTATTCAGCTTGAATTTGAGGCATTTTTTTCCAGCTATCAATTTACAGCTTAAGATAATGGATTTTGGCAGTGTGCAGAGCTATTAAGTAATGTTTATTAAAATGGATAAGAAAGGACTTAAGAGTGGCCTGTAAAATAATATTTTTAAAGGACTGGTTAGGGGAATAAAGGAATAGCATTTTCTCCTAGAAGGAAAGTTTTATGTCCCTGGATAGGTCATTAATGAAAAAGATTGTGGTGATATCATCTTACTATTTAGTACAGTTAGTGAAGTGATACAGAAACAGTACTTACAGAGGTTTTTTTACCTCTGTTGTGAGGTTGAAAAACCTAAGTGTGTTAAACATCAATCCTGGAGAGAGAAATAATCAACTGTATTTACATTTGCCTCAGTCACAAAGCTAGCATATAATTTGACATGAACTTGACGTTCCCAGGATCTATTATCCATTGTGCAGTTCTTCACAATAGGCAATAGATGTGTGAAACTCCATGCCAAAAGTCATTAAAGTCACTAGAAGTTTGCATGGATTCAAGGAGATGTTGGGTGCCAGAAAGGGATATAACTAAGGGTTGTTAAACGCATAGAAACCATGTCCAGCTCAGGGTGTCCCTGAGCTCAAAATAGATTAATACCGAGAGAATATTTTTGCTCTTTCCCAAGCATATGCTTACGGGCAATGCGTGAATTGATGCAGACTCACTGCTATTGGATTTTAAGTACAATGTCTGACTCATTCAGATGCTCTAACCTTGCAGCCACAGGCCACAACAAAGGAGAAGGGATGCTGGATGAGATGGACATTTGGTTTGACCCAGCACAGTCATTCCTCCATTCTTCTGAGATCATCTCTGACCATATTCAGGAAGACATTTAAATGTTTTCTGAATACTTTCAAGATAGGGCTAGACATATGCATGAGCTTAAGTCTTACAACGTATGTGTGCATGCATTTGTTTTTCTGAATAGAAGTGCTTTTGAAAATGGAAATCTAGTAACAGGTCACAAAATTGACGTATCCTGACTAGCAAGTCAAGGCTATGAGGCACTACAGTGCCTTGGACAAAGGGGTGCTAAGGGACTTTTTCTCTAGTTAGAAGCAGGGTATCTGCAATATCCTCCGAAGATTTCCCCATTAAAAACTCTAAATATTACTGAGTTTACCAACAGACTTTTATTTGGGCTGACTTCTCTTGCACTCTATTTTACATGAGCAATAAAAATACTAAGATGTGATGACATTCAGGCTTGCTACGAAGTTTATGCAACCCTATATGTCTGTTTGCAGTAAGGGGTACCTTGGGACCCTGTTCTTCACTGCAGATGGTCCCAGAGGGAGGTCACCTGCCTAAATGCAGGTGATGTCAAGGAGAGTTTGAGCTTGACTGAGCCCATGCCCTAGATGCAGTGGAGACCTGAGAAATATGCATTTCTCTTTCATTGTCTTTCAGGATGAACAAAGTGTTTCCTAAGCACAGTGAGAACAACCCTATAACTAGTTCGTACCCATCTCATTATTTGTTTCACTGCTACGGATCCAGATGAATCTGGTTGTTGTGGATGATGCGTTAATAGTGACTAGAAATCAAGTCATCAATTTGTGCTTTCAAATCTCTAAACTACAGTGGTGGCTAGTGAATCTTCTCCAGCAGAGCAGGAGAAAACTAACTTGCATTATTTTAGTTACTACTATAATCATTTACAAATAGGCAGTCTGTCTTTGATAAATGTAGGCATGTCTGAGGTCTAAAAATGTCTGAGAAATTATTTTTTATTAAGAGAAAAGAAGTTGGGCAAATATAGCATTAATTTGACTCAGTGGGTTTTACACAATTTCATCCTTGAATTAAATGCTGTAGTCAAACTATTTCAGAAAGAAGTCTGAGATAAAGATAATCTTAAAAACTTTTAAGAGGAGGAGGAGAGTGAATTGCATCAGATGGAGTTCTGGACCTCCCAAGGAAATGTAATGTTTGTGCTTAATAGTACAGTCTGCTTCCAAGAATATGGCAACTTTGATAAATGAAGCAATACTGATAACCACCGAGGTCTTGAAAAAGAAAATCAGCAGATGCTTGATGACCTGCTTAAATGGTACTACAATCTCTACAAAAGCTGCTTAAGGTGCAGCCAGGGTGACTGAAAACAACTTTATCTCTGGTACAGAGGAATGTGGCACAGAGAAACAGATGACCTACCAGGTACAGGTTTTTGCTAGATTCAGATGCTGCAGAGAAGAGAATTCTAGTGCTGCATCGTGACCTTGCAGTCTCACTGAAGGTGCAGCAGTGATGGGCTATGAAGGGAGGATTGAGAAAACGTACTTGAACTTTCATTATAGAAGGAAGTTCAAAATTAGAGGATGGAATTTATAAACACTAGTAAAAAATGAAGAGTCGTTACAGCTGCTGTAATCAGGAGTACACCAGTTTTACACTCTGTAATGGCTCCAATTAAAATAAATATTTGTCAGTGTTACCTTATTCACAGTGTTTCATACAGAATTAATTTCAGCTTTCAGCATAACTGTTACTGAAACTACTGAATATAAAAGGGATCTTTTGAATTTCTCTGATGTAAATCTAATGTCATGGACAATCATCGTCTTGGTGCCCAGTTTATTGGTAGTAAGACTTTTTTTTCTTTGCAGATAAAGCATGTGTATAAATTTAAAAAATTTAATTAATTCCTAATGAACACCTTCTGCTGATGCCCTTAACTTTGTGTCATCTGTTAGGTTTTCCATGGTTTTTCTGTTGGAGGCTGTCAAAAACTGATTTTAAAAGTTCTGATCTACACGGCAATGTGCTAGGAACTTTTAAGATCGTTCTTACCAACTCTGAGTGTGATGCATTTTGCAATCTATTGAAAATTTTAATTACACAAATCTTTGATTAAATAATGCATTAGTTCAAAGTAAATATGTAAATTTGAATAAGCAGTATTCTAGATTTCTGAATTCTTGTTTCACGTATTTTGAATTTATTGTGAATGTTTTAGAAAAGAATGTGGACAAAAATGTTTAATAAATGGGAATACAGAATTTAGGTAAAATTTTCACTATGGTTTCTGTTTTTCTGAACAAGTGACACAGAGAACTGTGTCTCTCTTCATCCAGTCTTTCCATGTATAATGTATGTGTCAAATGTAAATGCTTTAGAAGAAAAATTCTGCATAGGTAGAAAGTTTAAAAAAATAAGCAAGTCTACGAAAAGTATGTCTGGTCATTGGAAAATGTAGTGTGTTTTAAGACATTCAGGTTTTACACAGAACATTGTCACAAGATCAGTGACTCCTACAGAAAACAAATCATTTGTTTAGAAGTGAAGTCAGCAGCTTTATGGAGAAATAAATATAATTTTACAACTTAATTACCGTATAAACATTTTTTGTGGTTGCAATAACTTTGTTGTTATTGTTGTATTAATCTTACAGGACATATGGATGTTTGTTTGGGTACCTCCTGGGACCTGCTAAATCCTCTGAGCATAACTGACCATTCTTCTAAAGAGCTTAACTTGTTAGTAATTTTTCATCTATGTGACTGAACCCTTAATAAATAAAAAAGAAAAAGGAAAGCTCTAAAGAGATTCTGTTTTCTTTCTTTTACATGTTGCTATTCTCATTAATTTACCACTGTGGAACTTTTATCTAAGTGTTAGTTCACTGTATTTAAAAGTGAAGAATTTCACACTTCCCAGATGCTGGTGAATGCTTTGAGAGGGTTGTTGGTGGTAGTCTTTTCTATGGCAACCTAATCAGTTAACTCCCCATCACTTATGGCACCTTTTTAAGTACCAGGCTCTCTAAGAACTGAGAAAACATCTTGGTGTAGCATAGGTAATAATAGACTTTAAAACCTGATAGACTTTTTGTAAAGAGTGTATTGTGAGAGATTCAGCTAAGTATTTATTTTGTTTTCAGTTTGATTGGTTACGCAGAAGAACCTGGAGCATATCTGGCTTTTCTGTTTGGGTGGATTTTTTTTATTTTGTGGGGGTTGGGTTTTTTTTTGGTTTGGGCTTTTGTTGTTTGGTTGGTTGGTGGGGTTTTTGTTTGTTTGATGTTTATTTATTCTCTCATTTCTTTTTGCCATTTTCATGTGTCTTTAACTTGAAAAATTTTGTTATGAAAGGGCTGGAGAAAAGCTTAGAAAACTCCCCTCTCCACTCACAGGAAATTTTCAGGCTTCTAGGGGAGCAGTAGTGCAGTTAGCTCTATAATGTTCACATTATCACAGAAGGGAATTCTAACACTTTCCGAACATTTTCCTGTCTTTCCAACACTCTGTCACATCTAGGGATTCTTATATATTTGTTCTAAGGGAGTGATTTTTTTTTTTTTTTTTTTTTACTATTGCCTACTATTTGGGCTCTTCCTTATTTTAAACAGTGTTTTTTATTTTATTTATTTCAGAATATTTATAGCAAGCCCTTGTGAGTTGCTTGCCCTCTTCTGTTTTGTTGTGGTTTGGTTTTGTAACTAAGAAAAAACACCAACAACAAACCACAAACTGTAAAACTCCCTATTCCTTTACCAGTACATGGTTTTATGTAGCTTTGCTTTGTAAAGCCATCCTACCAGTGTGCAACTGGTATGTATACTGGTATGATGTAGTAACCTGTGATACTGTTGAATACATTTGTGGATTAAAACAAGAACCTTAAAGCACCTCCTTCTAGATCCTGTGACCAAGGAGATCTTGCTTTCCGTGAAGAATAAATTCAGGGCTTCTGTCTCAGTTGAGCACCACCCAACAGAACTTTCTTCTGAGATTCTCCGCATGTTTGAACTGATTTTTTCTTCATATGAAAGCCTTCAGAGAGACACTGAAATTCAGATAAATTAATAACAGCTACAAGTTTCTTTTAAAGTATCTGCAGGGCGACTAAATAGAAGCACTCATTTACAGAGACTGATGACAGCTAACATATATGATGCTTGTATATTTAAGATTGTAATTTTTTTTCCATTCTCTGGTAGTGTAATATAAGCATTTCTAAGCCTTTCGTAGACATCCTGTTTGGTTTGGTTTGAGTTGTATTTACTCTTCTATACAGAAATATAGTTCTTAGTCCAGGAAGACAAAATCACAGGATATTTCTGCTTTGGGGGTACTTGTCCTTGATAGAGAAGTAGTTGTAAGTAGCTGTTAAGTCCATAGGTTTTACCATTGCCTGTTTGGTTTTGATCAGTGCTGTTGTTATCAGCAACTGCAACACAGGGTTTATTTCTTTTAATGCAATTCCAGTGTTGTGATGAAAATTCCCTGGGAGGGCAAGCCCAAAGTATCTAGGTTAAAAATTAACAGGATTTACATTTTAATGTGTAGTTATATTTGGCATGTGGTGTGTTTCAGTGAGTGATACGGAAATCTAAGGCTGTTCTACATCTAGTTTTATGGAAGGCACCATGCATTCAGCCACTGTTTAAAACATTTTAGATGTACAAGCATGTTAATAATAGTGCTTAAACAAGATTGGTATTCTGAAACATTTTGAAAAGGTGTGAGTGACAGTCTTCTCTGGTGACAGGAAGGCAGTTCCTTTCATAGTGTTTCCCTTGAAGTGCACACGTTCCCTGTAAACTATGCTGCTGTAATGCCTTTTCGGGAATACTTTTGGCACATTGTTGCAAACACAGGGTGTCCAGAACTATTGGAAGTATATGTAACCATTGACAGAAGCACTTTGAAGTTGTTTGGAAAAGCATGTAAGACCAATTCTGGTACATTTCTGTTACATTTAAAAAAAAAAACAAACACTTTTCTCCTCCCACTGTCACTAAACTCCTTACTATCTTAATTCTCGTTCCATTTTATTTTCCACTTGCTCAGCCCTTACACAGATTATGGTAGCCACCTTCTTTCTAGTCTCTTTTATTCATACACAGTCATATATTTGAATCTGCACAACCATTAAATGTTAACACAGCACATCTGATTCATTTGCTTTTAAAAAATCTTGAAAATTTAACCACTTTGGGATTTTATTAGATAATTCTTGACTGTTGTCTTGCATACTGCTACATCAAATCTAGCTCTCTTATCCTCAGGTTTTCATCTCTCCAGTTTTCTTTTGAACCTGCGCTGACTGCTTGCTTCACCTATTTCAAAGTCATGTCCCATTTTTGTCATCTTTTCCCAGTCATGGTTTTGGACACACATTCTCATAGGTCCTTGTGTTTAGGTCAGTTACTACATCTGCCATTAAACAGTTTATTTTCTCCTTTCAATTCTTATTTATAAGCAGTGAGTCCAGAACTCATTTGTCTTCTAGTTCAGAGCAAAAACTGGCCTAGCATTCAACTGCCTACTATTAAAGCCCTTAACCTTTTTTTCCTGTCTCTACAGTTTTTACAGGACTAAGTACTACAACAGTTAAAAAGCTTTTAAAGCTGTAAAGAATCGGGTAAATATATAGCATCGTGCAGTTGGCATGAGTTGGACTGCAAAAATTCCCACCGTTTGCAGTTGCATTTCTCAAGCTCAGACATATATAGTCCAGTTTTGAAGAGCGTGCAGTTAAAAAGAACCGCCATGTAATAAATGGATTATCTCTTGATGTAGTTCAGAACAGATCAAGTAGAGCTGCTATCTGAGTTACCCAAACAAAGTGAGAAGCTATTTGAAAAGGGCATATGGTTTCCATCTACAGCACAAGCATACGTAAGAGGTAAACTCCTATTAACTTAAAAAGTCCTAAAGATTTGCAAGCCCAGGGTAAGCAAAAAGTTCAGATGGCTTAGAGCCTCTCCTAGCTCCTGCTGAGAAGGTGTGCTGAGAGACACTCCATACATCATTTCAGTTGAGAAGGGGTAGGAAAAATGAAGATGATATGGCGTTTCAAAAGCAGTGTGACCAGCAGGTCGAGGGAGATGGTTCTCCCCCTCTACTCTGCTCTTGGTGAGACCCCACCTGGAGTGCTCTGTTCAGCTCTGGGGCCCCCACAGAAGGAGGAGAAGGGTTGGAGCGAGTCCAGAGCAGGGCCACAAAGATGCTCAGAGGGCTGGAGCACCTCTCCTGTGAAGACAGGCTGAGAGAGTTGGGGTGGTTTAGCCTGGAGAAGAGATGCGTGCAGAAGAGAAGGCTCTGGGGACACCTTAAGCAGCCTTCCAGCACCTAAAGGGGGCCTGCTGGGAAGCTGGAGAGGGACTTTACAAGAGCATGTAGTGATAGGACAAGGGGGAATGGCTTCAAACTGAAAGAGGGCAGATTCAGACTAGATATTGGGAAGAAATTCTTTCCTGCGAGGGCGGTGAGACCCTGGCACAGGCTGCCCAGAGCAGCTGTGGCTGCCCCATCCCTGGCAGTGCTCAAGGCCAGGCTGGATGGGGCTGTGAGCAGCCTGGTCTGGTGGGAGGTGTCCCTGCCCGTGGCAGGGGGGGTGGGACTAGGTGATCTTTAAAGGTCCCTTCCAATTCAAACCATTCTGTGAGTTTAGAGGTCAATAGTTAAGTGCCATTATCATTTACACATTGCACATGGCATCTTTCAAAAATATCTAGCTCTTCTTCTCTTTAAAGTTAAATGTATTTTTGTCTTCACATTTTAACTGCACTTTAATGTGCATTGATTGACTGAACACACCAGTGAGAAGTAGGTACAACACATTGTTCACTTAAGCCCACTGACTCTAACTACAACAGCAGTGTGATGAGCTTTCCCAGAAAGCTGTACGAACATGTTTCGTGGGCATGTTGCGTTTGAGATATTTATGTGGTCCCCCTGCCACTGTGTGTGTTTAGTACTGCTGCACCAGTGTGTTCGAGTGGTGTGTCAGCCTCAGTAGGGGAATGTGTAAGTAGGGCAGTGTGATAACTTGCAAGTTGAGGTGTAAATGTATGGTTTGTTAAATGAACTGATTCTCTGGCTTGTTAAAGCTTAGGCACTTTATCTGCCTTCATTATATTCTGTTAGGGGAAATGTGTTAGTTTCTGACTTCTATTTGTGTTTTAAAATGAGCTCTGCTACGGCTGATATTTCTAGAATTGAAATGTGAAATTAAAAAACCTTATAAACTGAGACTATTTTCTGTGTTATCCTTATATTTGTGTTAATTCTCCATTTGGTATGGATTCTAGTAACAGTGGAAGATCTGCTCTGCGTGCACCATTTAAGTCTGAACTCAACAAAATATAAAGAGTGGGAAAGAAAAATTAAAACAAAAAATGTTAGGGTTTAGATGCAAATAAACTGTTCAGTTTCTGCTTCAGATGTAACAGTCACTAATTAGTACTAGCACAGCAGAATTGTCTGAGCAGCTCTTTGGAAGAAAGTGGAGTAGCACCTCTTAGTGCGTAGAAAGGGCTTCATTTATTTTTGGAGTATTTATATTCAGCAGTGTTAAGAGTAGCCAGACATAAGGCTATGGCATTCTCATTCTCTGCCTGTCATTCTTTTAGCAGTCTGTTCTCAGTTTTAGAAGTAGGTCCTGAGAAGCTGTTTTAATCTTTTGTCCATTTCATATTTGGGAATTTCAGGGCTGTTAGAGCTTTTAGTAATGTATTTGTTTATTTAGTTTCACATTGATAAGTAGTTGTTCAAATACTCAAAACTTATTTCCAAACAGAAATCAGTGCATTTCTTCTCTTCTTTCCTGGCTTTATGTCCAGGCTTGCAGTTTGATCTGCAAGGACAAAAAATACAATGTTGAAAAAAGTAAGGCAGATCAGTTAACTTCATAAGAACATTTTATTTCTGATCTCATGTCTTTAACTTGATGTTGATTTCAGTAACTGCTGCATTTGGTTGAGACTCAAGTAATACATGGTTCACGTTCTGTATTGTGAAAGCAGAAACTACTTTTGTACATACTTATGCAAGCTTTCTTAAGTATTACAATCCTGAATTTTCTGTAAGTCACATATTTCTATCAAATGGATTTCTTGTCAAAACCTTTTTTCATCTGTCATTTATTGCATCACACAAAAACTTTCAAACCTTCAGCTCCACGCATTATCCTTTGCATTCAGCATGCATGCTGGGCATGTTAACATGTGCAGCAGGGTTTGAGGTTAAGTTACATTTTCTGTTATTTTGATGATTTCAAATTGGATTGAGTTGAAATTGAGATACAATACTGATACAAGTTAACTGCAAAGTTTTCATCAGTGTTACAGAAATTTGATACAGAATTGCTAAATCCGTCTGTAGATCTAGTGTGAATTAGTGGATCCAATCCTAAGGCTCCCAGAGAGCCTGCTGGCACCAACTGGATTTTAATTACATCTCACACATTGGTTTAGTTATCCTTATAGCAGGTAAAATGAGTGGTGCAAGTTAACTCTTCCAGGTCAGAGAAAGGAAAAAAAAAAAAAAAAGCATTGATCCTCTTTTCAGAGGAGAGGGGAAAAATGTTTTATAGGTTTTTGGTTTTTATTCCCAAGGGAGAGTGGAAGAAGGCATATAGATGATGGAGGAAAGAAAGGCAATGAAAGGATATAAAGAGGCAAAATAAGTACATTATATGGAAAGGAGGAGAGTGAAGAAAGAAAAATTATGTTGGGAAAAATTAACTGGAAAATGTAGACTACTTTTTAAGCAGAAAAATTTAAGATGGAAAACATATAAAAGGTGCAGGCATATCAAAACACCAAATTCTTTGTAAAAGGAGAAAAAATAAAATGAACCGAAGAGGAAGACATAATTTTACATTTAAGGGAGAGGTAAGTATATATGCTGATTTTAAGTAATTTCTGACTTATCATCAGCTGCAAATATTTATGTTTTTACAGAAATACCTTTTGAATGGAATTTGCTTAGCAGTGTTAGCAAAATCACATCACAGTGATCAGCGGTGTTACAAAAATCACACGTAAAGGTTATAAAGATTTTATTTATGTAATTCTTCATTTTTATTTAATGTATTTATTTTAATTTTAAAATATTTTTTGAAATAAAAGTTGAACAGTACAGTAAATATAAGGTTTTCACTTGGCTTAAGCTTGCTATGTTTCAGATCAAAAAAATCAAAGCCAAAAATTGAATACTATGAGTTCCTTACTAACATCGTAAATTAAGAGACTAATAAATAGATTCATTACAGCAATCTGAAAATTAATTGTAAGAAAGAATGTTGTTGCCCTTAGGCATTTCTCAGTGCAGGAAGCCAAGAAGGAAACCATAGTCTTCAGTAATGCATAAAGACGCCAGTGGCTGGTCAGCCACCGATCCCTTGCCATGTTGACTGCAGAGGAAAACACTTGCATCCTTCTAGAGCCCTTTTATGTCATTCAATTCTAATTTACCATCAACTATCATAGCTTTACCATGGACATTCTCAAATTGGCATTGGAGGCTTGACATAAAACCACAAAGGCAAGTAAATTCCAAGTTAAAACTGAAATTTCATTCTTAGTTCACTCAGTTGTGCGGGGGGTGCTGGGGAGCATGTGGGAACACCCAGCGTTTGAAGCCCCGGCTGTATCCACACACAATAGAACAAGTTAAGGATGGAATTTCAGCCCAAGCCTTAACATTAATGCAGCATAGCTCTTTGTGGTTTGATTTCTTCTTATATGGCACTGTTAAAGACAGAAATAAGCCCTAGTCAATCTCAGCATCATTTTAAATTATGCTTACAAGAATCTTGTGCAAGCAATAGTAATAGATTCTTCTCACCGCTTAGCTCTCAGTAAATTTGGATTTTTATATCCTGCTTGCTTTGACTGTGCACCGTTGGAAACTGCTGATGTGTTAGATTACAGATACCTTACTATCTGAAGTCCAGCCTTAAATACATAATTGTTTTCTACAGTATACCTGTCTTCGCTTGAAACTTATTTTGTGGAATAGAATTAAAGAGGAAAACTCTGCTTTTTGCCCCGTACGTGCATTTTTATGAGCAAAATGAGCTTTGACAGTGTTTTTAGAAACATCAGGAATATCAAATCTTCTTTATCTGAAGGACTTATTGGATGACTCAGGAAAAAGTACTTGGAAATTAGTCAGGACTTAATTGAAGTATGAGGGATACTGAAATGCTGAGAGAGAGCTTGCTCCCTATGCATGCTTTGGATTGGTACTTCGAAAGATCGATCTCAATTTTAAGTGATTGAATCAGCCTTTTCTTCTAAACATAATTTTTATTCAATCTTTGGTTAGCCATTTGGAATAGTGATTAGAATAGTTATTCGGTCATTTATCCCTTCTCAGAGCAAATGAGAGTTATACTTCTAATCGTTTTTTCAAAAACCCATAGCTCTCTGCTTCTTCCTGTGTATTTCCATCCTGTGCCAACTGTCTTTGGTGGGTCCGACATCCCTGCTTGCCGAAGACATGGAGAGATACATATTGGTGAAGAGAACGACGGTGAAGGAAAGGGATACTGCTTTTAAAAAAGCATGTAAACTGCTGTTATAGACTTGTCTGTATTTTGCATTTGACATTCAGGATGCCCATGTCCCTTTTTCTGAGACAGTAGATTTGTTCAGGGTTAGGGACTGTCGTAAACCGTAGTTTCAGGAATAGCTTGATCACTGGCAATAGTAGTTCAGAAACAGCAGTTTGGTGTGAAGAAGTGATAAAGCAAAGAGTTTGGTAGTTATCCTCCAGAACACCTTCTGAAATTACTATTTTGATTTGGAGATATATTTGTAGGAAATGTTATGCTCATTTTGTTTATTTAGGTTATGAGACTGGGTTTGTGCAATGAAATGGAAAAGAACCGAGGCAATATGAGGGTCGTAGTTGGCAGTGTGGCTAACAAAAGTGTGATGACCAAAATATGGGAAAGATGTCACTCGAAGCTTCAATTAAGCCCTGGCAGTATGTTTAAGGAAGAAATTAAGAAGAGTAAGCGTAAGATCATCAGTACTGATCTTTAATGAGCAAAAATCCAACTATGTTCAATTTAATTAAAATTGCACAAGTAATTGTATTGAATATTTTTGTCAAATTATAAATTTTATGGCTTACACCTGAAGAGTCATCACTTTTTCAATGTCATTACAACTTGATTGCAAATTTCTAGTCTCTGATGCCAAACGTAGCAGGTTCAAGTCCTTAATTGGTATTAAACCAATTTGAACAGTATTATTGTTGGTCTTGGAAACCATTGTGAGAAAGATGGCACTTAAAAGGCCTTACATCATCGTGATGTGCTATTCGAGTATGTGGCCACTGATGCTAACTGCCTTCACTCTGGACAGTGAAAATCTCCATCTTCCTTGCATACTTTCTGGTGTGGCTGAATCATGTAACACCTCTGCCACCATCTCTTCTCCTCCAAGCTTCTACTCTCCAGCTATGTGTGCCCGTATTTTCATTCTCCCATGCAATAGAATTGCATGTTTGATATGAAGGGAGTTCAGCTTTTTTTTGTGGTGCTCTGTCCTTCCCTGCATCTTCTGTACTGTCTGTCCAGACAGCTAAAAAACCTCTGTAATTGCACTCCAGAACTGTCATTCTTACCACTTGTTATAGAGGGGAGCCTGGATTAACCACGTTTAATAGAAGTGCTGGTGGTGTAGCTGTATGAAGCTCCAGTGGAGAGCCCAAGTCAATCATCTTGATAACTTCCCCATAGGCACTGGCGGGTTGCTGTTAGGACTAACTGAAGCTTTCTCTTGCCCCGGTTGAAAAAGCCCAGTTCACTCAGCTTGCAGATGTTCTGTAGTAAAAAGGATATCAATAAAAGCTTTCAGATTGTTGTTTTCTTAGCGTTTGGGCAGAATGCATAGCCACTTGGGGAAATTTCAGCCTTATCCTCACTACTCAGTATCTTCGAAATATTTTTACTGGCTTTTTATTTTGTCTATACAAATTTCTCTCCTAGGCCATCAATGAGGTCTGCCTTGTGCTCCTCTACCAATTAAGGTGCAAAATAATGAGATATGAGATAATTGCGAACATTCTGCTTTCCGAATAAAATGTAGGGGGAAAGCAGAAATAAAGGTACCTGTCATCATCAAGGTGGCAGGTCAGCTTTGTATGTACATACATATAAGCTGGTTTACTGCCATTGGAGTGCCATGAATTTTCAGTCTGAGGGCCACACATTGTTCAGAAGTAGTAAGCAGTTACACATGAGCAACTGAGCTCTGGCACAGCTCTAGCTGAGCTCATGCTGGTGTTCAGAGGGGTTAGAGTGCTTTTAGCAGACCCTGAGCTTCTCACACAGTGATAGGACATAGGGAATTTTGCAAAACCTTTGAAAACAAAGTAGAAGATGGCACAACTGATGCATTTCATCCTGTAAGGTTTGTTTAATTTATTTGTGCCAGTATTTGAATTTGACTTCCATCAGAAATATCACCCTTGTTCCCAAGGCTGTTACGCAAATCAGGGATGCAAGCTTCATGAAAAGAAAGGGGCTTGATTAATCTGTAGTCATGCGTTATTGTAATTCTGGTGGGAATGCGTTCTCTTCCAAATACAGTGCACTCTTCAGAGTTAATATGTGAACTTGTACCTATCTATTTTGGTTAAAAGTGTGGATTGCTGAAATTCAGTGCTTTGGTGTCAGTAGCAAGTTTAGCTTTGGACAGAATTCAGACAAATACTGCAAGACTTCAGAAACTTGAAAATCCAGTTGGTTTGAAGATGTTGGAGGATTAGCTCTTCTTGTCTGAACTTTTTTGTTTTGTATTTGTGTAGAAAGATTGCATTTCATTCCATAATTTTACTTAAAGGAAACCGTGAAGCCATTTTCCATAATTTTTTTAAAATTCGCCATCGGGCAAAAATTGCTCATGTTACTATGAGAAGGAGATATTTTAATAAGAATGCTGCTTGTTAATACACACCAGTTATGAAATATTTATTTGATGTCTGCAACATTTGTTGAATCTTGTTAACTAAGCAATTACAGTCAATTGTCTCCCAAAGTTTTAAAAAGAATAAAGCTAAAGTTCTCGTTACATTAGATTTGTTTTTAAAGAGTGTTTTCCAGATTGTACAGGTCTGAATCCTAGAACAGCAGTACCGCTTGCGTTGTAGGCCATGGTGAAGCTCCATACTACATAAGAAGCTTAAAGTAGTGATACTGAGACAAAGTGGTCATATCTAAAACAAAGCAAACTGTGGCTTCAGACACTTAGAAGTAGTGCTCACTCACCTTGCATACCAGTACGTGACTGTTTTAATTCTAAATTCTGAGTATTCTGGGTTTTTTCTTGTTGTTTGTTCCCCTTCCCCCCCACCCCCACATTCATTGAAACCTGAAGTCTGAGGGAAGCAAACACTACAAGGGGAAACTAAAATTGACTATAACAAGGTGCTTGTATCATTCAGTGAAGTATTTTAACAAGTACTGCATGCTAACACACAGGTGCACAGCATTGGGATTAAATGGCAAGTTGCAGCCATCTATTTAGAATTATAATTAAGTATAATATAATATATGATGGTAATAATTGTTTCCAGGCTATGGTTATAGGTTTGTTGGTTGTACCCCTTGTCTTGAGATCCCCAAACTGTACAAACATACAGTTCCCATATCCAGTTAGGGACCATGGTAGGCAGAGAAAAAGGAAACCTAACAACTCAAAGTTGAAATGCTCCATTCTCTTGTCTGGTATCTCTTTGTCCACTGAACTGTTTTTTTCACTTGTTTTTCAGTGGACTTGGTTATTGGCCGCAGCTTGAGGTCCACCCTCTTGTTCCCAGAGTGCTTCATTCCGAAGGGGTTGGTTGTTACTCTCAGACCACACTGAGTCCCATTTTGGAGTTGCCTGTGTCAATGTCACTCCTCCATCTCTTTCCTCTACCTCATAAGCCTGACACTAAACCTAATGTGTTTTTTTTATTTTAACTTCAGAGCCCTGTCTGAGAGCTAGAAGCTGTCATCCCAAAACAACTTTTATGTTCATCGTATCAGCTAGCTCCCCTGCTGTCTTTGCCACTTCATACCAAAGTCCTGGCTTGTTGTCAGCTGGGTGGAGGAAATGTAACTGCTAGTGCTTGGTTCTGCAATTGTTTGAACTCAGCAGAGGAGACTGAGTTAGCAGTCTCCATCCTGGAGGAATAGTAAGTTGGAACTGAAGTGAGAGAAATCTGATGGCAGCTCATAAGTGGTTCAGAGGGTCCCATTCTCTTCTTGCTTTCCCACTCCCTGGATGTGTGCACACAAACACACACACAGGCGCCCCATTACCTGCTATATTATTTGCATGTTCCCAGTTTGTATAACAACCTCCCATGCAGCTGGGTGCCTGTTACCTTGTGTGTCGCTACAGCCAGTGCTGACTTCAGAAAAAACAAGTGAGATGTTCCTGCTGGTCTCCCTCCTCCTGTGTTCACAGAATGTCTGCCTGTGTCGCACAGTTTGCCCCATGAATGCATCCACCACAGCAGACCCTGCGTTTTCACATCAACTGGTGAGACCCTCACTGCACCTGCAGCTGGTCTCAGTGTAACCAGGAGCTGGTTACACTGCCCTCTCTCAGGAGTAACCCAGTTTGCAAAATGCAGCATATACCAGCACTATAATGGACTACTCAAGTGCCAAGCAATCCACAGGAACGATCAAGGAACTGGAAGTTGCATGAACATGTAGTGACTCTTTGCGGGAAGATGTGATGCAGCACCTCGGTAGGCCATGCCCTAGGCTGTACCCACTCATCTGCATCGCACACCCCAGTGATGCCACGGGCACTGACCTAACTGCACATTCATCTTTTCTGACTTGTTCTGAGTATGTTCAGGTTGGGATCTTGGTACTTAGCCTTGGATTTTCTTGCTTTTCCTTTGCTTTCTCATGTCTTTGAACAGCCCTAAAATTGAGTGTGATGCTGCTGGTGGTAAAATAGTTCCATGATTAATGTTCAAATACACACCACGTATTCTGAATTTTAGAGTGTCTCATTTTCCTATTGTCACTTACTTCTCTGAAACCCTAAAATGTAAACATCTGTTTCACTGTGTCGGTGTCCTCTCTTGCTGCTAGTAAGTGCTGTTACTACTTTTCAGAGTAGTGTCAACTTGTATGGTTTTGATCATGAGTCTCAATATTTAAGAGGTGTGTGGAGGGAGTTGGAAGTGTTTTGTTTGCTCAGCTAGTTGAATCTTTATGTTCGGTGATAATGATCTTTGACTCTTTTGTTGTTGTTTTCATTGCTTTTCCCATTTTTCTAACTGCTCTGAAAGATAAGCCCATACTTAAACTAGAACATCCTTATTCTCCCATCTTATAAGCTGTTCCACACAACTTAATAATTCACTTCAGAAGTAGATCATTTGCACAGATGCAGAGAACTTTTCAACCTTTGCTGAGCCAGTCACTAACCTGGCAAAATGCTATTTGCTGTTTGGTCGATTTAGCTTTTTGTTGAGTTAGCAAGCTGAGTTTGGCTCTGCAAAAAGTCCAACAAGTAGCAGAGCTGTCAAACGAGGAGGTGCAGGACCATATGGTCAAGACCAGGGGAGTGGGAAGCAAGGGCAGCCTTTGGTGACCAGCAGACCATTAATTTGGCTCGGCTGTGTCTCTCAGTGAAACCAAAAAATATTTTGAATGTAATTTAAGCATGTCATTCATTAAGACTATGCCATAAAGTCTTTAATACCTGGTAGTCTCTTGTTGTGGCTACCCACAAAATACTGAGGTTAATTAAGATCAAGTATAGGATTCTTACTAATTTCAGAGTTGGTCTACAAATGCAGCCATCTTTCTGCATGGATTTTTTTTCTGTTTCAGAAGGAAGATGTCATTTATGCAGAAAGGGATGAAAGACTGTCTCTTCGGAAGCATCGCTTCATGCATTTTGCATCATTGGAATACGAAGGAGAATTCTACATGACACCGAGAGATTTCTTGTTCTCAGTAATGTTTGATCAAGTTGAACGTAAGTTGTTTTCTCATCATTGCATTTGTGAAGGCAAAGAAACTTGCCAGTCCCCCTAAAGATGTAACTTGCAAGTCACTGGAATAAGATCCTTTATCTGACATAAGTCAGCGTAAGTCAATTTATAAATGTTGTGCATATGGATTCTCATAGGCACCACCACACTTTACACCAGTGAAGGGAGACTGATGATTTAGAAATCTGGTGACTTGATGTTAACATTTTATCTCTGCATAATTTGCATGTCTGATCAGTATATACTTCCTCAATTACTTATATGCCACAGAAAATAGTAGGAGTGTAATGTAATAGTGCTCATACCATTCCTGGCCCCTTTATCTGTCTATCCACTTCACCAGTAAGTACTCTGTGACCTTTTTTCTTAGAAGAGGCAGCGATGGGAGTGACTTGAATGAGTGTAATGAAGCATTATGCTTGCTTCTGCGTTTCTGCTTTCACATTTCCTCTGGTTTGTACAAAACCTAGTTAAGAACAGATCAAAATTGTACGTATGTTTTTTAAAAAATACTTTCTAAAGTGTTCTTTTTGAGGAGAAGATAGGACCAATGCACAAATAAGAAGTGCATGGATTGTTGTCCTCCTTTCCTTCTGGTTTTCTGGCCTCGTTAACCCTGCCCCATTCCTTAAGCTTCTTTTATCTGTCTTTGTATCATCTTCTGTAATTTCCATGTTACAGAATTTTTTTTTCAAATTATATGTGTTTTTTCTCAAAAAAATTGGCTTTTATAGCTTTCCCAATAATTGTTTGCTTTAGAAGGGTTAAGTTCTCCAAGTTTCAGAGAGGATTGTCTCTTAAAGAACAAATACTCTGTTAGTACGTCTGCTGAGGGAAAGAGGAGGAAATTCCAACTTTAATCACTGCCGTCACTTAATTTGCTGCAGTCTGCACATATTGACCAGGGGAGCATGTTGTCTAGCAAAAGCCATTAATAGTGTGGGATGCTTTGCCCAGCTAGCAGCAAATGTCCGAGTGACTTGGGGGTATTGAGCAGGAAATACAGAAGGGAACTCAAGGTCCTGTGTAAAGGCTTGAGAGGCAGGGAGGAAGGAGACCTGAATGCACTTTGATTCAAGCCTGTGGGGAACCTGGGGCAGAACAGTTTACTGAGCTGCAAGTGGTCAAAAAATAGGACACAAAAATCTGTAATAAAAGAAGTTTTCTTGTGTCTGCCAAAAATCTATAGGTGATAAGGATACATGGCTTCACTGCTGACACACAAGCTTCTAATATTATACAAAGCTGAATATATGTCCTTAGAAGGACTTTATGACCTTGAGAGTCATGGAGACTCTCAAAATATCTTTTATTATTATTATTATTATTTTCTGTAAATATATGGCTAAGGGAAAGGGTTCTAGCTCCTACAAAACTTAGGTCATTAAGTTAAAAACCTAGAAGGGATTTTCTTTTAAGTTTTCCAGCCTGAGCCACTAAAGACAGTGAATACTGAAATTTTCAGTTTGAAGGTGTAGGTTTCAGAGAGTTGTCTGTGAAAACAAGGTTAGAGAAGTAAGTGTTTTTCATTCTTAGCAGTTCATACATATTAATTGGTTACTCCAGCTATAGTAGTACACGTGCAGATTTTTAATGAAGTGGTATTGCGGGGTAAGATTTATTTGTAATGCAGCCAAGTTAATTTCAGCTACTTTGCTAATATGAGTAGGAAACAGTGTTAAACAGAAAAAAAAAAAAAAAGACAAGAAAAAACATGTGAACAAAAAAAATCTTTGCACTAATGCGTATTTAGCATTTCAAATTGAGGTCAGGCTTACAACAATAGCATCATAGACAATTCATATATTCAACTATTAACATTTTTCTAGTGCTCCTAAACATTTTTTTAACCATCATTGGGGTGGATTCTTTGGCCGGTAGCATGAACACAATGGTAAGCAATTCTCTTCAAGTCATATTGCTTAGGATTTTTTGTTTTCTTGTAACTGCAAACAGACATAGCATTGGTTAGCAGAAAAATATGGTGGTTTAAGTATTTTAAAGGTAGCAGTTTGTTCATTGTGTTCTGAAGAGTTTCATACAAGTAAAATGAACAGACCTATCCCAAGTGTTGGTCCAGGTATATTCAGAGTAGATCAAGATGGTGAACTTCATAGCAAAGCAGCAATTATTTTTGGAAATTTTCTGCTTATATCATAAAATTATTTCCCTTTTACCCTTAACAGTGGTTTTAGAAAGGAAAACAGGCATGCCACCACTAATTCTAGAAAGCCCTTCACTTAATGTCATACCAAGATGCAATTTTAGCATGTGATACTGTATACAAATGGTGACTCTTACATTGTTGAACTTAAATCTGTATATGTTTTGGTTATTCTCTACCTGTTTTTGATTAATCATTAATTTAAAAAAAAAAACACAACACAAAACACTCAAGAAAAATTTGAAGCACCCTGGCAGTAACCATACATCTTCATAAATGTTTGCTTGGAGTTTGCCAGTTGGTTACTATATGTAATAATATGTAAAGCTTAGGGCTATTCTAAAGATTTGTTTCTGCTGTCTTTTTTACAGATAATAAGCAGGAACATATGACCAGCTTCACAAGCTATTTCACCATGTACAGTGACAAATATCGCTGAGTTTGATCACAATATTCTGTTGCTTTGTTCCTATTCAGAGATAAACACTCCCAAAGCGGGAAAAGGCAAGCAAAAAGAGGGGATGAGAAGCAGTTAGGGGTTTGGGAATAGGGATCCTTGTCCGACAGCCTTGCTGGTTTTTGCTCACTGGTGATTGTCGTTGGAGAATTACTTTGAAATCTCCTGATAGTTTTTAAGCGTAATTAAATTTCGAAGAAAGTAAATGTGGTGTTGTGTAAACCAGATGAGTTGTTGGTGCTACATCAAAAGTGCTGAGATTAGAAAATGCCAAAATATTTTAGCTATGTCCAGATTGTCAAGTGAATTCCTGCACACAGTTGGGTGGAATTTATTACTGAAGCAAAAATCTTAGGTGTGCCCTTTGACAAGGTTGCAAAACATGCAATAAATTATGATTTATTATAGAGCACTTTCCCAGATAAGAAAACAGATCAACTGAAGTGCAAGTATATCAACTGTCATTCAGTCCAAGTGATCTTGAACCCTGCATGATAGACCTTAGTTCACTAGTTCTGCTCATTTGTTCCCTGGTGCATGGGTTTCTCTATTACTCATTTTCTTTAAGGTAGGACAAAAGTTGTGAAATCTTGGCATTCCTGATGATTAAATCACACCCGCAAAGTTATTTACTGTCAGGGTGATAATGAAGAAAAATATTTACAGTCCTGTCATCTAAGGAGAATGAGCTGATAACAAATGCAGTTTCCTGACAGACTTGTTTTGTTCTGCATATTGACAAAGCAAAGAACTCTATAAAGGAAGAAAGGCACTGTCAAAAAAAAATTTGCTTGCTTTTAGATGCAGCGTTTCACACTGGATTACCTTTGTAAATATTTGCCTAATTCTATTACTGTTAGTTATTTTATGGAAGGGAGCAGTCACCTCTTTATAAACAGTGGCAAACAGTAAATGAGATGTGGTAGTGTAGCACAGCATTTGTGCCAGTATAAAACACCTACAACAGTGTTTTGTACCGGTTAACACAGTGCATGCTAAATGCAGCAGTGGAATTTTTGGATTCGTGGTTATATGCCATGTAATCTGGTGTTAAAACAATGTTACCACAGGGCTGTGTGGCAAACAATTGCAAAACCAGCCAAGTTTTCTCAGTAATCTGTGGGATGTGCGTGTAAACCATCATATCTGATGCAGTGATAGTTCAGTGAAAAAGTGTTTTGCTACTCTTCTTATCGTGATGTAGAAACTTCTCAATGTCTTGTAATACCTATTAAGAATAATATGAACTTGCTGTGTTGCATCAGAAATTCTAACCTTTTTAAGGTAACAGGTATAAGAAGGATAAAGCTCAGCTGATTTACATTTGAATTTACAGTGCAGGATTGTTTTTAAAAAGACCCTTCCAGCTTCACGTAAAACTTGTGTTTTAAACAGTTGTGTATACTTAGACTCATATCCCAGATTATACAGCCAATACTGTTTTAGAACTTATCCACGGAAATTTCATGTCTGGTGTGCTGCTGTTGTAGAACATGTAAGAAAATCCATATTAAATTTTGAAAAGGACTACAGATATAAGAAAATGAAGATTTTGCAGTATGTTAAATCTGGACTGTGTTTATGTTCATTTTTTCGGAGAAGATTATTCTATTTCAGAAGTACATTCCTCTTGCAAGCCGAAGACAAGCATTCAAGTTAGCTTGTCTTATAAAAACAGATTTTCCTGTGTTCTATAGCACCAGGGTGCCAGAGGCAGTATTTCCATGGCAGAGTCCGATCTGTCAGTGAATATTATTGTGTTCTAAGTTTCCTGGGAGAAGTTGGTCGAGTTTGTTAAACTTTCTGTGAAGACATGGTTGGCGCAAGGTGGTGGTATGTTTGCAGGTAGGATGCAATGTATGGCTTCGTGTTGTTACAGCACCAGCATGGTCATGATGGTGAATGAACCTGAGGAAGGGTTATGGCGCAAGGCTGCAACAGCTGGAAAACTGAGTTCTCCATTGCCCTTAGTGGAGATCAGTGTTGGTGCAGTTGGTGGCGTTCGGACAGCCAAGAGGGACCAGCCAGTAGCTGGGCATTTCAGAACGAGCTGGGTCCATATTTTTGTTTCTGGATCTTGAGTATTTGCCTCTAGTGGGAGTTCAGATGCCTATACTTCAGTGTCTTCATTTGTCATTTGGACCTGAATTTCATACGTGATAACTAATCAGACCAATATGAGCTGTGCATGAGTGTCAGATCTAAAGCTTAGGATTCAGAGTCAAAGACTAGGATTTAAGCTTCTGTAAATGGTAAAGCCTCCATATGGGAAGCGAGGACTGAAATGTTATATGGGGAGCCATTGGCACAACTGGGAACTGAATTCAGTCCTCCTGGATTTCTAATGTGTTTTCTCTCTATCTCTGCATTTAGTGTTTTTTAGGACTGATGTGGTGGTGTTGCTCAAATCCTCCAAACACAGTAGAGAGCTCTGCTGAAAGATGACCCCTTTCCCAGTGCTAGGTGGAAGGTAAAGTGAAGCAAAGACAAAGAAGCAACATGATGATTTAAGGTCATTGTATGAATCTCTTCTGAGTTTTAGAAAAATGAAACAAAATCAACCATTTCTAGCCAAACTTCTTAGTCATTATTGTTTACTCATTTCTTAAAGTAGGTTATGAATGAAGGAAAGTAATGTTCCTGTTGAAGGATCTGCACACATAAGCAAAGATAAGCAGATTGCTGAAAATAGCTGCTTCTATAATCAACCCATACTGTGAATTTTTCATCTTCAGCTATCCTTCATCACCCAAACAGCATTCAGAAATCCTACCACAATCCTAAGAAAATCTTTAAAGTAACATATTGTATACATGTGGCCTTTTCCTTTCCCTTAAGTGTCCAAATACAACACTAAAATTGGTGTTCTGGATAAAATATTAAATCATTTTGCATAAAATGTTGTACCTTAACCAATTGTTGGTAAATAGGTAATCTAAATAAGATAGATTTGCATGTGCCCTCTCTTGAATTTACCAGCTTTATTACCGCAGAGGAGAAGAATACAGCCAAGAACCAGCTCTTAGTAATTGAGTCAATCTTCCAACCTTGTCCGGTCCATCAGAGACTTTTTCTATCTTTTTCTACTTTTCTCCTCAGCAATAGTGTGTTAACGCTTATAACTCAGTTACGTAGGCTGTCTAATGCAACACCAATGATCTGCATGGGATTAGTTTATCTAAAAATTAATTTGAAGGGAAATATTTCTGTATCTAGAAACAGTTGAAATACTGCAGAAATTCCTGTAATCTTGATAATGCGTATTTACATCTGGATGTAAGCTTTGTTGTGAAACCAAAGACTAATGCATTTTCATAGCAGTTGCATCAAGGCTCTGTGTAACAGAATCAGAGATGGGATTGTGGAGGGGCAATGGAGTCTTCTGTCCCACAGCAATCAAATCTGGTTTGTTGGCCAGGTTGCTTTTTTGGTGTATTAACCATTGCCCACTGCACTGACTTCGCTTGCTCTCATTTTTCAGAAAAACTTGTTAGGTTGAGAGTCCAAAAAATAGATGCAAGAGGTGCTGCTGTTAGAGCAGAGGGGTTAGGTGAGGAGGGGTGGCTTCTGACACTGTAGCCCCTGCAAGCTGCAGCAGCGAGGAAGCATGCATGGTCGGGTTGGGTAGCAGGAGGAGGCACAAGAGCGGTGGTGTTCAGAGGAAGAGGAATGATGGAGCAAAATCCCTTAGGAAGCAGCATGATTTAGCATATCATTGCACAGGGAGAAGGTGTCCTTTTTTTCCCCCCTGTTCCATTTCCAGGCCTGGAACCACATTACAAGACAGTGCTGGAGGTACCTGGAATACATACCTTGTAAGGTCAAATAGGATATATTTTTGACCCTTAAAATTATACTCACGGTATTAATTACATTTGTGGTTTTGTGGTTATGTCTGCATGAGACGACAGTAAAATTGCAATAAGCTCATGGCTTTGTTGTGTTTAATTCTTATTTTTCCCTTTGTGGCATTGCTGACTAGCTGGAGAATGACACTGAATCAAAGTTCCTGTCTTGATTGACTGCAGTGCTTACAGATTAGGTAAAAACTTTGGCAAGATGTTACGTTTTGAAAATACATTTCTATTCAGTTTTCTGAAAAACAATTGTTAGTGAGAACATATATTGCAAGTCCTCAATGAATGAAAGCAATTTTTTTAAATGCAGCACAGAAATAATGCCAATAATGAAACTGGTCAGGCTTCAGCAGAGTAGTGAGCAAGAGGCAAGTGGTCCTAATACACATCTTGAAGGATTTAGTTACTTAAAGTGTGAAAGTTATTGGTTATTTAATGGCATCTGAATGGAAAACAGATTCCTTGAAATGAATGAAAATATATTGTGGGCATACAGAATACTTGTAGTACAAGTAATGGAAAGATCTGGTTATTAATAACAGGAGTCTGCTTGTTGTATAAACATTGGCTGCCTGAATTTCAGAAGTCTTGCAACAGTTTCTGCTTTAGTCAAGTATTCCAGTTTTGTGACATGCTGCTGTGATATTTAAAATACTTAACAGAGAATTCACAGCTTTTTATACATACGAACAAATTTCAAGAACTCATACAATCATTCTTCATCTCTGAATATTTTTCCTATTTGTAAAGACTCTTTATTTTTGTAGAACACTACACACAGTTTCAACTACATTTACAACATACTGTCAGCATACCACAGAAAATATCTCTGGGATTTTTCCTTGCATGGTTCTGAATGCTTTTTGACAGATTACTTCAGTATTTATTTTTTTTTTTAATAAATTCAGTGGAACTTAATGCATTCTGAAACATCCTGCTTAACTGACAATTAAGACTTAACAGATGTAGTGTGAAAATCAGACTCACTGAATTATTTTCACTCTTAAATGTATTTTAATTTCTTGCAACATACATCCTTAACATAGACAGGTATTGATTTGTACCTAAGAAGTACAATCTTTTTTTAAAATGCCTTGGGTTGCATTCAGATATTTAAAACTGATGGGGATCTGGTGGACCCGTGGTGGATGATAGCAGGTGCCAGGAGTGCAGGTCAGGCTCCTGCCAAAATCTAGCAGGCATTCTAACCTCACATTTTCAGTTGTTTGTAACTCTTTCAGTGCTGATGGTTCTGTGCTTTTCTTTGCCAGCACTGCATTTTTATTGTATTAGATTTATCCTTTTTTGAGTAATCCTGATACAGTCTGATTTCTTTTTTTTTCCTCTGGACATTCTCATAAGAGTTATGTTACATGATGGGTTTTTTTTTTAAATTATCTGAGGTAGAAGCATTGCGTATCAATCACTTTCCTTCTAGGCAGTAGCAGCAGGCAAGGTGTGCAGCCTGCTTTGGTAGATGAGAGGAGCTGTCCTTACTTGCCAAACAGCTGGGGTCTCCAGGGAGACCTTTGAGAAGTTCCACTGCTCCCTGTGTGGAAAACACTGGCATCGATTTCCTAAGGGAGAAACTACTCCGGTTATGTTCTCTTTTTTTACTCCCCAGCCCTGCACCTGCAGTGGGTTATAGCACAGATTGCGCTCAGTAGCCTTTCTCATCTGCTGTGAAACAAAAGCAAATACAAAGCTCAAAGACTTTTTTTCCATGTGTAAAACACACAGGTTTCTCTTGTTAGAGCCACCTGCTTACATGGCAGTGCCCTCTCTTGGGTTTAGCAGCTTGATTACTGCAGAGGAGAAGAATACAGCCAAGAACCAATTCTTAGTAATTGAATCAATCTTCCAGCCTTGTCCAGTCCATCAGAGAGGTCTGGTCCTCGCACCAGCATCCATAATGGTGACAAGGACCTGGTCATTCTGCTGCCTACATCTTTAGTTAAATATCTTTCCTCTCAGACCTGGAAACAGCTTGTTCACCTGAAAGCGTAAGGATTTTTCAGCAATAGCTAACTAAAGATACCACATTTTTCAACAAATCCTGCCTTGGTTCTTCCCAGATGAAAGGTAGGTAGCACCACTATGAGGTCCAAACACATCCTAATTGGCAGTTCTTGGCTTTTCTGCTTAGCTTATCAGTATATGGAAAATGCCAGTATCCTGGGACGTTGTTCACCAAGAGCTGTGATTCTTCTTGGCTTAATTAAAAAATGGGCTCCTTGTATGGAATTTGAATATAAAATATGGCCGAGCCAGCTGCCATTTGACTTTGTTCAGACTACTTCAGGTTTTTTTCAGAAGAGCTGATGTTTGAAGTCTTCAGAATGATACAGCTCATTTTTCAGGTGCTAGCCTTTTTTTCAAGCCTTGAATGCATGTCCTTTGTGCTCCTACCTCTGATACAACTGGGACAGTGAGTCTTGCTGCTGCATTGGTGTTGGTAAGCACTTAGTAGGTCATGTATCCCACTAGAGAAGCTGCCAGTTCCAGAAAACAGATTACTTTTGTCTTTTTTTGTTGCTTTCCAAATGTGTTTTGGTTTTGGTTTTCCTGGGAGAATGAGACGTGTTTGTTCTTAACAGTGGACTGGATCCAAACAGTTGTGAGCCTGACAGAGCAGATTCTTATAATAGAGAATACTAAAAGTAGTCATTTTGTCTCACGTGCATGGTTGTCTGCTTTTCCATTGGGACTGTATTTATTTATTGTGCCTGACAACTTCTGAACAGTCACCCACACCCTGACGTAGCAGTTATTTCTTCTCCATGGACTTCTTGGTGATAGAGAATGTGAGAGCTCCACTACCACTTTCTTGGGAGAAAATGAAATCTAATGTTAAAAAATTTCATCTGCTTCTCAGGCTTTGTTCGAACTGGCAAAAGAGAGCAACTATTTAGCAGAAACGAGCAATGTTGTTTGTGGTGTGTATGATGGTAAAGACAGTCACTGCTGCTGAAAAAGTGAGAGAGGCTTTTAAATCAGTATAGTCAATTATTTAAGAGTACAGTGGGCAACATAAATTACTTTACCCTTTCACTAAAAGAAAGCGTCTGTTGTTTGCTTTTCATTCGTGCCGACTTTGAGAATTGTAAAAAGCCTTCTTAAAATTTGATTCACATTTCAATTCAATTTCTTTCTTCTGCAGCTAAAATAAATGCTAATTTCAGGAGGACAGTCCCTATTTTTTATGTCCAGTAAAGAGGAAAAAGGCTATCTGCTTAGTTGTACCATTGTAAGAACACTTGTATTTATTATCACAGCTCACCTAAGTTAATGTGTAATATCTTGTAAAGTATTTTTTAAGGGTTTGTATCCTCTATTAGGTTGTACTTAATGGCTTAGCGCTTGTTTTTAGCATTTAATGGCTAAGTGTGTCAATTTATCATATATATTCTAAAAGTCAGCACCTATTTTAGCAGTTTAAACACTTTAAAATATTTACATTTTTCATACTCAATTTAAAACCATTTGTTACCGCTGCCTATATTGGAAAATGGTGACACAGCATCTGCTCTTGTTGCTTGAAAACTCTTCCGATACCCATCCTGAAATTTTACACTGTCTTTTTAAAGCCACTCACTGTTGTGCCAACATTTCCCATTACCTAAAATAGTTTTTTAAAAATTTTGAATCTTAACTCTGTGATGCGTTATAGATAATTAAATTGTCACTGAGCACTGGTCTTGTTAGGCAAAGCAACCCCAAGTTTATTTTTATCTCCTCTGGCTCTGAGGCCATCCATTCCACTGCTTCCTATAGGTAGGTTAATTCCATGCTTTTCTGAAGTTGATTTTTTTTTGTAAAGCTAGATTCGTTCCCTGGCTAACAGCACAATCCACTAGCAATCACTACAGCCTTAGGGATGGAACAAGGATTGAAGTCAGGAACTTCTTAAATTAATACTGTTGCTGAAACATCTAAATCGTCAAATTGCAGCTTCAGTCAAGGAGGAAAAGGGTAAAAAGCAATGCTCACTAGAGCAAAACACTTAGACTCATTTAGCCTGTGCTTCACTTTACAATCACTAATTGCAGAACAGCTTCCAGTGCCATGGGTGTTTTGGTCTTCATTTGTATCTCCATGTGTCTGCCAGGCTGAAGGTAGTACCGTAGAGCAAATTCTTTTCTGCATTCTTAGGTGAAGAAATTTTTAACATAATCATGGAATTGTAATTAAGACAGAAAAAAGAGAGATCTGGTGAAGAACGTTCTTTTAGAAGGTTATGTACAGTCAAGGGCTTGATGACCTCAGGTAATACAACTTTGCACAGGAACAGGAGAAATTGTTCATTTATTCAGTCTGAGATTGCTCTTAGAGGAGCAATTAGTTTTATTAGAGAAGCTGAGTATGGCAGAAAGGAGACAATGAAAGGATAATTAGAGGCAGTGGACACAAAAGCCCAGTATACTGAAGACTGCTACAGGTTAAATGAGATATTAGTGAGAATTTTGATGTAAAGTGTATTTGTGGATTTAGGTTTGCCTCCTCTATTACCTTCACTGAATAAATATTTCTGTTCTGTTTTGACAGACCTAATACAATGTTCCCTCTGGTGCTTAATAGCATCAGAATTCTTTAGAAAATCTGAATATAAAATTAAAGCCAGGGTAAAGCCAAATATCTTTCTGAGGTTTGTTTCATCAGATGATTTGAATTCAGGGGAGAAGGGTTTTTCTCTGAGGAAATATTGGCAATTCTAGAAAAGAATAACTTCATTTTTTAAAGAGACTATTGATCCTCTTTGTCTAGAGTTCTTTTTTTTTTTCCCTGCCAGATTTTTTTTCTTTAGCGTGTGAGGAATTTGAAGTCACAGGGTCAAGAGATGGTTTATCTTTGCTTCTCTTATTCAGTCTACAAAGTTCACCCCTTAGAACATAGGAAGTTTTCTAGTTGGTTCATGAGACTTCATTTTCTACTAGCAGGGAAGGCTGATGGACATCATGTCAGTAATTTATTATTAAACTTACTACTAGCAGCATTAATTTTTTTCTAAGTTGCAAATTAACCAAACCATTTTGGCCACTACAATAAGGCACAATTAACATCTGGTTTTAAGCTCTTCTATGATTTTTCATTACTTTAGTTCTTTCCATTCTTTAGGGGAGTTCTCAGACTTTTCATGATCCTGGTCCTCTTCCCATTATTACCTTACCTTCTGAGTAAAGGCAATGTTTCAAATTTGTTTTATGTAACGATCTTTTTTCTGGTATTCTGAGAAACTAGCCAAAACTAGATCTCTCCGTTAATATTTTTGTGTGGCAAAAATAGAATAAACTTTTCTTAGCATAAAATACAGGAGCATTGTGTTATCACTTGCATACCCTTGGAGCCCCTGCTGTAGGAAAACTTCCCAAACATCTGTTAATTGCTATGTGACAGATGTTAAAGATGTACAAACAAGTCAGACTCAGCAGGGGCTGTTGCTGGTTTGCTCAGAGCTTCTGTATGTGCTAATAACAGAATGAGCTAATCTTAGAAACAGAAAGAAACTCCTGGCTAATTTAAAGTTAAAAGCAAGAATGACATGGACCATCAACTGAAGGAAAGCAAGTCAGCCACTGAAAGGAACTCCAATTAAACATGAGAACGAAGACAGAAAGAAAAGCTAGAGACTGCAATAATGCCTGAACCTACAGAAATAATGAAGTAGGGCTGTGCGGGATCAGTAAATGCCCGGAGCAGTGGACAGAGTCTTCTGCAGGAAGATTTCCAAACATGGTCATTAGAATGTCCTTATGTTCTTATGGTGGCACTTGGGAAAAGTAATATCGTCGTGGGGGTTGTCTGCACTAAAACAGTCTTCGTAAAATGTTTGAGTAAGGTTGCACATCAGAGCCTGATAAAGGGGAACGGCTCCTTCTGGAAATTCTGACTTGACAGGATCAGCTTAATTCAGCTCTGAATGGGACTTCCCTTTATCACTAGTCATCTTTGTAATCTCCAGGAATCTAAACCAGCTGAAGTTAAGTGCTACAGTACTGCACCTACGTCAAAAGTCTCTTCCCCTAAAATAACATTATTGTTCTTTTTTTCCCTTATGCTGATTCTCTAGTCACTAATGGGAATTACTTGCAATTATTATGATTCTGCTGAAAAAGAAAGTGGTGCATTAGGTTCTGCTGGAATAGATATCTGATAATTCAGTTCATGCTTTTAATTAAACTAATTGCAAAATGGATGTGTTTCTTTGGTGAGTGTTTATTCACCCTTTTCTTTCAATGGATGATGTCAGGAGAGTTTGGGAGGATGAGGACCAGATGGTTAATAGCACCAATTGCAAAAATACAAGTATCTTGAGTAAACCCACAGAATATTAGCAAGTGGATCCAAAACAACTTCTGTACTTTCTTTTGTTAAGATTTGTTAAATATTTTGGAAGTTCCACTTACCCACATTCAACACAGGTGGTAGTTAATTTACTGAAGCATTTCCACATTTCTAGTAAAGAGGGTGGTTTTTTTTTCCTTTTACACAAATGTCTTTGTTGTTTCTTCAAGAAAAGTCTGCTGCAAAGCAGAGGTGGATAGGAGCTAGAGCTGCAACTAGCCCAGGTCACCCCATACAGTAACTGAACACATCTAGTGGGTGTTCACTTAATCCTTTCATTCCTAAGCAGAATTTATAAATTAACTATTCTGTAAACTCAGTAATAATGCCCTCAGACGTCTAGTCACTGTAAATTGCACGTTCCTGAATGGGGCTTATGTTCTGGAAGATAAGCGTAATAAGGTTCTGAATTTTTTTTAGCGTTTACCGTGCTCTGGACAGCAAGACAAAATGTCTCAGCCTTTAAGCTTAAACACAGAGCTCTCATTAACGAAACTGCCAACACATAATTGTTTCCTTTCAATAAAATGCCCAAGTTCACTGTTAAGTCCAGTACTTGGTGCTCTCATGTCTTAACAAATAAGGCAAAAGTGTTGTCTCTCCCTTCATAGGTCGTCAGTGAGAATTGGAACCAGGATACAGTCTTCAGCTGCATGAGAACTTTGATGCCTTTGGTATAAGCAAGGGGGGAAAATCCTAAAACTCTGAATTAAACCTATCAGCTATTGCTTGTATTTTGTGTTAGTGTAGGTTACAAACGCACTAAACTCATATTTTCCTTTTGTGAAGTTGTTCAGGTGACTGTATTAAATTAGGGACATCATAGCCCTTCTAAAAAAAATGTCTGCAGGCATATTCAAAACCCAACTGGGCATGGTCTTGGGCAACCTGCCTTGGCTGACCCTGCTTTGAGCTTTCTCCAGTTGTCACCATGAGAAGATAAGGACATTCCAACTACCATGATGAGCTCCAGAGCTTCCAACTTCAGCTATTCTGTAAATAAGGCGATTTCCCTTTACCACAGGGGAGCTCCACTTCGTGGGTCTTCCCACAAGCTTCTCTGAAACCCCCAAGATCATCTTTTGCAACCACCAAAAAGGTGCTGTTTGCGCTATATTCCTATAGTTGATACCACTGGGAAGGAAATAAAACCAGTAAGATGTTGGAAGATACGGGTTGAGTCTGTGGAGGATGTAGGGCAGCCCTAAAGGAGTCATATTCTAGACATCTGATGGAAGGACAAGGCATTAGGAGACTGGAACAGGAGCAGTAATTACCATCATCATTAGAATAGTGCAGCAATAGAAATCAGGCATCCTGCTGATGAGATTTCCAGATTTCACAATAGCAGTGCAGAGAGACATCAGCCATCTCGCTCTTTTGTTATTTTTTCTTCTTCCAAAGGTTTGACTAGGGGTTGCTGGGATGTGATGAACGAAAGTTTCCCGAACTGATATTTCTAGTAAAATTCCATTGTACTTTTCCAGTCAGCTCTCACCTCTTCAAACATTTTTTGCAGTATTTCTAAGAACTTTTATTATTTAAATGTTGATGTAGTGGAAGTAAATTAATCTTTAAAAGAAAAATACTGTTTTAACAAAAAAGAAAGCATTAATGATGGTGTAAATAATTTTGATATGTGATAGGGTGAAACAGGAAAAAAGTGAGCTACTATATAAACTGGATCTAAATGGCTTTTTATATTTACAGGACTCTTGAGTACCCACTCAATTTATGTGAAATGTCAGTGCTCCCAGTTACTTTACCCACTGCAGTAATTTAAATTGGCTTGATGCACTAATATGTCAGCTATTTACTGCTTGGATACAAGTGCTATAAATGCCCTACATCTGAGCAGAATTATGGTAACAGCACTGCATTTTTCATACTGATACCATGAATAACTTCAATTTTTTCACTATTTCCAGCTTTACTTTTTAAATTATAATATGAAGTTACTAGATTTTATTTTTTCCTGTTCCACTAGGAATAAGCAATATCAGCAGTACCCTGATTTTTGTACTTGGATGAGTAAGTTTAAGAAAAAAGTAAACTATTTCATAAACAAAGCAGTTGAATTAATGTCACTGCTGTCTTTTGAGATGCAATCACAGAATCGTTTAGGTCAGAAAAGACCTTTAAGATTATCAGATCCAACCATTAACCCAGCACTGCCAAGTCCACCACTAAACCATGTCACTAAGCACCACATCTACATGTCTTTAAATACCTCCAGGGATGGTGACTCAGCAGCTTCCCTGGGCAGCCTGTTCCAGTGCTTGACAACCCTTTCAGTGAAGAAATTTCTCCTAATGTCCAATCTAAACCTCCCCTGGCACAACTTGAGGCCATTTCCCAAACTACAGTTCAATATTATACTATCTATCAAATGTGTGAACATGTATTTGTGTGCACGTAAACTGATGAGATAATGCATGAGCAGAAATCTGTGGGAGCAATAGGACAAAGCAGGTGACCCACATGATCGTTTCTGGCCTCGTTATCGGTAATGCTTGCATGTTGGAGTGTTTGTTACATATCAAAATGCAATAATTAAACCATATGGTTTATTTCTTCCGATTTCAACTGTTATACTTCATATAATTTGACACAGTTTGATGTCGGTTTGATGCAGTTCCTGCTTAGAGGATAAATTGCATCAAAGCAAGAAGGTGAAAAAGATAGTCCTCTCTGACACATGTCCTCTTTTCCTTATTCCAGGGTTAGTAAGGTAGCTTTGTGCTAGTGATAAATCCCCACACAAAGAGTGAGTTCTTCACTTGGAACCTCAGTTATGTTTGCCATCAAATGAATCCAATCTGTAATAATTAACAGTTTTTAATATTTCTGTGCTTAAGTCTTTAACTGTATTATATTTTTTTTTGCCTTTTGTAAGATGCATGTGAAAAGTAACAATTTGTCATAGGGATGATCTTCAGATATGTGGAAGAATACAATTATAAAGGAAGTCACTGAGTGAGACGACAGGGGTAGTTGCTACAGTGGTGGTGGTGGCTTTATATTGAGCACATAAGGTTAAATCAAGTGAGGTAAGAATCAATTTCTGATGCTGCTAAGGTGTTGACTTTTTCTTCATTTTGATTGTGGGATGATTAACTGCACACATTTTCGTTCTGAATCCAAAATAATCTGTGTTTACAATGAAGATGCAATTTGCTCAAGTTCTGTATGCAGTTAGATCTTTAAGTGTGTCATTTCATTTTTGTTGTTCTTATCCTACTTTATTTGTTCTTCTAGTTTTTGGTATACTTATCACCTCTAGCCATAAAGTAGATTACAGAGCCCTTAGGCCAGGGATGACTTATAACACTGTGTAGTAGGGGAGCAGAATTAAACCTCTAATGTTACAAGGCTATCATAATAGTTTGTCTTCATCTGTTGTTAGTACCTTACCCTAGCATGTGCTCCAACACTATAGCTTTTAAAAAACTAGTCCTTGTTAGAGATGGGAGATGACAACATAAAGCAAGCAATGCTACAGAAATCCTCTCCTTTTCATTTCACGGCAGGGTCAAAGTTCATTAATTAAATCTTCTTGAAGGCTTAGTCTGGATTATGCTGTTCTCTTTGCTAGATGAGACTACCATCTCAAGCCTAATACTAGGAATTTTTCTGGAGTTGAGGCTCTGCCTGCCTGCTCTTTGTGGAAGGTTCATGGTTTTGTGCAGATTCAGGAAACGCCATCCATCCCAATAGACAAAACTACGTAATATTCTCTGCAGGTTGACAGGAATCATTCTCTACCCTTCTGGTCTCAGAAACATGTATTATGGGTACAGCTCCTTCCAGGTAATCTTAATTGTCCTTTATAATACTTCATTGCTCCAGTTATGCAGCCACTGTGCCTCTTGAACTGCAGTACACTTTGCCCTTGTATCTGATTAAGTTCTCAATAAAACACAGAATAAATGCCCTTAGCACTTCTAACATCAGACTGATACGTAGGAGGTTGGAAAAAAACAGATTACAGATGTAACGCAAATTATAAAAAACTACAAATACAAAAAGCAGTTGTGATGTGAGTTACCAGGTTGCGTGCAGAAGGATTCATTTATTCAGTTTAGACATACAAAATCTGAATGTCAGATCAGAGTGAGTGATTGTAGCATGTCTTTAAAGTTAGCAGAAGGAAATAGGTGAGTCCAAGGCCTGTATTAGACACCTATCTCAACCTGGAGTAAATTGCTCTTTTCCTGTGTCTGTTTCTCTCCCTTGACTGTAAAGGGAGCCTGGGGTCATTAGTCAGGGTGAGGGCTATAGACAGAGAATAGTATCTTTTATTAGACTATCTGCTGTAAATTAGAAAAATTAGGCAAGCTTTTGGGCTTATGAGCTCCTCTTCAGATCTGAAATAGGAGCAGCAGATTTCAAAGTTAATTATAAACCCTTTTCTACGTATGTGCTTACACCATCATAGTTACAGCAAAGCACCGTAGAGATCACTCAGATTTAGGCATATAATTTTTAGACATCTAAACTAAGCCAGAGGAACCAAGCATGAGGTGGTTATTTGGGAGTCTGAGGACTTGCATTTCACACGAGACATTTTTCCTCTGGATACTCCCTCCAGTCCTGAGCTCAGAACCAACCCAGAGGGCTGGCAGCCTCTCCTGCTGGGGAGATGCTCATCCATGATTGTGCTTTCTGCTTGGCCTCTTGCTGCTTGTGTGTTACACGTGAACTCTTAGCTTGTATCACATGCTCCTTTTGCAGCCAAGGGCTGCCGTAACACGCCTGTTAGACTTTTCTGTTGTTCAGGAATAACTTTCTGTATGCTATATATCATTGCAGTGCAAGTCTTGTGCTAAGCTTGGAAGTTTGAACCTATTCTCAGTTTTTCCTATCTGCAGTTTGGATATGTTACTAGAGCAGATCTGGGAGCAAGTAATTTTCCTTGGATAATACCCAAGGAAAAGTTGTTCTGCTGCTCTCCCTGCCTTCCCCACAGACTCCTGCTGCAGTCCCAGTGAGAACTGAGCTGCTTGTGTGCTCTGTAGTGAGCACCCTGTCTGCTTTTGCCCTGGTGCCTTCAGTTATTTCGGAACTCCTGGCGCTGCTGGTGACTCAGTATCACAGTCTTTTTAACAAGTTTTGAAAACTGGCTTATCTTAATTTTTCAGTCTGTTTCAGTTTCCTAAAAGACTGTGTCATCCTTTGATGTTTTCTCCCTGCATCAGCATCCCACCCTTTTAACCCGGGGCTGCCTTACTCACAGAGAAACCTTCTGGTATTGACTGGCTCTGACGCAACTGCTCTTCTGAAATGGAGATTTGCCAGCGCTGGCCTTGGCCCAGCACTGTATATTTCTTGTTTCCTCAAAGGAACAATTGCTCTAAATAAAGAAGGACAGATGCAAAGCTTGTTTTGTAAAGCATATCAGAAGCTCCTATTACTGCAAATTGCCCTTTCCACTGGGCATACTTGGATTTCAATTCAGGTGGTTCAATTCACTAATTCATGTGATTGAAATGACTTTTATCAATTATCTTTCAATGGAGTGGTGCACTAAATCAGGAAAAGCTTTCTAGCTGAAGTGGATTCTTAATTCATTTAAATGGCATGCTCGTTTATTATTCAGATACGGTTTGCTAGGAGCTATCATAGCAATCTGACCACCTGTTTTGTCATGCTTTCAAAAAAACCTTAATTTTTTTTGCTGTCCTTGATTTATCTCCAATATCACCAATATTTCAAAAGAACGCCTTAAGGAACTAATTACTGGTTTGAATTTTTGCCCTTTACGTTATTGGTTTTGTTAGGAGTAAGTACTTTATAAATGCATAGAAGACCTTTAAAGAGCTGAGAATGTAAATAAGGGGGGTAAACAAAGGACACCACATTGAGATAAGGTACTTGTCCAGTATCATTAAAAATACCAGAGAGAGCTGGGAGTGAAATACAAGCTGTTGAATTTAAATGATCTTCTATTTTAGGCTAATTTAAACAAAAATTTTAACAGGTCCTCCCCAAGGAAATCAGCATACACTATTCTTATCTAACCCAGCTCGCTGGGGTGCAGGGGCAGGATTCTCAGAGTTCAGCTTGTGTGAAAGTTGGCAGCCGGCTAAAACAGAGGAATACAAATTCTTGTTCACATGGCAGGAAGGCTGCAGGGTGGGCTCTGCTGTAAAGGCCACAGCAGGAGCTGCACACAGTGGATTTGGTTTTTAAAACACCCTGATCCTCAGATTACGACTGTGCTGAAATCCCATCCGCTTAAAAGGTTTATCTCACTCATAATTTTGCAGAGTCAGATTTTGTTTGAATTGTGACATACTTAATGCTGTTCTCGTCTTAATTTTTCATGAAGAAACAAATGGTTTCCTGGTACCCCAGTATGACTTTGAACTTGCCAAGCTTCAGCAAAGATAGCAGTGATTGCCATCTAAAATTTAAAAACTGGGAGGATGGTTTGGGGTTTTTTTTTAATTGTTTATCACTGTGTCTGAAATGGAGCTAGAAAGAGATCGTGTTCAAACCATCTGAGTGACTTTGCTGATAGAAAGGACAGGAGTTTGTTGTCATCCTAAGAAAAGATACCTGTTTTATACTCTTCTCTTTTGAAGTTAAGGCTGTGGAGAAAGATTGATTCAAAAAATAATTTTACTTTCCGTATTACAAAAATAGAGCAATCTTGCGGACGTGTAAAATTACGTTTCCTTGCAGTTAGTAGTAGCTTCTCTACTTTTGCTTTTGCATTTGATTATTGTTGTTATAATGGTTGGTCTTAGTGATTTTGTTCATTCTTTGGCTCTAAACATCTTTTGTCAGATCTAAGCCTTTCCTTAGCTGTACAGGTGTAAATAGGTGTTACTGAATGCAAGTGAGTACTTGTTCAATTCAGCCCTTTCCTAATGTTAATCCTAACATTGATGTCAGGTCCATTCTACATCCTAGTGTAAAAAAAATGATAGATGATGGAAACACTTCTATTGTAAGAAATGTACATGACAAAATACCGAGGTTTGCCGAGGGCGAATTTAGACAGATGTAGCTGCTCTGGCAGTGTTTTCTTAATTACAGTTGTCAGCTAACTTCCTTGGCTAACAGCACAGAATTTGTGTGCATGTAGGTAAGACTCAGTATTCATTCATCTTAAAAAAGCTAAAATGGCTTTTTGTCTGTGAAAGGTGTGTCTGTACCTCGTTGTTTCATGGATCCACTATAGATGGTGAAAATTAGACAATACCATCTTTAAAGTATGTAGACACCCTTGAAAATACTCACTGTCCTTTAAGCCAGAATTCCATTACAGTCTTGGCGGGGGGGGGGGGGGAGCAGTTGTTCTTCTCATTCACTGAAGTTCAAAACAATAAAAATTCCAAGGATTTTTTTAGATACCAAAGTAAAACTGTTACTACTGCAAACATTATGTCACTAATTTACCCATTAGTAAGAATCTATCAAGGTAAAAGAACAAAACTATAGAAAAGTGCACTGTACAGATCTTTTAGTTATTAGATTAAATAGTTCCTAATAATTATAACCATTGCCCGTATTCCTCAGAGAAAGACTTAGATCCTCATATATTTGTAGTCATGTGTCAGGAGCGACAGCACCAATATTTAATCGATAGAAAGGAAGAGGTGCTCTTTTTTCAGTGTACAAACCAGCTAAGAAGACTGTTCATACCTTTGCAATGCATTTTCTACAAAGAGGATTTAACCTTCTTTTCCTAATTATTGTAGACAAGATCTTAAAGCCACCTGGTTCCTCAGAGGGCTGCACATTTGATACAGTAGTGTGTGACATTAACAGAACTTTCCTTGTTGGTGTTTAAAGGGATCTCATTGTTAGGAAGTGGAGAAATGGAGAGAATAAGCACCAAGAGTTAAATTAGTATACAAGGAATATTTTGAGTGCTACAATGAAAGTAGCTAATGTTTCCAAATGAAAACTGAGCTTTGAGTCTTCGGATGATTTTATATGGTGACAGTACCTACAGAATATAACTGGATTTAATTCTTAGAAAAAATCCAAGTAATTACTGGAGGAAAGTCATCCTACAGTTTGAATTATTATAAGATTGCATTCTAATACTATACACAAACAGCAATCTGAAAAATAACACTAGTGTCCGAAATGTCAGATTTTTTTCAAACAAATTTCTGGCCTACTGGCACACATGCTTACTGACATCTGTATGCCATTTTCACTTAACTAGTTTATTAAATCTTCTGATTTTGAAGCTCATTTGAGAAAAGCACCATTAAAAGGCTCCACATTTATCACCGCTGTATTTACTAAGAAAAGTCGAAATGTCTTTGTTTATCTTTCAATCTGTCCCTTTCCCCCTGCCTTTTTTGCTTTTATTGTAGCTACTGCCCCCTGTGCAGTCAGATGTGGCAGGAGCCACCTCTCACCCACCTCATTCTGCCCCTCACCGTGTCCTGGGGTGATGTGACTGTCTTCTTCTGCCACTCAGCAAAGGCTTCCTCTCCTCCACTAGTCCTTTCACCAGTGCCAAGGTTCCCATATTCAAGGGTAGCATGAGCACCTCTGTATCATTATTGTTACTGCCTTTTCATCTCTGAAAGAGGTCAAATCAGCATGTCAACATTTTAAATGTCCTCAGGAGGGTGGCCACAGTTCAGTGCAAGAGAGCAGATGTTGATGGCAGCCACAGCCGTTTGTATGAGCTCTAGGCAGTTGAGGTTGTAACTGCTGGCTGGTGAAAAGAGTCCATACGTCTACAAGAGATTCTCTTTCCTTATCTTAATTTTTATCAAGGTAGGGTAATTCTCACTAGGGATGTGTTTCCTAAAACTGGGTAGCTGAAGTGTTTCAGGGTTACTGTGCTGAATACAACACAAAGAAGAGAGACATGGTCTTAACCAAATGTAGAGCCTCACAAGCTTGGCCAACTAGTGTCTCAACCGTAGCTCCCAGTGCTTTTCAGCTCGCAGAGTTCTGCTTGTCTCCCTTCATCAAGCTCCTGGTTGCAGTATGTTTCTGCAGTAGCAGGTGTCATCCCCGAGGTGATGCTCTTGGGGCCACCAGGAGAGTGGAATGAGTGGAGCTGCTGTTAACCAGATAAGGGTGTATGACTGCCTTCAGTATAGACAAGTGCAAAGAGCATTTACAGTGAAAAACACTGCAGGGTGGGTTTCCCTTTTTTTCTTTCAGATACTGTTTTTCACAGAGCTACAGCCTGACTCATGCCCTCCTATAAGGCTGCTTGCTATGCAAGTCTCCCAGAGCCAAAAGAGCTGCTGTAGTTTAATTCCACATTGAAGCACGCTGTACAGAGGCCGCAACATTTCAGAGCTGAGATCTAATCGCTTAATTTGCTAAGTAGGCATTTATTAAAATGCTGTGCAGCAGCAAACAGTGTTAGACTGGTGTTCAGGACTCAGCCTTACTAGATGTAGTGACTTTTGATTGTTCTCCCAGCCTTTTACTCGTCTGACTTCTTTTATCTCAAATGAGGCAAAGTAGATTTCATACATCCTGTGAGCTAGAAGATATCTATCTATGTAGCTTTATATATGTGTGTCTACATGGGTGTAAATATATGTACACACTGCACAGAAATGCATTCATCCACAGTAACAGGTGGTGTTGGCAACACCTGTTGCTTGGGTCACTCAACACTCCAGTATTAAAACCCTAATTTTAGTTGCTTATAACTTTTGTCAAACTTAAACATTTGGGTTGAAATGTTATGTGCCAGGTGTCTGCCTTAGGCTGATTTGGGGAGAGGAATTTATCAGCAAAACTGTTTCTGCCCGTTCAGGGAGCAGAGGCCAGGGCGCTGGTTTGCCTGTGCTGAGAAATGACATATTGCTGGTTGAGATGTTCCAGTAGCATCCCTCGTCTGAAGCTAAAAGTTGCCAGTGGAGACCCCCTGCAGCTGAGCATGTCTTATGCCAGCTTTATGGAAATCCACTGTTTTCCAGAGAGTGCACTTCTGTCTGACTAAATTACAGGCCTGTGACAATGCTTGGCAGAACTTTGTTGATGGCTGCCTCCATCATGTCCATTTCCAAACAGTGGTGCTGCACTAGTGATCCTTTGGATGCAAGATGCCCGTGAAACAGCAAAGTAAGCCTCGGAGTCTGAGCATGGAGCAAAGCCAGCTGCTGTGCACAGGGGCACCAGTCCTCAGAGCAAACAAGCAGCTTGGCTTGAGCTTACACAGTGTGAATAAATAGGAGGGGATAGCTGGCTGGAATCCAGAGAAACTGGTGATGAAGGAAGGGAGCAGTGAGCTGAGAGTGGTAAGAGTGAAGGACGCAGGGTTTTAAGAACTGTGTGAGGAACAATGCTGAGGAGACAGACCAGTGTGATAAGGCAGATAGACTGAGAAGGGATGGAGCACAGCTCTGGCCAGTCCGTGATGGCAGGATGTCTGTGGCCCCTGCCTAACCAGCTGAAACATTTCACTGACAATACATCGCAGCTCCTCAAACAGGTGTTTTACACAGGAATACAAGCTATACAGCTGCCACTGGCTCCCCTATTTGAGTGTATGGACTTGAACCTACTAATAAACACTTAGGATTTTGCATGGTTTCATCTGATGCTCTTTCAGGAGCAGAGTTGTTCAATTTACTTCTGCTTAATGGAAACATCAACATTTTTGTTCTTTTTTCTCTTTTTAAATATTTCTTAGCTTTTGCATACTCAGCCTGCACTTGGAAGCATTGTTATGTGTGCATGCAACTCCCTTCGTAAATACTACAGTTGTTTCTTAACTGTATAATCTTGCTTTGGAATCTGTACTACATTTGTAGCTTACAGTATGCAAAATCACACTAGGAAGTCAGTCATAGATACCAAAGCGGGCTGTGGTTTCATCTAGGTTGTAAGAACATTTGAACAGACGGCTGTTATTATTTTAAAATGTTGTCCTTTCTTGATGGTTGTGGGAATTAGAAACAAACTGCCTATTACAAAATACTCTGTTTCATATTACTTAGCGTTTTCCCATTAAAATCTGAAGAAATGCCACAGAACCTGATCAAAGTTTAAAGTCAGTTTGTTATTGAATGATGATGATTTTTTTTTATTATTATTATAGGTAAAGCCTCAGCCAAGAAACTGACAAAAAAGGTAAGCAAAATGTTCCTTTCCTTCTTCAAAAGAACTTGCATTCTTTCTGTTACTCAACTGAATAGACTTCTCTTCCAAAACAGGCTTTATATTTTATTATTTTAATTGTATTTTATTGTTTGTGTCTTTAAAGGAGGTAGATGCTGCACTGCTATGTGTTGCCAAAACTAAACCAGGACCGACCTTTTTTAGGGAGCTTGGTGATAAAGGTAATGAGTGCTTTTGATACTGAAAAATACATCTTGTTTTGTATCTCATTATATGGTATGAATCTGAATGTTTTTTTAAAGAAGTTTCCATGGATTTGACTTCATCCCTATCTAGCCCAGTATATGCCTCCTTGGCAAATCTCTCAGTTATGCAAGAGAGAGTAAAGAGGCAGAGCTGGGAATTGAAAGCCTTCTGAGGTGCAGGAGACATGAAAGAAATTGGAATGCCTACTACTTGTAGAAAAGAAAGGATCTAAAGGCATGACTTCAGCACAAAATGGATTTTTAAGACTTGTTGTTAATAAGCTGCTGTTTCACTGTATAGCTTAAATGCATGGAATCTAAAAATAAAATTTGTATCTAGTTATGTAAAGTAGCATCCCTGATTCCAAGAGCAGTTTATCTTACTTCTCCTTCTTCAGGAGCTCAGTGGCCCTTCGCAGCACCAATGTGCTTTGGTTTCTTCTCACCCAGCATTTCTACCTTATATTGGGCTACATAAAGAAAAAACTCGTGGTGAGAGCTGGGATATTGTTTGTATAAGAATAGGGAAATAAAGAACACTAAGTAAACACCTCATTAGAATAAATTAACTGAAGGGAGAAAAAACCAAGAAGATCAAGGAAGCCAAATAGATGAGTAATTAACCCTTTCACCAGTAACAAAGACTGAAACCACAAACTAATGAGAAAGGCCAACAGCTTCTGTTCAAAAACTTTCTGTATCGTAGACTACAGCCTGAATCCCTTATCCTGTGGGTGTTTCTGGAAAATAAAGGTGCCTTTGCACTGCCACGGCATGAGCCGTGCTCTCTCCACGCGCAGCAGATCCCTGTCAATGGCTGGCAGCTTGTGCCGAGAGGGCAGCCTGCGATCTCAGCCGGTGGCGTTTTGGCTGCCCTTGGGCCTCATGGCCTCTTCTGCCTCCGGTTCACTTCTTGTGTCCTTTTGCAGATGTGGATGGGTCTTCAGCTGGATGCTTTATTGTCAGTCCACTCCTGCAAGACCCAGCATACCCCAAAAGCCCTGAAACATCTCTGAACAAGTTGAACAATTTTTTCCTGTCCTAGGGAAGGCTGGATTTTTTATTGAGTAGTCATTCCCTGCCTTTTCAAATTACTAATCATGTGATTTCCCAGGACTGGGTTTAAAGGATTCTCAGTCTGTAATTCTTGGATATTCTTTCTCTATCCCTGCTTTTTTAGAGCCTTTCTTTTTCTAGTGGCTGACACTGCAAATCCCTGAAGCGCTCTGCCTGAGAAAACAAGGAATCCACCAAAGAAAGAGAAAACACAGCAAATCAGCACAGCCTCCTTTTACTGCACCTCTCCCAGCAGATTGCTTGGCAGAAAGTGGGCTTGGTGATAACGCTGGCATCTTTTGCATTCTGGACAAGGCATTGATCTTGCCTTGTTTAGGACTGTGGGTTTGTGTACTCTGTCCTTCAAAGGTCAGCTGGGAGTTTGAGACGATGCAGGAGCGTTCAGTGCAGTCATCCATATGTCTCCACAACACATGGAGTTTTTACAGTTTTTGGTCGTGATGCTCGTGATGCCTCTCTAGTGACTTTGATGCTTTTGCTTTAAGATGCGTTATTACTACATTTTTTTCAGTGTAAATATTTATGTATTAAATACATTACAAGCAGCAGAATAATGAATCTACAGCTGTTCCACTGTTTAGCTGGGATTATTTTAACTACCTTCAAATTGTTACTTAAATACCAAGTAGAGGGAAAACTGTCATCAGTCCAGTTTGTAAAATGTAGCGCTAGCGAATTCTGCCTTCTAGCGGGCAGTTTTAAAACTCATGTCATACTTTGTGGGTATAGTTATGATTTATTCAGCAATAAATATTGCACTGTCAGCATTTGCTATAAAGTTGAGGGTAGAGATTTCCAGAGAGGGATAGGGAAGGTTCATATAGTGTTAGAAAATGACACTGTTTTGCCAATGCTAACTGCAAATACTTGGCTACAAGTATGCTGAGTCATTCAACAGAATGTAAAGCTTTTGTCTTTTAAATTTTACTTAGACATGGATATAATTTTCTGTGGTTTTGTTGTTTTTATTTTTACATTTGCTGCATTGAATCTTTTAAGTAATGTTGTCCACAAGTTTAAAAAATCTTATCTCAAATTATTTTAGTATAATCGCTCTGCTAGGAAATGCCAGACAGCCTGTGGATTTGCTTTAAGGCACTGAGATGGATTTTAAAGAATAATCAACAAGGTTTTTTACATATTTTTACTATATTTAGCTTTTTACCTATTTCACTATACTGACTTCTCAGTCAGCTTGTGGGAAGATGATGAAAACAGTCTGTGTCTCACCACTGCCCTTTCTTGCAAGGTTCTTAGCCAGCCTCTGCAGTTTAAGTGAATAGCACTATCTTGCTTTTCCCTTGAGCCAACAAGCAAGGTATTGTCTTTAAAGTGGTCTTTTCTTTACATCTTACTATCTCCATATACATTTTGCAGATACTTTCTGCAAAATTTTATAAGATATGTTTCCTGTCTACCCATATAGCTGAAACTCTCCAGGTACTCAGCATTTTCTATCTCGGTTATTACAACTTTGTTTTTTCTCTGACTTTACCAAGCATAATCTGCCATGTTAATATCCTTAAAAATGCATTGATAAATATGTTTTTCTTGCATATCTCCTGTGTATGTATCATCTCTTCTTTTATATGCCAACGCTGTGCTGTCCTTGTTCTGTTTTATTTAGTGTAAGCTGCTTGTTTTCACTTTCCAGGTCTTCCTTATACCCCTGTGCAGCACATCTCAAGACAGCCAGGAGGCAGACTCCCACTTCTCCTTGGCCAGTGATGCTGGCCTTCACCTCTTGCTGGTTCAATGTTCAGGCAGAGATCCTTGTGCTGATACCATTGCAGTCCATGACTGGAGGTGTTTTCTATATAGACTTGAAAGTTACCTCCTCGTCTTCCCTTATATTCTTCCTTTAAAAAGTCATTTGCTGTGTCATGCACAAAACAAAATTAGGGAGTAGGAATCTTGATCACTGCCCATCACACCGTTTGCTTGATTTCTTTTCCTCCCGTTTGTTTATATCCATTTTTTTAATCTTGTCTTCTACTTGGACATATAAGCTAAAATAAATGGGGTAGGAGTTCTTTCTCTGTTTGGTTTCGAATTTGGAAAAATCCTGGATACTTTGTCTGGGAACACGATTCCAAGTTTTACAGCAATGCAAATAATATTTTACATTCTTGCAATGGAAGTAACCCCAAAACTTGTAGCAAAACTAAATCTTTGAGATTAAAATATTTTTTTATTTCCACGGTGTATAGTATGACTGTAGGACTGTGCTGATTTACACGTGGTGCACGCTGGATAATAGGGTGAATAGCCCTATTTTGATGGGGAATAAAGCTGAGATATGGACCCAGAGTGAGCAAGCAACAGGATCAGCATTAGATCAGTCTTTAGCTAAGACTTGTTCTCCTATTTTCAGACTCTTGTATGCAGCAATTTAATATTTCTAAACTCTGGTACTTAAAACTTAGTGTTAAGTCACTGTCGGAGGTCAAACACAAATGCTGTTGGCTCTGCATAGTAATTTATCAGAAGTTAATTGTTTATTACCGAAGCTTAAGTGGATTCCTTATCTATCAATTAACTAAATATAAATTATAAAAAATAGTTTATCTTTGCACAGATAGGCATGTTTGTGCTTCATTATTTTAAGCAGCTTCAGCATTATACAATGTTTAGCTCACAAGTTATAAGTAGCTCAGTTATTTTGAAAAGCGATCTATAAAAAAGCCCTTCACTTTTTTTTTTTCTCCAAACATTATTGCAGGCAGATGGTTCAGATTCTGTTGTTTAACCACCCTCGTTATGCACACTCTATCTTTAGCTTGTACACTATTTTGACGCTATCACATCTTTGTGTTTGTTCAGGCTTTTCACTTAAGGCAGTATTTCAAAGGAAAACACTGGAATTTTCCTTCAAAAGGGGGGAAAATACTTTCACCTTGTAGAAAGGACATGTTCCTATTTAAAAAAAAAAAATTAAAAAATAAAAAAGAAGCCTCCTCTTGGCGCAGGGCCCAGCAGTACTATCAGCACAATCTAGCAGCTTGGCAGCTTTGTGCGTTACCATGTTCCCCTTGAGAATTAGAGGGAAGCTATTCCCCGCCTTCCCGAGGCTGCCAAAGGATGGAGGGCTTTGATCCTTCAGGGTAACGTTAGAGGAGTTCTCCTCCCAGGTACTAAATGTGACAAAGCACATTTAATTTATTTGCCTTTTATATAAACATTGAATGTTTTCAGTGAGAATCCAAAGATTTAGTGTAGGCCCTTTATTTAATACCAAATAAACCTTACTTTCTTGATTAGACGTAAACATTGATGAGTCTCTGGATAGGGAATTTTACCTTCAGACCACTAAAAACAGAAGTAAAAATTTTATTAAATAATAACATGGCTTACTTTAATAACCTATTTAATACAATGTTAAACTACATTTTTTTTATATTTATAAGATTTGATCTTTCAAGTCTTGCTATTAAGTATTTTTAATATTTTTTTTTTGCAAGTCATTCTTTAACTCTTTTATTTCAGGGTTGATATCTTATGCAGAGTACCTATTTTTGCTGACAATCCTTACAAGTAAGTATTATATATTTAAAATATATATGTGTAAATACTCAGTTACTAACAGCTTTCCAGGAACAACTTCTGGTGTGTTTTAGCTTCTAAATTTCTACATTATACTAAAATGTAAAGAACTATTATTATATATAGAGTGATAAGGCATTAATATAAAGTGGATTTAACTGATTGCACCTTACTTCCATGGTGTCATCATTGGTCCATAGTAGTACTTAAAAAATCATGATAATCCCTGCACCATGAGATCAGAAAAGTCTTTCAAGAGACTTAGAGAGAGGGGAGACAGTGGTTACAGGACCACATAAAAAGGGGAAAATGAACAGTGGGGGAAGGTAAATAATTTGTTTTCTGGATAGTAGTTTTAGTCATTTTGGACAATGAGACATTAACATTATAGCTCATGCAGTGGTGTAAAAAGCTGTTGTGTCAGAAAGGTTGTAGCCTATTATTCATGTGTTCAAATACAGAATAGACGATATAAATAAACAGCAGAATTCTGCAGTGTCTTTTTGTTTGACTTTTTAACCCTGTTTTTTTCCTCTGTTCCTTTTACTTTATTTTCTTCAAGTATTTTGCATGTATTTCTGCCCCCTCCTTTGCCTCCTCCCTTTTTCTCTGTCAAGCATATTTTAAAAAACTTTTTTGTTTGGTACTTGCTTTATCTGCAAACAGTAGGTATTTTTTATTGTGTGTGGAAGTGATCTTGGAAATTCTGGTTTTCTTCACCCATACTTCCTCTGTGCCATGCTTGCCACCTCCCTGTGCTGTTCTGATGGAAGCATAGGTGATGCTGGAAAATAGCAAGATTTGAAATAAGATATATGCAATGAGTGTTACGCAGTGAGACCCATAGTCTAGTAGTGCATCAGTCCAAATGCATGTCCATGTAATAGTCCACGTGCAGTCTTGTTTGACTGACTTGTACAGGTCTAACATTTTAAGCAAGGGACAAAGCTAGGCATACTCATGGTATCAGTGGATGGGGAAAGGAGACGAGGAAGCAGTCACTCTTATCCTGATGGACTGTAGATGCTCAAGCTTCATCACTTCCGTGGCTGTGAGGTCCGTGGCAGGGGCTTAAACAAATTGGCAAATTTTCCTTGCTCTAGAAATCCACCCTGTCACAGTGTATTACAAGTAAGTAATGTTGGTCTCCATAGAATGGAGAGAATATGTCCAGCCTTTGCAGATAATGACTGTCGGTACACACCTCTCACACAGCTTAGGTGGCCCTTTTGCAACTTACATATTTCTCAGCAGAACTGCATTACTTCCTACTATGCAGCATGAAGGATAATCTCTTTGGAAACTCCAGCTAGTACACAGTATTAAATAGTATATATGCATTAAGATAACCTACTTAAACGTACAAATATACTGTGTCACCAGCAGTGACTGTCTGGTGCTGCATGCAACTTGAACACGAGTTATACGATGTGTTCAAGTGGTTTTTTTTAAATCAGAAATAATAAGTCTAGCCTAGTTAGAAAGCTGATTCTAAAACATTTCCTGCAACTCAGAAAAGACAGATACTTTTTTTTTTAACAAGGACAACCACAACAGCCACATTATAACTTCAGAAGAATACCTTAATTAAAGTTGCAGAAATAGGTGCCAAAGATTCTATTTCTTTAAAAATCTATGGCGGCTGAAAGTAAATTCACACTGATTTATTGGCTGAAACAATTAGAAAATTGAAGCAGTATCAGAGCAGATTGTTCCACTTCTCCAGACAATCAACTAACGTTATTTTTCACATAATTTATATAGGAATGTATTGAACTGCAAAAACAGAGGCACTTTTTGATGCAGAATAAAAATGCAGTGCTAATATTGCTGCTTTGGTTACACAGAGGGTTATCATTGTGATCAGTTTGAAAGCAAATATCAACAAGTGTTAGTGCCTCTATCTTTGCCTAACAAGTATCCCATGTCAGTCGACCCCCAGTTACACAACTTACTTATCTCAGTAGTGAGAATTAATGTGAGATTTCTTAAAGCAGCCATTAGTATTTAAATGACTACTGCTAAGTCACCAACAGAGCAATAGGGAAACAGGAGAAGAGTCACCAAGTTTCCAGAGTCCCGGTTCCAGGACACTACTGACGAGACCATGCTGCCTGTTGTACAACTTGAAAATGTGATTTTGTGACAGGCAAAGGTTTTATTTTGCCCCTCTGATCCCCTTTTCTCTTTTCTGTTTGCCTTGTATCATCGCAGTCTTTTTTTTTCTTCCAGTGCTGTATTGAATTTCATTTCCAGCAGTTGTGTACTGGAGCTGCTGGTAAAGCCCTGCCTGGTGAAGGAGCCCAGGAGCTAAAGTTGTCACCTTTACGTAAAGCTTCATCTCAGTTAGCCAGTCACAGGAGTTGACAGCTTGGTCAACATAGGAATAGTTGGAGGGGAAGCACCTAGGTATTAACCTGCACTCATAGCCAAGATGAAGCTTTTCTGTTCAGATTTTGGAATTTTGCCTGATTCTAATTAAATACAAATATATCTGAGGTAGTTTTTGAACTGTGCTTATTTTACGAACACATACCTTTGGGTTTACATCATATCAGATAAGTATGTCATCTCTGAACACTATAAGCAGCTTTAGGTCCTACATTTTCAGTAACAGCTCTCTTATCTGAAAATTGCAACACAGATGGTATGAATTACTATTAAATACATCAACTACTTTTATTCTCTAAATATGTTCTAAGATAGGCTCTTCTTGCTTTTATACTAGTAACACAAATTTAGCATGTGGCATTTCCATGGAAAGGAAGCCAGGTTTGATTATTGCAGCCTAGTTGCTGGGGAAGGTCTCTGCTGTGCAGATTGCAGCGGTGTTTATAAAATAACCCTGTGTCACAAGGTTGCTCCACAAAGAACATCAGTTGGCTGCTAAAGGTGTAGTTATTTCTAAAATGTAAAAATAGTGCTCTCTTTAACCATCTTGTAATCACTTAAAAGGGAACAGTATCTCTTCAAATTGTTCCCTTTGCAGAAAGATTAAAAAAAAAAAAAAAAAAAAAGCAAAACTTATAACTTCACAGAATGGAGCTGGAAGAAGAACGTATTTCCAAAAGAAAAACTCCAAAGGCATTAGAGTTTTTTTGGAGATACTGTTTCACTGCCCTCATGAGTCCAACATTGTTCTTGGAAACATGAATACATTCTAGGGACAAGAAGTCCATGGCTTTCATATTAATGCCTGACTTGACTGGGTTGTGGAATTAATTCACCTGCTCCAGAAATTACTGGGATAAGTGTTTGCTACTGCAGTGAACTATAACTACATTTCAGCAGCATGCTGCTCCTGTGTGGGCTGCTAATGAGTGAGGCCACCTCCTGTAAGCAAAGTAAGATCAGGAAATTGTGGGAAGGACCTCAAAACACACCAGGTTTTTATAGCACCTGCAAGATCCAGAACTTATTACATTTTTGTGCTGAAAAGAAACATCCACTCGGTGAAGGAAATGCAGGGTAAAATTGTATAAAATTCCTGAAAAAGTCAGCTTGATGGGAGTCATACAAAACATGCTTTTGTCCAAAAAGGCCAGAAAGAGTGGTTTATTACATCTCAGTAACATCTGAGTACACTGTTTAGGGAGGAAGGAGAAAGGTAGGAAAAAAAAAAAAAAAGGCCTGGGGGCTAACACAGCAGGAGCAGGAGCCGAGAGAGCTGGCCATCGTTACAAGATCAGTCTGTTTGCTAGGGAAGACTGCAAATACTGGCATCCAGTAATGCATGCAAGGAGTACCAGAGGAGTACACTAAGCTCTTTCATGCAGTTTGGGGATAATTATTGGTTTCTCAAGGCACTTTCCAGGCTTCTCACCTGAAAAGGAGCTCTAACGATCAAGGCAGAGCTAGACTTCAGAAATTACATGGGATTATGGAGACATCTGTAGAGAAGATCTAAGACCAGGACGGTAAGACACACAATATTTTCACAGTTGTTGGGATCAGATGGACATTCATGGCTGTACTTAGGCACTGCTGGCATTTCTTGCATTAATTATCCCTTGAAATGGTAGTTAAAAGGTGCTTTAAAAGTTTGCTTATATTGGAGGAGGTGCATGTGGTTTACTGGAAATGTCATGCATGCATAACAATGGAGACCTGGACCATAGGCAATATTCCTTTTGCATTAAATATTTAAGTACTAGGGTAAGTGTGTGTATGTGTATTTACAATAAAGTTCTTTTGCAATTTGTTGCAGAGCCCCAGACTGGATTTCAGATTGCCTTTAAAATGTTGGATACAGATGGCAATGAACAAGTTGAAAAGAAAGAATTCTTTAAGGTATGTGTATTTATATGCGTATAAAATTTAAAGCATTTAAATAGTTCCATGGGTTATATTTGCTAAATGTAGGTTCATTAAAATCTTCAAACCTATTTTTCAGTCCAATCTATGATCACATACTTACTAAAATGCTTTATATGAAAGTAGCACATACCAAAACATTGCTATACAAGTACTTAGTATATTTGAATCCACTTTTATAAATGTTACCTTTGACTTGTATCTAAAATCTGTTTCTGGGAAGGTAAGAATTGTTGTACATCCCTTAATCCCATGAGCTAATTTAAATAAATATTTGCAAAAGTTTTTTATTTTCTAAATATTCACATATATTCATGAATTCACACTCTGGAGAATAACAGCAGATTCCCCCATATTTTGTATAAAATCTGGAGTAGAAATGCAGATGCTTAATAAGAAAATCTTGCTCTGACGTTTTAAAGAACAGGCTTAATTATGTAACTTATTCAACTTTTAAGTATTTAACAGGAGACTTTTAACGAAATACTTCTTGTCAGAAGTTGGATGCAAAATTAAAAAATATAATTTGTCATAGACCTGCTCAGCTTAATTCAGATTCTTCATTCGTATTGGAGGTGACTAGAGAGATGATTTCATAAGAAACTGAAATGGCTACTACAATACAAATTATTTTCTGTCACTAGGATAAAATTAAAGATGATCATTAATGCAACAACTCCAGAGAAACATAGAATCTGAAGCTTATAAAGATGCAACTGTTGATAGAAAAATTGCCAAAAAATTATTTAAATGTACTTTCATAGCCTTAAATTCTGAATTAATGTTACAATAGCTGTTAGCATGTGTTTTGCACTGGTAGCCAATTTTTCAGTGAATTCTCTCTTAATAAGATTACAATTGATGAGACATACTTAAATATATTTTAAAATATTGTAAAAATACTTCTAGACTTAGCAGTAGTATTTGAAAATTATACATGAAATTAGACCATTTCCCAAGACAGTGTTCCCCAAAGTCCCTAACTGAGCCTGCAGATACCCTGCACTTATTTGTTGCTACACAAAACCTTTGAAGTTTGAAGACTTGCTCTGTTAAAATGTTAATTATTATGCTGATTAACAAGAAATCAAATTCTAAGTAAGGCCTTGATTTTTAACCTACTGAACCTGGGGCAATCCCAGTGCATTGTTATCAGAGTAGCAGTGCCCTGATCACTGAAATATGTCTGTTGTGGATGTATTGTTCATCTGCAAAACAGTATGTTGCAAGGGAAAGCAAGTCCGTGGACACAAGTGAACATGTTCAGCCTGTAGTGTCTCTGCACCAGAATGCCATGTTAGCAGTACTTCCTTTAAATAGGTTCTGTATCAGTTAAGCAAATATGGAGATACTTGCAGAAATACAGCACAACTCTCTTGAGGAGATGTACAGTATGTCATATTTAATAGCCATTATCCATTGCAGGTAATTCTAATTGAATCAGCTAGTATAAACAACAGAAAGTCATCAAAAGCAGAGGTGAACACAATAATTTGATCTCTGTAGAGACAATCAAATTAAATGAAAATTATTCTGGTTAGATAGATTGTTACTTCAGATTTCCTTTAAGGGCTATATTGATAAATTAATATGAAGTTGTAAAAAAAAAAAAAAATAACAAAATGCTATGCCAACTCACAAGAATCATTACATTCAAAGAAGCCCCACAGGATGTAAGTTAATCAAAAGGCGAGTTTTCTGACACGACTGTTTACTTAACATTTATAAGCGGTGACTATTTTAAAGCAAAACTTGATTTTTATAGGTTAGGTTTAAAAATAAAATGTCTTAAATGTAAGAATCTGGGAAAATGTGTGTGCATTAATCTCTGTGTACTCTAGTTCTGTATGCGTCGTAGAAAGCTTCTGTATGTCTAATAAATCAGTAGATTTTGTGGTTCATCTGCCATTTGTCTTGTCCCAGTTGGCATCTTAGGAAAATACATTTGAACTATTCTGTGGTTATTTCCACACTGTATTTGACAATGATATCAGGAAACATATGTAAGGAAAGAGCAGTGGAAAAGCATAGTGAAGAAGCAGTTGTTGGGAGGCGGTTATTGTAAGCAGGATGTGATGGGAAAAGAAATTTCAGTGCTACTTCATTCTCTTGCTTTGTCACCTCTTCTTCTCCCAACTTCCCATCCATTATCTACTAAGACATCTATGTACATCTGTGTTACCTGTTGATCTAGGCAGTAAATGCTTTGAGGTAAGAACTTGCCTTTCAGTTTGCAAAATGTCCATCGTTCTTTGAATTGTATATCTCAACCCTGACGCGTTACTGCATAAACAGGCACAAGATGTGTCGTGGAATTATTTAGGAAAGGGAGAAGGGTGAGAAAGAGACTCTACAACCCAAGTCCTTAGTGCCTACAGTGCGTGGTGGAGATAGGCTGTTCAGACCTATACGAATCACACACTGAAGGAGTGTGAGATGCAGGATTTCCCAGTAGATTCAGTGCTTTTTGCTAACTTAAATGAATGTTCAGGAAAGGAGATCTTGAATGCAATTCTGTGTTTTCAGCAAGAGAGGTTTATCTTGTCCTCTGTAGCCTTTCCATTTCTGTGCACATTTTCTTCCTTTCCAGTAGGAGTTAAAAGCCTGTCCCTTCCCAGGGTCAGAAAACTTGTTCTCTCTCCTCCCTCCTCCTTTCTACCCAAGCCAGTCTATTCTTAATTTCTGCTTCTTCCATGTTTCAGTGGTAAATATTCACGATACAAGAGACATTTCAACATTGGGCCCAGAATCACAGCAATCTGTATTTTGAGGTGGGCATCTGCAAGGATTTGTGCCTTTGCCCTGCAACTCCAAAGTGAAGAAGATGTGGTAGAAATGGCATGTTCACAGATGTTAGTAGTCATCCTTTAATCAGCCCCTGCTAGAGTGCAAAGAATTGTTTCTCAGAGCCGTATTACCTGCATCTTTATGAAGACAGGAAGATACTGCTGTGAACTCTGCACTTCCAGGACATTCACATGAGACTTGGTGAGGGGGATTTCCAGACACGCACATAATAACCCATACACATTAATCTGAGACCTCCCATCAAGAATAAGGCTACCAAAGATCCCAAAATCCCCAGAAGGTGAGGAATTTCCCTAACCTTGTCCTGATTAAAGATTTAGAAGTAAAATTAATGACAGTTCAAAACTATTGGGAATGAAGGTATGGTAAGTGATGGCACATGCAAAAGCTATGCGATTTAGAATTTCCAAATAGACTGTCTTTATATACTTGTCCTGAACAGCTGATGCCACAAAAGACTTGGAGAGGTTCATCTAGGGCTGAATGAACCAGCATCTGGCACTGTCAGCAGCTGTGGTGGTTTGCTCTGCAGTCCTAGAGCATCCGCAAGCACTAATCCCTCTCTCACAACTGGAAGATGCAAAATCACCTTTTGTTTTTTAAGACTGACATAGCCTTTCTGCCAGCTCTTGTCTTCAGAAAAGATTAGTGTCTTTAGTAAAGAGGCATAATAGGTCTCATTATCTTTGAATTAGCCATTGGGATCTCGAGTGATGAACAGATGCAAATATTAAATACAGATAAATGTTACAAGGAGCAGTTGTGTATTAGAGTCCGTTTCTCGAGGGCAGAGTTCTTCTCCCTCTGTGAGTAATTGCTGTTTTATGCTGGAAAATATCTGCAAACTACTGGAAATAGTTTCAAGCACTATAAGGGTTTACACACGGTATAAGAAAACAATAACTAAATCTTCCAGGACACTTGTGAAAAAAATTATACTGTGTGTCTGTCATCTTTAGTAGTGTCTGCAGATTTTTTGAGTCATTTAAAAATAAAATGTCTAAGAAAAAAATCATATTTTCTCTGGTTTAGAAAGTATTTACAGTTGTATTTCTTGTGTGTGAGCAAAAGGTGGACTTTTCAGGTAAGAAAAAATGTAATTTTTTGGTGAGAATATGGATGAACAGTTGTGGTTTTATCCAGAGCTCATATCGCTTTGATATGAAGAAGTTCATAATGCTTTTACTGTACTAGTCAATTTTTCAAAATACTTCAAAAATAAAAGTAATTTGGAAGAACTAGTACTGTTTAATTGTCTTGTTTTATGGTATTTATTTTGTTAAATAATATCAAGGCATGCCATTCAAAAATAATAATAGAAAGTAGCTATCCTAAGGAACTCAAAAACCAAGGCTATAAAAAAAACCCCGCCACAGACCAAGTGAATTAGTCAAAATCTGAAAGCCAAAGGAAGACCTTCAAACAGTGGGTTTTCTCCTGCTCACTGCTTACAAGCCCATATTGCTTTTCTGAACAACATAAAAAAAAAAAAAAAGGGAAAAATAATAAAGCCCTAAGAAGAGATTTGAAAACCATATAAAATAATGGCTATGCAAATTTAGTCATGCAGTTTTTTCCCCGGTTTTAATGGACAGGGTGAGGAATCACTCAGAAACGTTTGAGAAGCAAACCAGCAGCTTCAAAAACCCTGAGCTTTAAAAACATCTTTCCTAACGTCTCCAAATCCAGAGTGATGGGTGTTAAGTCTGTATCTATACCTGAAATGTAATAAGTCCCTTCTCCTTTCATTTTTGCTGTCATTTTGAGGATTCATGCAAATGTCTGTGAAAGGTAGGTATACCCCTTGTGCTATGTTAAATCGCTCATTCTTGTAGCAGTGTTGACCTCCCAAGCTAAAACAAAGTCAAAGAAACCTTGCAGCTGAGATATACTTAAGGTGCTGCAAATGAATACACTTTCTATATTACCTTAAAGCCTTACTTGGGGCAGTGGAAGTTATGTTTTAAAATGTGACTCAGTTCAGTACTTCTAAAAATCTTAGCTAACACGTTCAAGATTCATTTATTTGTGGGGTGGAGGGGAATCTCAAACCACATTCTGTTTAATGCCAGTTATGAAAATGCATTTGCTTATTTAATTAAATTTTTATTGTTACTTGTATAGTACTTCATGTGAACAGGTATGTTTTTCATGTCTAAAAGATTATGTCTGTGTAAACCTGTGTAAAGCTATCAGGAGGACTGTATGAAGATCACACAATTGTTTTTATTTCCCAATTGACCCTTGATGATATACCCCTGAGTTTCGTGAATGCTAAGATTCTAGCACATGAACATCTCCTCTACAAATAGAGTAAATGCTGGGTTGCAAGAGATAGATTCATATGCTCTGCTTGGCTGTATTAACCACAGTAGATAAGATGTTCCTGGGCGAAAGTGTGTCTGAATAACAAAATATCTTTCAATATGCAAATACTTTGTCATCACTAGAGAACCTGGCAGAAACATAATACTTACTTTATAGTTAAGACTTATATAAGTTAAGTTTAATAATATTAAGACTAATATAAGTTAAGACTTACATAAGACTTTATAGTTAAGAAAAGGTGAAATTAATGCAAGTTTCTGAAAAAGGAGACTCTTGCAAGACCCAATTTGTAATTTTCCTCTGTGTTTTTTCCTGTTTTAACAAATACAGCTACAGAGAATCATTGGGAAGGAAGATGATTTGAAAACAGCTGGAGATGAAACAGTATTTCGGGTATGAAATAGAGATACATTTTTCTTTGCAAACACATTGTTGTATTTCCCATGAACTTTGTTAATTTCTCAGAAGTTTTAGATACATATATAAGCATCAGTATTAGTGCTTTAATTAAAGTGCATGATTTGTAAATTGCGTTCTAACTGGGGAAGAAAAATGTTTTGTCACTTCTGAATCTATCAATGAAATCCGTACAATTAATGTATTTCATTACTGTGTAGTGACTCTGTTATGTAGTTTCTGTAAGCCTTTGTTTCAAAGTAACTGTCTTCAATTTATGAAAAACTCAGAAAAGAGTTTTGTATTGGCTGTATTGACATATGAGAAAAGATGACTTTCCAAACAGAAATTGGTACCTTAAACTTACCTAAGTGCTGCTGTTCCAGTAATAACAGCTTACTCTGAGTTGGTTTGAAATGTTATTGCTGTCATTGAGGTGACAAATGCAAGGATTACTTTAGTTAGGTCCACTTCCAGAAAGAATGGTGTAGATGCAAAGCAGAAGAAACGATCTTAGAGTGTGATCTTCCAATGGGGTTAGACGTTTCACTGGATTGCAGACCATTAGCAAATGTCAAATACATCTCATCAATGGAAGGAGCAAGCAAATTCTTGCTCTCTTCTGGCTGTTTTCCCCTGAATCCTGTCACTGCAACCTACCTTCTTCCCGCCTAGAGTCTTTGTCAGCTGCCATCTCTTCTTCACTCTGTAGTCAGCACAGAGACAAGATATTCTGTAGCCTGGATGAGATTGAAGGAGACTGAAGACAAAGAGGTGTGAAGGTCCTGAGCGTACTGCAAACACCTCAGAAGCAACTGATGAACCAGGGCAAAGGAGGTGGAGACTACAGATCTATTATCTCCGTCTATTACTATAAGGTGCTGCTTACATCAGCAGCACTACTTTTGCTGTAATGCTTAAATTGGATGGTGTGGCTGAAGGGAATTTTTCTTACTGAAAACTTGCTTTCAGTTGTAAGCTGAAACAGTCATGAGGCAAGGACTGCTTATGTTGGAAGCATTCAATAAGAAATTTATATGGGGCTTTGCTTTATAAATCTTTCATGCATCAGCAGTTTCTGCGAAGAGTTGGTCCGGATTGTGTTCTTTACTTTTCCACCTGCCTGGGAAAAAAATGGAAGTGGTGGTGTTGCTAACACCTTTAATATTTACTAGGCATGAACAAAAACTGTCTTCTGCTGCATAAAAGTCTTGCTCCCTCAGTATGCATCTGGAGTTCAGATAAAAATTGTTTGACTGACTAATAACCATCTCCTTTCTTGAATCTTTTCATCAGTCACCAGATTAAAATACCTAGGATTTATAGGTTTGCCTGCTCCTCAAAACCTATTTTAGTTGAGACTTAGCTGCTATGACAGTGAAAGAGAAAGGATTCTGCATGAATGCACAGCTATAGTATAAGATTTCCAGAGAAACTTTGATACAGTTGGACAGATTTAGTTGTAAACACTTATTGGGAGGTAATAAAATACCTGAGCCTGGATGTCTCTTAACTTGGTTTTTGTCTTTCTTGAAATTTATCTTCAGAATTCTCCATTGAGAAAAATCTGAAGTTATTGTAATCAGAAAATATTATTTAATATAGTTCCTTAGATTATAAATGGAATTACAATATGTTCAAAAGAAGAATTAAATAGTTTTGGGGCGTACAGCTATCTTGAAATTCTTCTGGTCTCTGTATTTCTACTTGGCAAAGTCCAAATTTTCTTCTAATTTTTATTTTCTTTCTTGTCTCCATCTCTCACAAAAGAGGTTTATTGTTTTTATAGGCAGTGAATCTGACTATACAGTGTAGCCAGTGCATATGTTTTTACCCCTTTTTTTAATAATTTTTGCAGTCATAGTATTAATTTCAAGCAAAGTAGATAAAGCATAGAAATATGGTTTTTAAATTGACTAGGTTCTATGAAAGCTGAGACACTGCAGCAGTTTAGTGTTTGGGATAGTTCTTTATTTCCACAGCACTTTCACAATTCGGCTATGAGTTTGCTAGCTTTTCAAAGTAAACCCAGTCTCTGATACCAGATGGAAAATGTCACTGACTTACAAAAATAAGGTTTAAATGGTAGTGTGCAACTTTATTTAACCAGCAGGTATATCCAGGTATGTTTCCTGTACAGTGTGTAGACAAAGGTCCCAGTCATTTACTGTATGGAGATACCACTTAATACAGTATCTCAATGAGTATATTAGGAAAAGAAAAAGCAGTTCATTTGCTGTGCTCCCAGGGTGCTTGTATCTCTGCCTGTTTTATTGAGACTTTGACATACACATCTAAAATTCAAAATTTCACCACTTAGTAATAGCCCTTGAATGAGAATGCAGTGGACTTGGTTATCCAGACAAATATATTTAAACTGAGGGATTTTTTTTCCCCCAGTATTGTAATTGATGCCAGAAGAAAAGCCAAAAAATCTGCCCAGCCTTAACCAGCCCAGTCTTTTGGGAAGTACCTTGCTGACTTTTGCAGAGCAGGCAATCTGATTTACTCATAGCACAGGTGCACACTCAGTGAAGGAGAGGTGGAGGCAGACTTGCAAGACTGGCAACCTGGTTCTTTCTAACTCGACTCGAGAAAATGATGTAAAAGTTTCCTAGCAGAACTGTTCAGGCTGCTCTGATAGTGTTCTAGCACACCAGCATTCTGGTAGAGTGAAAACAATGCCAATGGTTGCAGATACCTATTGTACAGCCCAGTTGTCTGGATCAGGGACTCTGCTCTTGGCCCTTCAACTTAGATTAATGAGTTACTGAGTAGTTTCAATACCTCTAATTTGATATGCTTTGTGTAATGGCTAATCTTAGAAATTAATTTTAGCTGTTGTTAGGAAAGGAATGATAATATAGAATGTTCTATATTTGTTCTTGAAATGGGATTCATGCTGGGAAATAATATGTGTGTTGTCTCATTTCCAAATGATTAAACATATGCTTCTGGATTCCATTAATTAACACATTTTCATACAAAATCCCTCATTTACATGCTTTTTTAAAAATGTTTAACCAGTACTTGGGGACACAGCTATTAATCTCTTTTAAACAGAAAACTTTTGAACTGAAATGCAGTCTGACTGAAGTATACTTTTAGACCCACACATGGATATCTTCCAATTGTATGTCAGTTGTTCTAACCTGTCTACTCCTCCTTTTTGTTTTCCTTTTTTTTGTTGTTGTTGTCATTGGCCCTAAGAGAGGTAAATGACATGAGTCATTCACACATTTATCAAAACTTAGCTGGTCAGCACAAGGTTTTACACTTCGACCTTCAGATATTGCAGCATTGCGATGCATCTCCTCAGCCACAGAGGCCGTGCAGGCCCTCGTAACCATCTGCTCCCTAGAAGTTCTAATTAGTTTAAAGTTTTGTAGCCATAGCTTCAAAGTCTGCAAAGCCCTGGGCCCAAAATAGCTAAAGACTGCCTAAACTGAAGGGAGGAAGATAGGATGGTGGTTGAGAGCTATGCTCTTTTAGTGCAGTAATACTCTGTCACGGGGGGTACAGCACATCAAATTTTGCAAAAATATGGTCCAAGGCTAAAATTAATATCCCTCCCAAAAAGTCTGTGTCATTAATCTTGTCACCTCTCAGTTCAGATAGAGTGCACATTTTTTCTTGACCTATCTTCACCAACATAAATGTGTATGTTTCATATCAGCAGATTAACACTGAATTCCGCTGAAAAGCTTTTAGATGCTTTAAACCAAGGAGCAGTGCCATGTTCCTGTATGCTTTAAAGGAAGCTCTCCAGACAGGTAAATCCCGTATGCTTTAAAGGAAGCTCTCCAGACAGGTAAATCCCACAAAGAACCAAGCCATGTGGCATCAAAGTATTAGGCTATTAAAAAACCTGCTGAGTCATTGTTTACCTCACGAACAAATGAGGTAACAGAACAGAAAACTCTGAAAGCTGAGGATGTCCATGAGGTTACATTTTTGTCATTGCTGAAGGCACTGATGGTACACCATAGCAATTCCGTGACATTACTTGTCATTAAAAAACAACTAATCCCCCAGTAATGGGAATTATGTATGTTGTTGGATGCTGGGCATCAGCTGTTTGTTGTTCAGAAAAGGCTCCATCAGACCACTTCTCAGATACTGTCTGTTGTACCCTTTGTGGAAAACAATTGTGCACATTGTAGCCCATCTGTATCAGACCTGATGTATTCTTGAATCCTACCTAGTAAGAAAGTGCCTTGCAAAACATTGAAAACTTCAGTATGGATTTACATAATGATTAAAGCTGATTCATGGTAAGATGATGTCTAGCTTTGCCAAAAAAGATTGTCTTTGGAGATTTCGATCTCCTGGTCCTATTAGCTTGCCTGTTTACAGTTCTTTGGACTGGCTGTACCTGGTAGGATTAATTTCATAATGGATACATCTTTTAAACCTTCTCCCCAGAACTGAGTTGTAGGATATATCCCAACATCTTGGAGAATCTTCAAAAAGGCAGAAAGCTTGATGCTCTTGAGCAGTGTTTGAGTCTAGGCTGCTTAGACTGAAGTCTGGATTGCCTTCAGGGATAGGAGCCTGGCATGATGAATTGACTGACCTAGCAGCTGAAAAATAAAAGCATTTCAGAGAAGTGGACTCAGAAAAATTTGCCAAGGTTTAGTCTCATCTTTGGAAAGCTTTGGGACATCACTAGCAGACAGGAACTAAGATACTGGTCTCCTTGACCCTCCTCTCTTTTCTGCCTCTGTTCTTCATCTATTCACTCTGCTTCTACCTTAATCCAAAAAAAAGTAAATCCAAAATATGTATTATTTCTGCAATTTCTGTTGAAACAAGACATTGCACAGCAAATACCATCTCCCAGGAACCACGTAAGAGAATAAGGAACATATTACAGATTTTAATTATGGTGAATGCTTTCCAGTCATGCCTCAGGCAAATTCTGCAAGGGAAGGTGGTAAGAATCTAGAGACAGTAAGTCTACTAACATTTCAGACAAGTTTTGAAAATCAGTTAGGTACATTATTCCAAAAAACCTGCCTCACAGTGTGTTGTTTCTTCTTAATGGCACTTGTTGCTACTTGCTGCAGTATTGGGTCCTAAATGTCAGCAGCTCACTGGCGAGCTGCAGCGTTGAGTAGGTCTGTGCCCATGTCTCAGTGTGTGCAGCATCAGGCTTCTACATTAACAGTAGTGTAATGGAATAAGGAAATAAATGTTTTGTTATCTGATCTTGCTTAAAAAGGAATAATTGCATATTCAGCAATTCATGGTGCTTTTGAAAAGCGTATGAGGTGTTAACATTACTCTAGGAAAATAAGCCTGTGTTTGTGATACGTACACACGTGTTCATTAGTTTATACAGACTTGTGTGGCATCAGAGCTCGGTCTTTGGGATTCATTGTCTGAATCAGTGGACCCTGGTCTGAGTTCCTTGGTTGAGATACATCTCCTTGCCCCATCCCATGCTTGTATCAAGGTGAGACTCAGAACATCACCATCCCTTCTCCACTCTGTGCCTCAGCTTTCAGTAAAGTGCACAGCCCAAAAGGGGGCTGTGGTGCACACTCCCGGGGCTGAAGGTACCAGATACACCAGAATACAAACTTTTACTCAGTTCAGATAGTAGCTCTGTTGACTCAAAGCTACCAGTCTGGTCCTTTTTACAGCTCCAGGATTAGGCTACCATTTCATTCTCATTGCCAAGAAAGACATTCCAAATGTAAGTTATTCTTTTACCTAAGCTCAGGAGGGTGAGGTGTTGGAAATATTAATAGAGCTCTCATTATCTTCTAACAAAGATTTGTCATGTTGGTACTAATTTATACAGTTCAGCAGCAAAAGCTCCTAATGATTCTGTGGACAAAAAGGAATTATGTACTAACATGTACTTTAATTTGATAGCATTAACTCTAGGAAAAGCAATTTTTTGAAATTTTACCCTTAAGGTGTAGTCTCTGTGGTCTCCTATTGCATATTCTGTTTTAAAGAAATGTACCGGTTTGTAGTTCTAAAATACATTTAACTCTCACCGACACAGTGTTTGGACGTCTGCCAATTCCACTTTGGAATTTCAACTGATAAAGAGGGTAGCCAACAAGTAGGTGCATATTTGTATAAATCCAGGGATAGGCTTTGTCATCTTAGATAAGATGAGATAGGTATTGTTTGTATGTCTTCTTTTAGCTTATAGCTAGAGAAGTGTGAATAGAAGAAAAAGACACTTTCTGTTGCAGACTTCATTTTTAAAAGATTATTTTAAACCTTATTTTTCAGTTTGTTTTCAATACAACACTGATGTTAATATGGAGTAATTAAAATTGGAGGCATTAAATTGCATAAATTTTAGTTTGGTTGCTAAAATTACATCATCAAATTTATGTCTTGTATTTTTCAAGTCCCTTTTAAACATGTAAGCAAAAACCACAAAAAGCAGATTAGAATCTCACTGCAGTGAGAAGTATGTGAGTTCTTCTCTGTTTCTTAGAAAACTTTCCATTTTGACATAAATAGTTTGGGTTTGAATTTCAAGTAAGCATATATGAACATTTACCTTTTGACTTTCAAAAAAGCATATACCAATGTTTATGCATCAGTCTTCACAGTAATCTGAAGTGTTTAAACTTTAGAAGGATAGATCTTGTGGGTATTTAAATATTCTTTGCCTGAGGTTAAATGATAAAAGTTCAGTAAGTATGGTTTGCATATAGCTTGAAAACTTTTTTTTTCTAGGTTCACTCATACATAACTCCTATCGCTGGCATTTAGTGAATTGTAGCTTGCAGTAGAAATGAGGAATGTTACCTCTTTAACTATAAAATAATGTGTCACATAGGCAGTAAGCATGAAACACACAGTGAACTAATGGGACTTATTATTGATGATGCTGAAAGCTAAATAACCATTAGCATTAAATCTTATGAATAGACTCTTGTCTTTCATCTTACCTCTTCAACCAGATAAAAGACACAGAGGCTATTTAGATGTCATAAGAATAGTTTGTTGAAATCCCTCTGGACTTACAAAAAAAAAATATCTCTCTTCATGTTACCTAGTGTTTTGTTGCGTTCAAAGAAATGCCAGTATGCTAGTGCTGAAAGAAGAATAGAACATAAATCCAGTATTATGTGTGATTTTAGGCTTGTTAAAGATACTGTTGAGTTGAAATAATGTGCATCCTTCTGCTGCAGAAACCTCTTCATCAGATTTAAAAAAATATATAGAAAAGTCACTAACATTGAAAATTTGCAAGAAGCCTTGTTAGACCATATTATAATTAAGCACTGTGAATGTTTTTGTTTTTCTAGTTTTGTTTCTTAGACTATCATGAATGTTTTTAAATGGCTGTAACATTCTAGAAATATCTGACTGTAAACTTAACAAAAATGTTAACTTTATTTAAAGCCTCTATTCACCTAAGCATAAAGTTCTTTAAAGATTTAACTAGCAACCTTCTCAGTTCTAATAGTGAAGTACACCAAAGGTGGTTATAAATTGTACCTATCTTTCATACAGAATATTTAGAAGCAGAACATGTAATACACTGTTACCATTTGATGTGGAAGAATTACTCAGCTCTGAGATCCTGTGTTGATAGCTTTGGGAACAGTAATTAAATTGCAAGTACCTCTTGTGAAATTCTCATTCAAATATGTATTTCTAGATTTTTAGTGAGTTGGTATTAATAATCATGCAATGTATAATAATTAACCATACAGTTTTTTGTTTTATAGGGAGCAGAACTGGAAAGCTGTGGTGTCAATACCATGTTGCTGGTGCATTTCTTTGGAAAAGAAGGAAAGGAGAAACTTCGATATTCTGAGTTTTTCAGGTATTTTTTCAAGCTAGGCAAGCCTAACAGCAGCTAGTCCTGTTCCTACACCCTCTGCTTTGCACTAACACTGGTATTAATCTGACCTCACACTGAGCTGATTCAGAAAGTTGAGCAGGTAATGAAGCAGGAGATTATTTGTGATTTTGCATGATTAAATTTCTGGTTTAGCTCCTGGAGTCTGCTGTCTGCTAGAGGAGTTGAGCACCATAATTCCAAAGCGGCAGTGGGCCTGGAGGCCGTGAGGGTTGAGCGTTCTTGGCAGCTGTGTGATGGCATACCTTAAGACAATATGATTCATGAGTATTTTTCTTGATCACATCACAAAAAAAGTGACTGCTAATCAATTACAAAAGTTTTTCAGAGCTGAGACACCCCCCTTTCTATTGTAACTGTCATGGTGGGCTACAGACAACTTCTTTGCTTGCTCTGAATTCCATCTTCTGTTGAAACTTCACCTGTGCCTTTTCCTTTACCCTTTGAACTACTTTTGCCCTGGGACTGTGTAGATACTTTGTGGCACTTAACGTTGGAACTGAGAATTGAGCCAAATAGTGAACACCACATCAGACTGAAACGGCAGTGGAATACCATGTAGCCGTTACTCCTGGAAACATAGCACTGTATTACATGTCTATTTCACTGCTTTGCAAAAAATAGGAAGTTCTAAGACTGGTTCTGTTTACACGTCATAGACATGTCAGAAAGATGGTGTGATCCTTGTCTACATCACAGTGTGAAGTTCTGCTGTGATTACTTTTGACTTGAAGACCCAACTGGCTGTCACCTGTTAGCGTTTTAATTGGATCAGATTCTTTCTTCCAATGTTTATGTCAACCAGTAACAATGACCACCACCTACACAGCATCACAATTTAACTGGTTAAGACTCTGTGTTACTTGAGAGATCAATTTCTCCTGTTAGTGTGAACTCCAGCACATCTTGCTCTGTGAACTTGGGCCTAGAATCCAAATGCACAGGCTTTCTTTGAGGTAAACGGAAATTAAGTGCCTAATACCTGCGTGAATCTTGACGCACGACCAGTAGCACAACATTAAGAGATTATCTACATCAGTATTACCTTTTCTACAAAAATAACCAGTCATTTACAGACTGCAAAAATAAATTAAGATAATGTGGTTTTCTTCAGGTTATGTTCAGAAGCAGAGAATCTCTGTCAGCCCTCTTAAAAATGAATATTGTTGCAATCAGTAGAGGTTTAGGGAAAGCCAGAGTAGAAGAGGAAGAGTGGCAATTTTTCTAACACTAAAAAGTGTTTGGCTCCGCTGGCTCTGGCACACACCAGTCTTCAAATAAATAACCTTTCTCTTTTGAAGACCTTGATTCAATCGGAATCTGAGTAAGAAAAATAAGTGTAAGATGCCTACAGCTCCCTTTTCTATAAATATCGTAGATCCTTTCAATGAAACCAAAGGCAGAGAACACCACTAAAAGGTTGTGTTTGCATATACAGCGTAAACTGAAAAGCCTCGGGTTTTAGATAAAATCCTACGTTGACCCAATGAGGCATGACATTGATGAAACTATGTACCTAGTACATTCAGAATGCGTAGGTTAAAGACCTTTGCCTGCCACACAGATAGAGGCCTATAATCAAAATCAAACTCCCACATCTTGCTCTTAAAATCTGTGGGATAAGTGTAAGGTTTAATGCAGGTAATTTTTCAACAGTGGCAGTTATGTTTTGTAGAGCTGGAATGTGCCTCTTTATCACTGCGTAGACACTCGATCTTGGTTGCAACATGACAGTGAAGTTTGTTTAACACGCAGAAAGGTGAATAAAAGTATCGCTGTCTTTTTAACCTCTGGGAAGAGATCACCTTTCACATGATTTTATTTGCAAGTAAATCAAGCACATCATTTCTGGGTTTCTATTGTTCAGAGAAAATGTGATTTCTATCTGATGGCCTCTCATAACATTCTACCTTACGCAGGAAGCTATTGTTGGCTGTTTGATCAAAGTGCCATGCTGTTTTTACAAGAGATGACTGATGAGCTGTACAGACATAGATCATTGTCAAAAGCAGAAAATAATGATGGTAAATGCTTTTATCATTTTCCAAGTTCTTGCCTAGAAAGCTTTTCCATTGATCAGTGTAGTACCTAGTAGAAAGTAGGGGTGATTAGGTTTGATTAGGACACACTAAGACTTGTCACATTAGTTAAATACACAGATATTGCTGTGCTCTAGAGTCCTTGAAACTGGGGAAAAGAGAAAAGAAAAAAAAGCAGGAATGTTTTCTTTGTGAAATTTCACCGTACTTACATAGGAATTCAGAAAGCTGAGACTACTGTTCTCACCTCATTACTTACATATAATTTCCTCGTGCTTCCTCCGTTTCAGTTTGGCTGACATTAAAAAATGCTTTTGTAAGTGTGCAGCCGTCTGTATCTACACGTACACTGGTGATGTCCGACCCTTTTAGCCCACAGTCCAAACATTTAAAAAATGTCAGACAGCCATAGTCAATAATATATCAGGGCAATTAATTTGCCCTGTTCTCCCTTCTTTGCATTCAGATGGCACAAAGAAAACGGAAACTGGCTACATCTCTTCAGGCAATGTGGAGCTGATGTAAGCCAGCTCTTGTGCCTCCCTTCCTACTGCTCTGAGCACAGGAGGCACACTGGTTGTAGGGAGGCAAAGTGGTTAAGTGTGCTGTGCTCCATGTGTCTCCAGCTGGTGCATGGTTCTTGGGAAATCATAGGTAGGCGTTACACACAAGGACAATCCTCAGGCTGTTTTTTACCAGACATAAAGAACGGGACCATGAAGCAGAGTATCAGATCACTTTTCAACCTTTCTTGGGCTGCTGGAAGCATGGGAGTGAAGAGGTAACCTTTTCATGGGTGTTTTGTGACACCAATCAGGCTCTTTTCTCACTGTCCTCCAGAACGTAGTCAAAACAGCAACCAAAGCTGCTCCTTTCCATTCCGTGCTGGGCAGCAGTGGTGGGACTCCTGCTTCATTCTGCAGCTTCTCCTGGGACTGCTTAGAAGTAGTGCAAGCAATCCAGGACGCACACATAGGAGTCTTTCCCATAGTAGCGAGGTGGTTTTGGAGATGTTAAGGTAGGACTCAAGGAACACATGTTCAGCTCCAGACTGTTACATGATTTATTGACAGTTGTATTGTCCTTAACATGAGGACAATATGATAATTATTACTAATAAATCACAATTTCAAAAGTGACAGCTTGTTTGCCCAGCAAAAAAAATTCAAACATAAATTATTCTGGAGTATGTTTATGTACATCACTATTAAAGGTGTTGCATCCTAGTCGAATGCAGCTGGAATCATGATTGTCCTGTATCAGTTGAAGAAAATACAAAACAGTATGCAACAAGCTTAAAACAATTTAGCAAAGAAGGGTAGATTTAATACAAGAAGCTGTAACCAGGGGAGATCTCAGAAGGTCTGAACAAGTTTCTGTTTCAGATGACCACCACTCAGTTTTACACCTCAACAGCAAAGTTGTCTTCTAATACCAGGACTCATCTTAGAGAATGTCAGATATCAAACATGAAGCCAGAATTGCAAGGTTTTTAATCTTTCGCATGGGTTTCTCTTGATTTTTGAGGCATGAATAATTTTTGGTCTCTTCCTTCCACAAAATGTTTCACTTGTGTTTTAATTTCCAGCTATATTGTATCTACTATTTTTTATTCAGAGTAGAAAACCACTTAGTTTTCTGGGTATAACAAATATTTTTTCTTGACAGCCACTGTTTTTTTCCCCTGAAAAAATCCCTTACTGATCTTGTTTAAGTATGTCTAATCCCAAATAAAAGAGGAGACGGTAATTCACTAGCTAAACAGTTTACGACTGCTATGATTTTTTTGCTGTAATCTGTCCCCAAGCAAGTTTAAGTCTCACAATCTCCTTGAAGGAAAAAAAAGTGCAGAGAGTGTGGAAAGAATATCCAAAAACTTTATGATAATTATTTTTTTTTCCTTACAAGCTTACAAGAAAGTATTTCCTGGTATGGTTAAACAATGGGCATCTGTTTATCATATAAGGAAGATTAACATTTCAAATCCAGTTTATGGCATTTTCTGACATGATTTGCTACTTCCAGATTTCTCATCAGTTTAACAGAATTTTGCAACAGAAATATTCTTTAATCATGGTTTCTTCTGTATTCTCTGTTTTAGCTTGAAGGTCACAAATTGTATAACCATATACAAAACATGCCTTTTCTGTACCTGTCCTGTTTCTTTCCTTCAGTATTTTGAATTCCTTGGTACGTTTCATTTCAAACTTTTCATTTAAGAAACCAGGCTGAACCACACTGCTAGTGCTGACATTTTTCTGGTGCTGTTCTGTGTTTGTGCCAATGCATGGATGCCAGATGTCTTTCAGGTAGCTTCGTCAGCCAGTAGTGCCTTTGCCGTGGTAATAGTTTGTATGTTTTCAGTTATTATTATCTAGGGATTTGGAAGTGCTTTGCAGAAATAGAGTATGATTTTCTTCTTATTTGTCCGTGTACCTACGCTTGTATCTATGTGTGTGTGTATGTATGTGTATGTAGAGCCCTAATACGCGTAGAGATTGCATCTCATGCAACCAGGATCAGACAGGGAGGAAGTGGAGATGGGAACAAAATCTGGCTTTGTGATTGTATATTCCTATTATAACTGAATCTGAGTATTTACCAAATAATTAGTAAAGATGTTGAGAAGAATCTCTGTTCCTTCCTTTCCTATAGATTTAGCAAAGGAAAGCTTGATTAGTTTCTACGGAATGCTTACAAATGCAAAGTGAGTCGTTTCATTTAGTTTGGAAACACCGAGGACAGTAAATCAGAGGGGTTTGCTTGTAATTCTGAAAATGGTGAGGCTGATTAACTGTCTTACCACTTGCAAAACTGAATGTACAAATATAGATCTAAATGTTCTCTAAGAGTTAATGGGCAAGCCCTTACTATATTTTCTGTATTCAGTTTTGAAAGTCAAATTGCAAAAAGGCAACCTTGCGGCTGGTTTGCAACAGCCTTCTGGTGCAGAGAGGATTATCGAGTCTTCAAAAGGACATCAGTGTCCAAAGAGGAGCCAAAGCAGAGCACAAACGCCAGGGTGGTGGTATATCAACCTCTATCTTTGTTAAGTTTCTTTCCTATAAATCAGTGCGACAAGAACTGTTCAGTTCTGTATTAGGGTGTTAAAGCCCTGCACAAGCTTTCAGTTCAGGTCAGGAGGTATAGGAAGGAAAACTTTCCCTAACCGTTTTTTTGTGTGTTTCATTCTACTTTTTTGTGTGTCCTAAGGAATACAAAGCTGGCACTTCTCAGGTTGGAGGGCAAATAACTGCGTTCCTAAGGTCTCCCCACTTTTACTACATCTTCACTTCTATTAAAGCTGAGTTGCCAAAGAGTCTTGAGAGACCCCACTTTCTGTAATAGAGCACATGACAAAATAAGGGATAAATCCTGATAAGGTTTCTGGATGCTGTTGTAACATGATAACGAATTTGGCCATTGGTCTTCAGCATGGGTGTTTTAGAGAGTGTGGGTAAAATAGGCTATCTTAAAGGAAGTATTGTCTGTTCCCCACCTTTTCCCCCTCTTATTAATTTATGATTTACCTTTACTTTTTGTTACTTGGAAACTTGGGGCTTACTTTTCTTTTCAAGCTTCTATAGCATAAGAGTATTACCAGTGTAATTTTTTTTGAATTGTAGAGCACATCTACAATCAGAATCCAGTTCCCACAGTTGAATTCTGACTCCCTTCAAAGTCCTGGGCCAAGTTCTCACTGGCTTTGGGAGAGCAGGAATTTCATTCCTATGCTTGTTTTTCCTAATACCTGGAGAAATTTTTAAGGAATTTCCCACTGAAACTCATTGCACCGTGATCCAGAAGATACAAAAGCAAGTATTCCTAGTGGTGTCTTGGCATTTAAGTATCAAGTTTTACTTCCTAACCAGAAAGTTATTTTTAATAATGTTTAATAACTTTAACTTTTAAAAAAACTCATTAGGATTTTTAACTCTCACATCTGGGAATAAGAGTGACCTAGAATGCTGATGCGATGATTCATAGTATTTTAATTTTGTAATATGGGAGACTATCACATATAAATTTTAAATTGCACATTTCAGCTGCTGCTCCAAGTAGCATTTGGTACAGCAGGAAATCTTCCCACTCTGGCTTGCCAGGAGCAAGCCTACAAGTTGAAATGAAATATCCATTAATTTTTTTTATTTTACTTAAATAAGTAATTCCCGCTCCCCTCCCTAATCCGCATAGTGCAGCAAGATGCACAGCTCTTATGCCACAGGAAGGGTGCGGTGTCATTGCCCTAAAGCAACTGGAGAGGGCAAGACACCAAGCCTGAGAAAAGGCAGTGGAAAACCCATAGTGGGGCTGGGCAGGTAACAGCGCTTCATTCATTGTCCAACTAGAAGGGGGTACAGAAGCAAGAATGCATCAAAACTGTCACAGTCAAGCCCTTCACTTTCCTCTCTGCTTTGCTGCACCTTTCAGCTGGTTGGTGCACATGGCTAGGTGGGCCACCTGCGCCTTCCTCAGCATGCAGAAATGCTTGGTCTTTCATCTGTCCTGTCTTTATTGGGTATGGCTAGAGGGTGGGTCACTGAGGGTATTCTGCTTTAAAGGAAGTGCAATATTTAGAAAAAATGGAGGAATATGTAGTTTGCCATCACCTGTGGCTACTGACCAGTAAAGCAAATGACTGAGAGTTAGCTCCCTAAGATAACTAACTCATACTTGCAATAACAGACATTAAGTCTGTTGCAAAATGTGTCCACCTTTCATAGATTAAAAGCCAAGAAAGTAAAACATGTGGTATCTCATTTCCCTGCATTTTTTAAGTGACCTCACTTTCAGCAGCTTCTCCTCCCCCGGACCACACGTTATTACATGGCTTGGAAACGACAGTCAAAGATGCAGTTACTGTTCTGCATGGTCTCTGCTGTGACTTCGAGCCAAGCACAAGCCACACGTCCCAGGTACCATCTGCTCCGTGCCTTTGATGGCCACTCCCAAAATGCAGCCAAGCGCCCCTGTCAGTCCCTGCTGGACTGACTCTGCCTGGTCTGCGTGCCTGGTGCGTGCTGTCCTCTCCCTGCAGCTCAACATCCCTTCCCAGCATCTGGGAGACCCTTGCAGGCAGCGTGGCAGGACTGCTTGTGCCAGCCCTCCCCGGCACACAGCACACGCTGGCTGCGGGGCCGGCCAGAGGCAGCAGGCACCTTACGAGTTACAAGGACAGGAGCTGCCTCTGAAAACCGAGGAGTGGTTTGCAGGCTGTGCCCAGGCAGCTCTCGCTGGGCTGAAAGGCAAGGGGCCTCTCCTGCCCATCGGTGGCACAAACAGGTCCGTAGGTGTTTCATCCCCTTGTGAGAGGGAGAGTTGGGGGACTTGAAAGTGAGCCAGGTGTCCAGGTGGACTGCAGAGGACTATACCTCAGTGTCTGGCATTACTGTGGAAGCCTAGTAACCCCCTTTGCTAGACCAGAAAAATGCCTGTATAAAATGTGAGAGCATAGCGTACCGCTCCTCAGTGTTACCCTAATAAAACTCTAGCCTGAAACTTAAAACCACCTCCACGACTGTCAGGCTTTCATTTACCTGCATGTCCTGAGCTGTGAAGCATTTGTTGACCATTTGTTTGCATGTGCAGCTCTCATTACTGGAGGAAAAAGTACAGAGAGAGTTTAAGCTAACCCCTTACAGACTTCACAGAGCTTTGAGCTACTCATTGTCCAAGTGATCTCATTAAAGAACTAAAGATAGCTGTGCAGACTAAAATGCCATAATTTCAGGGGAATGAATTCAAACCCAGTGAGGCTGTGCAAATACTGATGAGCAAATGAGCCTCTGCTGATATTGCTACGTAGACCCTTACCTGTCCTCTTCTCCAACTAATTCCTTTGTCCTGATATAGGAGTATTTCATTCTCTTCTGTCAGTAATTTTGCAACTCAATAAAGCAAGGTTCTTTCAAAGTACTAAAGGGTTTCTGGCAAGCATCACTGTGTTTTTAGCCTTTATTTATGTTTTTAAATTATTGCTTGCTTTTGGATTGCCCCATTTCCAAAGTAGAAATTAGCAAAGGGATCACACAGTATTGTCTTTTACTTTCTGAAAAATAATATTAGCCAGAAGAAATTACAATGGCCATATAGACAAAACTGGGGAAACTCAAAAGCTACAACTCTTACAGTTCTAGCTCTGTACCTGCAGGTTGTCACTTGCTTCTCATGCTTTTTTTTTATCTCCTAAAGAATGGGTGTCTCCTGAAAACCTTGATGTTCACCCCTTCCTTTTTCAGACAGCTCTTCTCTTACCTTCCCAAACACCTGCAACATCATTTTCTGTGCTCTACCGAACTCCATACATGTCACTTGTAATCCTCTTTAATCCACCCTCTAGTGAGCGCAGAATTGATTTGCCAAACTCCTCTTTGCAGTTATAATCTTTGAGGCTTTTAGTTATCTTTTCCCGCAGTGATGATTTCAGGTTTCCTCTTTTCTTTCACCTTTGTAATTATTAGGGCCTCATCTTTCTAGGCACTTTCCAACCTTGTCATTCCTCTTCTATTAACGTGAAATTTCATACATCATGTGTCAGGCCTTCAGATACCGTGTCCTTTTTCATTCATTCGTTCGTTACAATGCTGCCTTACCTATTATTTTATCTCATTATCTGCACGTTTTTAAACATTAGTAAAACTAGATGCCAAATATATCTGCAAACTGTCTTAGCAGCAGCCATCTCTGCAGGCTTAGAGAGCACCCTACTGGTGTCATTATTGAAATGCAGCCACGCAAACAAATCTGCACACAGGTAAAATTAAACTACTGACATTTTAAACAATGGTTTCGATAGTATCCGTGATTAAGAATTAATGTCTACTGCATTTAGTAGCTAAGATAGTAATAGTGATACAGTGATGCAAGTATCAAGTTGGATCATATCTGTTTACACTTAGGTTCATGGAAAATCTGCAAACAGAAGTCCAAGAAATGGAATTCATAAAGTTTTCAAAGGGTTTGAACGTCATGAGAAAAGAAGATTTTGCAGAATGGTTACTTTACTTCACTGATGAGGAAAACAATGAAATTTACTGGCAGAATGTGAAAGAAAGAATTGAGGCAGGAGAGGTTGGTACATAAAGTATGCTTTGTTTTGCTTCCTGGTTTGAATGTACAGGTTCTCGTTTGAATGCGAGTATCTAATAACGTAACTAGTTTCCAAGTGAATTATTGCAGACCTTGAATTTTATGCAAATAAGAACAATAATAATTTGCCTACTGAGAAATACAAATATTGACGAGTAAGCCATCACACCTAAACACTAGGTCCCACCACATTTAATGAAATAGATTTCCTGGGGTTTGAACGTATTATTCATTATATATCATCTGAATTCTGTGATACCCTAGAATATCAGTTTGGAAGAATTCAAGACTTTCTGCAAGTTTACAAATAACCTGGAAGACTTTTCTATTGCCATGCAGATGTTTACTGTAGCCAATCGTCCTGTTAAACGGGGTAAGTACTGCACACCTTTCGTGTGTATTTCTTTAAAAAAGAAAAAATGCATTTTGTTACAGAATTAATGTAAATAAGGTTTCTCAAGGTATCCCAGAGTAGCACTGTGAAGTCCAAAAATAGTATACTGCTCTTTGTTCTGAACTAATGGTATTTCATGAAAAGGTAATAATACAAAGTTCCCAAATTTTTTTGCTTTGTAGATTATAATGTGCTATCATATGCTGGACCACTCACAGCAGACTAAACTATAGAATAATAGAATGGGTTGGGTTGGGTTGGAAGGGACCTTTAAAGATCATCTAGTCCAAACCCTCTGCCATGGGCAGGGAAATCCTCACTGGATCAGACTGCTCAAAGCCCTGTCCAACCTCACCTTGAACAACACTTCCAATGATGGGGCATCCACAGCTTCTCTGAGCCACCTGTGTTCCACCACCCACATCGTAAAAAGTTTGTTCCTTCTGTCCAGACTAAATCTCAGCTAGGAACCATTTTGCCTTGTCCTGTCACTACAGGCCTTGGTAAAAAGTCTCTCTCCATCTTTCTTATAAGCCCCCTTTTTATATTGAAAGGGTGCAGTAAGGTCTGCCCAGAGCCTTCTCTTCTCCAGGCTGAACAACCCCAACTCTCTTGGCCTTTCTTCACAGGAGAGGTGCTGCAGCCCCCTGATCATTTTTGTGGCCCTGCTCTGGACCTGCTCTAACAGGTTCATGTCTGTCTTGTACTGGGGACCCCAGAGTTGGACACAGTACTCCGGGGGGGGGGGGGGCGGGGGGGGGCGGGGGGGGGGCAGCATCTCACCAGAGTGGAGTAGAGGAGCAGAATCCCCTCCCTCGACCTGCTGGCCACACTTCATTTGATGCAGCCCAGGGTACGGTTGGCTTTCTGGGCTCCAAGCACACATTGCCTGGTCACGTCCAGCTTCTCATCCACCGGTACCCCCAGGTCCTTCTCTGCAGGGCTGCTTTCAGTCCAGTGTAAGTTCTAGGTTAAGAATGAGTTATTGGAACGATACATGCTTTAGTAGCAGTTAATGATAACAGAGCTTTTTCTTCATAGCGAAGCTAGTGATCTAAGGAAACTAAACAATAGAAACCTCTTCTTTTGCAGGTCTGTAGCATCTTGCTGAGTTTTATTTATTCCTCCGTACTGCTTTCTCCATGTGCTTATCTAGTGTTATGCAATTGTGGCTATGAAAAACAAACAATGTAGTAAAACAGGTTTTAAAATAAAGATTTGGAGGGAGGAAGTTGTTTCCTTACCATATGGTAGAAACAGGAGCAATGCAACAAAAGTTTCATGGCATGCAAATGCTTTTTGTTATAATCCTGAGGTTGTTAATTACTTGTTGTACTTGAAGGACAGCTCTCATAGGTTCTTTGGAAATAGCCACATAAGAAGTTCTTAAGGAAATTTGATGAGCCATTACATTCATTGAAATAAGTATTTGATGGGCTTATATGGAAAAGGTGAGCGAGATGTGAGAAGACAGGAAGAGAACTCAGTATTCTTGAGAGAGAAGTGTTTGGATTTGAACTAAAGAAGGCCAAAACTGGGGGATTTACAGCTTGTGACTTTCAACACTAGTTAGTCCTGCCTTCTGGAAGAGTTTCGTTTCCACAGCCTCTCTGGGGGGGCTGTTCTAGTGCTTAACCACTCTCATCGTGAAGACTTTCTCTTCTGTGTCAAACCCTTGCTGCAGCTTACAATGATTGTGTCTTACCTCCATGCACCTTTGAGAAAAATAGAACGCGCTGTTCTCCGTAACCCCTCTTAGGCAGTTGAAAGCTGCGACAAAATCCCCCCTCACACTTCTGTTCTCCTCAGCTTCTCTTCTTCCATCCTGTGCTCCAGTTCCCAGCTGGATTTGTGGCCCTCCTCTGCATGGTCTGACATCTTTCTTCTGTGGGGGGAGACAGTTTTTATTTGCACAAGGTGTACAAAGTGTGCAGAGGAAAGAGGATGAATTAATGGTGAAATAATAGTCACAACTGGGATACAAGCATGTAGCTCACTTAATAGAGAAGTATCCCAATTTAGGTGCCAGAGGATGATGAGGCCAACAGTTGGTGTTGACCCTGGTGATGTTTCCATGTAAGAACTCATTCCTAACCAACAGGCAGTTGTGACTCTGTTTATGCACTGAACCATGCTGTGGTCAAAAACAGTCGTCTCCTGAGGTAGCTCACAGATGTTACATATGTACATGTCTAATCCTTTCCTGAATCTCACAAAGTTCTTTGTCTTGCTGTTCGCATGTGTGTATGTGTGTGTATTCACACACATATGAATATTTCTCTAAAAAATAAAAGACAGTCCTTTAGTCCTTCCTTTTATTCTAGACTTCTTTTCTTCTGAGTTAGCAGCTCATCTTTTCTCTCTGATAAGGTGCCCTGTCTTGGTTTCAGGATTATTATGCTGTACCATTTTAGATCTTTCTCCTTTTCTTCATGTTCTGTTCAAGAAAGTGCAGTGCCATCTCTGGATTTATATTTAGCTTCAAGAGCTGAAACAGTTAACATCTTTTTAAGGACAAAACTAAGACACTATTTGTGTATAGCATCCTGTATTTCATGTCTTTTTCAAATTGTGCTATATCCTTTTACAGAAGGATTTTCAACTTAATTATATTTAAACCAACTGTAAATCTATCAACTGCATTTATACAGGAATTGTTCAGAGGCAAAGATGAGAGCTGAGTCAGGAGTGCTCTTTCCTCTAGTAAGCTTCAGAACTAATCATATTTACAGTGCTATTTATAAACAGCACTTGTTTATGAAAGCAGAACCACGTTATTACTGTATTTATTACTTAGTTGGACAACTTTCTGGAATAATCCACAATACTGCTACACTTTAATAACCTGCAGTCCCTCCTTGAAATTCACACTTCCATGATGCCTTCAAAAATGTATCCAATTCATGTGTTGTGATGGTGCTTGCTATAATAAACAATAATCACTTCACTTTTACTACCTGCTGTTTTACGGCAACCCCACACATTCCCTCATCGTCTTTGAGTCAAAACTCCAAATTCTTTACATCACAAGACCAGAAGTGGGAATGGTAGGTATTACTGTAATGCACATGGTAGTATAAAGAGAGAAGGCCAAAAAGCTGAAGAGTAGGGTAGATCTCTTAAAGGTATGACAGCTTTTTCTGTCATAAATCCTCACAAACTCTTCAATCATAATTTAAGAGAAGGTAACCTACTTCTTTAAAAAATAGAACTGTGGGTATATAAAGCTGTGTGCTGTTAACAGTGCGTTGACTGTTAGATAGTCTGTGTTCGTACAGAGCTGCCGAGGGGGTTGTTGGTTGAGGTGGAGCATATTGCACAGTACTGTTTTCTGAGGTGGAGTTTTCTTGCAGATTGAATTGGCATGAGACTGGTTCAAGGTAAAATGGTAGTATTTCTTACGAGACTGGTGAAGCAAATGCTTACCATCCTTACGCACAGTTATCAGCCAAAAGTATGTAAGTTTTCAGCATACAGCTATTTCTAGCAAAAATTACCGCTGTTACTGTTGCTTGAGAAGTCGTGCATTTCAAAAGTTAATTGTACAATTAATAAAGATAGTGTTATGAAAGATGAAGCAAGCTCAAGAATGCTTGAACTGAGGCCTCCTAATAGTTTACTAGTTCACACATCCCAAATTCTCCAGTTAGGATACCCATGAGAGACTGTAAATTTTACAGAATCCTGCTATTTATGTGCTTTTGGATTTTCTTTACAAGTTCACAGTCACCTATGATGTAACATTATATCTTTATTATATCTTTACTAGCTGAGTTCAAGAGAGCAGTGAAGGTGGCAACAGGACAGGAGCTCTCAGATAATGTTTTGGATACCATCTTCAAGATTTTTGATTTAGATGGAGATGACTGCCTCAGCCATGGCGAGTTTCTTGGAGTCCTAAGGAACCGAATTCATCGAGGTTTGAGGGTAACAAGCTGACATTATTGTTTTTAAATACCACAGATGATTGCTACAACTGTCTCGTTAATGCTTGTAGGAACACAAGTAGAGATAGCGAACAGAAAGGAGTTATATTTTAAACTTACAGCTTATGAATCTGGGAAGAGTGCTGCCACCAAGAACTTGTTATTATGCATGTGAACTATGGAAGCAGCAGCACTGCATTATGTATTATATTTACACAGTCTGTGAATAAAGTCTTTCTTTGTGTAAATGCTGAACATACTTTTAACTTTATTAACAGGTACCACAACAGCAAGGCATTCAAGGTTACTGGAAGTGTGTGAAAAGAGAAAGCATTAAAGGAGCCAAAGAAGTGTGGAAGCAAACTGGGAAAAGTCCTTTTTAAAGCACTCCAATGTTCTCTTGCTATAAATGTTGTTGTTTAGGGGAGTTTGTCCTGTTTACATAATAGCTGAAACAAAATTACTCTCTTTTTTTTACTATAGTTAAACTTTAATTAACTGAGTTGCTAATGCAATAATTTTATGTCATTCTAGTGCTTTCAGTTTGGTTTACAGAACTTTTATCACTTTTGACCTTCATAGGGAAGTACTCTTGTTTTGGGGAATAATGTTGTTTACTCCTCTGTGGAGTCTGACCCTGCACTGTAGTGTGCAGGATACACAGGATTTAATAGTGGCCACTGGCAGCAATGTCACAGAATATTACTATCTCCTGTTGAAAGAGAGAACATCATCTCAGTTAGCCTCTAATCCAGCAGTTTTCTTTCTCTGGCAAGGACAGAGGTCCTAAAGGCTAAATCACTTGCACAATCCATGCAGATCAAGTTATCCTAAATCAAAAAGGAAAATTCACATGGTTCATGCCCTCGGTACTGTGAACTGCTCCTGTGCTATTTTGTGGTGGATGATTCCATCAGATCCTGTGTGGATGTCTGGTTTGTCTACCTTCATGATGATAATATTAAACTGGAAATACACAACCATTGATACAGGCTTTAGAAGTTGTACATTGATCTATGAATGTGCATTGAGTCTCTCAGACCTCTTCAACAAATAGTATAAATGAGAAGCAAAAATCCTCATTCTATCGTAAATAGTGGCAGCCACAATTTGATTCATAACTATTTTGCTTTAATTGTATTGCAGAAGGTGAATAGTTGCTTTATATTACTAAAGGTTGTGACAGGGAATGCTGCAGTATCTCAGGAATTCAAGGTTCTAATAAGCAAGTGTTGGGGGAATAAGTCCAATGGAAAAGTAGATACAAGTGTTTATTAATCTGAAATGCAAAGTTAGACATAAAATCTTGAACAGTAAAACCAGGAACAGATCAAAAATAACGTTAAGCAATTATAGATGAACATTTTTTAGCTGTAACATAGTGTGTGTCGATGTATACGCAGGTGTGCATGTTACGTGTTTTTTCCTTCTTACAGCCTTAGGGGCTGATAGTCCCAGGTCCAGATCAGTCTTCCTGGGTTGGCCACTATATATAGGACATAAACTTACCTGTAAAGCTTTCAAGGTTCTTCCTCTTTCCACCTCTCAGCCGTCTGGCTTGTCTTGGCTGGGCTGAAGGCTTAACCTTTCAAGACATGTTTGTGGTAACAGGCTCAAAAGGTGGACTAGGGAGATGTCTCTTTGTGAGGAAGTATCCATCCCCTTTAAGCATGACACTAACTATGTTATTCTCAAAGTTGTATATAAGCTTAACAGAAGATGTTTTGTTGTAATTTCTTTGAGTTTTGGTGGGAGGAGTCTTGAGAAGAGGGGAACCTTCTGTGCTAGATAGACATCAGAGTAGCCCTCACTCAGGAGGGACCGGAGAAACTGCATTAGGAAACCATAAAGATCCCACCTAAGGAGCACTGAGATTACAGAGAAAGTATTTGGTATGTTGGTAGCTGTCAGGCAGGCTTGTGCTGAGGAGGAGTCCTACCGGCCGAGCCTCAGCGTGGTGGTCTCTGCTAGGGGAATAGCGTGAGAAGCTAGCAAAGCAGCTCTTCCCGCCACAGCCTTCACTTGGAGCTTTAATTTAGATTTTGTTAAAAGAGGAGGTGGTTGTATTCTTGTCATCTGTGCACATGCACCCAGTGTCACCCACCAGAACAAGACCGTGTCTATGTGGGTGTCCTGAGGCTGTCTAGAAAGATCAGGCACCAGGTGACCACCAAGGACCAACCCCTTTTCCCCAGGAAACAGTCCAAATGAAATAACAATGCAGTAGACGCCTCAGCCTCCCTCCTGCCCCAGACTGGACTCATGCACTGCTTTGTAGGCAACAAGAAATCAGCTGGTTTACTTTGAGCGTCCAGAAGTTGCTTGTTTCTTCTGGTGAAGGGGAGCTATGACTAAGAGATAGCTAATGGGAGCAAAGGTGGGGCAGTGGCACTGGCATCGAAGTACCACAGCAAGCTTCACATCACCAAATAATTAAATAAAGGACACAAGCAAGCAAAGCACTGCTGTGTCACAAAAGTGTGTGTGTTCACCCAAAGTGTGCTTTGTTCCAACTCTGGCTTTAATGCAAGGCTGCCTTTTACTCATTGCTGTTAATATTTTGGCAAATTATTTTTACATTGTAATGGAGATTATTCTTTAACATTTTATTCTGTGTAATGTTAATGGATTTTATGATATTCTTTATTGCTTTAGTGGTTCCTTTTGTTTACTAATTACTTGCATCCTACAAGCTGTTTGGTTTTCTTTTGGAAAAAATTCATTTAGCTTTACTGTATCTGCAAGTTTAATTCTTCATTGCTCATTTGTATCTGGGTTTGTGCAATCAGCAGTATCTGCTTTCGGTAACAAGTTACTAAAAATGGAATTTCAAATTTTATTTTTTAGCAAAAGCTTTGGTGTAAAGTCCAGAGGAAAAAGAAAACATGCTTATTTTTAAATGAACTTTGTGTCTGTAGTAAAAAAAGAAATCAAATGATTGATTAGGAATTAAAATAGAGTTTCAAAATATTTTCAGAAGAAGTTATCCTAAAAGTACAGCCAGATAGGAACTCCTATGAATGCTAGGGACTTGTCAGGCTTGAAGAATCAGACTGTATTTAATTTGTAGTCTATTTTTATTTGTCTTAACTAAAAGGCTTTACAAAACAGTCTTAAAATAACTTCTCGTATTTAATATCTTAGGTTGAAAGAACAGTTTATGTAAGTGTTTACACGTACCTTGTCTTTTCAGGAATCCATCATAGTTTTAGCATTAGATGTTTTAATTCCTTTTAAGTAACTGTATGGTATTTGCAACCTGTCTGTCAGCATTACTTAATGCATTGTAGTTAAAAGTTTATGCCAGCTGCCAATGTATCAGTTAAATGTATCAATTATGACTTTTTTAATGTTAGGAACTCTTCCTCTGAACAGAAATGTATAGAAAAAGTAAATAAAAATATTTTTTTTTAATCTCCAACATTGCATCTGAATGTTACGTGGAATAAAGATGAACACATTGCATATTGCAGAAGTCTCAAAAATTAGTCTAATGTCTTTCAGAAGGATACGTAAGAGTGAGTACAAGTCATTTAGAGCATAAAACTCATTTACAGAATTTTAATTGTATCCCCATAACATAATTGTTTAAGAACATTTATTCTTCATTTTTAAAAGAAGCAAAGGCAAAAATGCAGTGTAATATACTAGAATTAAGAGAAACTCATTGGTTGTTTCTAGAAGTTAGTTTTGATGTCTCAATATATGCAAGCATCTTTCTAAAAGCAAAACTCCTGGAGTCAGACCAAGTTGGCGGATTTCAACAAAATATGCAACAATGGGGAGTATGTATTCTGCATATAAGAACTGAAAAAAGAGAAGTTTGATCATGATGTTACATGGCTGCATCAAAAGCAAATCTTTGACTTACTCCATCTCCTCCGGTGTGTTGTCTCCTTTCAGAGGTCAGACAGGTTGCCACTGGACGTGCCTGGAAACATGCCAGCACCTGGTCTGAACTCAGGCATCATCAGGATATCTTGGCTTGTATGTTGAACCAGGCATAAGGGTGAACAATATATTCGTTCCTGATTTCGGGCTTTCAGTGGAGAATACATAAGGGTTTTGTAATTCTAGGAATTACAAATGTTTTGTCTCTGGACTCCAAGGTGTCTCACAGCTTGTGGAATTTTGGGTGTAGATATCAGACCATGTCTGAGGAGTTCACAGGTTACACTTGAGTTATATAGTAAGCAGAGATGAGGCAATAAGATAAGCAGGGCAGGCCATGGGTTGTGGTTTCGTGGCACTTAACATCTCCAGTGCATATAGTAAAAAAGGGTCACTGCCCAATAAAGGGCTAGGATGGGAACAAACTCAGGTATTTAGAGGAAGTAAAAATCAGGCATATTGACCATACTTTGACTTAAGCGTAGAAATAGATCAATAAATGTACATCAGAATTTAAAAATCCAGTTTTCTTCTTACGCAAGAGTTCCCATGGGAGAGTGCAAGCATGTCTTGTGCCTTCAGATTTAATCTTTCCTATAAAACAGTCACTACCGGGTCAGGTAGTCCAATGCAGAAACTAGTCCAATGCAGAAAAAAAATCTTCAGTCCTTCTGAATAGAAAACACATGTTCAGATGGTGTTGTGGTTATTATTAGTGGGATCCAAGTCAACCAAGCAACAGCTCCTGTAATGCAGCTGGTCACAAGGAAAGTGTGGAGGTGAAAGCAGTGGATGTAGACACACACTGTTAGCCCCCAGCTGACCACAGAAACTCCTCCTGAAGAAACTAAAGGTGTCACCCAACAAGAAGTGGAAAGCCCTGTTGGGGATGGGAAACCTGAGTGGCTTGAGCATGCACAAAATTAATCGGCCGACATGTGTGTGTCTCTTCACTCTCCTGCTATTTGAAGGTTTCCTGCTGGCTTTGTTGATTAAACAATTGATAGTTGGTTCAATAATATAAAAATTAGGCAGCATATGCAGAGACAGATTTCCCATTAGGCTGATATTGGCTTAGTTAATGATGTTTTTCAGTTCATTAACCGGAGTGCCCAAGCGCAGAGCTCTGCTTGCTGTCCTTGGGAGCCATGCTGCTGCTCCGGCATGCCCACCTCCACATCCACATGGAAGCTGCTTAAGAGCACACCCGCTGGCGTGGTTTTGGGAAGAACACCTCATGCCCTGAAAAGCAAAAAGCCGTGGTTTTCCACTCCTGCGTACCCAATGTGAAGCTTGTCCTTTCCTCTTCTGCCCTGGCAGAGGGTATCCCGCCTTTCCACACCGACCGGGCAGTGGAAGTAACGTGGAAGGCAGCAGGCTGTGGGAGCATGGATGCTGCACCTTGAAAAACATTGGGTTTATGTTGGCCCCATTTCAGGCACACAGATTTGAAAAGCTGGGAGGAGGAATATTCTGCAGTTAATGCAGAGAAATAGCAGGGAGGGATGTCTTGTGATTTCAGGTACCAGCTAGCTGCTCTGGAACATCCTCTGGAGGACCCAGCTTTTCTCCATGAGCTGCAAAGAGCACACAGAAGATGAGCTTATACTTTATGAATGCTGCCTTTCATCATCTGAGTACAAGTACTTAACATTTGGACAATTTTTTTTGTTAAATTGATGTGCTACTTTATGTGAAGGGTGAAAATTCTTAGAGAGGAGCTGTTTAAAGCTTTTTATTAATTTGGATCTAAAGGAAGTAGATTCTAAAATCAGAACAATCCAACAAGCAGTTTCCTGGAGAAAGGAAATACTACAGGGGAGTTGTACTGCAACACTCTGTGCCTCAGATCTGCTGCTTTAGGGGAATTTGTCAGTTTAAATATTACCACCTGCAGCAACTAGTAGCTCTAAATTACCCCCAAGAAAACCAATTGGGTTTAAGACTTGTCAGAAATTATTTTTTTTCAGGATACATTTTGGTTTTTAATTATGTGGCATCCTACTCTGTTTTAACCTACTTTGAAATTTAATATTAGGGTGAGTGAACATTGCTAAAAATGCCATGTTCATTGTCTTAAATAATTCACAGAAGGTAATTACTAGAGCAATGGTAGCTGAGTCACAGGGCAGGCGATTATATTCACTGTTGAAAAGGAAGGACACCACAATGTGATGCTGTGCCCCTAATCTTTAGAAAAGGGAGTTTCAAAAGGAGACTAATTATAGGTCCTAAAGTTAAAAGAAACAAAGCTCTTTTAAATGCTATTAGAAGAAATGATAATTTAGGAGACATGAATATCACTGAGCAAAAGGACACTAGGAAAGCAAGGAATACATCAGTATGGCTGAAATTAAATTTTTTGAGATGCTGTTTGAGCAAAAGCATGTTGTCACGATTTAGAAATTTGACCTGACGCAAACAAAGGCAACTAATCACTCACAGTTGGTGTGTACAAGATCACATGTGCTGTACTAGAATGTGAAGAGCAAATGCTTACACAGTCTTGGTTGGGTTTATGTGTATATTGGAAAAATTAAGCCTCCTAAAACCTGATCTGCCCGATATTACCAGGAGCAAATAATAAGATTCCTAATGAGGCAAGTTATCATTTTGCATTAGTCTCCATCTAAGAGACTGTTGGGATGCTTCTGCCTGGGGATTGCATATTCCTGGAGTTTAACATGAGCTACTCAGAGAGGAAAAAAGTATAGGAGCAAAATGGAGATGAAATTGCTGTAGATTATGAGGTATAAATAGTACAGAGAAAAATTCTGAAAAACTGGAGTGTTTGCAGTGTCTTGCTCTAAGACACCTTTGCAAAAGCATAGGAAAAGTTAGTAACTGTATATTTAATGTTAAAGTTGAAAGTAATTTACAGTGCAGTAAATTTTGCCACCTGTTCCTGCCAACCTGTGTGAACTATTTATTGCAAATAGACCAACAAATATCTAGAAGACAGTGAAATACACTAACCGGTGCTGAGGCTTCCCAGGGAAATGTTTCACTTCTCATGCAGTTCTTTCCGTGGCTAAAGCAAGTGGGCAGACAGAAATGGAGGTGTGAAATGTGAAAATGAACAAGGGCAAGAGACACTTTTTTTTTCTCCTTTTCTTTTCATTGTTTGACATTTATAGGATCAGATGTGAGTGAGGTGAGCAGTCATTCCCACAACGTGGCATTCTTGGTTGCTGTTTGGCTTCCCAAAGTCTGCCCCAAGTGTCATCACTTGTCCCTCCCCTCAAGCAGCAGGAGTTTGCACAAGCTGCAGCGTGGCCGTTTAAAGCCAAACAGGCACTCAGTGATTTCTAGCAGAGGTTCCTTCCATCCTGCTTGGCTTCTATTCAAGGAGCTGGTTTCTTCTTGGGTCCTTGTACAGATGTCCCTGATGGCTTTGAGAAGTAGGTGTTAGTTCCTGCCAGCTGTGCCAAAGGGCTCCTCATGCAGCATTAACTCCTCAGAGCAGGGGGACTATCAGAGCAGGGATGAATAGTTCCTCTCTGCCACCTAACAACCTTGATGTTTTCCTTGTTTCAATTGCACTTCAGTTCCTGTCAGTACGGAAACATTGCACAGAAATGTTACTGGGCATTAGCTGGTCAAAAAAATCACCCATCCTGTCCTAGGTTTATGCAGCTGTCATTGGCTTTCTGTCCTACCCAAGGCATCTGTCTGACCCACAACAGAAATACTGGCAATGTCACGGCTTCCAGCTTTGCCAGCATCAGACTCCTTTCAAACCGCATGTGGTGGCTGTTCCTGGCAGCTCGGTACAGACACGTGCTAAAAGGGATTGTGTCAACATGCGTGTGGCCCCCCCGATACCCCCATGGATGAAGCTGGAGTCAGCATCAGCAAGGGAGACTGGGGTAAGGAGGGTCATGATGGATCACCTCATGTCTTCCCTGGCATGATGAATAATTTGCTAGTTAAGCCTATTTTTATTCATGGCTGTGCTTCTTAGTCTTCATGTTAGGAATTGTGCTTATCGTGAAGGGTCATGGGATTTTGTTAGGAAAGTTGGTGGGAGCGGGGATGAGAGGTGGGTCAGTGCACAGCAACACACAGCATATGCTTGGTAAAAGCTGTTTGTAGTTTTTACTTTCCAGGTCCAACTCCCTTCCCTTTAGATTGCAGGCTTGAGTGTACCATGTTTATTCACTGAATACACTACTAAGAAACTAGCGCAGCAACAAAATGATTAAAAGCATACACAACTATAAAACTAATTATCATTCTTAAAACTTGCAGATTACACCTAATGATGTGGCATTACAATCCTATCCCCCTTGCCTCCCCACTGCTCAGTGTCGGGGTGCAAGCCTACCCCTCCTCACTCTACCCTCCCATGCCAAGTCATTTGGGCAGAGAGCTGACGGGGAGTCCCACTGGGATGTCCAAGGCAGTTCCCTCTGGCGTGTTCAGGTTTGTAGGTCAGTGTTTCTACAGTATGGAGGTATCCATGCTCCTACTATCAGAAATCCCCTTCTGTTGTTCTTACTTCTCCCCATTTTCTCTGTTTCTGGACTCACTTTTTCACTGCCCTTGTACCATCCTTCCTCCACCCAGCTCCTCCCAAATACACACTCTGCTTGTGTTACCCTCCCACACCAGCACTAGCAGTGAGGCAAGATGCATTCAACCCTTGCTATTAATACCACTGGAATTCCCATTCTGCCTCCTTCCCACTGACACATGGTGATACCCACAGCGCTCCACAGGGTTCAGTGGTGTGGACCATACATGCTGTGAAGTTGTTCACTTCCAGCAGTGTCTGCTTAGACTTAAGGTCTTACTATATGCACGTGTTCCCCTTGTAAAGCAGGTTCCTACAGCCCCATACCCAAGACTTCCAGCAGACTAATGCAAGCTTTTATATCCTGCTGTCCATATCCCTCCTTCAATATGTCCCCAAGCCAACATCCCGTTGTTGAAGACCCATCCCATTCCCAAGACAAAAATTGGCACCACTCCTCTGGTGGGTGCCCTTCTGACATAGAACTGTCTGCTGTACTGCCCATGAGAAAGGAATTAACTCCTTACAAAAAGCACCTAACCACTGGTTTGCTGTTTCATTTGCAGGGCTTGTGCTTGGTACAATACAAAGCCAGAGATACTATTCAGTTGAACACTTCGGAGCAGCACCTCAGAGGCCCCCTTCCAGTATCTAAAAGGAGCCTACAGGAAAGCTGGAGGGGACTTTTTACAAGGGCATGTAGCGATAGGAGAAGGGGGAATGGCTTCAAACTGAAAGAGGGCAGATTCAGACTAGATATTGGGAAGAAATTCTTCACTGTGAGGGCGGTGAGGCACTGGCACAGGTTGCCCAGAGCAGCTGTGGCTGCCCCATCCCTGGCAGTGCTCAAGGCCAGGCTGGATGGGGCTGTGAGCAGCCTGGTCTGGTGGGAGGTGTCCCTGCCCATGGCGGGGGGGGTGGGACTAGGCGATCTTTAAAGTCCCTTCCAATTCAAACCATTCTATGATTCTATAATTTTCTGTTATATTGGCAGTCTTTTTTACCACATGCCACTTTTGGCTGTCCCAGCTGGTTATCACTGCATCAGATAACCATCCCAAGTTTATTACTGAATTACTTTGTATGAGATTCAAAATTCACCCCTCCACCCCCATCTTCCTGCATTTAGCTGAGAGCATTTCAATCTGAAATTAATTTAGGATTGCTAAATGTCAGATGTGCCCATGCCTTCTGTATTGTTTCCATGATGTTTGCCAGGCAGCCAGCATGCCAGGCAAGTTTTGCCAGCCAGGCAGTACAGAAGAGGCACAATCTGAGCGTGTTCCAGAATAACTCATTTCTGACATTCCCTGCTTCATTCCATTTATTACAGGATTAATACCAGGCTTTGTTTGGATATACTCAGTGTCCCAAACTAACCTGTAGCATATATAGGCTATATAACTGTGTACCTCTAGTACTTGGTTGCAAAGGTACCATGCAGACTCCATGCAGCTTCTGCACCTGCCCCATATTGTGCTCCACTACAAAAAACCCACCCTAATTTCTTTGCTCCATTTTTTCTCATTCCATACCCCTTTAAAAGCAGTTACTTCTAAAAAACTATTAACAAATACTGAATACTTGGACACCAAGTACTGAAATTTGTTCCCACTGTCTTGAGGCCAAATGTTAAAACTCCCTTGAGATCTTGAGGGAAAGCACATGCCAGAAGCTGTTGCATGTTTTCACACCTTTAACAGAATGAAGATTAGAGGAGCCGGAATACTTCAACAGCAGCCCAAAATTTTCCTAGTTCACTTTAAATCCAAACCACTCTACCCTTGTTAGTACTTATCTAGAGCGACTAGTACCCATAACCAAGATGCCGTTCATGTAAACCAGTCACTCCTCCATTGCCTTCCAGTTCTTTGTTAGGAAGGGGCCAGACCAAGCTGTTCCACCACCTCTCTCCCTCTCCTGTAATCCTTTTCTTTAACAGCCTTGCATCACTATGCACAATTTTGCAACCCCCTTCCTTACCGTCCTGCTCCTGCTCCCACGTTCTAGCATGCCCATACACTATGAGCTGATCCCAAATTGACGTTCTTTCTGTGGTCTCTGGGCACATCTCCCAGCTCCACAGTTACTCTATAGGCATCAAGATGAGTGGCCACTGCTTCGTTCCTCTGCTCTCACACCCAGGTGAGCACACATGCAAACGCACATTCCCCACGCATACGGGCTGCTGCCACCTGAACATGTGTCCGGGGCATCTCTGTTAGCTGTTAGAGGCCCACAGCCTTCTGAATTCCTGACCACTCGTCTTAGTATTTTTTCCAACATCTCATCAGCCGGCAAGGCCATAATAGTTGCCCCTCTGCCTTCTGCCAAGGCAACCCCACCGCCGTCACCACCGTCTCAGCCTTTCCGTACTTGGAGGCGGCCCCGAAGCCCGGGTGCTGCCCCGCACCGCCCCCCCCCCCCCCCCCGGCCAGCCACCCCCGCCGCTGGTTTAGCCCAGCCTGGACGTTCGGTGTGCCCCGCTCCCGGTGCTGCACTCTCGGGCTGTTACAGCGTTACCCCCCGCACTACGGGCTGTATCCTCCCAGCCGTTCCCGGTGCCGCGGAGCTGCCACCGACGGAGCGCCCGGCACCGCGGGGCAGCCCCGGCCCAGCCCCGGCGGCACCGCCGGCCCCTCCCGCCGCCGCCAGGTGGCACCGGAGAGCCGCGGGAGCCGCTGGGGCCCGGCACTAGCACCCCGTGATTTCGAAGAGAAACGGGGATCTTGTCATGCCGCGGGCAGTTCCAGCCCCGGGATCCTACCGATAGTAACGCAATAGCAAGGCTGAAAGCGTCAAACGCAGCAAAGGGCAGCGCGCGTTGAGGAGGACCGGCCCCGCTGAGCGGCGCGCGCGGCGGTGTCTGTCAGCAAGGTCGCGGCGCTGCCCGCGGTTGTCAGGCATCAACTGAAGTTCAGAGAACGACACAGCAAGTTATTTATAAATAAATACTCCTCGCAGCATCCAACCAGCTGCTCGAGCCCCGTAAGCGCATGGCCTTGGCGAGCAGAGGGGTAGGAGCCCGGCAGGGCCGCCTGGACGCGCCCGACAGCGTCTGTCCCGCCCGGCTAGGGCCGCGCAAGGGCGACGCTGAGACCTGAGACCCGTTTTCACGGCTGGAGGAGGGTCCCCGCCCAGAAGCGGCCCCGCCAGTGCAAACCCCGCGGCCGCCCGCCCTGCGAGAGAGCCGGGGGCTCGCTCACTGCCCGCCCGGCGCAGCGCCAGGGGCGGCCGGCGGCGGGAGGAGGCGCAGGAGGGCGGCGGGACGCTGAGGCGTTTCGGCGCCCGCGGGAAGGAGGCGGTGGCGGACGCCGGGGCCGCCCCTCTCCCGCCCACTGCGGCCCGCCCAGGGCTCTGCCCGCCCGGCCGCCCGGGGCCGGCTCCGCAGCGGCGGCCGTAGCTGCAGCCGCCGCCGCCGCCCGTTGCAGCGTCGGCGCTGATGCCTCCTGCGGTGGCCCGGCAGGGAAGATGGCGCCGTCCCACGTCCTCAAGTGTTGCCAGAAGGTGTTGGCCTGGGTGCCCGTCGCCTTCATCGCCCTGGTCGTGGCCTGGTCCTACTACGCCTACGTGGTGGAGCTGTGTGTGTGTGAGTGGACGGGGAGGGTCGCGGACGCCGGGAGCTGTCAGCCGGGCGGGGAGGATCCTTCGCCACCCACCTCCTCTGGGGCCGCCGTCTCCCCTGCGCCCTGGCGGGATCTCCTTTCCCTTCGCCTGCCTCTGGCTTTTCTTCGGGCGAGCGAGAGGAGATCCAACCCCCACCTCCCCACCCCCCACCCCCGCCTTTCCCCAACGGCCGGCGCTCCCTCCGGGGCTGGGTTTACCTGTTGTCCCCTCCGCCCCAGGCGCCCTCCCGGGGTCGCGGGCGGGGACGGTGGCAGCCCAACCTCAGGAGCCTCATGGCGGCGGGGTCCCGGCCCGAGGTCGCCTGTGGAGAAGCGAGGGACGGGGACGGGGCAGAGGACGCCCACTGGGGGTCCGGGTCTCTTCGTTTGGGATCGGGCCCCTCAGGGAAGCGGTGAGGGGCAGGGAGCCGTGAGGGCTAGAGACCCCACAAGGGCTCAGCCCCTCATGTCTCCTGGCAGAAGTTTCCCCTCTCTATTTTTCTGTTGGTAATTCGACATCCCGATGTATTAAATAACTCCTTGACCACCTTATGGGTGTGTTTATCTTACCCCACCCCCGTTAAGAAGCCCAGTGTCGTCGTTGAAGCATAATGAAGCTGAAAACATCCCGCTTAAGTGGGCAGGGGAAGGATTTAGGACTTATGGGGTTTTGTCAGATCTTGTCAAGCTTTCTGTGGGCTCGGTGTTATATAAATCTGACTTGCTGGCCTTGTCAGTCAGGGTGGTACTGACCCTTTTCTGTCTTCAGGAGGAAACTTCAGGAGGATATTGGCTTTCTCTGGGCAGGGTAAACGGAGCGGCACGGTGATGCACAGTATTTGTCAGACTTGGTAAAACTTGCAAACAGTGTAGGAGACCAAAGGAACACATTTCTGAGTGTTTAGCATGTTTAAGTAAGGAAGCTGAAATGAAAAGGAAAAAAACCCAAAAGTACAAAGTACTATTTCAAGCTGCATGTACATCTACCTAGTATCTGGAGGTCCTTGTACTTCTTGCTATTTGTGTAAAATGTATGCTTTGATATCCCTAGCTAGAAATAAAAGGCTTGCATATACTTTATGTCTGGGCAACCTTGTAAAGACATCCTTACATTAGAAAGAGTCACTTTTTTTCTGCAGGACTTTAGTTTTTGGATAACTTTGCTGAATGCCTATGGTATTTCACAGCCTTTTGTGTTAGCTTTACATATGTGGAGTGGAACGTAAACCACAGGTGAAAAGTTGTTGGACTTAAACCCGTAGAAATATAGTTGTAAAATTATGTTGACAAGAGAGTTGCAAATATGTCAGTGTGTCCAAACTTGCCAGATTACTATGGTTTTGTTGTCTGTCTGTGTGAATAAATAGTACTTGTTTTCTGGGAAGATCATGCTTAAAACTGTTAACACTTGGAACCAAATTTTAGACAATATTTAATACCGGAGGTCTGGGGCATGGGTAGTTGTTACAGTAGTCCAGAGAGGAACCATGTGAGGTTATAGACTCACATTTCACAGGTGTAACATGAAGGTTTTTCCATACCCATTACAGTCTGACCAGTGTGACAAAAGGCAGAATAGGGCTGTGCGTTTCTTCTCTTAGTCTCTGAGGTTTTGTTGGTTGCTTAAGAGGCTTGCCCAGGACAGCACAGGCAGTCTCTGGCTGTATTGGGAACAGAACCTTGACCTCCAAAGTTCCAGCTCTGTGTCTTGATCACAGAGTGGGTCAGGGCTAGGTGCTGGTGAATAATTTCTCCTTCACAGGTGTAGAGAAGCTGTGAAGAGCCCTTCTGAGTTCATTAGGGTTTCATTTGTGTGAAAATTATGGAAGGGATTGGCTCCTGTTTGTGTGAGAACTTTCACATCTACAAATCTGGTTTCTAGACGTTTGGTACTATTTGCTCCAAATCAGCTTTATTCTTAATGTCTGCACGTACAGACTATTAAGAAATCATGGTCGTTTAATAAGAAAACTACTTACTGATTTTTCTTGCTGTCATTGGATTTTACAGTTGTTACCTATCTAAATCATACTTGGTGACCAAGTCTTTTATGTTTCTGTGAGTTTTTTCAGTTGTGGGTTTTGGTGGGGTTTTTTGTTGGTTTGTGTTGGGGTTTCTTTTGGGGGGTGTTGGGTTTTTTTTTGGTTTAAACCTGTTGAATTTTGTTTACACTTTTGATAAAAGGTCGTGTCATCAAGGGAGAGAAAAGAGATTTTGTGTTTGGGGTTTTTTTGGAGGTTTGTGGAGGTGTTTTTTTTCCCTTTGTGTGCTTTTCTTTTAATCTGCAGTTGTGTTCAAACCAGCATAGAGAGCATTTATAGTGAAATACAGGATTTTCTGTTTCTCTTGACAGGTATGTTTACTTTACCCTAGTGCTCCTTGTGTTTTATTTTGGTTTGAGAACCACTGCACTATGTACTATGAAGAAGAGCAAGGATGTGCCTTTAGCGCACATATAATGAATGAGGTGATGCTGGTCTCTGCAGATGTTCACATACGGCAGGTGCAGAAACAGGGTTTATGGCTTGCTGCACTTCTGTGGCTTTGGCAAAGAGCTCAGTGTGCAGCTGATGAGTGCCTGGGTAAAGGAAAGACGGATGGAGGAAGGGAAGCTTTAGAAAAGAGGAGAGACAGTAGAAAATTCTGAGTAAACACTGAGACTAAGAGGAATTGAAGCCCGACAGATACTAGGGTTTTTTCAAAAGTTATTCTTAAAGATTAGTTAACTGTGAAGATGTGAAATCAATAAGGAAACAGGAAGAGAGAAAGCCTTCATTTCCCCAACTGTTTGTTCCTGTGTTGGTTTTTTTTCTCCTTGTAGTCCCTGCTCATGTATTAAAGGTTAAACATATATATATATATATATTCAGTGTAGTATCATAAAATATTCCTAATAATCAAAGTCAAAGGTGGTAAAGTTGGGGCTGCTTCTTTCATCACATCACCCTTTTTCTTTCAGTTTTGTTTCTGTGTACTGCTTGCCCCACCCTCCTCTGCTGAGGTACTCATATATTGCTCATTGTCTTATTTCTGGTGTCTAATGGGCTCAGTCTTACTCTGTAATTCACTGCTAGTATGTATTTACTTGGTTTTGTCTCTTATATAACCCTAAATTATATTACTTACATACTGGCTATGAACACTGAGGAGGACTGGTGTGAATAAGATGAAAGGAGATTCGTGAGCTTGTCTATTGTCTTCCTCCCATGGAAACTGCCAGCATCATTATATCTCTCTGAAACATTGCTGTTGTATGCTGTTGAACACGGGCTTATTTAGACCACTATTGCTGTGTAGTTGTGATCCATCAGGTAAATTAGCTATTAAACTAACTGGAAAGGTGAAAACAGCCATTTCTTACCAAATGTGTAGAAGTTGAGGGAATGTCAGCAGAGTGGGGAAAAAAATCTGTGAACACATGTAACTGAAGGAACTGCAAAAGACTCCAGGCAGCATCTCATTCAGATTTTTTTAAATGTTTTGAAGTAGAAAAACTTGAATGAATGCTTTCTTTCTATATTATGTCGTCTTTTCACACATAATTTACCCAGAGCTCAGTTCTCAGTAAAGCACACCTAGAAATACATAAAGGGTGATGTGAAATAGCTTTTCATTATTTTTAAATCATTTATTGTGTTTTCCTGTTATCAAAACGTGTTTTGCTTTTAACATTGCTTTTGTAAACAATGGCTGTATTATGCTGTTAGTGAATTGGACTGGTTGTGTCTGCTTACTGCATCCCTCAGAAGCTCAGAAAGAGTAGAGCTCTTCTCTTGTGGTTTGTTTTCACTTATGGCTGACTTGTACCTTATTACCCATGCCAAATGTTTTTGTAAGTGATGGGCTGTAATACAGACAGGCTAAAGGATGGTCAGAAGACAATGTTTTGACATATGTAGTAGGAGTTCGTGGGTGAAGCCAGCCTGTTTTCTACAGGCAACCCTTTTGCTAGAACACTAGCAGAATTTGGTAGTGCAGTCTGCACTGAGAAAAAGAGAAAGAAGTTGACTTTGGCTGAGTTGTCTGCAGATCATAACTAAGGTGTATTGGCTGGTTTTGTTAAAAATAAAAAAAAATTAAAACCTTGTTCAGGTTAGGGTTTTACTTCTTTAAGCAAGTACTGTATGTTCTGAAAAGCACAGTCCTGGCTCTTCTCCTGGGCCAAGAGTTTTAAGGAGAATGGCTTGTTTTATGAATTTGCAAGTCTTGTAAACGAATGAGTGTTTTCATGCCTCAAACTCTGCAAAGTATGGAAAAAAGTGATTTTGAAAGCTACCAGAGTCACTTGTTACGTGTTCTTTTCATAGCATCTGCTTGCAGAAAGGTTAGCTTTTTTTACTACAGTTTAATGTCTAATATGTCTAAAATCCTGGCAAACAAAGCACTTTGTAATTTAGAACACTTTGTTAATGGTACATATTTAACTCCTTACTGTTCCAGGAGACTACAGTAGCTCTTGTCAGTAGGGAGATAGCTCTGATTTCCCCAAAGCACAGTCCGTATAAGAAGCACATGGTGATCTGTTGTAATGCTTCCATTTGAAGAGTCTGTTGCATAAACAGAGAGAAGGTAATTCCATCTGCCTCCTCCAGAAGAAATCTCTACTGAAAATGCTAATGCAGTAGCTATCAAGCAATGGCAAGGTGATATTAACAGCAGTGTGTCAGTGACTTCTGATTTCAAACTACTGAAAAAGCTGAAGTATCAGCACTGAAGTACATTTGCATGCTAAGCATGCAAAAAGCATTCCCATAGGAAGAGCATTACCTTTCAAGAAAAGGAACAGCAAATTAAACAGGTTAGATCATTAGTAACAGTTAACTATGTTTATGCGCCTCTCATTTCAAAGTAAAGAAACTGAACCACTTTGGATGCACTTTTGTGTTGTAGTGTCTCAGCTCAAGTGGGCATATTATCATCTTAAACGAGAACCTTTTCTGTTACGATAAATAAGTAGAATTCCTGTTGAGGCTCAGACTGGATACAAATGTATTGGAAAACTAGATGCCCATCTTGAGTAGAAAGATTATCTGTCGTCTTACGTGGTGCTTTGCACTGTACTGGTCATACTAGATTATAAGGACAGGTGGGCATGTTGCCCTTTATATGGCTTGAAATCTGCTCTCCTGGCAGTCCTCTAATGAAAAAATTGTTCCAAGAGTAACAGAACTAGTCAGCCTGGTTTCTTGAGGAGTTGCCTTGTGTCTGCTCTTCCTTCTCTTGTGCCAGCAGAAGGACTCCATCCCTCTTCTCCCTCCCAGCTCCCTATCTGCAGTGCCTGCCCCAGCCCTCCATTGTCAGCTATTCCGCTGTATCTGTTAAACCATTCCTGACAGCTCGGCAGTAGCTGGCATCTCTCCTTGATCCCTAGTTACCATTTGATCAAAAAGAGGTGTGGTGCAATGGCCGGTTTGGTGTTACTTAGCTTGCCAGGGGGCCAAGCAGAAAATGAGTCCATGAGCATGGAGCAGCTATTTCCTAACAGAGTGTGGCCTTGTCCCTTCTACCTGTCCAGCAGCTTTGGTGAAACTTACTGGCATATGCTTAGTGTGGGACCTTCACCAAGCTTCCAAACTTGGCTGAAACTGGTCCATGGGCAGGATGGCTTTGGAGTAGAGGAGGGAAGGGGCTTAGTGAAAGCAGGGAGCTGAGTAAATCTCTGAGCCAAAGCAGGAACTCTGCCTGTGGTGTTACTCTTTTTCTCTTTTTTTTTTTTTTTTTTCTTTTGGCTTGTTTTTTGGGTTTTTTTTTGTAGCTGTGATCACTCATTGCTGCAGTCGTCCTTTAGATGTGGAGTATAAAGCTTTTGGGTTTGGTTTGAAAAGGCTTGGATAGTGTGAGCATTTAAGATTATGAAAAATAACTTCTCTCAAATATTTCTACTCCATTTTTTCTCTAGTAACAACAGTAGGAGCTTTCTGTATGCCTGTAGAGTTAGAACAGTGAACTAAAAAGTCAGTTTCAATTTTAATCAGGGGGTTATGTTACTTCATCACTTACTAGTCTCCCAGTTTTCCTACCAGATGCTATGGATAAAAGGACCAGAATTTCAAGTGTATATTTTCAGTAGATATTACTTTGAGGTCGTGGACCCTCTGCAGACTGTGAACTTCAGGTTCTACTGATTCTTGAAATCTAAATAGTAAAAACTTTGTTCTTTAGCAGCTCATATTTTCATGAGTTAATGTAGACATGCTTTCCATAATAAAAGAGTTTATGGTATTACAGAGATGGGTATCTGAGCTGAGTTCTGGTACACCTGTGGCAGGTGAAACACTTGGATGGCACTGTACCTGCTTTTACTTTTGGAACTTGAGTCTGCCTATGATGGAAAATGGAGCAGGAGAAATGGTAGCTGGCTGTCTAAAATTGTGCCTGTAAATGCTAAGGGTTCATGGCATTCATTTTTCACCCGTTCAAGATATCAGTGTTTATCCAACTCTTTTTGTCCAACAGTTTCCTTCAACTGGTAGGAGTTAATGCTGGTTTAACATGTACTTTCCTTACAAGTGTTATAAACTATAAGCTCCTGAGTTTCCTGAAACAGCTTTTATGGAGATTTCAACTCTGTCATTAACTCTTCTCTACCCGGTGCATATTCTTCCTGTAACAGGACAAGAGTATCCTTTTTTTTTTTTTCTCTCATTAGTATGTATGAAATTTAATAGAAACGTTTGAGAAATAACTACAGGCCACTTTTCTGTGTGAGCTGAATCTCCACCAAGGTGAATCAGGCGTAAAAAGGATAATGAAACCTTAACAAATACATTTGTTCATTTAGCCACTTCCCCAGTATTACCTCCTCCTGCTGTCACTGAATTGTTTTCTGAGGGATGTGTTTAACTCCTGCTGTCCTAGGTCAAGGGAAAAAAGCACACTTTCCCTCCTCTTCTTCTCCCACCCCCCCAATCCTCAGTGGAGTGCCTCCTCTGTAACCTTTGAGTGTCTTATCTGTGCTAAATATCAAGTTCCTCCTCTGCAGCACTTCAGGCCTCTGCTTTTCCTTTTTTTTTTTTTTTTTTGAAAGACCAAATGGCTCATCTGTTTCTTATTCATGTTTCTTTTTGAGTATCAAAATTGTTTTAGGAGGGTGTCAAGAGAACTGGATCACAAGATCATGCTTTGCCTTTGCAGCTTCTGTAGCTGTCTCTCTCGTGCCATATATGGTGCAGCATTGTCATAAATATGAAGCACAGAACCATTTTAATCATGTGGTTTACAGACAGATCAAGCGAGGGGGTTCTGCAGGGTTGTGGTTTTTTGGTGGCAGTTCAGTTGTGCATCCTGACGTCTGTTTATCTCCAGAGCAGGGAATTCTTAACGCATGTCTTGTGAAGCACCAAGTAGGGCTAAGATAGAAGATAGCTGTTCTCTCTCTCTCTCTCCCCTTCTCCCTCTCCCCTTCTCCCCTCCCCCCCCCCCCCTTCACACACACACAGAGACACCCGCACACACACCTTTGGGGCAAAAAAAAATTTAGAGATTGAAGGACTAATTCATCTGGAATTAGGCAAGCTGCTGCTGCAGAGACAATGAAACAAAATTTAGATTAAATTTAAGTAACTCTGAGAGGAACAGACATCATTTGTTTGAAGAGACCTAAATAGACAGTTATTTGATAAACTGGTTTGCAGTTGTATGTGGTAAACTTAAAACTTTATGTTAAGTGCCATGGCTACTGCCTTGTCATAGTGTGAATGCAGAGAACCTGATATTGTTCCATTCTTGACGAGTAGTCATTGCTTTTCGTTTGTCTAGTTTGGATTAAAAAAACAGAGAAGTGAAGTGTATTTCCACAATGCTGGGATTGATGCTACCTGAAGACTTTCACATCTGTGGGTTTGTGACATGTAGATTTACCCAAACATTGCAAAGGAGCCCAAAACAGAGAAAATTTGATTTCTGTTCTGTTCTGAAAAATCCTATGGAACATGCAGGTGGTTTTTTGCAGTATCTGGAAAAAGATTAACGTTGCACATAGGATTTTTGTGGGGATGTTTCCTGTGTGTATATTTTTATCTGCTTAATCTACTGCTCCCTAAGTTTCATATGTTTTTTTTAAATAATTACGTATTTAAAAAATAATGATTTCAGGCTGGTAATTGCATACAGAGATATTACTTGCTGTGTTGCAGGTAGATACCTGCTGAGATAAAGCTAAAGCAGCAACTGGTGCAGAGTGTAGACTTGAACTTTTTTAAATAATTCATAATATATACAAATTATGAATTTAGGCAAAGGGAAGCTTAAAGACCATTGAGCACTAGGTTTAGTAATTTTCTCTCTTTTGTGTGGCTTTTTTCTATTGACATTCTCAAACTTGTAAATATCCTGTTTCTTCCTACTGCCCACACTGACTGTGAGGTTTTACTATTATTTATTTATTGGAAGCAAAATTTACAGAATGAGAGCTATATGGATGATAGACTATGCTCTTACATATGCTTGCCTCTCTGTTTACTCTGGAGTACTTTCTAAGTTTTAATAAGGATTTTCTGGAATATCCAAGAATCCCTTTGCAGTGGCTCATACAGTCTTTGTGCTGTCATTTTTTCACATTCTTAAGTGGTCTGGTAGTTAAATGAGACCTGGTGCAACAAAAACATACCCTTCTGATCTTGTCCTCCAGCCAAAACTTTCTGTCCTGTTTTCCCTTATGTTTTTTCCCCTCTGCAGCACCTGGATTTTTTGTTACATTCCTGAGGACTTGCTGATTATTTTTTCCTTTTGCAAAAAACCTAGAAGTAGCTTTAGCTACAGTCATGGCTTGTCCCAAGACTTTTCAGTCCAAGTAAGATTTAATGAATGACATTTTCTTTTGCAAGAAGAACAAACAGAAAAGCCTCCAGCATCAAAAGATGGCAGCAATTTTTATCACCCAACTTGATGAGCCATACATATATGGACAGATTCTCTAAATCAGCATGAGAAGTCTTTGAACCTTTATTTATTCCATAAATAGGTTAATGAAATAGTTTATTAATATTATTATTATTTAATATTTACAAGTTTGGTATGGTGAAGACATGAATTCCCCATTATTAAACTTTCCCACAACTAATAGGCATGGTTTTAAATGACAAGTTTTTCAAACAAAACTTCCTTAAAGAGCTCTGTTCAATAGCGCAGCTTACTAATGTCTCAATGGGAGTTCATGTAAATCACATTACTCGCTGCTACGTTGTTGTGTTGCTGGCAGAAAATTAGCTCTTCTCATCGTAGGTAGTTCCGTATTTCATCTCAGGTGGCAAATAGCAATCAAACCTGACCAACGTTACAAACCAAGTTGAACCTGAAACTTCATTTGAGGAATCCAGTGACCTAACACATGAGGGGAGGTTGGCTTGCTGGGCAGTTTGATTTCTCCCATTTGCTGATGAATGTGGCAGCAGTAAAATCCTTCTGGCAAAACAGAGTGCCTAATAACTTTGTAATGAGATTTATTAGGTGATTATTATCCATGGAGTTTTGCAAGGAGGTTTTATCCTAATATTTGAGGAAACCACTTGTTGCAGGCAGGGCCAGTAAGTAAGTAAGTAGACAGCTGATTTTGGAGGAGTCTGAAGCCCATGCAAAGAAGGGGGCCTGATTAACAAAGTGGATCCCTACTGTCTGCTGACAGTTCTCGCCACTGGGCAATGGTTCATGTTTGCAGGTCACAGCAGCTGTGTCATTTGTCCCCCATGAACTAACACCTCTGCTCTCCTGCAATCATACCTCACAGATGTATGGAATAGCTAAGTAAAGACTGTTGCTCTATTTTAATCTGTCTAGAGTAGAAATAACTGGATTTACTAGTAGCGTCCTGAACCATAAGACACTCAGCTTTGAGTGACCTTAATGTTCAAGACAGGTATTGACTGGCAGTCACAACCGTGAATTAGAGTGTTCTATTTTAGGAAATAAATGGTAACTCCCTTATTACCTGAAAAATTCTGTTATGAGGACGAATTGTATGTTGTTTTTTGGTTGGGTGGGGTTTTTTGTTTATTTTGGTTTTTTACTTTAACTATATTGATGGTTTATATATATGTAGTATTACCTGCAGAACACGTAATCTTGTGCAGGGTGTGTAAGACTACTCCATACAACATATGATACTGGCACTCTTGTAAACACCAGCTGATTATGCTGTTTATCTCTCCTATTTCTTGAAAGTGTCCTAGTAGTGTCAACTACAGAACCACTGGAGCTACTCCTAACACAAAAAGCCCTTTCATGTATCCAGATACTTGAGTGTAGTGTTACTATGAGCTTGATCTGGACAGCCTGAGCTTAAATACCCCTCCTTCAAATTTAAATGTAATTAATTAGTGGTGTGGACATAAGCTAGCTCCACTCAGATGCTTCTGAGTTTCCATGCCTTTCTGCTGATTCTTTTTTTTTCCTGTACCCCAGTGTGCCAGATGGAGCACAGCTCACTGACTTGTGCAAGTAAGAGCTCTCTTTGTCTTTCAAAAAGAAACCAGGCTTTCTTTTGGCTGTGTCAGATAGCTTAAAGGCAATATTGGAAACAATTTATGTGCAGCACTTCCAAATTGCTGAGCGATAAAGCTGTTATTGTTGTGGTAAAGTAGAATTTTGGGGAAAGACCTGAATGAAAAAATCCAATAATTCAAGTAAGCAGCTGAGGGGAGCCTGTAGAAGTAATGCTAAGGTTTAAAATCCATCAAAATGCAAATAGAATGAGTAGATTTTGTGGTTGTTAGTGTGGACACAAGTGTGGGACTGTGAGGTTAAGACCTAGCAACCTTCTGCACGCTAACCAAGTGTAACTCTTGGTTTTGAAATAATTTAAAACACATAGGCACCCTCAGTGAGAAGACCGTTAGGAGACCTTTGGTGTAATTTTCAAGAATATTTTGTAAATGCAGAGGTAAAGAGCCATCTGTAGGATTTTGTGGGTTCCAGAAGTCAGCTGCCTTCATAGCTGTGTTTTTGAACTGTGGCAGTGGTACCACAGAATTTACGGTTCCCAGAATATATAGCAGAAATCTCTTCAGTTGTCATAGCTTAATTCATTCCTTAATGTTACACAGTACCCAAAGAGTATCTTGCATTGATTATGCTAATTTCTGCTGTCGTCCTGTATGTAATTATGCATGTACCCTGCACTGAGGCTGAAAAGACTTTGGCTAAATAAAAAGCTCTTTTATTATTGTGATAAGAGAATGTTTTCTGGGCAGCAAGCCTCTGGCTGCTCTAAATTACTTGTTACATGAAAGAGTTGTGTTGATATTGTTTTAAACATACAAAAATCGTAATGATAGCTAGTAACAAGTAACAAAAAAAGATCTGCAGTGTAACTTGAAACACTAATTAATTTTACCTGTGATAATGCTGCTTTGAATCCTGTAGCAATGGGCATGGCAATCACGAACATAGAAAATCTGTGGCCATAAAACAGAGCATCTGTCTTGCAGCAAGGTATCTCTTCCTTGGCTGCATTTTCTTCCTCCTTTCTCCTCCCACCCTAGATTTCTCCCTCTCCACACACACCCTGCAGTGCTTTTGAAGGCACCCTTTTGTGATCACTTGAAGTCACAAAGTAGCTCACTCGAGTGATGTTGCTGCACACAGCATGTGTGAAGTTTGGGCTGTGTTATGTGCTCATGGAAATAGCGGCACTGCTTTGAGGCATCAGTAGCCCTGGCACGGTTTCTTTTCCTTCTCATGACTGTGCATAACCCAAGACAGCAAGAGGCCTTTCACTGCCATTCACCCTTCATCACTGCAATTCCCTGCTCTTTGTGGTCTCTCAAACTTGCCTTCATCGCTAGCTCACCCCTGACCTGAAGTGTCTGGGAAGGCAAGTGCTTGCTTTTGCTATGTAGGGGAGTGAGTAGATGGCTAAGAGGTGTAGCTTCGTAACACCTCTGCAGCAAGAGTTGTCCACCATGGGTCATGCCTCTGAGACAAGCATTGTGTTAGACCTGGGCAATGGTGCACACATGCTGCAGACCAGCCCCAGACAGTGCTACCACTGGGGCACACAGTGTGGCAATGCATGCTTCTTCATGCCAGTGCAGCATGAAGGCCTGTGGAACCACCAAATAAAACATTGCTTTCTGAATTATCTAGCAGTGCATTGCGGGGGGAAACCTGTATCGTGTTCCTGGAGATTTTGAGTGAAAAAAACCACAATAAATCAGTCTAGTGTGATATGAAGATAAAACAATTCTAGGTTCATATGGCTCAAATCTATGCAGAGGACATTCATTCCAGCTAGTGGCAAGTCATGTGTGCAATTTCTGGGCCCCCATAGCCTTTCAGCAGGGACCTGGCAGCATCTTCCTGCGTTGGCTTTTGCCTATATGATGCTGTCACGTCAGTTGTCTTGAGTCATTTGTCTAAAAACAACTCCCTGCTGCTTAGGGAGGAAAGCACCTAGTGGGTGCCTGCCAGTCAGGAAATAAGAAATAGCTCATTGTGGAAAGGTCACAGAATTACAGCTTTTAGAGAACACTGGAGAGGTGAATAAGGTCTTCATGCTCCAGTACTACCCTCTAACAGAAGTCAAATGAGTATTTGCTCAAGGAAATTGACTTCTTGTCTGTCCCACTTCTGTCGGTAAGGAATGTTTCTGCCATCTTCTTGTGAGTGATTAAGGTCTGCATTTGCAAATGGGAATTATGTTACCATAAATCTAAGTTATGCTTTCAATTAAATGCCATTCTCTGAAAAAAATTAAAAACTTAGGATAATGTCAGTTGTGCCTGCCTTTGCAGATCGGGTAGTGCCCATGGGAAGTTTCTGTTGAGTTTCAGTGCTGATAACTTCTGGAAATGTATATATGTATATGTGTGTGTATATATATTAACCCTTTTCCTTAAAAATGAGAAAAGTTAAGGCTGTACATCTGGTGAAGGGATGCAATTGCACATTTATCACTCTTTCTTCCCACCCATAAGGAATGTCAGCCAAAATGTGAAAGTTAATCTTGAGATTTGTGGAAAGGCTCTAATACCCCAAGTATGACTCCTGCCTAGGAGCCATCGTGGGAGGGAATATAAACATAGCACATCAGTAACAAGATCAGTTCTTTTCCTTTTCTATACTTCTACATTAGTTGCAGTTGAATTTCTTGTTCTGCGAGGACCATATCTGGCTTTGATTGGAATATTCCTTTTAGGGGAGTAGGGAGATGTGGTGTGTGGGTTTTGTAGAGCGGTTGGATTTTCTTCCAAGGTTGAAGGCAAATGCGTCATCTTTAGCATGCCTCTGGCAAGGTCTTGGCAGATCATTGCACCTCTTTGCTTCAGAATAGAGAGATTTGGGTTTTTTTCCTATTATGCAGTGATTTGGAAGGTGCTTGAACACTTCATAGCAATCTTGAAAATAAGCCTGAAACTGAAAGCAAACCAGCTCCCTAAACATACTTGTTCTTCCAAGACGTTCTGGGAGGTTTTCTTGAAGCAGCTTAAAAAGTTCTCCAAAGCTTTCTGATAATTTCACCTTGGTCAGTTTTCAGTCCAAGAGGAATGCTTCCAACAAATGACATTTCCCCCCCAGTCTCATTTGTTACACAGATAATGATGTCCCTGTGTCTGCAGGATTGTTTCCTGTGATAAGCTATAGGCTTCCGCCTCTTTCATTCTTGTGACATAGGTGAGATGAAAGATAACAGACCACAATGTGACAAAGAGTATCTAGAAAGAGGAGTAACAAACAACTGGGGTTGTGAAGGAGAAAGTGTCTTTGCCAGGGGTGATAATAGATGTCTAAATCAAAACTATGACAACTTTTTCCTCTGTTACAAAGTTGAATCTGGAATTTCTGCTTGTCCTCTAAATGGACCAAGTTAAAAAGTATATTTGAATCCAGCCTAACAAAAGGCTGTATCATGTATTTTGAAGGTAGTGTTCTATAGAAACTGAAACCACATACTTGGTGTGCTTCATACTGCAGTGACCCCAAAGAGTTGGGAGGTTTATCGTGTAAGCTTCTCAGTGGTGCAGGACCAGCTACTGGAGTGTATTGGACCTGTATGTCCCTGGACAAGCTGCAGCAGCATGAAGTTCAGTGTGGGCTCTTCACAGGCAGGCTTTGCTGAGCTCCTTCCCTAGTCGAGCTGATTTTGGAAATCCTGAGGTGGCTAAGAGTAAAGCTCTGCACTGCAGTCAGATAGGGCTTGTTCACTTTGACTTGCTTGGTGCCGTAATGCCGAGATGTTGAATGCTTTGAAATTATGAGGCCATAGTGGAATCTCAGCGTGTGTGTGAGCATGCGAATGCTGCTGCTGAGCCCTTTGCAATGAAGTGAACTGCAGCTTTCACTGTCTAGTCATTTTTTTATCCTTCCCTAGCAATATTTTGCTAGAACTTCATAAGTCTTCTCAAGAAACCAGAAACTTAATATTAAGAAGCTGATCTTAAGAATCTTTTTGCTCTTATTTTTCCTTTGGTAGCTGAGCAATAGACTGACATGGGGATATATTTTAAAATCCTCCAAAGAACAGCTGTTTTACAATGCTCACGTTTCTGGAATATGAACATGTTTGTCTTGACTGCAGTGCTGAAGGCACTACCTTGTGCTGATACATATAATCTAGTGTATAGTGCTGTTGCATTGAGAGGTCATCGTATAAATCGTATGCAGTGCTTATTTGTTTGGAAAATACCAATTAGTGAAAAGGCAGCACTGCTTTTTTTTCCCCCCATACCACACCCCAAACAAGAAACAGTGTTTGAGAAATGTTTGAAGTGGAAATAGGACTGATTTAGCAGAAGCTGATGGCAGTGTCTGAGTAGTTAGAAGCAATAGAAGAGAAAAGCAATCGTGAGCCAAGCTTGTAACTCAAACTACAGGCCAGGGATGGTGGGCCACAATGGTAATGTCTTGTTCTGTAGGGTTTTTTCCTGAACCAGAGTTCAAAAGCTAGAATTGATTTTTTGATGGTACAAAGCTGCTTGTTACATTGCCAGACTAGCAAATACTAGTATTAGCTTATTTGGAAGGCTTTACTTTGTAGTATAAAGATCCAGTAAAACTGTTGATTTGCTGTTTGCTGAGTGAATTTGGACAAGTAGTAGGTCTGCTATTCGTTTAATCTGTCTGACAATGGGAATAACAACAGTGCAATGGATAGAAACAGTTAACTTGCATGAACGTCTAAGGCAGAAGAGAACTGGCCATCTTTTATCTTTATTTAATTTGAGGATGATAAGACAGGATGAAAATCACAAGTCTTTCAGTGTTGGCTTTTACCTCAAACTGCAAGAGTTTGCCAAACTAAAAATGTTCTGCACAGTCCAATAACTGCATTCTGACCTAAGAGACCTAGATATGAAAGAGAAAATTATCTTCCTGGTGCTAAGAAGTGTTAATTAATTTTTATTAAGTTTATTTAGGGATCTTTTCAATGAAGTCTCACAGGTGATAAAATCTTTAGTTTGGTTTTGTTTTTTTCTCATCTAAAGACTGTTCATTATTTTGAATCTTCAAGCATCAAATTTGGCTCACAATTTTGTTTTGTGCTGAGAGCAGAAATGAAGCTACAGATTATGGATTGATTTAACCAGAATAGTTCCAAAAAAATTCCTGTAGTTTTATAGATAACATTGTTCTCCCTCCATTAGAGGATAATTAAGAACTTTTTTATACTTTTTGTATCCGGAAATATGTGTTTATCCAGCTGTGTGCAAAGGTGTTTACTTAAGATACATGAGGAGCCAAAGACAAAGCTTAATCTAAAGTACTTTTTTAGTATTTTTTCCCAAAGTTGAGCAAACAACTCTACTCAGCAAGCTTGTTTTAATTTTCAGCTTTTTAATGATTTTGTCTTCTTGTGTTGTTGAAAACGTTTTAACTGGAGAAATAACACATTAGTAAAAGTTTCAAGCAAAAACACTCACAGGATTTGCTTTAAAAAATACTGCCGCTTCTGTAGCATGCGGTGGAGTAGTACTGAGACTGTGTCATGGCACAGCTGAACCTGTTCTTATATTTACATGCATACTTTTCAGGTAATCATGTGCTTCAGGTCTGTTTTTATGTGTGGATTGTGTCCCTGTTTCAGACAGAAACATGGGAGGAGGATGTGGAAGTATGCATAACTAATGTGAAATTAAGCTATTCTTTAGGATTGACCTCCTTTACTTTGAAGTGAACCTTGTTCTATTCTAAATGGTGAATTCTTCCTCCTTTAGATGGAAGGAACTGGAACCTTTTCCATTAACTTTGTAGAGGCTTCCATAGATAGAGTGCCAGGTGAATACTGGGACAGACGCACGCGCGCGCGCGCACACACACACACAAAACCACCCAAACCAGCAACCAAAACCACATATCTGAAACAAGAAGGGGTCATCTATATGTTACCACCTCATTATGTTTCTTATTGACTATAAAAAGGAGTAGGGTTGTGTAATACAGTTGCAGACCTTTTTACTATAGGTATCTGCAGTTAAGTGAGACACATGCACCTCTGTGACCAAAGTTAACCCTTCAGAAGGAAGTCTGCAGTGCATTCTGAAGCCCTGCAGAATTAAGACTAGTGTGGATCAGGAAAAAGCTCTTTTGAACTGGTATATGGACTAGTAACTAGAAATGTCAGAGCTGAGAGAGCAGACAACATGGAGTAAGGTAAACTGCAGTAGGCAGAGTGTGTGCTGTTAACCACTTGCTCATGCTAAATAACCAGAAGCTTAAATTTCCTGTATAACATGAAGAGAAAAAGAACTTTTTGGGGAAAAGATCCTTTCTTCATTGAATTTCAGGAATTCAGTTGAAGGAAGAGATCCAGCAAGGGGAGTGCTATCTAGCAAAGCAACCCAATAAGTACAGCAGCTCTCAGTTCAGCATCTTACCTGGACTGATGAATGAAGTGTGAAGGTTTTGGAAAAGCCTGATGGCAAGAGGATGTACTACTAGTCAGGCAGTATACAAAGTAGATTTGAACAACAGAATCTGCTGTTGGGGTAAAACAAGTTGAGGAAGTGGGGAGGTTTTAACTATGCCTGAAGAATTCAGGTCAGGGGAAAAAAGTCAAAAATAGCATGTTGGCAGGAAAAGAGAAGTGGTGGGAAAAAATAAGAGGAAAGTAGGTTACATGTAACATAGTTGCATGGGAACTTCTGTAAGAACTTCTTTTATTTCATTTTTCTGCTTTCCAATGGTACACCTGTTGGCCTAGTTTTTGACAGAAAACTTTGCTGGGTGCATATCTGAAGGGGAACATACCTAAATTATGATCTAATTAATGTCTATGCAAAGGAACGTGCTCATTTGGTTAGTGCAGGGAACTGGATCACTTCAGCTCTTCCACTGACTCACCAGGCCTCAGGGGTTGGCAGGAGGAATGCTAACTCCTGTTGTACCCCAGAGTAGGATAGGGAGCCTCTACTAACACCTGTAGTATGCTTTGGAACAAGCAGCTATCTCATATATCTCACTTCTAGCCAGACACTTGATTCATTACAGATTTACTTACCATGTATCTTTTTTTCTCTTCCAGTTACTATTTCTTCAACTGCAGAAAAAGGTAATTTTTTAAAAATTATTTTGAAGATATGAATAGTTTTGTTGCATGCAAGTCTTAAGGGACATAGAATGTGAATATACTCCTCTATGTGTAAGTTCTGTGTGGTGAGCAGATTAGTGCTAAGAAACAAAGTAAATATTGTGAGGTTGAGTCTGTTTAGCTTCTGGTATCACAAGCTTGGGATGATGACAAGACCTGCAGGTAATGCAACTATGATTTAGGTTTGCAAGTATTTTTAAATGGGTACCTTCTAAGAACAGGAAAGAAGGGAGAAGGAACTGCACACAAGTCCATTTGCTGTTTATTCCTGAACACACCTTGAGACCTGAAAGACTTCTGAAGAGGGAGAATTGTTGTTCTACTGCTTGCTATTTTCCAAACAGCTTACCAAATTCCTTCAGAACCCCATTCTTTAGGGTGGTTAGAGCTCTGCAAAATAAAACCGTTTCAAAGGTGGCTGCACATTATAATTTTAAATTTCCAGCTCAAGTGGTTAAGGCCTTGTTTTGACAAACTGAAGTCTTCATATTGGCTTTGGCAAGTATATGCCTCAGTAGGTAGTACTTACAGAGAGAAACTGACCAAAAAATTTCCAGCGTTCTTGCTTTGCCACTTATTTTAAAGGCTAAAGGATGATTTGATTCCGGAAGTTCAAAATATGGGATTTTTATAAAACTTTTTTATTCCTGTAGAAATACAAATTATTGATGGGATGTTTGTTTGGGAGTTCATTTCAGCTTGGGGGTGGGGGTGGGGCATGAGTGGTAGATTTAAGCATAGATTTGTATTTTGACTATCCAGAGGACTGTCTTCACAGTGTGAGACCCTCTGGCTCTCATCTCTTAAATACTTTTGCAAAAGAGTGTAGAATTTGAAGCTAATCTAGCAATTTTCTTCCTGGTGGGGAGCATCCAGGAGAACACTGAAAGGAAGAAACCTTAGTAGAATCTGTCCTCTTTCATCTTCTACTGAAGAGGTGAAAGAGTGAGAAGATCTGCAAAATAAACTGTAAGCTGTTCAAGATGGGATCTGTGTCTTACCCTGCATTTTTACATTGCACAGCTAGGCTTCACCTAGACTTTACAGAATTCTGCAGATTGCTGCCATGCTCTACTGTTGATCTGTATATGAGTAAGTTTTACTTCCTAGTTTCTTCCAGAAAGGCAAGATCCATGTCTCAGTTAAAGCCTGGCAGAGCAGTAATGTTGTTGTATAGTCAGATCTCTGGCTTTAATACAAATGTGGTGCCTGTCTGACTGAAGCAGGTGCTCTTAGATCTACCAGAGAAGAAAAATGTTTGATTAATTAATGAGACTGACAGTATCATTGGAACCTGACTGTTAGGCTTTTAATAGCTGTCACCTGCACACTTCTTGCACCTTCAATTCTAAAGCATATCATACTCACTCTGTATACATGAATTTATTTACCAAGGAGGTTGATCTTAAAATGATAAGTGAAGTATTTTTTTATTTGAAATGAAAGTTATCATAAATTTTATAAAGTTCTTATAAGCTAACTCAGAATAGTCAGGAAATCACATCAGAAGAGTCAAAAGGCCAAAGTACCAGTAATATTACGATGTAAATCGATAGTGTGCATCTTAGCACGTATATTTTGTTCCATATTTCAGTGTACTGTGTTCAAATCCTTTTACTTCAGTACTTAATTACAGGTTTTGATTAAATTAGTGGTGATTTCTTCACCCCATTAAGGCTAATTGTTTCTTTGTAATTTCATATTCTTGACTAGATTTATATCCATTAGGATAGGGGAATAAAGTCAGTCTAAATCGCTCGTAACGATATAATATAATTCTGTTACATATTATTACTTCTGTAATCTGACTCTGTCTTCGAAGTAGTATTAAGAATGATTTAGAAAAGGATGTTAAGGGTGATTTTTAGGAGATCTTAACATATTTTAGGAAGATTCTAAGAGCATGTTGTAAGACATTGTCCTCCTGAGGGCATAAATTATGGTGTAATATGCATCAGTGCCTTTAAAGAGAAGTGACCTCACTTGGTCACAGCATGGCACCAAGAATCCTGGATTCCCTTAGCTGAGCCGAGACTTCCTCATGACTCTTGAGTCCGTCTCAACTGGCAAATATTGGGGTTGAGGCTTTTGACGTATTTTCCATCTAGCTTGTAATTACAAGAAAATGAGCTGAATAGGAATGAAGCTGGTTTATATTTCTACTGGAAACTGGTGCAAGATGCTTCAGGGAGTAGTCTGCAGAGGAGATACTGCTATCCAAAACAATGGGTAGATGGACTGCCAAAGTAAAGCCATCAAAAATGGTATCTTCTCTCCCTCTCATTTCTTGGGGAGCACTGACAGGATAGATACCTGGAAGCACAGGAGTGGGAAAAGCAGCAAGAATTTATTCAGTGCAGAGCCAGTATGGACAGCCAGTTGCAGGCTCTTTCTCCTCCAGACTGAGTGATGTCCATCACTGGAACAGCATGAAAGTCTTTCTTGAGTTGCCCCTGTTTGGCTACTGAGGACAGGCACTTGGCTTTTAATGATGGTGACAGATTGCAAGATCTCAGTTACTGCAAGAGTGCAAGAGCACTTTTAACAGCTGCCTCTTTCTAGTAAATCCTGGTGCCACTGGCACAGATCTGTACCCTTACGGCAGCCAGCCTCGGTGCCTGTTATTTTGTGTGTTAGGGCATTTACAGGCTGTGATAAGACTTTGAGGTTCTGCTGCTTGAAGTATTGTGTGTGCGCTTAACATAATCCGTCCAAAAAATCTGAATTCTGGAGGTGATTTTTATGGGCAGAATAGAACTGTTTACTGTGTAAGTTAGTTTTGCTGTACCCTGCCCTCCCTGTATCTTGTTTCTTCTTCCCTTCTAATCAACTCCTCTCACCCTCTTTTCTTCTGAACCTCTGATCTGTGCAGCTGACTCCACTCCAATCTTGTGTCCGTTTCTCCTCTTTTACCAAACCATTTTTTATGCTTTAATTGCTTAACCACATTACATTTGAATGTGTATAGTATGTTTTTAATAAAAGACTTTCTAATTATGCAGTGCCTAGTATAGTGATACACAAGTTCTTTCCTATTAGGATGACAGTTTTAGGATGGCTTTAGAAAAAGGTTGTGCTTCTTGCATTTTCAGTCAGCTTTATAGCTGAAAATTTGCTAAATCTAAAGTTGGAGGAGTCAGAGGCAAAGGTAAAAAGCATAATTCTCTGAAGAAAGCTCAAAGGTTTTTTACTCCAACAAGCAGTGAAAATCCTGAAAGATGATAAATTAAGACCACTTCTGTGACTGTGCACAAGTGTTTTCTGAGCTGTTGGAAGCTTCCAAAGTCTCGAGCCTGTTCTGCCATCCATGAAGTATGTCATACGGCTTCTTAAAGGACTCTCTTTATGTGCACAGGAAAGTAGGTCAAGTTTCCTTCTTCCTGCAACTGAAGATAATATGTGAAGATAATTTAAATATTTAGTATGACTTCTTTTCTAAGACTTGCTATTCTGGCACAACCAATCTGTTTCTTCTTGACAAGTGGTAAAAGAAACTGTGAGAGGAAACAAGATTGCAAGAAGCTTCTTGGGTCATAAGGTCTGAGTCTCTGGTCTTTAAAGCAACCATATCACACAGACTCATTCATAAATTGATAAGCACCTTACTAAAGCCACGTACATTTTGTTGCCCTTGTGACTATAATAGCACGACTCTCCCAGATGATATTCCTGTGATCATTTGAAAGAAGACAATCAAATCATTTTTAACTCGCAGCTAGCTCTCATGTTGGAGTGCAGTCTGCTCCAGACCCCTGGTTTATAATGTTTACTGTCATTGATGACCAGTGTCTTCTACAATGGCACAATATTGTGCTGTTTCTATTAGATACAGGAATTAACTTGAATTCTGCAGGTCAGTTATCAAATATTTTACTATAATCTAGAACAGAATTGTATTTATCCAGAGAGGTTAGTCACATGCCACAGGTGAAGCTGTGTTCACTTCTGGGTTTTTTTGGTTGGATTGGGTTTTTTCCATTCAGACTCTGTTTTGGAATCATGCATAAAAGCATATTATTTCCTTGAAAAATAGCAACCATCACATTTGGTGATTTTATTTTATTTATTTATTTATTGCTAATGAGTGCTCTTAGAGTGCTAAGTCTACCCAGGGAACAGGGTTTAATACAACTTGATTTTATTAGGTGATTAATAGCATAGTAGTTTAGCCCTCATCAAAGGTCAGGGACTTTATTTCTTTTCAGCTATATTCACCGAACTCTTACTTGTATTTTATTGCAGTTGTCTACCTTGTGGTGTTTCATCTGTCATTTTTCATGTTTGTATGGTCCTATTGGAAGACAATTTTCACATCTCCTGCATCCCCCTCTAATGAGGTAAATATAACGTTAGAAAAATGTCAATGCCTTGTTTATAAATAGCTGAACTGTTTTCAGTGATTAAACTTGTTTGCAGTACTGCATGATTCACCTTTCCCTTCTCATTATCTAAAATAGAACAGCATGACAGTGTATCATGAATGAAAATGATCAAGTTACTCTTAAAATACTGTATACTTTGTGTAATGACATTTCATATAATGAAATATGCGTTTAATTCATCACAGGTTTGACAGTCATGTACAGTGTTTTGCTATGAAGTAGCTTGCTTGAAACTTGGAATTTTTAAAATTGATAAATACAGTGACAACATTTTTATATTTCCCTTTTAGGCAGTTTTGACCTTTGGTAAGAAAAAGTAGTAATGTAGTGTATACTCATAACACAGGGGAGTGAACGACTCAGCTGTAAGTCAAGAGTTAAGGTTTAGGGACAATTGAGAAGTGAATACATAAAGGAGCTTTATATAATGGCAAAAGAATGCATGATGACTGTAAGAATTTTTGTTTTGAAGAACAGTATTAATTACAATAAGCCTGAGATGGATTAACTTGTTTTCTATTTTCTCTAAGGTATGTGTATGTAAGGATTAAATACTGGCACCAAATTTAAAATACTTCCCTTTCTTGGTTTTATAAAGCTTTTAAATTAGCTAAACTGTTTGAGTCTTTGGTTGCTCTGTGGGGGTTGAATTTTTATTCTATTTTTGGCAAGACTGACTTTCAGTGCTAGTGTCAACCTTACACATTTTTGAAAAGGGTTAAAACCATGCTTTTAGGAAAAGCAAACACTGCTCTGCAGTACTTAATTATGGCTTAGGGATCTGTATCTTAAAGCTACAGAATATAAAGTGAGAAAAGCTAAAGACTGTTCTGCTGTTTAGCTAAGCAGAAAGAGTAGTACTGATTTGTTAAACCTAAAAAATTCAAAGGGATTTGTCTTTAGGGTAGCTTGTTTTGGCTTTCTCTGGGATGGTTCTGCAGGAAAATGGTAAAGCTAAGCAGATTAGCTAATTGAAATGTGGTTGGAACTGTTATTCAAGGTTTTGTGAAGCTGTGAAAACTAGAAGCTGATGCCCTGTATCTTTTATTGTCTGCTTTGATTCTTCAGTAATAGAGAATCTCTTCTGACAGTAGTTATCCTACAGTTACAGTAATATTGTAGCAAGCTTCTCATGTGAGTGAAAAGGGATAGTTGGCATAAGGCATGTAATGAAGATTTCCTGTATCAAGTGTGGGGGTAGATCAGATTTAATAACATTTTCTTTTACAGCTAGCTTTTTAAAAAGAAAAAAAGGGGGGGAAAGTACGCCCCCAAAAAAACCAAAACAAAAAAAAAACCACCCACCAAAACAACAAAAAATGAAAAACAGAGACCAAAAAGCCACAAAACCCAACCAAACAAGAAACCCACCACCACTTCTCTCTCTGAGGAAATCCCTTCTGTTCATGTAGCAGTGAGTAGTTTATGCTGGTTATACTTAAAAACAAAGCCTGACTTCAGAATCTCCCTGTTGTCTGAGAGTGTAAACGTATATGTTTTTAGTCATTCAAATTAGCCATTCTTGCAAAACAAATAGCATCCTGTGATCTTACTACTGAACTAAAAAAAGATTCTGCAGCTGCTGTTGTCTTAGTGTAATCCCTGTACATTTGTCATAAGAAAGAACAATCAACACTATACAAGGTCCAGAAAGAGGAAGGAAACAAAGGGACTTTTTCTGTTTTCAATAAGAATTGCTGAAACCTCATTGGAAATTCTGTTCGCTATGTGGTAACAGACAACTTTTGATGCCTTTGAACATATCCTGCCATTGTCCAAAGAGACTGTGGTCTCATGGCCCTATTAATTTCTGAAATTAGAACAGAAATACAGCTCTTCGGAAAACAAAAATCCTGTCCAGGATTTTTGGAGTAATATTATGATGTTACTTGGACAAATCAAAGTTTTAAATCTTGCGATTTAGTTCCTTTTCTGTGCATTAATGGTTTGCCATAGAAATGTAATCTAGAAGTAGAATTTCATGTTTAATGAAACCTCTGCTCGATTGTAGGTCATGAAGACAGGCATTGGATCACCTAGCAGACTCACAAGGGCAGTAGGGAGGAAGGGCATATTCCACCACTGTTTGCTGGCATGATGCTTCATATCTATCTTAAACTTTTGGTGCCAGCATCTCCAGTTTTCATATTCGAGTGAAATCTATCTTGGATATTAAAACTAAAAAATTAGGTCAAACTTTTGATGAGGACTGAAATGTTAAACTTTGATCCTTCACATAGATTGATCCTAGTTTCTGATTATTTAAGAGGAGATTATGTTTCCTGTTTCATCTTTGAATGGTGGGCAAGCGCAATAACTGGGAAGATACTATATGTAACAGGAGGCTTAACTAGAGCCTGTGAGATAGGAGGCAACTTGTTTGCATTCTGAGTTAAGAAATAGAGAAATTGCAGCAGTGTTGCACTGCTTCTTCCTCTCTGTAAGTGGTGTCTTCATTGTTGCTTGCTTGCCAACTGACTGTAACCCAAAAGAGGAAAAACTACAGGATGAGAGGAAAATCCATGTGAACTAATCATATACACATTCATGGTAGGAAATTATGGTCATATTAAACCACAGTAAGCCAATTTGTGTTCCAGCTGCACACACAGCATTTTCCACTCACTACCATGAATGCTTTTTGTATGTGTGCTCATAAAAAGGGCTCTTGTTGTCCATGAAGGAAGCTCAGAGTTTAAAAGTGCTTTGGAACAAAAAAACACCAAAGGAAATTCAGCCCCCACTCCACAGGGGCTTGTCAACACACTGGGTTTTGTGGGCCTTAATGGTAAAGCTCATAATTTCAGTGGATAGCAAACTAAGTTTCACAAGCGAGTGAAAGCTCTCCAGGCTTTTCTGCTAAAGCTTGACATTTCAGGGAGACTTCAACAGGAATGCTCATCATGCTTTACTCAGAACTGTAACACACTCTCAAACTGCACAGGCTTTGCTGAAGTTGCTTTCATGGGTTTTGAGACTAGTGGTGACAACTCCCATGTAAAAATTCCAGCTTTGTGCTGAAGCCATGAAGCCCTGCTTGCCTTTTTTATCCCACCTCGTGTTTGTACCCCTCTCTAAGTCAGAGAGAGGAAGTGGCATAAGTGAACTTCAGTGCCCTGTAGCAGCAAAGGACTGTTGCACCTTCCTCTTGTTCACAGATCACATTAATTTACACTTCCTGGGAATTAAAAGAAAGATTGCACTTTCTTAAAACTCCCCTGAGTCTCTGCCTTCCCTTGTGTTGAAGGGAAAATGCAGTAGATAATGGAACAGAGATAAAGATAATTTATTTAAAATATGCCCCAGACCATCATGGAGTTTTAAGGATCTCCTGTAACTCCTGTGGCGTTGTTTTTTTCTTTATGTGGGATTTTATGGGTCAGTGGATGAGGGTTGTCCAAAGACATAAGATCAAGATACACAGGGGCTTTTCCTTGGAGCTTAACTAGAACACAAAGTAATAATTAATCTCTCGCCTTCATTCTATTTTCTTCCTCTCTCCTAGTTCTGCTTGTCAAAAGCTGATAAGGAACAATATGAAAAAGAAGAGAGACCAGAATCCCAGCAGGAGATTTTGAGAAGAGCTGCTAAAGACTTGCCTATCTATACGACAACAGCATCAAGAGGTGAGATAAAGATAGCTCCTGAAGCTGCTAGTTTAATTCAGTGCAATTCGGTTGATGTCACTGAATTAACAATCTATTAAGCTCATATTGCAAGGGCTGTGACCTTGTTTTGTTATTTGTTTGGGTTGGGGTCTTAGTGGTCTTCCCCCTAGAGAAACTGGAGTCCTTTGTCTGGGGATCTCAACATGTAGGCAGTATTTGGAAAAAAACCCAAAACAATTCTTTTCTAGCAAGCAAATAATGACAACATTTATCTCTAATTTTGGCTATAAAAAATAGACACAGCAAAGAAATATAGCTAATACTGCTACATATAGAGCAAATTAAACTTTTCAGTCAGTTTAATAATCATTTATATCCTTCTTTTTCTGAGCTGTATCAGTTCAGCAGGAGAAACATCTCACTTTAAGGCTAGAATTTAGGAATGAATAAATGTTGTTTCATTCCCATCTGTAATTCAGTACAAAGCTACTTATGGGCTATTTCTGTATTTGCCTTTAATACCTATAGGCATTTTTATTTCAACTTACATATGAATGATCTGTGAAAGTGCTGTCTTATACATATGTATACTCTTTTAAAAATCTAGCTTTTATATGTGTATATATAGATCTGTTTCTCTTTCTTGAAACTAGCAACCCTGTAGAGTTTTCCAAAAACATAAACTAAAGAATAACTGTTAGCAAAGTTTACTGTGACTTTCCAAAGTCTAAGGACACCTGACTTTTTTGAATATAAGCCTTCCTTTAAGGGAATCCCAATCTTAAGTTCCTGGAGTGGTCTGGGAAGCTCTTGCCAGCTCTTAGCAGTTCTGCTTAGCTGTAGGTGTTGGCTTTTCTCCTTCCAAACTGCCTCTGCTGGTGCCTGATTTCCATTGAGAAGAGCCTGGAGGCTTGTTTAAAAATATTGAGGAAACATGAGGAAGAGCTGATTTATGGAACAGATCACTATTTGCTGAAGGGGGTAGAGAAAGCTAATGCAGAAAGTTGGTTTGCTGAAAGAATGTAGTTTCACAATGGGATGCCCAAGTACCCTATCCAGAGCTGGAAGCAAGCAAGCAATAGGGGACTGGTGCCGGAGGATGAAAGATGGGAAGACTGGGGAGCCAAAGAGTAAATAGAAATGAACGTAGGAATAGATGAAAGTATTTTAAATACTTTTGGATGTTACTTTTCTTAAAAAAAAAATCAAAAGCACATATCATATGACAGTAGACACATGAAGGTCTGTGAGAATAGGTATGGCAGGGGAGGGTAGGAAGCTCTATGTTTACGTTAAAGTTTACGTTAAAGGGGGAAAACCTTTGTAAAATTAAATGAGTTCTAATGACTTGACCTTTGCAGCAATCAGATACTGCGATCGATGCCAGCTAATCAAACCTGACCGCTGCCACCACTGTTCTGCATGTGACATGTAAGTTACTGTATCTGAAATGATGGATTTTCTCTCTCCTGAGTTCATCACTGTAGTGTGTTCATGTCTTCAGTGTGTCAGCCCTTAAATAACAGCAGGTTTTACTATTTGTTCCTCTCTCAGACCCTCAGTACTTGGATTTCATGAAAGAGAAGTTCCTCCTGTTGATACAATATTACTATTGTAGCCCCATTGTCCAAAGACAGAACTTTTTAGGAAACCTGCTTGTAGCTTTGTAAAACAATGTTTATATAAATAAATAAAATTACCAATCAGCAGCTGAAAGAAAGGCAGGTCTGAGATACCAGCACCAGCAAATCCTTATTATAAAACTTTCATTGTATCTTGCTTCTGCGGCCTTGAAACAGATGTGTATTACTAATAATACTAAAAATCTTTTATCTCAAAGATTGACAGTGGAATCCCATACCTTAACCATTTCAAAGACATCACTGCTATTCCCTAGCTTCTTTCTGAATCATCAGAGAAGTCTGTAAGGGTATTGAAGACTGAGGCTATGAGTGAGACTTCAGTAGGCTGAGCTTGAGGAAATCTAATATACTGAAGAATCTAATACACATATTTTGGCTAAAATCGAATTTATTAGTAAGTACAGTGAATGTCTGTGTGTCTGAAATGTCTAGTATCTGTCCTTATACTAAAACCAGATGAAAACAGTATGTGGACTATTTAAATTACCCACTGTGCTGCTCTTTTCCTCAGCTGGCTTTAAAATACAATCAAGCAGCAAACATAAGAGGTAGCAAAAATAGCCCGAAGGTAGGCTTAGCTGAAGTGAATGCCAGACTAACATACCTTATCCAAACTCTGAAGGGTCCTTTGGATTTTTTTCTCTGTGTGCACATAAAACTAGTGTGGCTTAATGAACTATTACATGATGTTGCTCAGTTATGTTCCCCATGTTAAGAGACTCTTCGTAACTCTTCTAAATCTCAGTTGGTCCTTTGGGGTGAATGGATGGCTGCTATAATACAGAAAATTGGCTCGATTGAGAAGGACCTGAAAAAGATACAGTGGGGCAAAACACCTTTTTATAAAATAAAAAAAAAATCAACCCCAAACTCATAGAAACTAGAAGTATGTGTCACAGAATGAGAATGTATTTTTTGCTTTTAATTTACTGGAAATTATCTCTTTCAGATGTGTATTAAAAATGGACCACCACTGTCCGTGGTAAGTTCATAAAAACAAACAAACAAAAAAACCCTAGTGTAATAATGATGAATTAGATCCTACATGATGAATTAGACGCTGCTTAAAAAATGCAACCTTGAAGTAAAACTTGATTTTCACAGAACTTCTTGAGGCTTTAATATGTGAAAATAAATCTTGTTCCTAATGTGTGTTGCAATGTAGAGTTGTAGGCCAAATAACCCAAGTCATGCAGTTTCTCCTTAAACAGAGAAACCCTGGCATTAACAAGACCTATGAGAAATGGCATGTCTGTCTTTTGTTTAGTTTGATATTGTTACCAGGAGAAGAGATACCCACTGAACTGTGAAAATCAGTTCTCAGTTCTGGATGATACGTAAGACCTGCTCAGTCAGTTACTATTCTGCGGTTCGTATTCAGTGCTGGTAGTCAGTAAAAATATTATCTGCTGTCATTATAAAAATACTGCTGTCAGTAGTTGACTTGAAGGTGGTTTTGTAAGCAAAGAACAGCCGCTGAAATCAATGGAGAGGCTTGTATAATCTTCTGTGATGACCACAGTTAGTTCATAGTGTGTGAGACGCTTTCTATACAGACTGTATGTATCATACGCTTTGCCAGCTTATGTCCTGTCCTGTAGAACTTTGTGGGGGCAAAATCTATGTGAGGGGACCAGATCATTTGGCCTGAGGAAAGAGACTTAATTGAAAATGGTGGCTTAAAATGTTTCTGAAACACTAGTGCCAGACTGTTTCGGACATACCACTGACATCATACACATTATGCTCTGCTAAAGCTGAATGTATTGGATGTTATTTTATTTTTTGCATATCGTAGTAACCTCTTTCTCTTTCCCCTCCTTCTAGGGTGAATAATTGTGTTGGATTTTCTAACTACAAATTCTTCCTCCTGTTTTTAATGTATTCCTTACTGTACTGTCTGTTTGTTGCTGCTACAGTCTTGCAGTACTTCATAAAGTTTTGGACAGTAAGTTCTAAGGTTTTTTTTTGTTTTGTTCATTTGTCTAATCCTGCATGTGTTATTGGAGGCTGAATCAGCATGTTGTCACTCACTGTTTACTCTGTTCCATAGTTCATTACCATTAACAGCATCAATTGAAGTGACTGAAGAAGGAGAACCTTCCAAATATTAATGAATTATACATATTACACTGCCCAGGCTGAGTAACTGGGGGAAGAAGTTCCAATCAGGACACTGCAATTTCTCTGCTCCATCAAAGTCAAGTGGCACAGCACAGGGTTTTTTTGAAACTAATTGGGTAAAGATATCTAGACATAGAAAAAACTGGCTATATCAAACAATTACATATATTGAAAATACTGACAAATGTGAATATAAATAGCAATTTTGTGTCTTCCTAGGCTTGTTTATAGATTATCTTCTACTGGATAAGGCACATCAATTTCTTGAGAACTGACACGCCTCTGTTTTGGAGTCCCTACAGAGGCGTGTCTGAACTTCATACTAGTGGCTTCTATTGATCTGATATGGGTATAATGCTAACAGACATACAGTGTTAATGATATACATCTTCCTTACAATTATTACAAGTTATCAAATGAGTAATGCACATACATGCATCTTAGTAGATTTTACAGCATTTATATGAAGGGCAACCATCCTTGTACATCAGTGTTATATTCCTCCTATCAGTTTTGTTCCAGTCACATTCCAGGCTGAACAAAGTGTCTTCTGGTGTTACCTTTCATCTACAAGACCTTGTGCCTTCCTGTCTCTAAGCAGAAGAGCTAGTGTCAGAATTCTCTTAATCAGTCTCCATTAACTAGCATGAGAAAAAGCACTGTGAGTGGAAGGCTCTCCATCGCATCTAAGTATATAACAGCACATATTAGATGCTAGGTATTGTCAGAGTTGACAGAAAAGCAGTCATTATCTGTAGCTCTAGAAATAATCATTATTGGAGCAAAAAGATATTGCTATGTCAGGGTAATAGAAGCTTGATCATATATTCAGAATAGCTGTACTTTGAGACAGTTGGCATTTGACAGGTAAGATAAATGGTGCAAAAAGTATGTTTGTTTGTGTTCATCTAAGCCTATGGGTCTGATCTGCCGAAGTACTATGTTTCTCTTAGTCTGTCAGTTCTGTATAGCAGCCTGTCACTGGAGAGCAAGGAACTGTGTGGGAATTGAGCTGTCAGCATTTTGTGAGATGAAAGCCATAAATGTATTTATCAGTCATAGCTGTGGCTTGACAGATATTTCCAATTAAATGGTGTTATTCTGCTGTCCAGCCTTGCTTGACTGTGAATAGTTGAGTTGTAATTTGTGAATGTGCCACTCCCAAACATCTGCCTGGCTGCTCTCCAGTGCTTTGTATGCAATATCTAATGAAACTGTAGGTGTGCTCTTACATATTTACCAGTCAGTGCTTGAACAAAAAAAAAACCACTTTGCTTTGTCACCTCACTTCATAAGTGTTAGTGCAACAAAAGTCCACAGGATATCTGACAACAATGAACATTTAATACCACCATTTGCAGCAAGACTCTTCCAAAGCCCATTTGACACAATGTTGAAGTGAAGTGGACCCTTGAGCAGAAGAAGTAAACTTAATATGAGTTTAAGAAAAAACATTTTTTTAATTATTTAGTTGTTACAAATGCTTCCTGCAAGAATGGGCTACTTCTGAAGTGTGACTATAGACAATGTAGCTGTGTGCTTGCACTTGTTGCTTTTATTCCTGGTTACTTCCAAGACAGAATCTGGTGGTGTCATGATCTTATAATTAGAGTAGGTCTCTGACTCACTTTACTCATATTAAATCACTCATTCCACAAAGCTAATACTCCTCTGATCTTATAATAGCTTGATTAAAGTAGACTTCCAGAAAGAGGTGGAAGTGCTATAATCATGTAGGCTTACAAAACTTACTACATCTCTAGTATATAAGTTTTTAAGTAAGTGGTGTTGGCTGCAGAAGAGGCCTAGAAGCTTCTCTCTACATCTGTGTCTAGATCAGAGCAGAGTACTGCTGACATGTGCCATATGTAGTCCAACTGCTTCAGTATCTTGCTGATGCTTGGCTTTGTCTGCTACAGCATCAGTAATCCTTTTCTGTTCAATACTGCTGTGATGTTTTGTGTTGAGGCTGTCCAGATGTTGGGTTTTTTCTTCCAAAGCTTGACTATTGGAAACATTATAGTATACCTTCAGAAGGTAGTGTTTCTTTTTTGCTTCCTCAGAGATGTTCTTGAGAGAAAGTGTGGCAACAAACTGCTGTATATATCTAATGCTGGGATGGAAGATAAAGTGCTTTGTGCAGAATATAATCTTGGTCACTTCAGAACTTGTAGTAATGAGGTTGTGAAGGTTTATGTGCTCATTACACAAATTTTAGCAATCCATTGTTTTGCACTGTTGATAATACTTGCATAGAGACGTGACACACACATGAAGATAACTTGCAAACGTTGTGAGACATGTGCACCTACTTACCTCTTCTGTTAGAGAAAGTCTTTGTTTTACTTACTTGCATATGCAAGATTTTTACATAGCATCTGTCATGCTCTATGCAGAAGTGCTGAGGAAAGACCTTGATATTGTTCATACAGTGGTGGAACAACCGCAGTGGCTGCAAATGTTTACCACAGGCTTACATACTGATGCAGATGTTAAAATCTGTTTTGTAAATCAAGGGAACATGAATGAGTTTTCTATTATTATTATTAATAATAATACTCATAACTTCTTTTCCTATACTCAAGAATTTTTTATTTCTACCTAGTTAGTTTTCTGCCCTAGAAGATGAGGAGATAAAACCTCCATTTAACGAAGTGACACAAAACACCAGCACTGGCTGAACGCCCAGTCCTTGGTGCCTGTTTGCCTTGTTTACACAGTGCATGGTGGTGCTTCCCAGTGTATATTTGTACCTACTCTTGCTGTGTTCCCTCCCCCTTGAAACCTGTGTATTTTCCAGCTTTTTTCATTGTCCTCCAAATTATTTTGGCAATCCTGAGTATAGCTAATTCAAAGATATGAGATGCGTTCTGGGTAGATGGCACACGCTTCTGCAAAACTTTGGTTGTATTAACAAAAAAGAGAAAAAAAAAAAAAAAAAGGTCCTTAGCTAGAACTTATTCCCTTGTTCCTCTTGCATATACACGTAAAGATATATACCAGATCTTGTGACTTTTTTTCTAGATTTAAGCCAGACCTAGCTACTAAAAGATGAGTAACAAGTCAAGCTCTGACAGCACTTTTTTTTATTGTTTATTTTGTCTGGGGTTTTTGTGACCTGGTATGTGCTGAAATGACTGTGCTTGTGAAGGAGTTTGTAGGGGACTCTTTAGAACAGTACTGGCTTCAGTCTATTATGTGTCCTAAGCAGCCCAAATTTTATTGTGCAAATTGCTCCCTTTTGTAAGCTCTGCAGCTCTCTCACCTGCAAGTTTCTGCTTCTGTGCTGCTGCTGAGCATAATGATTTTAAATAACTAATGTCTGAAGTTTCACTGTTTCACATGCTGTGGCATGTGAACTGCTGCTAGACACAACTGTGAATAAGCCTGTTATGTGCACTCAAAGCCTGCATGCTTCTTTCCAGGAAGGAATTGGCCTTTTTTGAAAGATGCTTCAGTTCTGCAACTGTCATTCAAGAACTTAAAACAAGTGGCTGAAACTAAGTAGTCAGAAGAGGTGAATGCTCCCTGGGGATCACGCTATTAATTGTGCATAATTCAAAAAATCTTTCTCCAGGTTTCAGAGCTACTGTTTTAGGAAAATGCAACTGAAATGAACTTGTGTTTTCTGGCCCGCAGAAAACACAAAGACAACACTGCTGTTTAGCTTCAAAATCAACTGGCCTGAGAATTCTTTATAGAGAGCTATTTTGTTTAAATATGCAACTTCAAAAGAGTAATAGAAACAGAAGTTAGAAAAATTAATTAGGAAGCTGGTGAACACTGCAGTGTGCTCTGAGGTAGCAAAAGTCATCATAGTTTTAACATGAAGCTTAGGAATAAACAGCAATTGGAGTATGTATTTTGCTAGCCTTGATTTCAAGGGATCTCAAAACACAGCGCATCCCTACAGCAGGGGGAAGAGGGTCTGTTGCACAAATGGTCTAAGCAAAACTGCATTAAAACAAAACAAGGCAGTGAATAAGGAAACTGAACTTAGATGGCTGTTCAGAGAGCTTGACTCCACTATCATTTGCTTACTGTAGCATGATCTGATGCTAGGCAGCATATTTGAAAATGCTGTGTTTATCTACCTGACTGCAGTGTAAATGCCTGGGCTCTCCCTAGGCTTCCTGCAAGATTAATGTCACTTAAAAGCCATACATCTTGCCTACAACAGATTTGTTAAGTGCTAGCGTCTTAGGTAAGATGGCTAATACCATGATTTAGTTTAAATTCTAAACTTTATATCTAATCTTTACTGTTTCTTGCTTTATTTTCTTAAGTACTGGTTTAATTTCAGACGTTATGCTAAAGGTATGTCCCACAGACATATGCCAGTATTCAAGGATATTGGGAAGAAGAAAAGCTGTACTAATGGGTTGCAGGTTCTTTTTTTAAACAAAGAAAATTGTGTAAAGAATGGCAGTTTATTTATGGTTTGGACTGAAACTGTATCTAATGGTAATAGATATGTTCTGAAGTCAGAAAGATTCTCTAATTTATAAACCAATGCTTTATACCTCTGGATTATTCTGAGCTTGTCAGACCTTTATGAATGGTTTCATCACACAGAACATAAACCTTACTTGTGATAGAAATTAGCAAAGATTGCACCTGGTGTAGTCATGTTGCTTAAGCTGAGGAACCACTTGAAAGTGATCCAGTCACAATCTAAATATCAGTACTTCTATGCTTCAGTAGAAAATTTCATGCCTTGGAAGTTAGTAGTGTGCTCTTATGTAATCTGTCCTCCATTTTCTTGGAGAATGGGCGCTAAGGCTGGTGATGGGTGTTGGAACTTGGCACATCCGAGAGCACATGTGCACACCAACCATTTTGTTCTTAACAAAGCCTGTGCTGTTTTCAAACACTTCGTCTTAACATAATACTAGTGTTTAATAAATTGTCTTTGTTTGCGCAAAGCTTTGCCACAGGAAAGCTGCAGAGAATTGTCCACAGGTAAAATCCAATATTGCTGTAATTATTTAAATTCTGTTCCTACTATAATTTTTCTAGTCTAGTCATTCTTGATAGCTGTTTGCACCATCATAAAAGGAGACTTGTAATCTATTGCCTATGAACATAGGAGCGTACAGGGATATAGATATACCTGTGTTCACTTGATCTTAAATGTGTTCTAGTCTACAGCCTTAGATAACTGTGTATACTGAGTGAGCTAATGGAAAAAGTAGTAGCAATAATGCTAACTAAACAGCTGAATAAAAATAGCCTCTCTGCTTGCATAGTGCTGTTAAAGGTCAACTGCTTAAAAGTACTGTGATTTTGAGGATATAGAACTGGAATAGTATTGTTACAGATCTCGTTGGCTTCTTTTAAGTGCAAGTCTAAAAACAGTTAGGGTTGGGGGTTGAATCAACTATCTGATATGGGTGGGAGGTTATCTTTTATATGGTGGTTGTACTGAAATTGTTGTTTTTCATGTAGGTCTTCTGGTGAATCACTTCTGCCTGGTCAGACATGACAGATTTGTTTTGCTAGGTACATGCTGGTTGTTGCCTAAACCTTAGAGATCATCAAAAATTCAAGATCTGTCCCAGGTCTTGTCTAGGAGTTGTTCAGTCTTGGAAACACAGTATGACAGCCATTTCCCTTTTACGTTCCTTACACCAGTTCAGAAGTAGGTTCAGTATTATGATTTTGCCAGGAAAGGATTTGGACATTTTTGTTGTATTTTTTTCCCTTCAAAGTAAGTGATTTTGGATGCGTTTTCCTGGTGTCTCTTTGGCTGTGGCTGCACAGTTAACATTTTTTAGTGTAGGATTTTTTTTTTCCTTGACCCCTACTTTACATTTGAAAACTAACAGATGAACATATGCACTCATGCTACTAAAGTCAGGTGTAAGAGGTACCCATCAGCTTTAAATTCTGTTGTATACCAGTTTAACATGACATTAAAGGGAAGCTGGGCTTGTGCTTTTTTTTCTTTATGAAAAGTGAGGCGAAAGACCTGTAGCAGAGTGGTTGTGGCAGGAAATGTTTAGTGGCAATGCTGAATTAGTTGCTAAAAAGTGTTAACGTATTAATCTCTCACTCTTTTTCTCCCCAGAATGAATTGCCAGATACCCATGCAAAATTCCACGTACTGTTCCTGTTCTTTGTGGCAGCCATGTTCTTCATCAGCATACTGTCACTCTTCAGCTACCACTGCTGGCTAGTTGGCAAAAACAGATCAACCATAGGTCAGTTAATTGGAATACGGAACTGTTCCTTGTCCAGAAAACCAAGAAGCCGATGAGAGTGTGAGGCCTACAGAATATGCCATCACATCTAAACAGAGGTTTTAAACACTGTGCAATAAAAAGCATATTTAGTGAAAGTAAAGGTGAAACATATGGGAAAATGAAGCATGTGTAGGGGTCCTCTGCTGTAGCCAATCATTTGGGTTCATGATGAGTGTTAATCTCTTTTGCTTGTATTTTTGAGATCTCAAGGCACTGTGCATTTTTGTTGTGTTTTTATATAGTGTTAAGTATGTATCGCAATTGTACTTGCCAGAAACCCTGTTGTTCTAATACTTCGAGTAGCTGGGTGGCCCCAACAAAGCTAAAGGCTCCACTGTGTCTGAACTTACTACATTTTTAACTAGATCCAAAAGAGTATTCTTAAATCCTGTGAAATAAAATGAACCTCACTATTAGGAAGTGGCTTATAAAAGCAGTGCAATGCACATGGAAACACTGATGCATGTTTCCTAAATAATAAAAAGAGTTTCCTGTAATTTCTATGCCTAAATGTTTTAAATGGCATTAACCAGCATAAGGAAGTTACATGCATTATTCAAATGATTCAAAGTTCTTGCTAAAGCATTTTAGAAGGTGTTTTTTGCAGGGTAGGGGGGCACAGGGACTCTTAGATATTTCCACAGCTGAGTAAGTCAAAATCTTATACCTTTCAATAGAAGTTAAATTTCTATCCTCAAAAGTAAGTGGGTTGATTAAAAGTGAAATAATTTTCAGTTTGCTAGAATTTTTTGATAGGAAAAGGAATTTTTTTGATTGCTTGACAGGAGGGTTGTTTGAGTCCTTTTGACATATCTACAGCTAAGAAATATTCAGTCTCTATTTTAGCTTTGAAGAAAACATTAGCACATGCTTTACCTAAAAGTCAGTGGTCATAATTGGCAACACAGTCAGTACTTTATTGACTTTCTGGATCATGATTGCAAGAAGTCAAGCTGTTGGTATGGGAAGAGCAATGAGTCCTCTTGGTTCTTGGCCAAGGGTGTAACTAGACTGACTAGAAAAATGGTGGTGGTTTGCCACAGTTTGTGGTGTGTCTTTGTTTCTAATGTAATAGATCTCATCTTTCTCTGATACCATGGGATGCTCTTAGTTCAACTTCAGACCTTGGCAGAAGTGGAAAGAACTGTCCTGTGCTCATTTAGGTCCAGTAGTGCTTATGGTAAATTGCTTCTAGAAGAGGAAGTCGTCTGCTCAAAGAAGGCTTCACAGGCCAAAGAGAGAGCTAGTCATCAATAAGGGATGTGGTATCTCTGGCATGCTGATGATACTTAGCTCTGTCTCAGACCTTACATTAAATGTGAAGAGAGAAAGATGACTGTTCTGCTTACATAATGTTCTTACTTTTCATTTCTGTTTTTGTCATTAACCCTGTGATGATTTTTATACTCTCAGATTACTTCAGATGACTTACACCCCACAACCACCATCCACCCCCCCAGTACACATCAAGATCATCTCAGCTTGGCTGACACTTCTCACAATAGAGAAGTTTGGGTCTGTTTGTTTGTCTTCCCTGACTCCTTATCACTTTAGAGATATTGCATGTTTTTCTTTTACAGAAACATTCCGAGCACCCACATTTCGAAATGGCCCTGATAAAAACGGGTTTTCTCTTGGATGCAGCAAAAATCTGAGGGAGGTTTTTGGAGATGAAAAGAAGTATTGGCTACTCCCTATCTTTACCAGGTATTCAGTCTGAATGGGAATGAATTGGGGAATAAATGGGTTCCATGGCTTTCACCTTGCTTGCCCTTCTCGTAAAAAATAAAGCACACCTGAAAAGCCAGCTTGGAAATCCTGCACAATGAGTATTGGTGTAGGGAAAATGTGGAGGAAAAAACTGAGCAAAGTCTGCACCAGGTTTTGTTCAAAGGCAAGAGGCTTATTGGCAAGGGCCTTCCAGATATGGAAGTTCAGAAGGGTTTTGAGAAATTTATTTCAAAAATTGTCACCTTTAGGTGGTAGCAGTGCTGTCTGATTATAGAGCAGAAATCAGCAACTCAGAGGAGATCCAAATGTTGAACTTCAGTTAAGACTGAAACAATGTCAGTTCAAAACCACCCCCTCTTACCCCTGAAAACACTTGGCAGCTTTCCTTTTGCTGTAGATGCCAGTTTCAGTATTGAAAGCCGCCTGAGAAAGTGCATGTAAATAAGCAGCAGTGCAAAAAAAATTATGATATGATGCAAGATACTAGTTTTAAAACTTTACTTGAGCCACTGTTAAGAGAGTTGCAGACAAGCATCAGAGAAGCTTGATGAAGGAAGACTGACCTGCCACCCACTCCCCCCACCCCACCACCCTGAAAGCCAACAGAACAAAGCAGGAGCCATGTTTCAACACTGCTTTTCAGGGGTTGTGTATCATGAACCCATTTGTGAAGCTGTGGCCTGGCAGCAAACAGCAGAGGTAATAACAAGATCTTACATTGCCTCAGCTGTTTGCTCAACTACCATGACTTCTCATGTGATTAAAGAAGCTATATTGTAGATGGATCAGTTTGTTTTGCCACCACATTTTATCCTGATTAAACTTGCTTTAAAAGAAGGGTTAGCTAAACTCAAAATGGTGGGCAGAGGGTAAAGCATAACCACGAGAGTATTATTATGGTACAGCTTCTGGGGTTGTCAACACCACATAGTCTGACTGTGTGTGCAGAGTGGTCTGGGGGTAGACTAGGGCTATAGTCCACAGGAACAGTGATGTTTTTGAAATCCATAGAGTAGTGCTATGCTCAGCAATCCATACTGAGAGATAGGGTGGGAATCATTTGAGCTCCAGGATTTAATTAACTGATCATCCAGCTTGGTGGTAGAACTGTCTTACTCAAGTCTGGAATTCAATGCTGCACTCAAGTAATTGATTCAGGCCTGTAGTGTTTGTCTTTTGGATGGGTACTTGTTCAGTTCATTTAAGTCAACTACAAAAAGTGATTTGAATCTTTGTTTCTGGTTTAGTTTGGGTGATGGGTGTAACTTTCCAACTCGTCTGGTGATTATGGATCCAGAGCAACTTACTGTCTCAAGCCAAAATGAACCTGCCAAAAGGTAACTGTAGCATTTAAGATACTGATGATTTTGTACTGTTCTGTACTTCATCTGGAGAAAAATTGTTTCAGAATGATGTTTTAATTTTTTTATACTTCTTGTCATCTTCAGAGTGAGTTTGTAAGTCTTCAGAGAAGGACAGAATGGATCAAGACTAAAAAATGGTGCTGCTTGATGCAGAAAGTTTGTTTCTTGGTTTTGACCTATAACAGAGGATATGGCTCTAAGGAAACAGTAATACAGAAATTAAGAGGGCTCATTGGCTCTTAACAACAATCAAAAGAGTCTCAGGAAAGACTGAATAATGTTCCATGGGAAAAAAAAGTTTTAAGACATTTTTTGGAATGAGAGAAAGGCAAGGTGTTGTTTGTATTTCACCTCCTCCAGCATGCTTAGACAGGGGATGCTGAGACACAGTTTGCAAGAGATAGATCACTGTGGTTATTGCTGTTTTTTAGCACTGGAGGGGCGTTAGCTTATTGGGTTTTTTATTCCTTCCAAATTTGCATATTTTCAGGAAGGCTGCTTTAGATTCAAAGACATAAGAGTATGTGAAACTTCTGGGGGTATTTACATTTGCCGTTTTAGAAGTCTTTTTTATAGTTTGGTTAATTTGTAGCTGAAGGATGTTGTCAACAGCAGTCACCTGGGTTATCAGGCATTAAGGGGGTTCAAAGGCAATACTGACAAGTTGTTGCTTCCAGTGCAACATAACCTGTGGAAATTAACTATATGGCCACAGCATTGTTGTCAGTATGCCATTTCTTGTCTATCAAGCTGTGCTTTTTTTTCCCATTAAAACTGTGAGTGACCTGTGTCCAGCAAGGATTTAGACTGATGACTGGAAAAAGCGCATAGGAGGATGAGGGTTGGGGGCACGGGGCCATTTTTAGTTGGCAGGATAGGGGGTTTTGTTGTTGGCTTTGCTCTTAAGGAACTTCAGTATTTTAGAAATGTCTGAAATAAGCAGCTACTGCTATTACAGAATTCCTGTTGACTTTGCTTTTCAGCTCTGGAGCCAATCAGTCCTTTCCTACTCGACCGCTCAGTGAATCACAAAATCGATTGCTAGCCAGTGACTGTCAGTGGGTGGAAAGTGGCCCTGAAGAGGAAAATGTTAAATCAGGTAACCTGCGCTGTAGCACTTCTGATGATTCTGTGGGGGTTTTTGTGGTGGGTTTTTCCTTTTTTTTTTTTTATTTTTTAGGCCTAAAAAGTCCTTAGGAATTGTTTGGAGTCAAGTATAAGAAGATTTGTTCCATAGAATCAAATCAGCATGTTTAGAAGTTAAGGCTAACTTGTGTCCCATGCTCTGCTCCAAAACTAGCTATTACACTAAGGTAATGGATAGATAATTCTTGCTTTTGCACTTCCTGTTCTGAGATTTTGGATCTTTTTACATTTCATTAGGGGGAGGAAAATATTTTTCCTAAAATAGGCACAACATGATAAATCCATTTTCTGGTTTGAAGTCTTTGCTATTTGTTGTGCAAATCTGCAAAAACACATAATTGAGATTCTCTCACATTTTAGGTGCAAAAAAGCATATTATAGTTTCATTGGAAAGCTGATCTCAGCTTATTACTAACCAACCATCTCAATGAGAAACAGGTAAGACCAACATAATTGATTGCCATTTCTGTATATGTATGAGTAAACTAAAATAGACATCTTGAAGTCAAAAGTCACTAGTCATGGAATGCAGAGGAGTCCTCTGATGTTGAATGAGTAGTAGAATAAGTCTAAATAATAAACTCAGAATGGCTGTCTAGAAGGCAAGAATGGGAGTAATGCTGTAGTGCAGGAAACATGGGCTGGCTAGATCTGATGAGTCAGACTAATCCTGTAATTTAGATTGAAGTGGGTAGAATTAGAATTAAAGAATCTAATCTGCTAAATAGGCAATTTCAAGATGAAGTGCTGTCTTGAGGAAGCACTGTTCTTAAGGAACAGTTTAATTGTACATTGGTGGGCCATGCTGTGCTGTTATGCTTTAAGAAGCTGCGTGCACACAAGGAAGGAAGGTCGGTAGGTAAATATAGGTGTCTGCATACAGGCTGCTTTGTCATACTTGGAATCAACAGTGCTCTATTACGTAAGAGCTCTGCATGCACTTTGCATTTAGGAAGTACAAAGAGTGCTGCGGTATATATGAAAACTTCTCTTGATATATTTCCAGTTACTAAATTAGACTTATGTTGGTTTCATAGTGTGGTGATCTTATAAGCTTCCATTAATTTTTTTCTCTCTGGAAGAGAAACTGATCATACTTGCATGACTAGCAACTGTAGATGCTGAGGGCTGAGTCATGCGCTCTCTCCCCCTCACCCCCGCCCAAAAATAAAGGTGGAGGGACAGGACAGAACTTGCAAGAAATTCCCATTTTCTTTGGAAAGAAAACATAGCATTTGAGTTTTGCGAGCTCAGTAATTTTAGGATCACTTTTTTCTTTTTTTTTTTCTTTCTTTTTTTTTTTTTTAATAACTCTTCTGACCTAGAATGACTAGGGGGTGGGGAGCTTGGCTTGTTTTCAAGGAAAAAAAAATCTGTCTTAAAAGGTCTGTCTGTGGGATGGTGTGATGCTTGGACTAATGTTAGTCAGACTGATCAGTGTAAATCATACAAAATCAAAATTAGACTAGTTAGTGGTATTTCTGAAAAACCTACTTGACCATGAGAACCCACCAGTGATGAGTTTTCCCTTTGCAACTTTTCTTAATGCTTTGTATAATTTTGTAAATGAATGTCCCAAGCAAAGGACTTCTTTCAGCCTCTAGGTATATAAAAACTAATCTGATCTAAACAGGTTACTAAGGCTTTTCTATTCTTCATAGAAAGGAACAGATAACTTCTGAGAGCAGGTCATCCCAGCAGCTTTGATAGGGTATTATAGAGAGGTTTTAATCTTTTTTTCTACTGACCTAAAGAGGGAGCATAAGTGAATGGCTTAAGCTAGACAATTAACTGGTAATAGTCTGGGATTAATTCCCTTTTTATCCTGCTTCTCTCCCTGAAGTCAGGCCAAATTTAATAAAGGAAGGTTGTGTACTTTGTGTCACACTTGCCCATACTGCTGTAGTTTTAAAAGTAATACAAATAAATAGTGCATAATTGCAGCCAACACAAAAGCATTTTGTTATCTGTTTTCTCAAATAATGGTTAACTCAGTAGCACATTTCAGCCCTTCTGAGTTCAGTTGGATTTGATCACAGTTTCTGTAGGCCAAGGTGGTTGACTCCAGTCCCCCGGCAACTATAAGCAACTGTGCAATAGCTGTGAGATCCACAACATCTGTTTCGTGCACTTTCATATAGTCTGTAACAGACTAATAGTTGTATTTTTCGATTTTATGCCTATAACACACAGCAGAAACAAGGTTGTGGCTGATGAGTGAAATTGCCAGGTTATTTTGGAGAAAAAGAGCATGACTTGCGAAAGAAGGCTGATCTCCCAACCAGCAGTCTTGCAGCCCCACCTAGGCAAATATCATTTGTGTCCCCAGATCTATCAGCTTGGTTCAAAACGAATGAGCAATTCTTGCCAATCAGGGACCCAAGAGGATTTAGCCACAGGTCAGTGGCGATGGATTGATGTTCTTAGTGGAGATAATCTTCTAAAACCTAAGAGGTTTAAACCAAAAACAAAACAACAAAAAACAAACCCACACCTCCCAGAAGGCTAATTATGAGTTGAAGTTACCTTAATTGCTGTCCTGAATCGTGAGTCTGTAAATCATGTTCCCTAGCCGCATTGTGTACTGCACTATGACCTGTTTTTTCAAAGTGAGTGCTGTAATTCCATTAATCACCTTTTTTTGTTTCACTAGGTTTCTGCAACACATTTTGTGCTTGAATATTACTTAATTTTGTTTGGAAGAAGTTGGTCAGTAAAAAATGGAACATGAACATTTTAGGAAGAGACAAGAAATTCAAGTTTCTGCACAGTACAATGGATTCTTGTAAGCACTATTGCGGAGCAGGGAGGTTAAGACAGATGCCTTAAGATTCTTACTGTGCATTTATGCAACACTGAATTATATACTGCTACCAAAGGGCCAAATCCTGAAGTGCCCTGCTTGGATGCACGAGGTCCAGAGTGGGAACTATGCATTTCTGTTATGCTGCAGTGGTGGGGGTAGATTGCAGAGACTCCTACCTCCCCACGGGCAACCTTCATACCTTAGGCACTGCAGAAGTCACTCCCATAGCCGGTCTCCAGGGTACAGAAAGAAAGGAAAAAGGAAAAGAAGAAGAAAGAAAAAAAAAAAAAAGGGGGGGGGGCAGGCAGGGGAAGAAAAATCGACATAGAGCACAGCCTGGTGAGTCTGAAGTGCAACTATACATAGTTCAGACACCAGGTGATGGGGAAGGGACTGGATGATATCTTCTCCCCTCTTCCTGTTAACCAGTCTACCCCATGATCATAGCTCTCCAAGTCTTCCGGGACAGGATTCTTTCTACTAGCTGTGCTTTGGAGCAAGGTAATGCCAACAACATAAGAGCCTTTTACCTGGGTGTTGCTTTTTTTTGCTGTAAGATTGAGCTCCCCCCCTCCCCATCATTTTAAATTGATTTAGTCATATCAAGAACAAAGCTCAAAGAAGCAAACTCAGTTTTTAGTTGAAAAAGCGTGGATTATTACTTTCTAACACTTGTCTATCGGCACACAAAGAAAAGCCAATCCAAGAAGGCATTAACAATTGTTACATTATCTGTTAATGTCTGCAGTGTTCTGTATGAGGCAGTAACAAAATGGTAAAGTACCCCTGAGAAAAACCTTATTGCAGTTGTGTGTTGTTAGAAAATGGAGCTGGCAGAGTACTGCTTTTTCTATGGGACTCTTGCTGATTTATAAATACTGTTCTATACTTTTGTTTTATCTTTTTAATAAAGGCACAAGTTTTTATTGGTTCTAAATTACCATTCAAACAATTATCAAATTTTTGTGAGAAAATTAGTGTTGGATCATACATCTGTGTTAACACACTGAAAATGTGTATGCTTTAGTCTGCCACTTCCAAGTCCAGTTTAAGTGATGCTGAAATTGCTAAGGACTGAGTGCTTTGTGCAGTGATGTACCTGTTCACAAAAGGCAAAATGTGTTTCCTTCTGTGAGGAATAAAGTCCATCCTAAGCTCAAGATTTACAGCAATCCACATGGTTTGTTTCCCCCCCACCCCACTCCTCTATAGAGAAGACTGCTAACTCATCTTTGGGTGGTATTGGAATTTTGCACCTGGAAAAAGGGACAAATACTATTTTCCTGTCTGTAACTTTTCTCATGTTGAGCTGAAGCTGATTACAAAGAGATGTGAGCACTTTAGATACAGACTGAAGGTAGTAGCAGAGTTGATGATCTGGACCAAAAGAATGTTTGGTTTCTCTCCTGGACTGATTGCTACTTAAGTCAAATATGTTCATGCTGGACATACTTGTTTTCAACCTTACAGCATACTTGGTACCTTAGTATTTTTTTGTCTTGGGAGAGAATAGATTTTTCTTAGATATTAATCTTCTAGAACAAGAACACTATGAAAACCTATGAACGTGATTTGGTCGCTATTGGATGTTGTTGAGACAGAAGTAATGGCCCAAACTTACGTGTTTTACAAAAGTTGCAGAATGGTTCTTCAACCTTTGTACAAGAAATTTTGCTTTTGCTAATTTCAAAACTTACAAAAATATTTGCTACACATTAATCTGAAAGGTTTAGCTTTTTCTTCTCGAAGGTCAATTGAGAAATGTTGATATGAACATAAGCTCTCAGCAGTACTGCACCAGCAAAATTTTGTGAGGAAGACAACAGAGACAGAAGACTACGTTCAGACAGCTCATCCTGGATACCAGACCCCAAAAACCGGTGGAACTGTAATGGGGGGCCTGGGAGGTCATCTGGCTTATACTGCATCAGTGTGTTACAGCTGAATTAACACATACATCCACAGATACCATCCAGCAGAACTATAAGCAAAACCTATGTCTCTAATCCAGCAATATGGTATCTGTTCCCATCACCCCCACCCCTCAAAGTGCTTGATATTCCCTCATATGAATGTGTGTATATATACTGTAGGCTAACATCAGTATAACTTGTTTGATTTCTTAAGTCAGGATAGTTAACCTACAGGAAAAACTGTAAGTAAATAGACTGGGCTAATTCCATGTGTGTTCTCTAGCAAGTGCTGGTCATCTGAAACCAGTTCTTTGTGTATCTGATGGATGTTTTTGTGGCTTTTCATGAAGAGGTGATGTTTCTGACATCTTCATGCAGATCACGGGTACGTTTTATCCCAGGTTTTTCCTCATGTTTCAGATGAGAAAAGAAGGAGAGCAATGTGCTTAAGATACTCTTGAGGCCAGAGTGTGTAAAAGCAGGCGTTACTGAGAAGTCACTTTGACAAATATGAAACATAGTAAAGTGATCCAAATATGATTATTCCAAATGTACCACTCCCAGTCCCTCCCCCTCTCCAGGGAACTGGTTGCTAAGAGAAACCCCAGGTGGATGGAAAGGAATTAAATTCTCTAAGGGAAATGGTATTGATGAGCATTAAGGGAACACCAGTGAGTGGGATGGAAGGGCCAGGCTTTCCTGGCAGGCCCTGGCTGCAGAGGAGGGTGGCAGGACGATGTCTTCTGTCTTTCAGAGTTCTGTCCTGATGGCTCCCTAGCCATAAGCAAGGGCGCTCTGTGCGGTACTAAAGAATAGGATATGCAAAACGAGGGAGCAAGCCAGAAATTTAAAAGGTGATGAGGGCAAACAGCTGTTTGGCTGTTGAGTTGCAAGCAGACGTAGGTACTACTGCCAGCAGAGGCAGGGGGCTGTAGGGGTGCCCCAGGAAATAGGTCCTTTTGGCCTGTGCGCTGGAGAGCTGAAAACTTCCCGTGAATGCGAGAAGAGCAGCCCTACCTGTTCAGGAGGCCAGATGGGAGGTGGATCCTGAGACAACAACTGTTAAGGGTACTGGGTCATGTTGTACACACTGGGTTTGTGCTTTAATCTGCTCTGTATCAGCAAGCTGTGAAAATACTGAAGTTTGTCGCTAAAAATAACAGTCCTTAAGGTTTTAAATCCATCAAAACAATTACTACTGCAAGCCATAAATAGTAGTTACTGTAGGATAGTTGGCACTGGCTGCCATTAGAAACTATGCTTTAGTTTTTCTTACTGATTTTTTTCTTTAAAAAAACCACACGTACACACAAGTCATGCACAGAAAATGACATTAACCTCCCAGTGTGAGGACAGAAGCCTGACATAGGACAAGTTTTCAGTGTGATTTCTCCTCAAGATTTCTGAAATGTCTTGAGATGATAAACCTGTCCCTGGGAAGATAAGGCAGGGAGATCCATAAACAGAAGATACTTAAAACTACACAGCTAATACTGGGTTTTTTTCTTACAGTTATTTATTCAGTGTACAATATATGCATCACTGCTTCTCCTATGAAAGGTGTATTATGGGAAGAGGTTTCTGTTGTAACTGACTTCCTGCAGTATTATCCTGAGACTGCAGTGTATCCTGAAATGCAGTTAGATGCATCATAATAAGCCTTTGATTAAAAACTTCCACTCTTAAGTATTCAGAGGATTATTTTAGAGGGAATTTTTTAGTGTTTTGAGTAGAAATTATGGTAACATTTTTGTTAAAGCTGCCCCTTGAATGTGAAATTTCCAAGTACCAAGCAACTTCTGGTATGCTGTTCTTAGAAACCGGTCCTGTTCTCCGGAGTGCTAAATGCCTGCAGTGTTCAGGTACTGTTTCTTCCCTCATTTCAGCTTTTGTGGCTCTTCTGTATTGTAAATAGTCTTTTGGGGTTTGGAGGTTTTAGTTAAGTTCAATACCATTTAATATGCACTCAAAGAACTTCTTGATCCATCTGAAGTATGGTCTGGTTGTAGCTTAACAGAGCTCCAAGAGGAGAAAAAAAGCATTCTTGCATTAGTGTCTGGCAGATTTACCAAGAGATGCATTGACTCTGACGTAGAATAACCAGATCCGCCTAGATGTGGAGCACTGACTGACCATATTTTTGAAAATGAAAAAAACCAAACCACACAACTTCTTGGCATATGTTCTCTGAGGACACTGTCTAAAATTGTATATATATAGGGGATTCAGGTCTGGGTTTACAGAGGCTCCAAATAGCGGCTACTTTAACTCAGTGCAGACCAAGAACACATCTTTCACGGTACCTAACAAATAGCTAGGTATGTAACATCAGAGGCTCTTCTGTCCCTAAATGGCACCAAAGAGAGCAGTGACATACAAAGAAGTGATTTAATACTGAACACATTTACTATACTCATTTCTATCAATTTATTTTGTATATATAGACAGCTTTCTATACGCATTTTTCTTAATTACGTAACCATCGTGAAACGTCATGAAGCTGCAAATTGCCATTAGTTTTAATGCTGATTAAAACTGGTGTTTGGCTGTTTGTTTTCTGCAGCAATTACTTGAATCTTGTTTCCATTAGGTAGTGAAGTCTGATGATGTTTACAGAACTGCTTTCTTTGGTTTGGGGGGTTCCCATCTTTCTTCCTATCCCCTGTCCCAAGAAACAGAGAGCACATCCTCAGCTCAGTATGTTGGGGATGAAGTATTGGGATCCCCTTTATTGGCACCACAGCATTAATGGTGATGTGCAGATTCCCTTCAGTTTCCATTGCTTAGCTGACAGTTCATGTGCTTAGCGTGTTCCTCTCCAGTTCCTCCTCTTCCTTGACCTGTTGCTGTTACCAGCTTTATTGTGAGAAACTTAAATCTTTCTGAATGACAATTTACAATCAAAGCTATCACAGAAAGAGGCAGCGTTCCTGCTGTTAAATCTGCCCCCTCTCCCTGTTCCCTCTTCAAATTAAATGAATGAAGGGTCATCAACATTTGCACTTACCACAATGTCCCAGCTGTTCTACTTCCACAGTTATTTTTAATTGTGCTGCCTAAACTTGTAATGAGCTGTATTTAAGTTTGAGGTGAATTGTAAAAGATATATGTAATAATGACACAGTTATTGTATTTTTTTGTATGTTACAGATAGGACTAGTCCTATGCACAGAGAAAACACATTGCCATGTATAGTTTAATACTTGAAGTAACTTTTTAAAATGGGCTTTTATAAATGAACTAAATACAAAATCACATTGCTTTGCCTGGCACTTCCTTCATGTTTTAATTGTATTGTGCAACTTCCCCATACCTATACTTTTCCGTAAATGTTATCTTAAGCCATTATAACCATTGAAAGTGCATTCGAGGTTTTGTACATCAGTGTTCAGACCTGTTCATACTTCTCTGAAGTATGGTTCATGTTTAAATAAAAACCTTGTTACCATTTTAGGCCTCTTTCAGTGATAAAATACAGACTTGACACTTGAATTCATCAGTGAATGCAACATCAACTTAATAAAAGTATGTGAAAGAATCTGAAAATTGCTTAGGTGTAGCATGCGTGTATTGGATCAGTGAGAAAAAACCACCTACCAACATTTTGTAACTCTTCCAGTTTTTACACTCCAGCTGCATTAAACCTAAGATTACACTCTTGACATACCTTCCAGGTCACTTGGTCTCCACAGGGGAAATAAAAACACCCCAACTTGCAGCTGACTGTTACACTTAAACATGACAGAGAAATCAGACTGCCACTCAAACGCGAGTCAGCTCTGTTCCTTTTAGATCAGAAATAATCTCTGTGAGATGGCAGTAACACCCAAGTTGTACTGACATGACAATGACACTGGCATTTGAATTTAACAATTCTTTCCAAAAAGTTTACAAAGCCTGTAACATTTTACAATCGTCCATGACTTCCAGCCTCGTACACCTAACTTTTTAATTCTAGTTCATCTCAGTCCATGTATGCCTGATGAAGTGAGCACTATGCAAGTATCATCAGCTGCGTCTCAAGTATTGAGGTATACAGAGTATCCCTTCAGAAGGGAGAGTGACCATTAACAGCCATCTGGTCAGTACCAGCAGATAATCCCTTTCAACAGAGCAGGTGTGTTCTAGCTTTCAAAAGGAAATTAGCAATGCTATAATTCTTGTTATCATCATGGCACTTGGTAACTCAGGCCATTTTATACAAAACCCCTGAAGAACAGAAGGCAGGCAGATGGCAGACTGTCTAAAGAGACAACAATAAGAAAACATAAATTGTTCCGTAGGACTGCATTTATTAATGTAAAATTTCATATGCCATAGCACGGTCCCATTTGTCATCCACCCTTATACTGAATTACAGAAGTACTATAACAGGTACAACAGCTGAGCCCACAATAGTGCATAATACATGCCGTATTATTCAAGATATCCACTTTTTCGACACATTTAAGTGGTTTAAATGATCGCTGATATATCTGTGTTCAGGAAACTTGGCTTTCTTCTGGCTTTTGAAAGCTTCCCATTTTGCACGTCTCTCTTCCGTGTTATGTTTGTACTCCTGTTCCCGTGTCAGGTAAGGTCGACTCAGCCAATACTCATTCTCTGCTTCAATTTCCAACCTTCGGATCATTGCTTGCTTCATTGAAATGGTAACCGGTCTTGGCCGCCTGTACTTTCCAATCCACTGTCTTCCAGGAATTCTCTTTCGGAGTAATACTGTTGTTAAAAACATTATGCCTCAAAATAGAAATATAAAATACTCATTACCTTAAGAACAAAAGTTAAAAAGTTTAACAAGAAAAATTAAAAACTGCACGCATACACATCTCCTACTGCCTTTTAGCCGGCTGATTGGAACTAACCATTAAATACAGTACACAGTACAATGACAGACATATTGGAAACCCGAGACCAGAAAAGGGATGCAGAAATCTTTATGTAGCTAATGAGTTTACTCAGTTATCTTTACATTGAGATTAAAGCATGTCCTCCATAAACTATTTATGAAAAATACGGTCCCAGACAGCATTAAACAAAGGATTCACTTCATTTCTTCTTCAGAGAGATGCACTGTCAAAACAGGGAGTATTTCCAGGTCTGCCTTCTAGATCCAGATCTGGCCTTCCCTCAGCATCAAATTTTGAGGTACAGTCTCTCCACACACTTGCTTGTATACAATTACCTAGTCTTGTATTTTGACTATGGGAAATCTCATTTGTAGAGGAAAACATCCAATATTAGACCAACCAGTGTATGTAGAAAGCACAAATACTGTTTCCAACACAATACGCAGGTGTAATAAAGAGGCAAGAAAGGCCAAGCTACGTTTAGATTTGACACACGTGCTCTTCATTAACTTATTAGTCCTAAGCATGCCTAACTCCTAGGCCTCTCATTACACTGTATTTTCACCAACTAAGAAGCCAGGCAAGCACTTTAACACGGCATAAACCAGCCCTACTGCTGAGCAGCGAAAAGCCACGCCGCCACAGCCCGTTCCCGCCGCACAACCCCGCGCTGCTGCTCCGCTCTGACCCGGCCCGGGACGGAAGCTGCGGGGCTCCGCGGCGGCGCTGCGGCCCCAGCCTCCGGCCCCGCTCCTGGCAGGGCAGGGCAGAGCACAGCCGCCCGTCCCCCGGCCTGCGCCCGCTGCAGCTTCCACAGGGACCGAGACCGATGCGCGACACGGCGCGGCTGCCCTCCGGGGATCCCCGGTGCCACGGGAGCCACCCGGGCCACCGGGCGCCCACCAGCTCCAGGCGGGGCTCAGCCCAGGCAGCGGAGCCCGCCCCCCACCGAGGTTATCTCCCGGTTCAGGCCGGGTCAGCCCGCCCTCGAGGCGAAGCAGCCCTGCGAACGGCCGCAGCGGCGCTCCCGGTCCCACAACCAACAGGCCGCTGACCCCCGCCCTCACTCACCGATTCCCACGGCCGCTCCCTCCTCCCTGCGGCGGGAAACAAGATGGCGGCGGCGAGCGGCCCGTCTCGCGAGAGCTGGCGGCGGGCGGGCGGGGCCTGGCGGCACCAATAGCGCGCTGCCCGCCGTTCGAAGCTGGCAGCGGGCGGCAACGTCGCTTCAGCCCCGGCAGCGCGGCCGCCTTCTCTCCTCAGGGCGGCCCCGGTCCCGGTCCTGGGACGGCTGTTAGTGGTCGCGCGTCGGCCTAGGGCTGCGTGGGGGGCGGCTGGGGCGCTGTCCCTGTCCCTCTGGTGCTCCCCCTCCCCGCGGCCATGGATGTGTCGAGGGAGTTCTTCAGCAAGCTGCGCGCCCTCGCCACGGCGCTGGAGAAGGAGACGCAGGAGCTGGGGCGGGCCCTGCGCGAGGAGGACACGGGTAAGCGCGGCCTCGCCCCGTCTCCTTCCCGCGGCGGCCGAGCCCGCCGGGGCCCCTCCCGCCCCCCGCAGCAAGGCCTCCGGCTCGGGGGAGGTCCGGAGGGTCGCGCTGGGTGCCCGGCGGTGACACACCTGGACGCTGGGGCCGATGGCTGCTGGGATGGGGTGGGCGGTGGGCTGGCGGTTGTCCCTCGGGAGCCCTGGATTTGGGGTCCCGCCCGCCATCGTGCCCCGGTGGGTGTGCGGAGATGGGCGTTCGGTGGGCTGGCGGGTGCGGGGATGGGGCTGGGGGTCGCTCATAGGGCATTGGTTAAGCCTTCAGTATTCTCTGAGCTCCTTTGTGGGTGCGTAGGTGAGCATTTATCACGGGGAAAAACGGGATGAAGGGGGGTGAGACGGGAATCACATTCGTGCTTTTACTTCTTTCCATGGATTAAGACAGCAAAACGCATTTGCGGGGTGAGTTCTCCCCTTGTGCTGATAGCTCGATCTTCTAACTGGATTTATCGCTGTGCTGTAAGACTTCAAACAGAGCTGCATTGTCAAAACAGGGAGTATTTCCAAGCCTACCTTCTAGATCCAGATCTGGCCTTCCCTCAGCATCAAGCTTTGAGCTACAGTCTCTCCATACACTTGTTTGTACACAATTACCTAGTCTTGTCACATAGCAGGCGTCCGCTTTTACACTATTTGCATTAACCTTGATTTCCAGTGAAAGAAGTAATGACAGCTGCACAAATAAGTGAACAAGGCTAACACCTATCCATGTGCAAATAAGGCAGAATTCAGGTTTTTGTTTATGTATGTTTTTCAGTGGTGTCTTTTTTCAAATTTTATTATTTCAAGTTCGAGCTCTTTAAGGATAAAAACTTGGCATAAGTAATCATTGACAGCCCAGAGACCTACCGGTTGTGCCAACATCTGCTATACATTAATTTCTACAGTGCTGCAACAGTAAAATGGAAGCCTGTACAGTTTCTCCGTGTAGCTTAACATACTATGCAAATAGCAGTCTCATGCCATGCAAGGCACCCTATATGAACTAGTTTGTCTTTTGGTTTCCTCTGTCTTGACTCTCTCTTAACATGTCTCCAGCATCTCTAATACAGGAGATTATGTTCTGATGTAGAATGTATTTGCATGCTAAAATATCAATAGCCCTTTTTTTGTTCTAAACCCTTTTATGTGAACACGCGTATCAAAGACTATGAAGATGAATCACCAATAAGACTCTTCCATGACCTCTGTTGTGAAATCGGGACTTTGAAGGTAACATCTTAACTCACTTCCTTCTTGAAAAGTTGGAGGAAGGGCTGTTCCATAAACTTACAGTCCTATTTTGATCATTAAGCCATAATGCAGTTTTGTTAGTCAGCAGTACTGCCCTTACTTTTTATTCATTGACCTCATAAGTCCTCATAACTGCTGTGGATGTCGGGGTAGTGCCCAAAAACTTGTGAGTGACTTAAAGTAGATTAGCACTGTGTATTAGTTGGTGGTCACTGTTGTCATTCAGACTGGCAAGGGACAAAGGTAACACAGAACTTGTAGCTGTACCAAGGCATAGGTACAGGGGAAAAAGATTCAGGAGCAGCAGCTCCCTACAGAAGAGGTGTACTTGTTTGTGTTCAATAACTAGCACTTGCAGTGAAGAAAATCTTCACAGAAGTTTCAGTACCTTTGACCATTCGGTTAAACTTGTGAAGAATGTTCTTTATTTCTTTAACATAAGTAGGAAAAACAGGCTATAGAAATGAGCAAGTGTAGAGATAGTTGAGAGGTAAGCTAGGATATAAACTTGGGTTTTACCATCTGCTCTGCACTAGTTCTTTGTACGTGGGCAGTAAGATTCCAAACTAACTGCTGTTATCCTATATTTTTGTAGAGTAAAAATGTATTTTTGTTTGAGAGGTTACTAAGTAGTTATCGTATTGTGAACTGTCATCTTAGTTTAATGTTTGTAAGTCTTTGTACGCTTGTGCCCTATATATTCCTTATATTTTGTAACCTAGTTTTCACGTACAGATAAGACCTAAATTTGCTGCTTATCCTCATCTGAATTGAAGTTCAATACTTGCTCACACATTAAGAGTTCTGGGATTAACTACCATGTGGTGATTTGAGAACCAATATTTCTCTTTCCCTCACCTCCTCTGCCCCCAAAGGAAGATGTTAATGCCAGTCTTAATAAGAGTTGCTCTGAAAAACAAACAATTCATGAGTTTATGAAGGCAAGTGAAATACTGATGGAAAGAAATGCAGCAGATCTTGAAAAAATAAGAGAGCTGTTCCAGAAATACAGCTACAAAACGTGTCTCGAAGACTCTACAGGTAGTATTTCTTGGCAAATATGTGAAGAAAAATGTAATTTTCTAAAATGTTTCTCTTTAGTTGTGTGTATGTTTCTATTAATTAAGACATCAAGTACATCTATGTTATTTGCTTTATAATAATATCCAGGGGGTAAAAGTTCATTTTGTGATCAGTGCTGTAAGAATAAACCAAAATACAAAACTTACGAGTTAGATCTCCTGGCATGTTCTTCAGTTAGTGTGGTTTTTGGGAGTTGTTTTTTTTTTTTTTCCCCTCCAGTAATAGCTATATTCAGAAAACATGCTAGCAAACATGTTTTCATAACCCAGAGAATTATGCTGCCTCAGCTTCTCATGCATGGGAAACTGTTGTAGATGTATCTAGATTAGTTTGTATTCATATGTGATGATTGCATTAACTTAAAATCGCCATAGAGAAAAGTTTAAAATAATGTGTTCCACAGCACAGGTGGGAAAGGAGAAGCACATATGGGGATTAGTGACAGGTGGCAAGAAGTAGTAGCTTGATCATTGGAGTGGGAGTTCCTGAATCCAGTAGAAAGTGGACACACACCTGTGTGACAAATCCAGATACTCCAAATGAGTGCAAAATACTACAACTATCAGCACTACACATACCCTGTCAAGGGCCAAATCAATCTTCAAGAAGCCTTTGGCAGGGCACATCTTAACTATCCCCTGAACATTATTCACTCATTACATAAACCAAAATTGTGGTCATGGACCATTTTCACTCTGAGTTAAGCTACTACAACTGTTTTACGAAGATGTGGCAGAAGGCTCTGGTTTTATAGTACCTTCCTGTCTTCTCTCTGCCTTTAAAGACTTCAAACAGAGCTACAAGGTTAATTTATTTTTTAAGATGTGTTTTTAAGCAAAGTGTATTTGAATATGTAATAACACGGCAGAGGTATTACCTTTTCATGTGTCTTGGTATTTTAAATAGCTTCCCCACCCCACCCCTGCCTTGCTGCTTGTATCTTGCAGAAATTCACAAATGTTTTGGGGTGTTTCAGTTTAACTACAGAAATGTACAAATTACGCATTTGCTTATTTCTGCAGTGGGCTGCTCTTGTTACCTAAAAAGCTACCCACTTTCGTGAGTTTTTAGTTGCTGCTTCATAACCTTTCTTCAATACTGTTTTTCTGAAGAATGAGTATTAAAGTACTGTGTGCAACCTTTGCTCTTTCCCAAAAAACTTTGTTCTATACAAATTTTGGTTTTGTTGTAATTTATGTTTACATTTTTAATGAATTTCCACTCTTGCACTGAAATGGAAACAAATATATTTAAGATTAGCACTTCTTGCCTGCTCCATGCAGGGAGATGAATCCTATTAAAAAATACATGCATAAAAATCTCTCAATTTCATTTTTCCTAGAAATAATATTTACCAATGAAGTGAAATTCAGCAGATGTGTGACCCATATTACAAATATAGCTTAGCCTGGTATAAGCTTTTGATATCTGTTGTATCTTCAGGTTCAATGCTTTAAAATGAAAGAAGGTATCTATTTTTTACAATAAAACTGATTTTGAATATTGGAGAGGAAGTCCAAATTTATTTTAGAAATTCTTAAAAGAGAAACTTCTGGCATAATTTTTTTAATTACTTTTTTAAACAGAAGAGGAAGAAGTAGTTAACAGTGATTCGCCAGTGTCTGTCCAGAAGGAATCTGGTGAAGAAAAAGCAGATGATGTACCTCATCTTCCTGCTTGTACTGTGACGTCAATGGTGCCCGAAGACCCACTGCAGACCCCCCAGCTTTCTGATTTTGGTCTTTCACAATATGCTTTCTCCAGACCTTGGATTGCAGTGAAAGAACAACATGCAACAAGTGCACATCAAGAAAATTCAAAGAATGGGACCCCACTAAAACCACAGACCACCTATGTTTTGCCCAAAACCCCAAAATGTATGCTGAAGATGGACGATTATGAATGTGTGACACCAAAACTTGAACACTTTGGCATTAGTAAACATACCACATGTATGAATGAAGATTATACAATGTCACTTATTCGCAAGATTCCTCAGACAAGCAAGAAGTAAGTAAATGACATAAGTTCAGTTTGTTTCTCTACTGAGCTTTCTGTTGTTTCCTCTTGCTGCATTAATTTCTTGGCTGCTGTTGCCCCTGTTGTCTTCAAGCAGTTGATACGTTATTATCTGCCAGCTGGTTAGTCCTGTGTCTTTCTTCAACTCTGCCTATCTTTATGTTCACCCTTTGTGGTGCCAAATGCTGCCATGAAACAGATCTCTTAATATGCTGCTTCCCTTGACTGCACCACGGTAAGAATCTTTCATACACAATTTATTTACAAAGCGAAAATGCACAGTATATCTGATCTTTTGCTTTCCTTAACTTTGGATTTGGATTTGAGGATGTGTTGTCTGCAGTAGATATATCCAATTTAAAGGTTTCAAAAGCTTTAGGAATACAGACCCAGAAAAACACTTCTAAAGCATTCAGTAGAATGCCTTGTTGCAGAAAAGGTGTATCATCTCTTGTGTTACCCAGCTCCACCTTACAAACAGTTAGCTCTTTTTGCTCCATTCTGTTGAAAAGACATCTCCAGACTTTCACGTTTCTCATTAAAATTAAAGAATCTGCAGCAGTGAGATGTAGAACACCTTAGCAGTAGAGGCAATTTTCTATACTTCTAAGGTGATGTAAAGGTAGTTAGGTCATGGTTTTATAGTTAGTATTAGCAACATGTTGAATTTTAAAAGCTGACGGTATCTAAAAGAAATTCAGTGCTCTGCAGCTAAATATTTGGTATTTAGATAAATTGTTCAAAAAACCCCAAGAACCATATTCAAATTAAGTTGTGGAAATAATAAATCAAATTTATCTATTTTAAAATTTTATTTTTTTAATCGCTGGTATTTGCAATTTAGGCACAGATGTGAAGTTCTTCAGAACCATGCCAGCTTGAGTGACCTTGTCCCCCAGAGATCCAGTTTACTGCAATGGTTAAATTTTGAGTGGGTTTTTTTTTTGGTTTTTAATTACTGCGGAAAAAGTTAAAGTGAAAAGATACACTTTCTTTTAAAATGGTTTTGCGATCTCTCCTTTGGAATACTTATGTAGATACTATAATGTCTATAAAGCTTTATAGTATTTGAATTGTAATAACAGGAAAACTTACTGAATTCTGTAAGATAATAATTCAAACATCGTTCCCTCTCAAATATTTTGAGAATAGTTTCAGCTTATCACATAATTTAAATTATTCTCATATTTATAACTTTTTGTGGTTTTATACTACTTTTCCTATTTAACAAGGACCAGTTTAAATGTGATCTTCAGCTTTAATTATGGCTGTAATTCATAAAGGGATACATTCACAAATGCAGATTCTATTTCTGTGGCTTCTAGTGAAACAATTAGGTAGTCCACTAGCGATATTATTATACAATACAAAAAAATCCCACACTAGCAGTCTTTCATACCCATAATGGTAATATTAAAATTCTGTAGAGAATTAGCTATAGCATGATTGCTTTTTAACACATCATCATTATTAATGATCAAACCAGATGGACACATACTGATTGTGACTCAAGTTAAAGCTACATATAGATTCAGAATAAGTGGCATATGTGAGGGGTCATGTCATTAAGTCATTAGTTAAAATGTTGTTTAACTGTCTTTTAGCTTGCTTATTTTGTTTATTTTGCAACATTAAAGTTAGCTTGCAGTTTGATCAGAAGGGTTGAAACAATTGAACAGCTTGTTATGTCAAAAAAGTACTCATCTCACCTCTTAGTGAGAAGGCGCAGCGTGTTAAATGGGCAGAACACTAAGCCAAGAAATAAACAAACAAACAAAAATTGTTTTCAGTGGATAATGGGCAGAATCTCTTCCCTGAGGATCAGATAAGCTCAAAACCTAGTACACATGAGGTAGCCTTATACCTGTAGTTTCTAGGTACAAAGACAGGTAACAATCTGATTTTCTTGGAGACAGCCCTGCCCTTTCATATAATTCGCTTGTGCCATCCAGGTCTTGTATCTAGCTGAAAACTGTCTAGCAGCTACGCATTGTGTGAAAACCACTTCAAAAATTCATCTCAAAGTTCTTAAAAATACTTAATAGACCTCAAGTCCTCCAACTTTGTTTTTCAGTTTTAAAGCAGGTGAAAGGGACAATGTGCTTTGATGCACCTACTACAAAACTGAAACCAAAAGTAATCCAGAGAGAAGAAAGGAGAGGGGGAAAAAAAAAAGGGGGAAAGCGTCTAAAGAAAAGAGTTGTACTTGTTCTTCTCCATTGTAAAAACTAGGAATCGTATGGGTTTAGGTATCTGTAATACCTCTGAGGCAAAACTCAGTTGAAAAATTCTTTTTTTCTGACTCAATTTGAGATGTGTTCATCTAAATAAAATATACTGCCTCAAACATATTTTTAATTTTTTTTTTATGTTTAGGCTTTGTGTAGAGAAGCTCTAAATCTAGTTCTCAAGTAGGCACACTTTTGTGTAGAGTTTAGGTAAGCTTTCACTTCTTGTCTGGTATTGTCTCTTAACTGCCTACACCCTTCTTCCACTGGAATATTTTGGGTAGGAAAAAAGAATTCTGAACACTTCTGTTTCCAGTTTTGTGGAATTGATTTTTAAATGGCTTTTCACTGTAAGTCAGCTAGTGATTAACAAAAGTAATTTTATTCAAACTTCAAAACTGAATTAAAAACCTTTTTGTGCTCACAACGGTACTAGTTTCAGAGCCAAAAAGATTTCCTCCTGCCCTAGACACCTTTTGTTGTCTGTTCATTTTGGGATTATTTTTCTTTTAATGCCTTGGATTGAAATCTTAGTGGATTTGGTAAACTGTGGATGGACTGAACATCTGCATGCTACAAATTGCTGCAGTAGAATCATAGATGAAAAAGTCATCTTTGAGGAAATGAATTTTTGACTCGCATGTTGATAAACAAATACTAAAAAAGTGATCAGTTTGACAGTATTCCTTTAATTGTGATTTCTTCATATTACTTGAGAACTCATTGAGAGGTTTAATTTTCAGGTTGTTTGAAGAAGATGATCTTAAAGTCAATGTACCAGAAATTATATCCAGGGAGATCATGGTTACTCCTAGGCCAAAATTAAATGTGACACCTGAGAATGGTAAGTTAAAAGTATGTGAAATAAGTATACGTACGCAATTTTTACATGATGCATGAGTAAATGCATTGTAAACACATGGTTAACTTTTAAACTGTGTTTCTTGTTCAATATAGTTAATCTAGGCCTAGTCATTGTATGAGTACTAATGTCTAGAAATTAATGTTGGTGGCTTCTATGGGAAGGTTTCTCACTTCGGTGTAAATCTTTGCTCATTCTTCTACTCATAATCCATCTAGAATTATACAGAGCCATCGATCATTTTGTACTACAGCTTATCCTTATTTGAAATGAAAATACCGGTTTGCCAACAGCCTTTTTTCCTGAGAATACCCATTAGATCTGTTTAAAGATAGGAAAGAAACCGTTTTGAAAGAGGCTAACGAGACAGTAACTTAGATCTTTCAAAAATAGTGCTAAAATCTCTTTGAGAGGAATTATACTGTGTTCTCTTGAAAATATGTGAAGACCTTTGTACTAATATAGTGACAATTGAATGTATGAGAAGCTAAAGCAATGTTGGTTTAAATTGGGCTTTTTCAGCTATTCAGTAGTGGGACTAGACTTACAACTCTTTTTTTTTTATTTGCATTTCCTGTTTTTATGGAATTCTGGGATTTAGGTGGTTCTTCATGCTGAAAATATCAGCTAAAATGATACAGGTGTGTTAGAATATGCAAGTAGACTTAAAGAACTAAACTGGGGCACTGAAACTTATAATATGTGTGTGTATTTTTATTCCTCACTTTCACCCTTAATTTCAGCAGCTGGCTGGATGGCTTCTCCTATGATGCTAGAGTTCTGTACTCCTGATGTGCAAATCTGTTCCGGAAAAAATACTATAGTATCAGCAAGGTCACCAAAGACAAACAAACTATCTCCTCCCAGTCATACAGGAACACCAGAGTTGCCAGATTTTGAAACAAGATGGCTAAAAACAGAAGCTAAGGTAGTAAATAGCAATTAAATACATTTTCACACACTTCTTACTGTCTGTTTGGGATTCTTTTTCAATACTACTTTTTGTTATGTCATTGTAGATCTTTCTAATAGTGATTTTGTTTTTAATAAATGTTTTTACTTTACAGAAGATAAGTAAATTAACCAAAGAAATTTAATACCTCTTTTGCAGCAGGTAAAGCAGGGAGGAAAGAATGAGTCAGTGACAAAGGATGACACAACAGATAAACAACACATAGAAGATAGCATTCCTTTTCTTGTGACCTCTGATGAGTATCTTGAACATTTTGAAGACCCTTCTCCTCCCAAAATAAAAAACTATGATGACCAGTTACTCAGTACTCCTCCATCTCCAGAAATAACAAGGATACCGGATGATATTCTACAGGTTAGCTAATATACTGTGGGTTGTTTTTTTTTCCCCTAAGTACTTTTAATATCAAAATAGTAAAATTAAAAGGGCTTAGTTCTATCAAATTGTGTTATTTGAAAATAAATAGCTCTCTGCTACTTACTAAAAATACATAAACTGTAATCCTGTTTTGAGTTCTTAGGTAATTCTTTTTATTCCCTTTTAATGTTTCCCATAGATTCTGTCCAAGTATAATAAAAAAGTAGATTCTCCTAAAGCCAAGGAAATGGAGACCAAGGCAGCAAATGCTACAAGATCTGAAAGTGATTTTAGTAATGACTGCCACAAAGAGAACAGGTATGATTAAATTTTACAAATTTAGTTATTTAATTTGGAGGAGCTATGAAGATGCTTTAATGCAATTAGAAATTCATGCAGCTGCTTGCTCTTCAGCTACCAAAATAGCTCTTGTTGCTGTGACTAACTATTCTTCGGCATGGTATCTGACGGCCTTTTTGCAAAGAACAAACGTTATGATTGATTGGGTGTTTGAATCCTCCCAACCTTACAAAAAAAAAAAAAAAAAGGTAGTTTTACTGTTTTATGTGTAGGTATATTTTGTTTTGTGGCCATCAAAATATTAGTGAATGGTTTCTTCTGAGTAAATTAGGCAATAAAACTAAGGAGTTGGAGAAAACTATGTAAGTGATGTGACTGATTTCACAGTTGTTCTGGTAAAGATGAAGTTCTTTGAAATGCAAAGCCATCTTATGAGCAATATATGAGATTAAATTAGTCTACAATAAGTATGAGTAATCTTTGAACAATGGAATAATACCTTTTAAAAAGACTTCAATTTGAATAGAAAGATGTTTTTGTGACAACTTGATCAAGTGTAGATATTCCTTATTCAATGTAATGTATATTACACTTGAATATCAGTTAAATTTGGGGCCAGTACAGATTGTTTAGGTAGGAGGTACAAGGAACACATAAAGAGTCAAATAATAACTACAACAACCCAGAATAAGACTGATAAAAGTACTTATCTTAATATACCAGGAGTTGGAATCCAATTGAGTAATGAAACAGAGCAAAGTTCTTACTTTAGCTGACCTTTCTTTTTTTCTTGTCAAGATGGTTTAAAAGAAGCTTTGATGTTTGTGTCTTCTGCTAATTCAAAATATGATTGAGACAGTAAGTTCATGAACTCTTCTGGATTTATTTGCAGAGGATATCCTGGATATGTCACGCCAAATACCTGAAATCAAGCTGAAGACCATGTTGAGACTGCTTGATATTCATGGATCTTATCACTGAATTGTAACAAGGTTGAAAAACAAAATATTATATTGGTGGGAGGAAAGAAGCATGCAAAGGACAAGCTTTATTTAATGGAGAAAAATTTTCCATTACGTGAATGAACTTGAACTAACAACTTGTGCATATTTTTTTAATTGATATTATTGGCAAAATGTATTGAGGGGTTTTGAATATATTTATGTGCTTCAAAGAGGACCGGGGCTGTGTATGAGGTAGTACTTCAGTTGTTTCATCTGATTCTCATGTTGGTTGTGTATGTTTGTGTTTGCAGTAGGCTGTAGAGAAGTGTAGTTTTGCTGCAAGGGGACGAGTCCAGTACATTGCCCCAGAAAGCAGGGTATCTCTGGCTGTTCTGGTGATGCTGCACATCATTCCAGGGCTGAGTCTGAAGGGCAGTACTTCAACAGTATTTGGTATCTTAAGCAGAAACAAGTCCTTTTCTTTACTGGAAGAGTAACTTCTGCTTTACTGTTTATCTTCAACTGCTGGAAAGATTTGCTGGCGGGCATGTAGGTGACTGCTTATTCTCCTGCTCTGCTGCCGTGTGTGCATTCTGTAAGTGATAGTGTCACTTCTAAACATGCACGTCTATCCCCATAACAGCTAACCAAGCTTAAGTTCTCAGGGGTGTTTGACTCTTTTTGTAGCATCTGGTAGTCATAGTAATTAGGATATTTTTTTTTTCTACCGGAGATCTTACTTTTGTCCACAAGAAATCCCAGCTTATCCTTGTTTGGAGCCAGTTTGCTGTTTCCAGTGTCAGCTATTTCTCTGAGTGATTCCAGGGCTGCTCTTACCATATGTATATGTTCTTCCTGTTGATGGCTAAAATTTTGTCATTTATATGAGGACAGGCATGCAACACATGAAAAGGGAGAGACTGTCCCAGGAGCTGGGGAGGAAGTGTATGCTGTTCTGAACTTTCTAAACACAGCTCCAGTTTTGTGGGGTTTTTTAAGTTCTCAGGATATGCAAACATCTAGAGATGCCTGGAAGTATTTCTCCAGTTGCTTAGATGGATATGTGGCTAAAATCTTTTTCCTGCTATTCTAGTAATTCTCCAGGATAAGCATACATCAAATTAACTGGAGAAGCTGATTTTTTTACTAGTTCCAGACTCAGCACACTGTCATTTTTCTGTGCTAACTTCTATTTATGTATTATTATATGTCAGTCTTTGAGCTTGATTGACACTTTTGAATAATAAATGAATCTGTCTCAGGTGCTTGGTGGCTGCTATAAAACCACTTGTTCTACTCTGCTCCTTCAGAGAGTGAAGGCCAGACCTGCTTCCAGCATCTTCACAGACTAAAACCATTTAATGGGCTGGATGCTAGTCTTGGAATTTGGTGGTCTTAAAAAGGTAAAAAGTATCTGCTGCAGAGCCAGACTGATTTACCAGAAGTAAGCAGGGGTTTCACATTCTGCATTCTCCCTTCACAGCACTTCATGGCTACTTTCTTGCCCTGAAGCAAGTTAGATTTCCCGAAGGACCCCATTTAACATGAAATGGAACAAGCAGCACTACTGTCCTGGACCTGGCTGTATTCCCTCCTGCCTTCACCTAAGGATATTCCCAAAAGTGCTTATACATGTCTTTTCCCTACACTTGAGAAAACTCTCTGCTCCCCTGCCCTGTGCAGAGTTGAACCCAGCAGTGCTGGGGTTCTCACAGTAAGCCACTTGCATAGTTTTTCTTGCCTGTTAAAAAATATTTTTTGCTACATTTTGTAGCTATTTCATTAACTAATGTTAAAGGGATTCAATTACTATTTTGAAATACAGATTATCTTCAGGATGACAACTGAAGTCTTAAAATCTTCTGGTCTACTCAAGCTATTATGACATGCTGGCATGAGACTTTTTGGAGTCTAGAAACAAAGTTTTACTAGTTAGTTTTGCTTTTCTTGCCTACAATGTTATCCTAATACAGGTAACGCTGCTTTTTGTACTTATATTCTTCTTTATAGAAGGACCATTGCTGTGATGGCAGATAATTATCAGAGCAGCAAAACAAAAACTAGTTTTAGTTTGTTGTGCTTTACTTTTGAAAACCTTTTAGGTTTCAGTAAGGCCTAAGGAGTAGTTTGAGTATTGGAGGTGAGGAAGGGAAAAGTTGGCATAAGTAAAAGCGTAACGGTGTTGGAAAATGATCTGTGTTCAAAATAAACTGGGGAGGGAGAGTTTTGTGTTTTGTCTTTTGTTTTCTTTTCCTTTTTTTTTTCTACTCAGATTGGCTGTCATGTGGGTGGCTGCGTGGCCATCTGATGAACTTGTGCAGTTTAAGTACTGGAACAACCAGGGATGTAGCCATGGGTTTGGAGGAGGGCGAGACTCCACATAAGCCAGTATTCCTGCTGAAGGAAGGCTTGTCCCACTGCACACTCATATAACATGTCAGAGTGTGAAGAATGCAAGAGGAAAGATACATGTTGATTTGTTGTGGGGTGAATTGGATAACAGCATTAGCCAGTCAGAAAGTGCACTTTGGATAAACAGTAGCAAATGCCATAGTTCTGGAAGACGCAGTGGTTACCTGAAAACAGGCAAAACTTTCTCAGAGTATGGTTCTGTGTTGTGCTTAATTCAGTTTAACTGGGGGCTGCTTCCACTAGAGGCTGTTACACCAGTTCTCCTGCACGGAACCTAGAGCTTGTGCAGTTCTACAGTGGATTCCTTGCATTTGCCAAGCCACTGAAAGGCTGATTAATTTTGTTTTCTCTTGTAGTTTGTCCTCCCCAACAGTAATCTCAAACTCAGCTTCTGCCTGTGTGAGTGCTAGATCAGATAGAAGATGTGATCTGGTTTCTCACCCTTCCCTTCCAGCAGTAGCTGCAGTCAGGAAAGATTGAAGTCAGCACAAAACTGCTCTTCAGCATTTAGGGACATCTGGGAAGCAACCAAAAAAGCATGGCCTTTAGTTTTCCTTCATTTGCTGTGGTTCTTAATTATTATTTTTTTTTAATAAGTATATCAAATGCATCAGCTAACAGAAGCTTCTCCCATAATCCCATTTTTGTCAAAGGAGCATCTCATTTGTTCTGCTGAGGAAGCCCCTTAACGTGGTCAGTGCAGTTGTTTCCTTATCTTCAAAATGCTTTGCCTGAGGTTGAATACAAATACAGATCTCGCAGTGAAATGAAGCTTCCCAGATGGATGTCAAATGGATAAATGGCAAGCATCACTTTTAGTGCCTCCGGTTGTGCTTTCATGGACAAGGTAAATCACTGGAGCAATAACTGGCATCCAGGCTTCCTTGGTTAATTAAAGCACCATGGATGTTTTAAATCTGCTGTAAGATGTGGTATTTGTTTTGTTCCCTGTTGTCATTATTCAGCTCTTCCTCATGGTGGTTGCATCTGCTCCATCAACCAGCTGTAGCTGGCAGCTGGAGCTGCCTTGTATTTTGGGAGTACTTTGTTTCCCTGTGGGACAATAACACAGAGACTGTGGCATTTGTAAGGAACAATGACAACATCCAGTGGCCACACTATGGAATCACAGGTACGTTAGTCCACAGGAGTACAACTTTCTCTCAAGAAGGCATTAGTCAATGCTACCTATATTATCTATCAACTTAAATGTGAAACCTCATGCTGTTCTTAGGGTAATACCCACTTGTACAAAGGGGCAGTTGACATCACAGTCGGGAGCTGACCAGGTCCATGAATTTCTTTGATCTTGCCAAATTCAAGTTGAAGAGTTTAAAAATATATATATAAAAAATAGCACAACTGTGCACACGCAGGAAGGTGTGCAGAGGAAGGTGCTGTGCTACGCGGGCATTTCTCCTGGGGAAAGACCAAGTGAAGGACAGTTTGCAGAACATATTTTTTGGTCTTCAAATATTTTTATAATTTTTGGCATAATGTATTCTTGGCTTAAAGCCCTGCAGTTATGCTCCCTAATGGTTGCTTACGCAATTGTTGTAAACCAATAAGGCCTTGCTGCGTGGTCCCACCTTTCCTCTCCCCCAGCCGCAGGTCCCGTGCCTTTGGTTGCACCACTGCAGTTGTGGCTGCAGGGGAAGCCGTTACTGCTTGCCCAGCCACCGGGAACTATCTGTTGTTTCCCAAGATGAAATTGTTCATGGACCCTCTCTGCTGACCTGCAAGGGTGCTAATGGGTGCTAAGGCAAGAGCAGGGAAAGGGTGCAGGGAACGGGAGCCACCACATCCTCCCTCCACTGGCAGGATAAGCTGCTGGCGCGGTGTGTCCTGTCTGTCTAGCTGCTTTGGTAAGGCTTCCTGAGGCTGTTGTTCTATGAGCACTTCTGTGGCAGTTGAAGCAATTCCTCTTTTTCACCGCAGCACCCATTGCTCCTGCTCCCAAGCCCCCTTCCCCCTCCCTGGGCCACCTGCCTGGGTGCTTGTGCATGGATTAGACTGGAGGAGACACAGCTGCTACAGCCAGCCTTGCCCTTGGAAAAGGGCCCTGTAGGTACAGAGCAGAGTGGCTCATTCCCGGCCACGCAGGCTGTAGTGATGTGGTGCTGGTGGGACCGTATTTCAAATCTTTAGTACTTCTATATATGGGTGCTGCCCTTTCCCTCCCTGGAAAGCGTAAGCTTCCTGCTCTCCGGTGCAGCTCATAGCCCAAAGGCAGCAGGAGCGTGGCACGCCTGCCAGCAGGCCCCGCGCCACTCGAGGGCTGCAGGATGGCGCGCAGCCCCCGCCGAGCAGGCAGGCGACCATGTGGGGCTGCTGCGTGCCTGGTGCTGTTCTTCAAACGCCCTGCCTGGAACTGCCGCTGAGGCTCTCCCCGCTTGTCCTCTGAAGCCAGGGGTACGTGCTTTGTGGCTTTCAGCTAGGAGACCTCAGCAGAAGACTAGGAGGGAAAGGGTCACCTACGCTTGCTCCTGTCTCTTGCTCAGCAACAGAGCACCGGCGGGTCTTCTGTGTCTCAAACACGTACTGAGGGCTCGAGGAAAGCAACATGCAGCATATACAGCGGGGTCATCTTGGCCAGGTGCAGCTTTAGGCCTCTGTTAAAGACCCCCAAGTACTTCTAAGCCTGAAGACAGTAACTCACGTTTGCCCGAAGCACAAGATGAGCGATTCAAGCCTCAGCCAGCACGGAGGAGCTCACCCAGAGGTGCGCCTGAAGCTGCTGCTTGCAGCGTCCACTGGATTTTCATGCTGAGTGTGGAAGACAAGTGAGTTTGGGCCAGGATGTCAGTTCTGTGAGACTGGAAATGCCCCAGGGAGGGTCCTGAATGCCCCAGCCCCTCCGAACCCAGCCCTCTCCAGGGCCCAGGGTATGCCAGCCAGGCACCTCCTCATCAGCAACAGGTCTTGTGGCCAGACGCAGCAGCTGCTGTGCATGACATGACAAGGGTGCTTTAAAATTTACATTCCTCGGGGTCCTGTTCTGTCAGAGGAACTGATGCTGTCGTTTAACCCAGCTGATCCGCTGTAATGTTTAGACACAAGGGATGAGGCAACAGCAGCGGGTAACTGGATCGCTTTGGTTTTGGCAGGTCACATCTTGGCTGTCGCGTTACTTACAGTGCTGCTCTTTGAACACGACCATAGCTGTTGTCATTCATTTGCTGTGACACAACAGGCTTTCTGAGACCTTTTCAATTTCCCTTACTTTCCATCGGGAGCGTGAGAACTTGCTGAAAATGCTTAATGTTTTCCTGCTGCACGATGTCTGTTTCTGCTTTTGACCAGAGCTGTAAAGCAGCAGTTAAGCCTCCACAGCTGCTCCAGTCAGAGGGCGAACACGGTGCTGGAGCAAGGCCTGTGCCTGATGCAGCCCAGGTTACTGACAAAGCATGTGTGCATTGTCCTCGCTGCTTAACTAGGGAGGGAATTAAACCAGATGCCAGACCTGCATGAGTGGCCCAGGTGTTTGTCACCAGTCAAAGGCAGAGAAAAACTGAGCCCCTCTGAGGAAGGACAGGCATGAGGCGAGGCCCGGAGGGACACCTGCAAGGGTGGGGGGTTATCCCTGGAGAGGCCTGGGCAAGAGGCAAGAGCTGCCTGCTGGTTGGGGTGCTGTGGATGGGATTTACATCTAAGAAAGAAATGACAAGTCAGGACGTTTTTTTTTTTTGAAACCATCATCCCAGGTCTTTGCCTTAAGCAGCTGGGAGGTAAAAAAGAGCTTTGGAGGGGTGGTTGCTGGTGAAAGCACAGACATGAAACTGAGTGTTGTATCTGTTAGAGCTTTAAGCAGCCAAAAAGAAAAGGGGAAAAAAAAATCTCATCCAGCTGCCTTGATAAGGGAAAAAATTACTCATTAAATTGCTACATACAAATCAAGTCAGTCCTGTGGATTGACAGATCTGGATTCAGTGTCGTCTACACCACTTTACTTCCTGAGCATATGGGATTGCTCACTGTTAATGAATTTTGAGACCATGTTTTAATTTCCCTGAACCACAGCGCTGTAGTATTTTGCTCTTTTTAGGGACTGACATCCTCCCTAAGCTTTTCTAGTAGCTTCAAAAGAGACAGACAACCTTGTTACTGTGAGTAAATCCCCTCCTTTGCAGTAGAAGCTTAGCAGGTGACAACTTTTACTTACTATTCCCACCACTTGCAACATCCCAATGGTCATACTCTGGTGCTGCTGCTGTCCGAGTCCCACGCTGCACTTGATTGGCCTTGATTGCACCGTGGATTTTTGATGTAGGGAATGCCTAACCCTAACTAACTGCACTGACCTCTCAAGTGTCTTTTCCCACAAAGACAGGTACAGAAAGTTGAACTCCCTTCACTTCCGCATTACCTTTCTCTGTGAAGTGCAAGTGTTTGAGGGCAAATCTCTTTCCTGAAACACATTTAGCCCAAAGCAGCTGGGGAAGAGGTCAGCTGAGGTTTATACTTCTATGTTAGCCATGTGAAGGTGAACTCCATACCCCAGCAATCAAGCTGAGTATTCGCTACTGAGGGCAGTTCTGCATGTTCATTTCCTGGTGATTTTGCTCCACGGGATACCAAATATAAAGCCAGCAGGTGTTCCTCTCTTTCTCCGAAGTGTGCAGAGACCTGCCCCATGCTGGGCAGGCCTGAGCCCTCACTGGGCCACGTCTCCCATTCCAGCAACAAAGCTCAGCTGCCTCCCAGAGCAGCTGAGTCACAGACATGGGCTCACTTGCTGCTCTTGCCTTATATCTTGACTACATTTAATTTTGAGAATTATTCTTAAACATAATTAAAGCAAAAACCAGGACACAAAACCAAGGAAATGCCCACATTCCTGTGTACCTCTAATGGCTGTGCAATTCTCTAATTACATGCTGGTTGCTGCACTCATTTTACAGCATGGGTGATGCCCTGTGGCAAGCAGGCCACTTAGCAGCTGTCCTCGCTTTTCTGTCTGCCCGGGTCTGTAAGGTGCCAAAAACCAGACAGCTGATCAGATGGCTGTGACCCAGCCCGCAGGTGGCACGGGTCCCGAGCCTGCCTCCCGTGTCACACAGAAGTCACTGAGCTGTTACAACACACGGGCTCCTCACAGCAGCAGCATTGCGGTGAGCCTCCCCCTCACGCCAGAGGCGACTGCCTTCACCCTGGTAAAGCATTCTACCCATCCCACCTCTGACCACACCAGATCACCCCAGTTGCCCTTCCAGTCCCTTGTAAAACGCTTGTATGGTCTTGAGCTCTCTTTAAAAAAGGATGGGAAGCACTTTTCAGCTTCTTCCATCTTAGGGGAAAAAGTGACTCAGATGCAGGTGATTGTGCAAATGAGGGTCACTCCTGGAGGCTAAAATTGAACTCCCTAACTTATAAGCCAGAAAAGGGGACAGAAGAGGGTGAACCATGGGCAGAACTGAACCTAAAATTCTTCAGGGTTTATTGCACTAAGGGACTCTTGAGAGGGGAAAAGAAAAAAACCCAAACAACAAAAACAGACACCAAACGTACATATATATATATATATATATATAAAAATCACACCTCATGAAAGCAATGCCTTGTCCTCAGACAGGAACACTTACCAGGTCTTCGCCTCTGCTCTGCTAAGGCGTGTGAGGAAGGTGAAGGCTCTAAGGAGCGGCTATGGCTTCTACTCCTGTTCTTGCCTTTCTGAGCCCACGGGCACAACACGCAGAGAACAAGCACCTGGTACTCTCCAAGCCAGCCCAAGGCTCACGGTCACTGGAAGGGGCACACAGCCCAGGGACAGCTGGAGCCCGCTCTAGGACCAGCGGCATCTCCGTGTCTCAAGCTCTCCCCCTGCAGTGACAGAAGACACCGGCAAGCACTGAGCTGCGGGAGGCCCGTGAGGCCCGTGTGACACTGATTTGCGGGGGGGGGGGGGTGCATCCCCACTTCTTCCTCCTGCTCCTTAAGAAGGGACCCGGCAACGTCATGCAGACCAGCCTCCCGGTTTCCGCATGAACAGCTGAGCCCCCTTAGCTACCCTCTCCCCTATTTCGAGGATTCTGGAAGCTGGCTGCTGAACACCCCCAACACCCTCCAGTTCCATCTTTTCAACTCAGAACAAACTTGAACCTTAATGCCTCTCAGCACCCTGGCCTTGCCCCAGCACCCAAGAGTTACAGTGCACTGGAAAACCTGTGTTCAATACAAGCAGCGAGCGTTTGTGAAAAGCCACCTCACAGACAGCTCAGCAGCGAGACTTACCCAGCTCAGACCAGTCAGTGGAGGGCCCAAAGTCGTATGTATTCATCAGGTGAAGACAACTAAAGGGAAAGAGGCTACAATATTCACCTTCCTTGGAATTCTGGAAGTCAAAACTGGGTGTTGTCCTCTTGGTCAGTACACGTAGACAATATATTGTTTGTGGTCAACAGCCCAGGAGAACTGGGTGTGTGAGCCAGCTGCCTCCACCCTGCAGGTTCACTTGGCCAAGAACTCGATGGTGAGGGTCAGGGTCAGGACTCCCACACGCACCCAGAGCTCCGCAGCCTTACCATCTCACCGCCTCTGGGTTCACCTAAACTATGCGCAAGAGCAGCTCTGGGCACTGCACCTGCTGTTACATTTTCATTAAGAAATAGTTCTGCCTCCTCCTTACTCAGCCTCAATCTAGAACTACTGTATTTCTTCTGGCCAGGTCTCTGCAGATACTCCAGTCTTCTAAAAGTCTCCAAAGTGGGGTGCACAGGACAAGCCAGGCCATCTCCAAACTGGTACACACGCAAGTGGGGTGCAGGAAGTATTTCACCTTTTTAATACCTATTTTTTTGTAGTTTTATAAATGCACATAATACATTTGTACAGGAGTAGATGGATGTAATTTATAAATAATTTTGGAAGCACGTGCTCAAAAGTTTTCTACTGAGGGGTGTGCGATCAGAAAGAAGTTTGGAGACCACTGTTCTAAAAAAAGCAAGCTTTATACCTTCCATTTTTCCAAGACAATACTAGTTCTTCAGAACTCAAGTAAGGCTGATGTGCAAGTGTGCTGAACCGCACCTTCCTCTGAAAAGGCCAGCAGCCCCTCCTGGGATATAGTGGTGTCACAGAGGCTGCTCCCAATCCATGGACTGGCATCACCTTGGCACAAGACGGAGCAGACCCTGGAAGCCACAGTGGTCTGCCCTAGCTCCCCTTGCTATCCCGCAGGACAGGCAGCTTTACACAGCTCATCTCTAACTTTCCACCATCAATGCATGTATGTCAGCAGTGAGAGTAGTGCTGAGCTTGCTTGCCTCCAACCACACCACTTACATGCTCCTCCTCCAAAATCCAGCCAGCAGTGGTTTAAGAAATCATCCTGTGTAAGGAACCCCTGTTGTGCCACTTACCGCTACTCAACAAGCCCAGAGGTTACCAGGTAAAGGCTTTCAACTTCAACTTCTGCTTAAAAGAAGCCTTCTGAATTTCTCTACAGAAACCTACTTTAAAAATAAACAAAACCAAACACCACACCACACTATCAAAAGATTAACATCATCAATCTTTATTCCAAACAAGAACTACAGAACATCTGTAATCCTTCTGGTCGCATTTTATGGAAATGTTGAAACACTGGACACACTGTCTTACCATTCAAAGATAACAATCAGAGACAGGATGATGGCACTGCTAAAGAGAAGTGTTTCTTCTAAACAAACTAAAAGGTAAGGTTTAAAAGTTAACTTTCATTTCTGATGCTTAGCTTTGTCTTCAGGTGTTCTTGCTTAGCAACAAAAGCAAAAAAAATAAGCCTGCTTTAGAACAGCAAGTAGGAATATACAGAAGATGTGATCACACAAAGAAGCAACGGTTTAGTATGGTCTCATGCGGCTTGATGGGGGCGGTGCACGGTTTGGAGGAGTGATTGCTATATCCAAGTAGTCTCCTATCTGGAATTTCTGGGACTGCAATGTCATAGAATCATCTGTGCCCTTCCTGCCCGACATGGTACTGCCGATCTCCTTCACCCTGCACGCAGGAGGAAAGGCAAGTTGATCATCAGAGGCAAATCTCCCTAGATCTCCAAACAAGAACTGTACTGGCTCATCACAACCCTCCCATGCTGTCCTCTGCACTCTACTTGACATTTAGCTATCTACACAGGATGATGGGTTGTTTGGTTTTTTTCTCTCCAGTACCAGGTGCACCAAGAAAAGCCATACCAAATTCTCCTTTTGATGGGGCAGTGTCGGGGGAACCTTCTACCATATTAAGTCAAATACTAGACAAAATCCCTTGCCCCCCTTCCATACAGACACAGAACAAGACCCCAGAGATAACAGAGCATGATATATCCACTGGTTGCTGACAAGTTTAGCTCATACCATTCTGGAAGAGAGATATCTGCAACAAGAAGCCCTGCTAAAATGCAAACACATTCTCAGACGTAAGACCTACCGTGCCTCCCACCACCAGAAGCAAAGCTTCATCTGGATGCATAGGTCTGCCTTCTGCTTGATTGCCAATACAGCAACCAAAGCCTTCAAGCACCCAAGGCTTATTGTTTTGGTAAGACATGAACAATGATGGTCACCAAGCAAAATTTAGAGTTTGTATGGGTGGTCATACAGTCTGTTATCAAGAACTTCACAAATTCTGTATGTGGGTTCTGAACTTTAAAATCTGTGTTAATGAAAAATAATTCACTGGTCCAGTACCTGAAGTCTAATTTTATTAACCCGGAGAAGAAATGCCATTTACCTATACCCAGGCCTCTTGAGATCTGTAAAAACAATTGCAAAATTGAAGTGTGTGCCCTTCTTCCGTGCTTCTGGGTAAACTTCTTTCACTAAGCTGGTCAGCTCTTTCAGAGTTGCATCCATCCTAGATTAAACAAACAAACAAACCAAAATGGTTCACATTTCAAAAGCAACAGCAATAAAAAAAGCTTCCCAAAACCCATTTAAGATGGAATCAATACACTGCTGTGACTTAACCATGTTTCCTTGCCTTTGCATACTTTCTGTCAATAGCTGAAGATGAGTAAGATCTTACATTCTGGCTGCATAGTGAGCCATTGATTTCACAACGCTGGGAGAATCCACCACTTACTATAGACTGGAGGCAACACAGCCTACTGCAAATGTAGCTTCTAACTAGCTTCCAAGTCACTGCAATATCACAGTTATCTCTTCGCCTCCATGTAGGCTTCGCTTTTCCAGTTCTCTCAAAAGAGTTACCATTTAAATGGTGGAGTCTTCATTGCATAAATGTAATTAAAAAAAAAAAAAAAAACGGCATAAGAGTTCCTCACTAAGCTGACATCTATGTTGAAGTAGTTTTTTGATTAGAGGAAATTTAAGAAAAGAAAAAACAGTTTCGCATTTCCATCAAGATTTCCATTTCTGCCCTAACAGGCAGCCCTCCCTTTTCCCAGCCTTCAACCAGACCAAGGCTAAAGCTCATTTCTAGAATTTAAAGAACAAAAAGACTCAATCATCACAACTAAAGCGGCTCTAATTATATAGACTGTACACTCACTCCAAGCTTCAAGCAACTAAGGAGCCATGTGTTGACAGACAATGCCCATTCTGACTTCTGCAGATGGAAAACAGCTCAGACACCAGCCTGGACTGAGTCCATAAATCCCATTAAGAAGTAAATTAGAACTGCATGCTTTGCTAGCCACAAAAATGGATTTATTCAGCCATACGACATGCAAGTTACAACCCCAGATGACACCTTGAAGGAAAAGTAAGATTTAAGAAGTAGAATAATTCAATTTCAAAAGCATTCTTCAAAATACTATAAACAAAACCTAATGTGCTTGTAACGCAGACTCAAGCAGTTTCTCCAAACTAAATTTGAAAGCAATAAAAAGCAGCTCTCTGTTAAAGTACTGCTACCCGACCATACAAAAACACACGGCTCTGCTCTCAGGCGGCTCTGACTTACAGCAGCACATCATTCACCTCTACTGAAAGAACGAGGTTGCTGGAACAAAATCGTAGCATTAAAGGAGAACAGCTCTGTTGAATAGATTCGTTGTGATAACGAAAGATACACCACAACAAAAGTCTCCGATTACCCGCATCGGTAACCGGGCAATTCCACCACGCTACCTACCAGTGTCCGGCAACCAGCACCTGGCTAAAGCTGTGCTGCCGGCCTGCCAGGTCGGAGCTGCCACGGCCAGAAGAGCCGCCGTACTGCGGCAGCGGCTGCCCTCCCCCGCGGAGCCGCCACCCACCACAACTCCCCCACGTTTCCTGCATTAAGCGACGCTCACCGGACCCCCTCCGGCAGCTGCCAAGGCGCCCAGGCCTGGCAGGCGCCCCGGCCCCGCTGCCAGCCCCCTCCCAGGGCCCCGAGGGCCGGGCAGGGCCGCCCGGGCCGCCGCGCACTCACCAGGTGTAGATCTGCAGCTCGCTGGAGGGCACATTGCCGCGGGAGAACTCGTCCATGCGGTGGTGCCGCCCGTTGTTGGTGGTGAAGACGCGAAGCAGTAGCGGACACGTCTGCGGGGCGGGACGAGGCTGAGGGGCCGCTCACCGGGCCCTGCCGCCCCCCCCGCCCCGCCGCGGGCCTCCCAGCGCCGCCACACCGCCCCCGCCCCCTTCCCTTCCCCGCTGCCCGCCCCGCCGCGCCCGGCAGCGGCGCCAGAGAACGCGCGGCGCCACCCCCGACACCTTCTCCCGGTCGATCGGCTTCTCCGGCTCCTTCTTAATCTCCTCCTGCGTAACGCGCGACTCCACCGCCATCTTGCCCCGCCGCACACACCGCCGGCGGCCCCGGATGTCCCGCCGCTCGCCTCAGCTCTCGCGAGAGGAGGGAGGGGGCGGGGCGAGCCGGCCGGAGCCCGGGAGTGGGGCGGCGGCCGCGGGTGGGTGGCGGGAACGGGGCGGGCAGCGGTGTGCGCCGCCGGGGCTGAGGGGAAGGGTGGCCGGTGGCGACCGACAGCGGCCCCCAGCCGCCCGCGGGGGGGGGTGTTGGGGCCCGGGGCGCCGGCGGGACCCGTATAGCCCGAGCCCCGTGTAGCAGACGCCTCGCTGGGGCTGGCAGCTGCCGTGCGGCGGGGCTGCCCGCAGGCTTTGCGTGGCTCCTCCGAAAACCTGTGAGGTGCCGGGGGGGCCCGGGCGGGGGGCGCTGCCGGGCGCCCGCTGTAGCCCCGGATCGCCGCCTGGGCTTTTTAACACTGAGAAAAGCTTTTAATAAGCTACTGACAATCCCGCTGTCTCTCGGGGGAAAATAAACGCTTCTTTCCATACGGAGGCACGTTTAAACAGATGTGTAGTGTAGGTAAATAACGTAATCGAGCGCTGTAACTAGCAGCTGATCAAAATAAATTGGAAAGGGGTAAATCACATTTCGTTTCCCTTAATATTACATTCGGGGAAGTTCAGATGCACGTGCCTTCTGTTTATGGTCTTGTTTTTCCAAGAACAGGATCTTGCATTAGGTTAAATTCGAGCCTGTGGTTGTGCCTGACAAAACTCCGGGCTCCGTGCCCCTGGTGTGACAGGGGCGCTGTTTGTTACCCGTGTTACAATGCTGGGGGGGTTGATAATTTGTTTTGAAAGAATTTATACTTACATTATTTCCTCAGGTGCTGTGGATTTATTTCAAGAGTAAAACAAAATCTATAAAATCATACAGAAATGCCTGTGCTTGCAGGTGCAAAATAAGCAAATGCCGGAGGCCGGTGCTATAAGGGAGCTCTGGCGGAGGCTGCCTGGCCCAAACTCCTGCTTGAGGTGGAATCAGCAAGGGCCAGTTGCTCAGGGCCAGATCTGAGTAGGTTTTGAGTATGTCCGAGGATGGAGACCTCTTTGGAAACCTGCTCCAGTGCTCGGTCACCCTCACAATTAAGGTGGGGGGGTGTGGGTGGATGGGAAGAAAAAAAAAAACGTTGCTTTATTTTTCTTCTTCTATTTTACTTAAATTTCTGGTATCTCTGTATGTGCCCGTTGCCTCTGGTCCTGTCACTGGGCACTGCTAAGAAACCTGACTTCTTCGCTGCCTTCCATCCAGAGTTTATACACAGTGATAGAACCCCCCTGAGCTGTCTCTCTGAAGGCTGAACAGTCGCAGCTCCCTCAGTCTGTCCTCGTATGTCAGATGTTCCCATCCCTTAACCATCCCCTTAAGCTCTATTTGATCCTGTATTATTATAGTGTTCCTATACTACTACTATAAATTTTCTGTTGATGCTTGCAGCAGGGTACAGCACAAAGCTACGTGCTGCTGAAGCTGCACCTCAGGGTCCACGTTCTGCAATGTACTTCTCTGAGTAAGGATAGTCAGGGTGAATTTATATCTGCATTGGTCTGCTTTCCCTAAGTCTAGTACCAGAGAAAAATAAATACACTAAATCCTGCACCATGAAAAAAGCATATGCTTGTTAAGGTGTTACAACTTAAAGTACCTGTGCTCTAAGGGTGGCGTTGCGGTTTTATTTCACATTTCCAAACAGTGTAGATAGATGTTTCCAATGTATTATTTATTAAAAAAAATATGTAAAGGAGAAAAAAAATTATTAAACTCTGTTCAGCCGTGAGGTTTCTGTGTACACCATAAAGATGAAAAAGGGTTATGAGTCCATACTATAAAAAAAAGAAAAAAAACTTCTGGCAGTCCACCTGTAATATCACCAACAGTATTTGGTATAAAATATTGATTTATGGCACACCTAATACAAGATAAGAGAACCAACACCCTCAGCTTTTATTAACCTTCTGTTGTGGTAGCCTCAGCAGTATTGTACAATTTGTAATCTACATTAAGTTATAGAATATCATCGGTTTATTACCAAAGGGAATGACTCAGCCTTGATGCCATTTGCAGGATTTGATTGCCCAGGCAACGATACAGTTTATTACACTGTTAATTATATCTGCCCTGATAATAAACACTTTGGGATCAGTATGTGAACCGCCATTTCCAAAGCAAAGGAATTTATATCTAGATCAGGTATCATAAAGGAACAGCTGTAACAAATAAAGCACAGTTCTGTTACGAATCTAAGTACTTCCTTCTGCTATAACTTTGTAAGTGCTTTATTTACGTGAAAAATGACCTAGTGTGCTTGAGTATTAAGTAAATTAAAGCATGACTTAATTTTTTTCATGAACTGTATTAACAATCACTATTTTCAGTCTAAAAACTTTGGTTCTTCTGTGACATATTTGGAAGAGAAAGTTGAAAATTATTTGGAAGTGAAAATGCTGTTATGTGATCTGTAACCTGGACTGCAGGATGCAGGTTTTACTGGAGACCGTGCTGTCTGGTTAAACAGGGTATATAACACAGTGAAACTGGATTCCCACTGGTTTGGGCTGAGGTCCCATGTGTACCCGAATTAGTCTGACCGGCCATGCTTGCCAAAGGAGGGGGCTTTAGCTCCCCGCTGCCTCTCCTGACTCCCAGTCATGTGAGGGCTTTTTCCCCTCCCTCCTGCCAGGTGTGGCCCTCACTAGATGCTTCCAAGAGTAAGTTAAGTTCCCTAACTTAACATAAAACTGTCCAGCCGGGGGCTGGTTTTCTAACAGTTTATCACATGTGACACTTTCTACACCAATTCCAGGATTGCTAGACCTGGTGCAAGGTGCGTAGTGGAAGTGCATGCCCAGGAGCAGCTGGGAGATGGAGGGAGAGAGTAGGGATGGAATAGGGTCTGTCCTTCACTGGTGGTGAGACGGTCGATTGCTTCACTCTCCCTTCACATTTTCTTAGGTTTTGGGAGGTGGGGGGTTCCCTGTACTTCTAAGGGACACCGTGTTCTGTGTGAACAGTGCCTATATGTGCAAACATGTATATATAGCGTATGCTGTAAAGAAAATGAAAGCTCCTCACTGAAGTAGTGAAGCAGAGTAACACTGTACAAGAAAGTCTCTAGCCTTTGTTGTTGGAAAGGAGATACCTGAAATACGAATCAAACATTTTCAGATAGGAATGCCTGTAGAGAACTGAGACAAGTGGTCTCAGAAGTGTGAATTGCCTCTTTAAGAACTGTTAACACACATTCCTATTTAAGTGGTTATTTAAATAGTGAGCTTCTAATTGTTTGTTGGAGCATCTAGGAAAGGTATGAATGAGATGGTGTGTTGGTGCCATTGGTATATGGGACTGGGCAAAGCTGACACAGCCATTTACAGAAGAGCACTGTGGGTCTACGAAACACCGCATGTAAATTGTGATTGAAAGGGAAACATAAAAGGAGCAGTTGATATTGGGTGACTTAAAACTTTCTAGGCAGAACAAAGAAGAAGATAGTAAATAAAAAGCGTCCTTGGGAATATACAGAAAGGAAGGGCACAGCTGGGCCTGGGATGTTAGCCACTGAGGTAAACCTCCAAGACACTAGAAACAGGGTAGCAGATGACCAGAACAAGGAACTCCAAACATTTCAGACCCGTGTGTATATCGAATCTCAGTTAAAAGAAGCTGAACTTGCCTCACCCTCTGCAGCATGCTGTTTGCAGGTTCCCAGGGCTCCCAAGACTTCTGGCTTATTTGCTGCATTTGCGAGTTCTTGCTAACGAGGACTACATACCACTTCTTACCTTTTCATGGTTGTACGTGTGTCCCATAAAGCTTGTTTGACAGAGGACTTGGTCTTTATCTTGATAGCGGAAGGTTCACCTACCCTGTTCTGGCAACCGCGCAATCATCTTTTCAAACATCTTTACAATCCACTGAGCGAGCAAAGTCTCAAGTTTGATGGAACTTCTGCCACAAACTGGCTTTAACTGGTGGTGAAAGAACACGGTCAAATTTTCTTTGCAAGTATGGTTGCTGGTATTTCCTGCATTTTGTGTCATGATAGCATCACAGGTACATTTTGCATTCAGAATGCTCTGTGTGCGGTAGATTTCATTGCAGCCTGTTAATTTCCTGTGTTTTCTACCAAAGTTAGTATGGATTTCAAGAAGCCTGTAGCGCTGCTAGAAAATCATACTGTTTTCATTTAAGCTTCAGTTCTTGTTCGCAGTCCTATTTTGAATTGATATGATTTGGGCTCACAAAATACACCATAACTGATGGGCTTCTGTGGCCCTGTTCAACTTGCACGTGAGCCAGCAGGTGAGTGAGCCCGCCTGGTAAGGACTAGCAGGAGTGGGCTGTTCATTTGCAATGTACAAAAGGACTTTGTCACTCTGTGTGTAAAGCATGTGGAGACTCCAAGGCAGTGTTCTAATTCAGGAGCACCAAGGCTTAGCTGCCTGGGAGGAATCTATACTTGTGTATAGATTACATATATGACCACAAGTTAACAAAATCTCTTTGAAGATGATTTACTATTATACAATATTGCAAAATTATTAAACCGTTACTGTGACAGTAGCGCTGGTCAGTCTGCACAGCCTTGTGCACACTCTAGGGACACAGGCGTCCCTGTGTTGCAACACATGAGGCAAGGCAGAGCCACTGTTGTGCCTTGTAAACAAGCTGCCTCACTCTTGCCAGTGTAAGACCTTGTTTAAAGCTGTTTGTGATGTTGCCAGATGTTATAATTCTGCCGTTCAGATTGAACGATTCCACATTAGGTGTTTCCTGAAAGAGCATCCTCAGGATGATGGGGTTTTTTCAGTTTCAGAAAAAATGTTTCCAAGAATAATAATCATTAGGCAAATGAGCATTATCACTCATATTTATATTTTTTGTTCATTTTAAATACCTACAGCAGTTTGTCTAAAAACCTGCAGTATCCACATACTTTTGAGAAAGAAACACAGTTTGGCAGAGATGCTTAATCCTGTGTCAGAAATGTCCTCATAAAGCAAATATGTTTCACTGAACTATAATTTTTTAAAAAATGTGTGATTTATCCATAGTCAGCTGAGATAAACTGATATTGAGCAGCTAAATTGTACCTGATGCGCCTGGGTGTGTGAGGGATTCAGAAGGATGTCCACAGTGCTCCTGTGCTCTGTGACAGGCCTGGGCAGGGGAACTGGGAACAGTGGGGTTCTTCCTTTTTTTTCCTTAGGGTGCTGCTCCCCGCAGTGGGCACCAATAAGGGATGCAGGATGTGATCCTGCCTGCATCCCCTGAGGGGTGTGAGGAGGGAGGTGGAGGGCAGCTCCACAGCACTTCAGGCCAACCCAGCGCAAAACTGTTTGCAATCTAAATCAACAGGAGAGTATGTGTTATGCAAGAGAAGTCCAGCAAAAATGGTAAAGACTGCTTGAGTTTCACCTGGAAGAGACCAGAACAAACTGGAACTTGTAATTGTCAGCAGAAGACGACAGAATTCAGATATAAGTAAGGAAAAAGTCCTGGCCTGTCATGTTGAGTTATTTTTTTTCTCTACACAAATACACATGAAGGTGTGATGGTGAGATGTACTAAATATTCCTCAGTTTCAAAATACAAAATTAAGGGAGAAATATTGCCAGAACCTAAACCTGGATTTCATTAAAAGTTGTTGTCATTTCTCTATAAAATACGTCTGCTACAATGTTCCAGAAATTTTAGACACACAATAGAGTAATAAACTGCTTTTATAACTTGGGTAATACTCTACCATAGATTCTTGATTTCCCCCCTACTGTTTGTATGAAATTACCTCAGTACAGAAACGTTCGTACAATGTAAGGAAGGAATAAATGGGTTGTCATTGCAATAACTGGAAATCTAAAAAATTGTGTACAAGATGTGTTTTATAGACAGGACAACCCACATCTGTAACTCACTGTAAATAGTTAAGTCAGCAGCATGGGCCCCTGCCTGCACTCCCTTGTAGCTATGTTTCCCAGTTTTCCTTCACTGGGGCAGCTCCACTGTTGGAAGCAGCGGTGGGAAATGCAGTGTGAAGGTTTTTTCTGTTGCTGGTGCTTTTCCCAGTTGCTGGTGTTGCTGCCACCCATTGAGCTAAGCAGTTTGCCCTGGGAACACGGAGGCTGCCTGACCTGCAGCCCCGGCACCAGCTGCTCTGCGGGCAACAGCACTATCCTCCAAACACACTGCGTGGCAAAGCATATCCCCTCGCAACGGCATCATCTGGAGGAGATGTCCTTAATATTGTCTTCCACATTTCCTGTGGAGACAAATCCCTTCTCTGGCTGTTTCCTGGATTAACATGATCCCATCCTTGAATGTGACACAGAAGTCTGAGGAGGGGGTGAGTGTCTCCGTCAGATAGACACAGTCCTGCTCATGCCTTGGTGGGAACATTTCCATGAATAAGCATTAACAGATTAGGTTGATGGTTATTCCAGTATCTTCCCCCAAATATCTGTTCTTTTCCCTTCCTGTGAAAGAATAATATTAAAAGACTCAAGCTTTTTTTCCTAAAGTAGAAAATTCCAAGAGATCTGACTGAGTACACCAAAGTACATATATTTTATACACAGCTCCCTGGCTATGCTTCTCTTCAGCTTGCCATACATCTCCAGAAGTTTCCAGTTTGCAGCACACACAGTTACTATCGAAAATAGTAGGTGGATCAAGATGCATCCTGCACACCCAGAACAGATAATTCCTTCTCTGTTTTCTGCCCCAGGATGACGGGACCTTAACAGAAAGAATCTCCTCGTGTCTGTGGCATTTCACACTGATTCTTTAATGACAATGGAGCTGTTGATAAATAAATCCCCTCTGGTCAGCCACAGTAAGAGGCATGTTTTATTTGGCTTTGTTCTGGGCCTCACAAAGCCTCACAGAAGGTTTATGAGAACAGCACATATCCTTCACGGCAGAGGCTGAGGTCGTGTAAGCCGTTACATGTGTTCTGCCTCCAGAAGCATCATCATAAAGAGTCAAGCAAAACTTTTCCCCAGAGTAAGTAGTTCCATGTGGCAAGCCTTGTCAAGCACAAAGGAAAGCCTCAGCACCCCGAGATAGCTCAGCTAAATTGCAGAAATATCTTTTGTGGCTCAACATGCAGGTCAGAAAACACTGTTCTGTAACTTTTTCTTTTGTTTGTTTGTTTTGTTTTTCCCTGAGTGGCCACATATGACCATAATGTTCTGGCTGCAATAAATTACTTGCAACATTTTGAGTAGTGTAGGATAAAACCAAATTCTTTTCTGAATGCTGTGTGGTATGTATTGCAATATCAATTAACTCAATTTTTTTTTAAAGAAGGGAGATAGATGTCCATCACTGGGAATTTACAATATGTGAACTTTGAGTCCAGAATGGATTCTGACAGCTTGGTTACCATAAGCTCCTCAGAGACACAAAGCTTAGTGGAAACATTGACATAATCTTCACGACAGTGGTGGGAATAGTGCCAGTAAAACAGAATATCCTGTAGGCATAATGTAAGGCAGAATCACTTAAGCTCCCCAGATCACAATAGCTTCGAAAGAGAAGTTGATAGAAAATTTGTGCATGCCTATTTCTTTGACTAAGAAAGAATAATCTCTGTATGTACCACTGACTATTATTATCAGCTGTACTATATTCCAATTTGCACATGGCAAAAGACAGTGGGAAATTTAAAGGACGTTTTGTTGCAAATGTGTGAAGTCTTGCTGCAGAGCAACGGAGACATGTTGGGCTTGTTGATGAGCCACAGTAAGTGCATGGACAGAGGTGCACACTGCAGCCAGGGTGCTGGTGGGAAGTCACTGTTTTTACATTTCTTGCTGTTCCTTCCCTGCCAGGTCTCTTGGCAGAGCGGGTCGTGATGAGCTCTCCACAAACTTACTACAATGAAACACGTTAGCAAAGGCTTCATACCCACATTGCTTACAATGGTCTCCTTGCTCTTGCTTGGAATGGGCGAGGAAGGGTTCACACAAGTAGCTGTGCTGGTACATCAGGGGGCCAGAGGGGATGATGATAAAAGGTATCCTAACCTCTTGCAGTGGTTCAGCTGGAGTCAGAAAATTGTATCTGTCCATAACCTGGTGCTTTCAAATGACAAGCTGCATGATGTGACATTTTATGTGATAGCATGACAGACTGTGACATTTCAGATTGCTGTGTGCAGTGCTTTTTGTGTTCACTATATGTATAAAAAAGTGCAGCACTCCAAAAACTAAGTGCATGCCTCACAGAATTGCTGAGGGAAAATTCTTGTAAATGAAGAAAGGGGCAGGAAAGAAAGAAACTGTTTAAAAAGAAGTGGATTGGGGGAAAAAAAGACCTTAGGTTGACACAACTTCACAGTCAGCCTTATGCTTTGTTACAAAGCTAAGAATTATTCAGATTCATTTCCATAAAGCTTCAGAGCATCGAAGAGCAGGAGAAATGGCTCTTCTACACGACACAGATTAGATTTGCTTAATATAAAGGAAGATAAAATGTGCTGTGGTGTGTTATTTGGGCTTGAGGAATGCAAAGCCATAATCATAATAATTACCAGATGATATACCAATCTGATGCAAGTGTTCAGATTTTTGAAAGACCATTATCACTTAATGTTAACTTTAAAAAAGAGATCTCAGATTTTTCAATTAGACAAATACTAGAATAAGAGACACATTATATGAAAGGAGGTGAAACTCTCAAATACAAGGATTACAAAAATTCTATTACTAGAGGTACACATAGACTCCCTGCCTGTTAGAGATGAACAATTAGCTAAACAAGAAGGTTTGAAAATATAAAAGTGAAATATTAAGAGCACAGAGCAGTTATTGCTAAATTATTACAAATTCTGATGTATGGGCTAGATCTTAAAATGCTGTTAAAGAACAGCAGTCCGGCTGCTTGTCTCAGACTGGCTTCACCCCAAAAAAAATGGAGCTACTGCCCAAGCATGCTTCAGCCAGTACCATGAATGAAATTCAGAAAGGATGTTAGCCAAGACCAAAGATGAAATGATACACTGTAGAAGTTATTAATGGGTTTCTGATTAGAAACCATGACGACTAGTTAGAATGAGAGATTCATGAGCATTCATCCATCTTGGGCTACAAATGAAGCAGGAAGGTTTGTGTATTTGTGATACCATATCTTGTAGTTCTTCTTTGAACTATGGCCAATGGATGCAAATGGTTTGGTATATGAAGGCATTACACGTTTTTCATAAATTTATGTTTAGATGGCAGATGAAATCTTCGGTCAGCCATGGAGAAGTTCTTGCCCTAGTTGCACTCAGGGATGCCTGGATTTGGGTGAACACTTTTTCATCCCACATTCTTTGAGCATCTTTTCTTAACTTTGTAATTTTTGGTGCTATCAGTGGTGGAAGGCCACCAAGAATGGGCTGTGCACCTGCTTCTGGTGGCTTTGCAGTTCATCCTCCTGCTCTCAACAGGATGTGAGTTTAGCTCTGCGCACACACTGGATGCTGACAGGTGAACTGCAGGAGATTTTACAGTTTCTTCAGGCTGCTTGAATGAGTCCTGGCTTCTTGCTAGGACAGCAATCCCATGATCCTGGCCATCAGGATCAGCGTTGTGAGTGGCTTTGTCAGAGACTAGCTGGCAGAGATAATAGATGGTAAAAGGTATTTGAAAGCAGCTGGTCCTTGATAGGATTGAAAACTCTCAGGTGCAAGTGTTATTGGTCCTACCTGTGTCACTGACGGAGCATGAGCAAGCTGCGGGGACACTGCTGAAATGTAGGAAATCGTATTTCGTGCACACTATTTCCTGGCCCAGCTAGGAGCAAAGCCAAAGCTATGACAAACAGCAATGCAGTCTTTTACTAACATCATAGCTTTTAAAAGATGACTCCCAGAAAAGATGAATCCTGCTTTCCTGACTGTAACAATGCATATTTAATCCCAAACTACCTTTTCTTGTTGTCGAAGTATAAACAAGCCCGCTGACTTTTTGGGAAGGAGCGTGCAGAATGCCAGGCACTCTGCTTGATGGACATGCAAAAACCTCCGCTTGCTGGAGAGCTGCAGCAGAGGAGGGGGGAGACAGTCACGGCACAGGCGGGGTGTCCCTGTGCAGGGAATGTGGCCTTGGCAGCTCCCCTGGGAGTGTGCTAAGTGGCGCCAAGGCATGTGCCTGTCCTGCCACACCAGCAATGCCATAGGGGACAAACTGGGACGGTAAGCTCCCCTCCCTGAATAGACAGTTCAGCTCCTGTGCTGTCTTCATTCAAGTAAATAACACGTTTCCCCCTGAAGTTATTTTGCATTTCCCCAAAGGGTTCTTAAAATATCCATGACACAAAGTGCAAAGGAAAAACTGCTGGAATTTGGTCCTGCTGAGGGTAAAGTAACAATATGAAGGATATGAGGCAAGGTACCATTTCATTGTGCTTTATTAGTGCTTGTAATTTCCATCTCATCGCTTTCAAGGCCTCTGCTGGTAATATTTCCTTCTTCTAAGAATAGACCTTAAAGGTATTTTAAGAATCCTAGTTGCCGTGCAATTTAATAGTGTAACACTTTGTTCTGAGTAAAAAGATTTGCTTGTTTT